>NW_006399764.1:10770853-10778072 GCF_000299155.1 Elephantulus edwardii | reverse complement strand
AGAGAGAGAGAGAGAGAGAGAGAGAGAGAGAAGATGGAGGTGGGAAGAGATGGAACTGGAGTGCCCACCTGCAGGGAAGTCTCTTAAATATCCTGGATAAGATACAGTGACAAGAACTTGAACTCTAAGTGTTTCAAGATGGACAACTTATAGAAACTCTAGGTAGCACTCACATACACCTTCAGCCCAGATGATCTGCCCAAAGTCACAAGCCAGTCAACACCAGAATGCATGTCTCTTCCCATATCACCCAGCCTGGATTCACACCCCTCCCTACACCAGAAACAGCAAAGCAACATGTCCCCCTTTTCCCTGGTTTTCACTCTATGGTGCGTTCAGTTATGTGAACTCTTGTCTCAACCTATGCCTTAATTATAGCTGGTTCTGACAGTTTCCTTCAACCCACACAGCTCCAACAGATTCTATACTCAAGGGGAAAGTCTTATCTACCTATACACAAGGTTAGGCAAGAAAGGAAAGAGAAAAGAATAATTATTTGTCACAACAACTAATGGGAGAAGTGATTTTTTTCACATTTCTAGAAGAAGAAATAGACATTTAAGGAGGTCCCCGTTACTCAGTAAATGGTAAACAATCTGTATTCATGCTTCAACACATACATACATTAAACTCAACCCGCTGCTAAATTAGAACCAACTGACAGCGGACTCCCAGCAGGTTGAGCTAACATGGCCAGCAGGTTTTCAGAGGTTATAAATAGTAGGAAAGGAGCCTGACCATCTTTCTCCCAAAGAGCTGCTTTGTGTTGACAGCGCAACTTCTTACTGAGTACTCCACCAAAGCTCCCTGAAAGAAAACTGTTGTTGTGCACTGTGAAGTCAGAACTGACTCATAGCTGACTCTCCAGCAAGTTTTCAGAGGCAGTAAATTGCATGGCAGGAGGATGCTATTCTTTTCTTATTTTTCTCCTCCAGAGCCGCTGATAAGATTCAAATCACGAGCCTTTGGTTTGGCAGCACAGTTCCTTTAAAGGGAAATTAGATCTTTAAAATGTTTCGATCATCTTCTTATTACTTGTAATTTGCTGACTTTTATCCAGAATCTGAAAGCCTATAGGCACCAGAGAGATAGGCCATCTAAAAGATAATCTTGATGGTTGATCTATTTCTTTAGATTCTTATGTATACTATTCCATACCTCTCCTTTCATCTACAAAATGTTTTCCAGTTGAAAAAAAAAATCACACATCACTAAGAGAGATCTTAGCTAATTAACCTTAATAAATATTTAGTATCATTATGATGTCTCATTACACTCTCTTTCAAATAAACTTGAGTTTGGTATCAGAGAAAGTGCTATAATATAATTCCAAGAAAGAGCTAGTAAAGAAGTTAAACTTTATAAAAGTTCAACTATCAGAAGCAATTAGAATGGGATTTAGTACATCAGCTGAGGTATTGCTGTTGTTAGGTTCCATCGAAGTGCCTCTAATTCAGAGATCTCATGTGTCAAAATAAAACTGCTACACAAGGTTTTCTTGTTTTGTAATCTTTACTGGAGCAGAATGCCAGAGCTTTTTCCCATAAAGCAACTGATCTGTAATTCTCTGCTTTGAATTACGACACAAACTCTGTTGGCTTAGTGGTTAAGGATGTGAGCTGCCAATCCAAAGGCACATGGTTCGAGTCCATCAGCTGCTCCATGGAGAAAGATGGGCATTCTCCTCCTACGCAATTTACTACCTCTGAAAACCCGCAGGAGGGTGAGCTCTGAGTCAGTTCTGACTCAACAGTACACAACAACCATCACTAGTTAATTTGCACAGATATATTTATGAAAAAGTGAATTCATGTCACTCATCTCATTTTTAAGATCACCTTAATCTCAATTCCACAAATAAAATTATTTGAAACACTACAACTGATTGCCATTGAGCAGATTCCAGCTCAAAATGACCAAACAGAAGAGAATACAACTGTTATTAAAAAAACCACTATGTAGAGGAGCTCTCGCAGCCTTGTGGCAAGAAGCTGCACTGTAATCTGAAGGCACTCGGTTTGAATCCACCACATGCTCTGCTGAAGGAGACCCTCCTGTGCCACTTAGATCTGATCCGACAGAACACAAGAAAAACAAACCAAAAAAACACCACTCTAGGTTCCCAGGCTGCAAATCATTACCTTAGCATACTGCTACATCCTCCTCCTGCTGGGCTGAACTGCCAACTGATCGTTTTTTGGTCAGCAATCAAGTGCGTTAGCCATTACGGCACCAGGGTCCCTCAAGAACTCTTTGCCAGTACGTCAGAACCAATCGACAGCCGATCCTCCATCGGGTTTCTGAGGCTGTAAAACAGTTAAGTCATGAAATGCAACCTAAAAACGTCATCACTGTCATGTGCAGGACAAGATTCAATTGCATTAGAAAACCATTCTACATCAGGCTCTAAGTTGCAGTTCATGTGACAACATCACCAGTTAAACACTCGATGACCGTTCACATTTTCCATTGCTTTAGTCCACGCTTTCTTACTTCTGGGGGTGGTTGTTTAAAAAAATTAAGGTTGTGAAGCTGAGCTACTGGGTTAAAAGTCAACTTTAAGAAGCGGGGGCGGAATGTCAAAACCTTACAGCACATTCAATAATGACTCTGTAACTTGAATTTCAACCTTACTATGTGCTGTTATTTAAAAAATTCTAAGGCCCATTCGGGTTAGTAAGCCCTTATCAGTTTGACTTTTTGGTGGATAATTCCTTTGCTTTTACTCAAACCTTTCTATTTCAAAATGTACCTCCACCTCAATTGTATAACCACACAACGGCCGGGCTCGATCAGAGCTCGTCACATGTAAATAGTTAAGAAATCACTGGGTAGGCGCAGGTCTTTCTGATCTGATCGCTATATTTCAATTTTATGAACAGTCAACTAAGTGATATGGCCAAAGTACATCTGCAATCTGTCAGGGAGAACACGAGGTGCTGGCCATTCTACGTCACCGTGTTTTAGTTACAGTTCTTTGCTGCTACCATTCTCAGTCAGACTCCAGGCTGCATCCAAGCAAAGTAAGACACAAAGTAAGAATCCAACAAAGAAGTTCCTCTAAAGTGGTGGAAGATTTTGAGGTACTCAATGCATTATGGCCGCTTAAAAATGTACCATTTTATTGTACTTTCCCCCTTTTTTTTCACATTGGAGAGGCTGAAGTAAGCCAGGAAAATCCAACCAGAGCTTTACAGTGCAATGTATAAATAATTCAGAATAAGTGAAAAACCAAAATGCATTCTTGGGCTACAGTCTCCTGCGTGCTACCCACCCTAGAGGATTTATAAATCAAATCATATTCTGTCTCTCTCTCTCTTTTTTTTTTTTATTCAATTAGCTTGAAAGCAGTTTGAATAAGGCTACTGCCGATACACAAATGGCACTAATTTTCCCATTTGGGTTTAAGTCTTTTAACTTCAGCTGTTATGCCCCTGGCTAGGAAGTAGAGTTGAATTAGACAAGACTAAAAGATTTCGTGGGTTGGATTTGCTGAAGATCATGAAATCTGCTTTGGAAATGGCAAAGGCCATATACTTCTCCCTTATTTGCTACTGTTAATTAAGCCACAGGAATCAGTGTCAAAGGATGGTGGGGAATCATATCCCCATACACTTCGGATTTAGGGTTCCTGTACACACAAGCTTCACACGGCGGAACCATGATCAACCCACGGAGCTGATTTTATTATTTTCCTCCTTGGTCTTTCATCTCTTTCTACCCAATCCTTTGTCAGTGGCAGCACAGATACAGAAATGGAAACTGGGCCACAAACTACTTTGCATAAACAGCCCTCAGGCCAATCAAAATCGCATTTCTCCCCTGCTAAAAGTATAATTTGTAATTAATATAACCATTCTTATTTTACTCAAAGGCTTGGTGTTATTTGTGATGTAAAAAAAAAAATTACTCCTCAAAGAGAATCTTCTCTTAAAATGGAAACTGCTCATTTTATTTTCATACACTCTTATTCATAAATTGGCCTCAAATGTTGAATAGCTCTGGAAGCTGGCATTTAGGCAAAAGTTAGCTGTCTATTTAATAAAGCCATGATGAAGGATTTCCCAAGAGATGCTTCTTTTCTTGTGTCCGCAGTATTTTAGGTACTCAATAATGACATAAAAAAATTAAACCAAAATTAAAAATTAAAGCCTTTGCTACAGAGACAATTTCAGCTCATCGCTACCCTATGGGATTGAGCAGAAATATTCCATGAAGTTTCCAAGGCTGTAAAATCTTTACAGAAGCCCACTGCAACTTCTCACACAGAGCACCTTGCGGGTTCAAAATAACAACCTTCTAGTTAGCAGCTCAGTTCCTCAACCACTGTGCCATGAGGGCTCCTTCATTAACTACACATGAGCTAAAGTCAATTAAAGAATAAAGTTGCAAATACTAGGGAATCTGATTAATTTGGCTAAATTTTCACCCACACCCATCCCTCTTTGCTCTGAACTAAAATATAACGAACCTCCGTCATGTCTGCATTTATAACTGCCTCATCTCAACGTTCCTCAAATAAATTATCATTTTCTGTATTCCCTACTTATGTATGAAGTGTAGAAACCCCTAAATACTCACAAAGAAAATAAACAAGTTAAAATACTTTTAATGCACCCCTGGAACAACTGACTGGGACTGGTCTACTTTCTATATACTTAAATATATTTAAAAAGAGAACCATTAAACACCTACAGTCCTTAGTGAAAAGTAGTTTTACAATATACTTTTGTAAAGATACAATATAGAGCAAATTAATTTTCTACAAAGACAGACCTACAGAAGAAGTAACGAAAAGGCTTTTTCCCCTATTCTACATAAATGTACTTCACTGAAAAATTCTCCTGTTCTTCTAAAAAAAAATTAAAGTAGTTGGGAGATTACTCCTAAGGGATCAATCTTTTAAATCAAGAAGTTGGCTTACTCCTGTACCAGTCAGATCTGATTTGACAGTACACATAAAAATAATACAATAAAAATTTTTTAAAAAGAAGTTGGCTTAAATTATAATGATAAATTTGTTGATTATTTCATTACTTCAAAGAACTGGAGAAATCGATAAAATTTGCTCTAAGTTTGAACTCACTAGATGCTCTTTGGGAAGATGTGACAATCTGCTTCCACAATAACGAACAGCCTTGGAAATCTCATGGGGAAATTCTGTTTGAGAGGATCCAGTGACTGTGAATCAACTCCACCACACAATACTCGGTTTAAGAGAAATACTATTTCATGTATTTTAAATGTCTTTTTAAAAAATCCTCAAAATAGATCAGAGTTGCTTCTATCGTCTTTTAAAGCGTTCAAATTAAGAAACTCTACAATGCTTGTATGTTAAAATTACCTAAAAACACAAAATGAAAAAATGATGGCCATTTTAAGAAAAATGTGACAACACCTAGGGAGCTCTACTCTCTCAAGAAAAAAAAATTTCTATAAATCTACTATTGGAGAAAAGAAGTATTAAAGTAAATTAAAGTTTCTTGTAATTATGCCAAATAGGTACCAGTCAAATTTAACTGTAACTTGAATTCTAAAGTAAGTCAACTTTAAATGTGAGAATGACTTGCATAAAAGAATGACTTTTATTTCACCTACTTTAATGCTATTCAGAGATTTAAGTTCTCAAAGTATGCATTCTCCGTAAGACTTTAAAGAAGCAATACAAAACCTTGTGCCAGTTTGGACTCTCCTGAAACATTGGCATAGCTTCTAGAATAGCTAGTTAGTACGTTATACAAAAAACAGTTCTTTCATTTTTATCAAGTATTTTATGCCCATTCTTAATCATATATCTAAAATTTCCAATAAAGTCAGTCATGATATTAGTCAAGAGTTTTGTCTTTGCTATATGTTTTTCAGATTTCAAGTTGGTAATAAGATTATGCAAAGCGATGAAATCCACCAAAGGATAATTTTTTTACTTAGGGTATGTGTTTAGGAGCAATATCCACGTGTATTATAAAGTCCTAATACAGCATACATTTTAAAAAGAAATCACAAGCTGATAATTCCATAAAGTCTGATTAATCCTATTAAGATAAACAAACAAAAATCTTGCATTTTGAGGCTCCGCATCCACCTTTGGAAGTTCTCCACATACTAAAATGAAAGTTGTCCAACTTTGGGGAGGCTCCGTCACAAGAAGAAAGGCAGTGAGTGTAATTTTTTGGTGTGGGCTTACACCACTGGTATTTTTCCTTGTATTTTTTTAAATACCTAAAGATCAAAATGAAAGGCATTCACTTATCATTAACATTCTAAGACACTAATCAAATAATCTGGTTTACACTAGAAAAAGAACTAAAACTCACAAAATCTGACACAGAAACCCTAAGGTGCCTATCATTTTTAAAGCAATGTTCACCAAGTCCAGCACAATGTCCTTAAAGTAAAAAATGAAAAGTAAAGTTTCTACCCCAGGAGAAGCATTAACATGAAGGGGGTTGGGAGGGAATAGGATCATTTTCCTCATTTCACTTCAAAGCTGCCCCGATTTCAATGAAGGAAGCGGAAAGGCCGGATTCCAGAAAGCAAAGGTCCCAGGGGCGGTGAGGGGTGTCGGGCCTCCAGCCGTGGTCCAGCCCGGGGCGTGTGTCCGGAGCAGCGGTTCCGCGTGGACATGGCTCTGCATCCCGCAAAGCAGCTGATTAAGGCCCGTTTAAAACTAAATTTACCTAAACCTCCTCTTACCACCTTACGTGACTACCTGTGTTGGGGGTCTGGTTTTGTTTTTTGGGTTTTGGGTTTGTTTTGTTTTTTTAAATTAAAAACCAAACAAAACACCCAAAAGTGCTATTGTCTCGCTCTAGGGTAAGAGGCTCTTTTAGGTGAAGGAAAGTCCGATGCCACAGTCCAACATTTTCCCAGCCGCCTACCTCGAAAACAAAGTCGAACCCTTCTACATGTGAATTTGAAACTCATGCTTAACTTTAGTAAGAGGGGAAAGCCGAGGAAGTTTGCAAGAGACGGTATTTTTATATGGTAAATGGGCTCAAGTCAAACATTGAGAGCGCTTGTCCCCCACCCGCTCTGGGGCACGTTCGGTCCCTCCAGCGTGGTTCAGGGGAGGGAGAGTGGACCTGGGACTTTGCCGATCGCGCCAGGGTGACACCGGCTAGTTGGAGAGAGGCGGCGCGCCGGCGCGCAGAGTCCGGGCCGCCGGCGGTCACCGCGGGGCGCGTCCGAGCGGCCACAGCATCCTCCCCGGGCGCCCGCG
>NW_006399764.1:10709044-10770181 GCF_000299155.1 Elephantulus edwardii | reverse complement strand
GAGCGCGCCCACCTGCACGAGCCGCCGCTCTCACTGCGTCCCAACTTTGCCCTCGCAACGGCGGAAGTACCTCCCGGCTCGGACCCCTGCACTTGGAGGGGTCTTTAAACAACGGATCTGGTTCCCGGGCTCCGAGATGGAACTTACATTCAGGCCACAGGGGGTGTCCCTTCCATTTGGAGTGGCCTCTCCCTGATCCATCACCCCGTCTGCCTTCCAGGCCAGCCTCAGATGCCATCTCCTCCAGGAAGTTTGTCCAGGTGTTCACCCGTGCCCGTGGTTGATTTCGTCCCCCTTTGTGGCCCTCTCAACCTTTGCGCGAGCTCGTCCTTGGATGAGAGCGCTTTGTGAGACGCAGTGGCCCATCTTCAAACACGTTCGCTATATTCACTGCACTGTGTAGATTCCAATTTGGTACTGTAGAGATTTAAGCTTTCTTAATCCTTTGCACTTTAGATTCCTTAAAGGCAAAGGCTAAATAAATTGCTCATCACTGAAGGTCTTCAAGTAAATACTGCGCAGTAAATGGCTGAGTGGGTGGATCAGATGACCTGGCCAGAAATTCCGGCTATCCCACTCGGTAATGGCTTGGTGGGAGGGAGAGGGACCATGTGTCTCAGGGTGAGAATATGATCCCATTTTGTCAAAAGTTGGGCCCACGAAGAGAAACTCCCCATTGGTGGGGAAAGGGAGGGAAAGGAAAGCCTGGATTTTACTGATGCAGTAATATATCTCCATTTAAAAAATCATTAATTCGACCAAAATGGAAATATTCACTAAATGCCTCGTAAGTTACTTCCACCAGATTCCTCTCTTTTATCAACGAAAAGAAAAGCCCAGTGCAGTTGATTTATTACATAAAAAAATACTTACGAGAGCACTTGAGTTCAAGGACTATGAAAACTTCAAGTTTAAGCTTTCCCATATAAAGTGCAGTTTCATTAAAATATTTATATGTTAATTGTCATTTCCTACCCAAACCTACTGGAATGGGGTTGGTTTCCAATCATAGTGACCCCCCACCCCACCATGGTCTTAAGGAGGAAATAGCCCACCTTTCTACCCAACTTCCCCAAGGAGCAGCTGTTAGGTTCCAGCCTAAAACCTCGTTTAGCAACTGGATTGCATGTTTTGCCTTCCCTGTTTGTCATTGTCTGCAATTGGGTGTTTTACCTTTAGGGTCGGTGGTGTTTTAGGCCTACTGGTATATGGAAACAACAACTGGACATTATAAGAACTCATACACTTGGGCTCAAAACAGGTTGAATTAATCCTATTTAAAAAAAAAAAGTTCTCTTAGCATCTTGACCACTTTGATTTAACCCTAAGAAAGAAAAGCTGAGTTCTAGCTGTTAAAACATTCACAGTACCTTTGGAATCTTCCCCTTTTTTTGTGTGTGTGGGTTTTTTTGTTTTGTTTAGTTTTGGGGTTTTTTTTTACCTACTGTCTAAAGGGAAAGAACAGTGATGGTATAGTGGTTAAAGCGCTAAGCTACGAACCAAAACGATGGGCACTTTGAAGTCATCACCCTCTCTGAGGGAGAAAGATGTGGCAGGCTGCTCCTGTTAAGATTTACAGCCTTAGGAACTCTAGGGGGGCCAGTCTCACTGTATGATAGTATCTTTATGAATGAGAATTTAGAGAAAAAATATTTTTAAAAAGTATTTTTAAAATATTAAAAAGCACAATTTGCAAAAAAATCAAATGAGTAACTTAAGATAGAAATATATTATGTACCTTTAAAAGAGCTAAATGTTTTTCTAAATACAATGGTTAATAAATCTATTCATAGAAATTTAAAAATGAAGTGCATTCTTTGACATGAACAAAGATTACTCTAGCTTGAAAAGCATAATGTCATCAAACTCAGATGGCTATTTTGAACATAATTCTGTTAGTGAAAAGAATTTTTTTTTAAAATTATTTTATTATGAGTGATTTCTACCACCCTAGACTTTGATCAAAGTCCAACAGGAAAAGATATTGAATAAACAATCATAAGCAATTCATTTGTGGAATGTGTTTTTAAACTTTATAGAGAAACCTAGAATAAATGTTATTGAAAAAGTTATATAATTGTTTAACCAAAATTACATATTACAATATAGTGCATAAAAAGGAACCAATGAAGAAGTAATTTATCTCAAATTATTATCCTAAACAAAAAGTAGCTTAAGCCCACAGAGAGAAAATTCTCTTTTAGACTTCCAAGGAGGCAAAGAAGCTGTTTGTTCTGAGACAAATGTACATAATATCACAGTAAACCTAGAGTTAATAGAACACAGCCATAAATGGTGCCCACACTGCAAACCACACAGACATCTGCAGCTTAAACTATCAAAAGGCCTTGCCCAGGGTACTTCACATTCACTCTTTGTTCACATTTCCTCCATAACAAGGACAGCATTGTCTGAAACTTGAGAATTTCCTCTTCAGTCTTTACCTGCAGGGAAAGATGAACCACTGCTCACGTCCTTCCTCTACCTCAGAATGAACAAATATGCCAAGAATCATAATTATCTCAAGATGATTATTTTCAAAGGTGCACTTACTGCTGAGGTTATTAATACTTTATGCCTCTTAAAACTTATTCTGTCTCTTAACATATCTTGCTACATCTGCTGATAATCAAAGACCTTAAAAAGAAAGTGGAATGGAACTTTTCTTTTAGTCAAAGTTCAAATACACATGTGGAAGACAGGAGACTCAAGTGTAGAAGAACCAAAATACCTTTTCTGAAATGAAATAATTACAATACATAGAAAGCAAGTAACTAGCAGAAAGCATAAAATATACTTTTTAGTTTAATTTTAATTTGTTAGGAGGTTTTTCTACCCAATGAGGAATTCTTGGTGATTATTATTATTATTTCTAGGTTTTGCATAGTGAAGTGGTATAAGAATTACAGGAGAATTACAGGAGAAAACATCGAAATTTACTTCTCTTGAAGTTTTTCCATCAGTCTCTCAATTTTGAGAAGCTTTTTTTTGAGAAGCTTTTATAATGAAGTCAACAGATAATTTCTACTTGCGTGATTTACCTTTTTAGTGATATCACAAATCTTTTTAATGTTTTCTTTTTAGAGACAAAAAATCTTATAGTACAGCGCAACAGTTATCTTTGTAAAATGTCAAAGTCTTGGAAAACTAGTGTTATGTAAAATTTGATAATGTTTCTAAATTGCTTTATAGTTGAGAAAGGAAGAAAGAAATAGTGATAAAGAAACCACCCAGACAGTGTAATTAAAAATCATTCATGATCTCCCATGCCCTTATACATCTTTCACATTTTGGCTATTTTCTGATTATATACATTTGTGTCTGGTAAAATCTGATGTCGGTTGCAAGGACTTGATGATGCCTAACAACAAACAACAACAAATCAAGTAACAGGAGAAAAGGAAGCAATTTTGGTGGATAGAGAAAGGGGGAAAAGAGTATTTCTACAGAAGATAATTCTATAGCTTCCAAAGTAAATAACTAAAAGAACAAGTAAAAATATACAACATATTTTATCCCATGTTGTCTATAGATTTTTTCTTTTCTGTCTGGTGGTGTTTTCTTTACAAAAATATTAAAAAGCACATGTTTTATAACACTAATGTTCATACAAAATAGCAAAAGCCATTTCAAATTCTGAAATAATCTGAAAGAGAAAAATTGAGTCTATTCCAATTTTCTTCTTCATGTGGTTTTTATATGAACGTTTCCAAAAACGTTCTTGTCTTAGAAAGTGTATAGTTGCCTCACTCCCTACTGTACCATTTATGTTGGAGGAATCCTCAGTATCTTCATTTCAGTTTGCACGCCAGTAAAAATGGCAAAGAGACTGTAATGCCTATCTCGTATAGTTATATAAAAATTGAGCAAAATAATGTGTATGAATTAGTTAGCAGAGTACAAGTTTCATCATTTGTGTTAAATGGTAGAGTGACGGGAGCGCGAAAGAAGGGTCAATTCCATTGTCCTTCCTTTCTGATGGTGTTGCTGCGCATGTCCAGTCTGACTCACAATGGCCCTAAAGGACAGAGTAGAACTGCCCAATAGGGTTTCTAAGGTTACACATTTTTACAGAAGCAGTTTTGCCACAACCATTGTGTTCAAACCCACTGACCTTTCAGTTAGCATCCAAGCACTAAACCAGTGCACCGGCAAGGCTCCTGGGTGCTGAGCAAGACACATCAAAGACCTTCAGATGTCTTTGGACTGTTGGTTTTAAGGCTGAAAAAGCCAGCAGTGCTTGGAACCACATCAAGGATTCCAATCCATCCCCACTCCCCAACCAGGGAATGACTAGTTAAAAGGCCATGCCAGGATGCAAGAAAAAACAAGTTCACAGGCAGAGGAACCTGGCACAGTCCTCAAATCCCTGTCCAGCTGTGGGAAGACAGCTAGGATTTAAGTAGATGTCCAATTCAGACTCAACTTGAGTGTGTGTTCTAACAAAAAAAAAAATATCATTATGGCCACTATTCTTTCCCCAAGAATCCGTCTGAAATCGGGGCTGGCTGTCATGAAGAACTTACTCCCTATTCTGAGGCAAGATTTGTGTTGCTATAATATATCTTATGTGGTTTTGGAGGAAGATATATGAAGAGGTATTATTTTTTACTTCTTGCTACTTTGTAAATCTCTTGTACCTGACACTCCATGAATATATTCTGAGAGTAAGAGGCTTTATCACCAGGGAAACTTTCCCAAATGTCCTTCTCTCAGGCCCACTTGTTTTGGCTCCTGTTTTCCCACAATTAAAAAAACAAAACAACTCTAATATCATTTGCATCGCAGCTCCTCTACGGGCCTTTCAGGGACAAGCACTGTGTCTTACTTGTCTTTTTTTTTTTTCCACCAGCCTGGCTCATTCCCAAGTACATGGCAGGCCTTCAATAGATGCCAGAATGGGGATCCCTGACCCGGCATTTGCACTTCTCAGACTTGGTATTCCATTTAGGTTAAAAGATAGGGAGTTTGGGAAGGAAGAGGTCAAATGAAACTGAGACACTTTGGGCTTTTAAAAGGTAATTTGTCCAATACTACTTGATTTCTCAGAGCCCTTGAAATTCTGCCGTGTGCCGTATTTCTCAAACACCATGGAAGCCACTCTTGGTTTTGTGGAGTTGTGTAGAGCAAGGTTTGCAAAAGTAAGCTCTAAGCCAAACAAACCCAGTTCTCACATTTAGCAGTTATCATATGATGCTTTCTAAAGTATAGTCTGCTAACCAACCCCTTTTAACAAAGCACAAGACACCAAAGATCTCCTGGTAACCCAGAGAGCGCCAGATTTTCAACAATATTCAACCCAGTGGGGCTCCAACACAATGACACGATCTGGACACCCCCTTTGCAGCGCATTGTAACAGGATTTCACCCAGGTTGGATGTGGAACTGACTGATGTTATTGTATTCAGAGTAAGCCAGCATAAAGTGCAAAGGAAGGAAAGTATTTGGTATGATATTATGTCAGACAATCGTGTCAGCATATCAAACACGATAATTGCAGCCCCAGTTCTGGACACATACCATGTACTTTTCACCAGCCATCTGGGAAGACAGTTTGAATCCATGACAAGCATGTGAAAAAGGAGATTGTATGAAACAAAGCTGTTCAGGTGGTGATCTTGTAGGCTACGTTCCCCTCCCCCATTTTCCCCCTCACTGTCACCTTCTCTCCCTTTCACATCTGTTTTCACCTCTCCTTAAATTACTCAGTACCCTGTCTTTTCCTCCTTATTTTTCTTTCATTCGTTATTAATCAAACAAACAAAAACCCAACCCATTGCCCTCCAGTGGTTCAAGTTCATGAAACTTTCCCTCAAGTTTTCAAAGCTGTAAATCTTTATGGAGGAGACTGCCCATCTTTCTCCCAGGGAGTGGCTAATGGATTTGAACCACTTGCCTTTCCAGGCAGCAACCTAACATATAAAGCACTGTGCCACTATAGTCTTTTCAATACATGTTGTTGTTATGTGTGGCCAAGTTGACCATGACTCAAGGTGACTCCATAAACAATGACTCTGAACCATGCCCTATCCTAAGCCAACCTAACCGTCTCTGACACACGTGACCCCATTGTCACAGTCACTGTGTGAATCCGTCTCATCCTGGGTCTTTCTCTCCAGGATCCTCCACCCTTCCCAGCATGATATCCTTCTCCAAGGACTGATCCTTCCTGACAACATGTCCAAAGTATGTGAGCTGGAGCTTCAGAATCCTTGCCTCTAAGGAGCAGACTGGTTTCAGTCTCTCCAGGACAGACCTGTTTGTTCTCTTGGCAGTCCATGGTGTATGTTTAATACTTCCGTCTAGCACCACAACTCAAAGGCATCAAATTTTCAAAGGCATTGAAAATTCTATGTAATCAATATATAAAGTATGCACTTAATTGAACATATTGTTAAAAATGTTTCACAACTAGTATGGGCACTCGTCTACCAGAGCTAAAGGTGGCCATAGCTTTAGAGTGAGATCAAGAAGCCTCCTGACTTGCCAGAGGCAGGAAGTGTTCCCTCTGCGGAAGAGCTGTTTATCACCTAGAACAGAACTATCTGAGGCTAGGGAGTGGACGCAACTAATACACTCTGGTACTCACTAAAAAGTTAGAGGTTTGAATCCACTCACAGGTGTCAGTGATGAAAGACCTGGTGAACTCATTTTGAAAAATAAGTCATTGGAGACTGAACGGAGCACAGTTCTACTCTTGACGCATGAGTGGCCACAAGTCTGAATCAACATCACAGCAACTGGTTCTCATACAACATTATATCAATAGTTTACCTACCAGTCATTCCAGACTAACGCCAGCCCTATACTCTGTAGCTTTTCCCCAAGTGCTCACTTTACTTCAGGTATTGTATTAGACATTTTAAAGAAGAAATGTGATCATTGAGCTCCTTATTTCTGACCCTTTAGATAGATCATCTTTCACAATCATCCTTTAAAGGGGAATAATAATTCACATTTGATAAGGAATTGAGGCTCAACTACCTTAGGTTGCTTGACAAAGAGAATGCATAGGAGATAGCAAAACAAGCATTTCAAGTCCAGGTCATAAAGCTCCAAGTTAAGGAATTACTTGTCAATTGATTTTTGCTCACAAATCCATCATATTTCCTTAAATCATTTCATATGAACAAGCTACTTGACGCCATCCTGAGTTAAGCAAATCACCAAAGGAAAAATATTGAAATGTGTTCATTATTGAAGGGGCTCTGGTGACCTTGTGGGTAAGGAGTTACCTTGACAACCAAAAGCAAGCAGTTCAAACCCACCAATTGCTCCGTGGAAGAAAGATGGACAATCTCCTCCCGTGCAATTTATAGCCTCTAAAAATCTGCTGCGGGATCAGCTATAAGTAAGTTCCAAACTGACAGCAATGAACTGCTATTCATTAACAATTCCACAGGGGAAGGATCTTTGTAAAGCAAGCTTCTGTTCCCTCTGCCAGGTACTGAGCTGTTGTTGATTTTCTTCCACAACCCATCTCAATTTCAAACAGATCATTATTATTATTGGAAATAAAACTAGGAGCAGGATACAGAAGAAATAGATAAACAATCAACGTTGTGCAGATGACATAAATTTGCATGCTGAAAGTGAGGAAGACTTGAAATGCTTGCTGCAGAAGATCAAAGACATCAAGATCAAAATGGATTACATCCCAACATCAAGAAAATAAAGATCCTCACCACTGGGCCTATAGGCAACATCATGATAGATGGAGAAGGGATTGAAATTCTCAATTATTTCATCTCTTTTGGGTCAACAATCAATACCATTGGTTCTAGCAGTCAGGTAATCAGGAGATGTATTGCATTGGGAAAGTCTGCAGTCGGGGACCTCTCCAAGTTATTAAGAAGCAATGGTGTTAGTTTGAAGACTAAGGTGCACCCTATTGAGGCCCGTCTTTTCAGTCACTTGCTATGCCTCTGAGAGCTGGTCGGTGAATGACAGAAGAACTGATGCCTTTGAGTTGTGGAGAAGAGTCCTGGATATCCTATGGACTGCCATAGGAATAAGCATATGTGTCTTGGGGAAAGTGCACCCAGAGTGCTCACTGGAGGCCAAGATGGCAGAGCTTCATCTCTCGTTCCTTGGTCATGTTGTTAGGAAAGGCTCTTCCTTGGAGAGGGACATCGTGCTTGGAAAGGTGGAGAGAAAAGGGGAGAAGACCTCCAACGAGATAGATTGAGACTACAGCAATTGGCTCAAATATGTCAGAGTTGATGAGGATGGCATAGGTTAGGACAGGGTTCAGGTCTGTTGTTCATAGCATCACAATGAGTTGTATGTACTTGGTTCAATGGTACTTAACAACAACAGCATGCTGGAACCTAAAGAAATTTGAGGGAGAGTTCTAGTTTTAAAGATTACAACATGGTTCTTTTTCATCTGGATGAACCTTGAACACATTACGCTGAGTGAAATAAATCCATTAAAAAGGACCAATATTGCTTGACCCAACTTCTATTGACGATCTAGAAGAGGCAAGTATACTACAAGTGGACTGGAGCGAGGAGGAAAGGAGGACTCAATGCTTCCAACTGTCCCCAAAGGACACTTAGCTTCTAATAAGAATATTGGTATAATTTGGGGATATAAATGGTTGAAGACTGAACAAAATTACAAACATGCCACTGGGGGAAAAATACAATATGGAAAATGAACTAAGATGAAAGTATGATGTACCTTGTAGTAACATGTCTAAGGTACTTCTAATACAGGCTATGGTCTTTGCAATTACTTGCAATGCATCAGAGAGCTGGACAATGACTAAAGACAATAGAAGAAGAATCTATGCCTTTGAGTTGTGGTGCTGGAGAAGAGTGTTGAACACACTGTGGACTGCCAGGAGAACAAACAGGTCTGTCCTGGAGAGGGTGAAGCCAAGCCAGCTCCCTCTAGATAAGATTTTGAAGCTTTGTCTCACATACTTTGGGCATGTGGCCAGAAGGGACCAGTCCTTGGAGAAGAACATCCTGCTTGGAATGGTGCAGGGACAACATAGGAGAGGAAGACCCAGGATGCGATGGATTGACTCAGTGACTGGAGAATGGGTTTAGGTCTGTTGGAGATGGTAAAATTGGTTCAGAATAGGGCAGGGTTTAGAGCTGTTGTCATAGGTGGCTATAAGTCTCAGGCAACTCGACGACATATAACAACATGTCTTATAGTTAAGTTCTTAAATTGAAGTATACTAATATTATTGCTGTTCTTGTTAGGTGCCTTCCGGTTGGCTGTGACTCATAGAGACCCTATGAAGAGCAGAAGGAGACACTGCCTGACCCTGTGCCGTTCTCACTATGTCTATTGTACTTGAGACCATTGTTGCAGTTACTGTATCCATCCATACTGTTGAAGATACACAACCTGGTGATGTAGTCCATTGCACGTTTCACTGCTAACCAAAAAAGCTTTGACACTCAGTGGTTTGAATCAACCAGCAAGTCCTTGGCAGACAGATGGCCAGTCTCCTCCCGTTACGACAGCCTCACAAAGTGATGGAGAGTCAGAATCGACCCTGTGGTAGTGAATTTGAGCTGAGTTTGAGTTTATATATATATTAGACAATTCATATTCATTTCTCTAAAGGAATAATTTACTATTTTGGTACACGGTTAAGACATAACTGGAAAGGAAAATAGTTGCTGATAGTAAATCTTAACCATGTACGTTCTAATTTTCAAATTTCATTTAAATACATCTAAGTAAAAAATGAAAAGTACTTCTTTATACAAAATGAAAGTATTTTTTCAGTATCTTTTAAGTAGTATGATTGTTCAAACTGAAATGAATCACTGATTTATATGTTAGCCAATCAACACTTAGTGTATGATTTCCCTGGTAGGATACTGTTGTCTTTGGCATTTAAGAAAAGTATAGCTTGTTCAGTCGATATGACTTCACTTTTCCTCCACCAGTGTACAACTTCTGGTTTTCTAAGTGATTTCTCAGAAGTATGTTCTGCTTGCACTTTGCCTTGTCAGCTTATTTGAAATAAGATCTTTAAGACACGTTCACACTGCAAGTTCAATGTTAAAGAGCTCTAATAATGTAACTATGGAAAAGTAAAGATGGAATGGATCCAAAAAGGCTATCTAAAAGCCAAACTCCTGCCAAAAATGGGATTTCTCTGCATAGAACAATATCATTTGCCTCTATTCCAGGTTCTAATAGCTCTCCCAGTTGGGCTGTTTTTCCATTTTATTTTCTGCTGTTCAGGTATAATTTTGATCACATATAATCCAATTATTGCTTCATATTAGGGCTGCATACAAAAATTCCTTTCATGCTGTTATTTTTAGAGATATGCACCTTTTGACATGAAATGAGAGGATTGTGCTGCTTTTCAAGAACAAATAGAATGAGGAGAAATCCAAGTGGTGAATTGGGAAATGGGACTAAAAAGTAAATTTACTTAGTGTGGGGTTTCACATTACGTTGTTCAATATTTCTTTATCATCAACAACCCTCAGCCGCCTCAGCCCTGATGCTAAGTCTGAAGAGTAAAGCTTCTTTCTTCACAAAACCAGAAACAAACTCAGAGCTGCCCTTCACAAGGGATGAGATTGTTTCTGAGGAACAAGAGAGAAGACAACTATGAATTGAGGAAGGATCTTTGCTTAGAGATGTGGGTAAAAGGCAAAGGAGAAGCTAACAGAATGAAACATGGGAAGTCAAATAGTAAGGGGTACTCACTTGGCAGACCAAAGGGAACCCCAGAGATCAGAACAAGTCATTTGTAATTAATTATTTAATCTGTAACTGAACTTGAAACTAGTTAAGAATACAGAGATAAGCCTCTCAATAAATTTTCTTGTAGGTGGTAGACACGCTACATCTAGATAAACAATTATGAAGAATTTTCTCTTTTATAGGAAAAGTTTAAGAGTTTGGTGGAATAGACAGTCAAAGAAGGCTGACAATCTTTCGGTGCAGGTCAGTTTTCACTTGCTTTGCCCCTAGACACATCTGTCACCAGTATGAATATTCGTGTAACAATCTATCCTTGCCATCTTAGCCAACGACACCAAAAACTGATTTCTCTGGAATGATTTAAATCTGAGTAGGTCATTTCAGGAAAGAAAATCAAGACAGCTTATAACATTACTAGATTGTCAACTATTATGTCCTCCCTTTGCAATTTATTTTGTAGCTTTCTTCTGTGTTGACCACAGAAGGGGGGGGAAATGCAAAGAGAAATGTTTTGGGGACAAAACTATACCATGGTATAAAAATATTTACTAATGAGCTTGATACATTCAATTCCATGGAATAAAATAAAAGAAAACTTGACTGGAAAGAAATACATCATTTTAGTCAATTTTATCATTTTAAAGGTGAGACATTAAAGGCCTGATGAGATGAAATGCCAGATTATACATGACATACAGTTCATAAATAACCACTTCATGTTTGCACACTCTCGAACCATATTCTTAGGTTTGTACCATCTTATCTCTAGTTGTAGAATCTTTGTTTTTAAAATTCTATACTTGAGATATTAATGACCTGAAATCTTGGAAATTTCTGATTACATCATAGATGAAGAATGATCTTCTCTGATTGCTGAACTTGGTACCCACCAGCTCTGAACTGGAATCCTCTTCTGCTCAGCTCTAATTAGCTGTCAGACCTAGACATGTTCAGTTACCATTTGTATAGTGTGTACAATTATTTTGCTGAGTACTGGAGATAAACAATAAATGAAACCTTAGCTGTTGGTTATGGGAGAGGGGCAAGTGTAAGAAAAAGCCTCTTGGATAATGATAGAAAAGACCTTCAAGCACTTATTACAGAAGATAAAAGAATGCAACCTTCAATGTGAATTGCATCTCAGTGTCAAGAAAATAAAGATTCTTACCACTGGACGAATAGGCAGCATTGTGATAGATGGATAAAGGATTGAAACTGTCAACAACTTTACGTTACTTGGATCCACAATTAACACCTTTGGAACCAGCAATCAGGAAATCAGGAGATATATTGCACTGGGAAAGCCTGCAGTGAGGGACCTTTCCAAATTATTGAGGAGTAATGATGTCAGTTTGAGGTCATGGTCTATCTGATCTCTTGCTATGCATCTGAGAGCTGGACAATGAATAAGGATGACAGAAAAAAGTAATGCCTTTGAGGTGTGGTGTTGGAGAAGAGTACTTAATATCCCACGGACTGCCGAAAGAAGAAAAAGATTTATCTTAGAGAGGGGCCAGACAGGGTGCTCTTCGGAGACAAAGACGATGAGGCTTCATGTTACATACTTTGGGCATGTTGCTAGGAGGGGCTATTTCTTAGAGAAGAACATAATGCAAAGGAAAGGAAGACCCTTAACCAGGTGGACTGATTGACGACTGCAGCAATTGGCTCTAAAGTGTGAGGAAGTGTGAGGATGGCACTGAACAGAACGAAGTTCAGACCTGTTGTTCATTAGGGTCCCTACTATTGCTATTACTTGACTTGATACCAACTAGCAACAACAACAACAACAATAATAGTTGGTGCTTACAGTGTTTCTAGTAAGTGCTATATACTTTACATTTGGAAGCAGGAGTGGCATCCACTACCTAAACAACATGCCTCTGGAAACTCTATGAACTTTGATAAACAACAATAGTTATAGAAAGGCTTCAAGTCTTTTGTTCATAGGGTCGCTAAGAGTCGTGCTTGACTCGACGACAATTAACAACAACAAGAGCATATACTTTACGTACAGTTTTCATTAAATCTAAAAATAACTAGTATTAATATCCCTTCTTGAGTTGTTGTTATATGCCATCAAGTCAACTACAACACATAGCAATCCTATGCACAATAGCTTCGAACCCTGCTCTATCCTGAGCCAATCTCACTGTTTCTGACACACCTACCCTCATTACCAGTCACTGTGTCACTCCAACTCATCCAGGGTCTTCCTGTCCTGCGCTTTCCCTCCACCCTCCCAAGCATGATATCCTTCTCCAAGTAATGGTCCCTCCGGGCTACATGCCCAAAGTATGTATTATGGAGCCTCAAAATCCTTGCCTCCAAGGAGTAGCTTGGTTTCACCATCTCTAAGACATGCCTTTTAGTTCTCCTGGCTGTCCTTGATATGTCTGATACTTTTCTCCAGCACCACAACTCAAAGGCATCAATTCTTCTTCTGTCCTCTTTGATCATTGTCCAGCTCTCTGATGCATAGCAAGTAATTACGAAGACCATGGCCTGGATCAGGAACACACCTTAGTCTTTAAACTGACATCATTGCTCTTCAGCACTCTGGAGAGGTCCCCGACAGTAGATTTTCCTAATGGCAATTCATCTTTTGATTTCTTGACTGCATGTGAGGAAATGAAAGATTATATAAAGGTAGAGTAACTGATTAAATGTTACCTTGTTGGTAAGTAATAGGGCCAGAATTTTAACAGTCTCTTCAGAGTCTTCACTTAGCCCTTGTTCTAAGCCACTCTTTTAATAGGGTAACAGTGGATGACAATGGTCTCTCTAAATTGCAGTTTCCATGCTTGTAATGTTCTCCTTTGAGAACTATAAGACACAGTGTATACTCAAAAACTAGCCTCCTGTTTATCACAAGGCCAACTTTAAGTCTGAATTTCTGTTAGAGGAGCTCTCAGGGTATAGTCCCTAGGGAGTTGCGATGCTACCTCCAAGGCCACATCTTTCTGGCAGTTTGAACTTGGCAGGAACAAAGATGTTCAATCTTCTCCCATCTGATTTCCAGCTTCAATGGGGGTCAACTACGAGTCGGTTCTGTGTTGACCGTGAAGACTTCAGAGAAGAAGTTCTGTCAGTTTGTGAGTAACATATCTGACCCAAAGCTGTCCACTAGAAGGTTGAAAGTTCAAACCCACCAGTCCATCCAGGGCAGGAAGATAGTCTCCTTCCTTAAAGATTTACAACCTCAGAAATTCAATGGAGGGTCACTATGAGTCAGGATTTACTTGACAGCAATGAGTAATGGATACTTTACAAAAATTCAGCTCATGCAGAGTCCCAGTGCTCGTATGACGGCTTCCTCCTTCCCTCAGATCACATGCTGACTTGTTCGCTCCCACTGCAACAGGACTTTCTCTTTGTGATGCGAAGCTTGGCTACTGATTACAGGCTTAGTATATACTTTTAGCTTCTTAATAGCTAATTAACGAAACACGTGCCATATTTAGGAGTCACTGGAGGGGTGTAAGTGGTTAACACTCTCTAACTGCTAGCCAAAAATGTATTGGTTTGAATCTGTTGGAGAAGTAGCTTGAGAGAAATCCCTGGCCTTTTAAGTTGTGAAAAATGAACCATTGAAAGAAAACATATAAAGGGCTGCTCTTCTGTGACACATACGGGGACACTGAGCCTGAATCCACTCAGAGACAGCCGCTTCGTGGTTTTGTTTTCCTTTTTGTCTTAGAAAGATTCCCCTGTGTGTACAGCAACTAACCTTCACACCAATTGTTTAGAAGGTGTGGCTGTTATACCCACTTTAGATGAGGAAATTGAGACACTGATTAAGTGACTTCAAGTGACTTAAAACCTCTGGCTAGAAAGGGACCCAAACTCCAGCGCCAGTGTCCTTCAGTCAACATACTCTGCTTAGCCTAAAATTAAATTAAGAAAAGGAAAAAGAACAAAGACAGAGCTCTCGCCCTCAACTCCGACCAGATAATTCTCAGGGGTCTTTTGACTCATACCATGGAGGCTGCCATCAGATATTTGATGTTTCTCTTACGCCTGCACCTACTGCCTGCCTCACTCTAGGACTCTTCTTTCTGTCCTTGATTTCTCTTGCTCTTGGGTTTTTTGTTTGTTTGTTTCCTGTCTTTTTGATACCTCTGCTGGATCTCAGTTTAGTGGCTCTGAATCATCTTTCTTCTTTTAAGTCTAATGCAACAGCTAAACCTTCTGAGGTATAGTCTCAGTCAGTGCGTTTGATGTTTCACTCTTAAGTGTAAAAGGTGTGCATACTAGAGGGAAATGGAGCCAACTTCCTGAGCTAGAAGGAAGTGAAGGAGGTCTATAGCAACCCTAACTCTTGGGTAAAGACATCTAAGAGCTGGGGCATTTATTCCCAAGGCATCTTAGAGACTTCCCAACAGGCTTGTTGTTGTTGTTGTTACTGCTATTGTTGGGTGTTGTGGAGTAGGAGTCATAGTAACCCTATGAACGGCAGATCTGCATCTCGTCCTATCCTGTGCCGTCCTTATAATCTCTGATATACTTAAGCCCATTGCTGCACCAAACAGGTTTGGATTCTATTCCTCTCTTCTTGGTAATTCATTTTGAATCATCTTCAATTTTTGCATTTACTGGTAATATAGACAGCAGTCTAGTTTGGCAAAGGACTTTTGCAATGTCTCAGTTAACAAAAGTTCACAACTGTATACTAGAAAGAAAAAGAAAGAAAGAGTGCTTATAGGAATTGGAGACCATATCTGTAAGCATAAAGCTTATTGCATGATTAATAAATAGAGCTGTTAAAAATTTGCCTGGAGAGATGTTGTGGGGCAGATGTTATGGAGAAGACTGGAGAGACCTGATAGCCAGGGTATAATCCACGCATTCTGGAAACTCAGCCAAAGACAGTGGCGTTTTTCCAGACCCACTTGGATCTGAGTTTAAAGGGGAAAGTACAGCATAAGGATTAAGAGTATGGACTCTAGAGACTGATTCTTTACTTCCCAGCTGTAGAAAATTGGCCAGATAAATCCCCTTCTGCCTTGGTTTCATAATCTGCAAAATAAGACTGCTTATTTGGTTTACTTCACAGAATTGTTAGACTAATTAAATGAAATAATTTGAGGATCAAATCAATAAACAGTGCCAGACATAGAAGGCCTCAATAAATGTTAGCTGTTGCTGTCATCCTTACCATCGTCATCAACACTAACTTTATGGGGATTAATGCAGGATGAAGATTGATCCTGCAGCAGCTGAGAATGGAATTGAGAATTAGTGTGGTGGTTGGATATCAGTGAATTTAAAGAATTTCCCCCAAATTTCATTTTGTTTTGTCATATGCTTTTCATGAACAGTTCTCTTAGACCAACTTTTTTAGGGTCAGTGAAAACAAGTCCCCAATCAATTTATTGTTGTGAGCTAGTGTCTAAACCCTTCGCATGGCCATCCCTTTATCTATTGTAAAATATGTGATGACACGAGAACTTGACTACAGAGTGGGTACAAGATGATGAGAGAGTATTGTTGATTTTCTTAGGGATGGAAATAGTATGTAAGAAAATAACTTTAATTTTTAGACATATTCACTGACTCATACGGATTACATTTCATCCTATCTTGGGTTTGCTTTAAAATTGTTGAGCAGGAAAAAAAATAGATTAAGGAAATGCAGTTAAACTGTAATAATCACCAGGCTAGGTAGTCTATACAGGACTTAATTTTATTGTCTTCTCTGCTTTAAAAATATTTGAAATGCTTTAGAATAAAAGTAGAATAGATGCCAATAGTATGACCCATAATTCCTAGAATGTCCTTTCTCAATTGTTGTTGTAATTAGGGAACACATAGCTTATGAATAGGAACCTTCTCTAAACCTTGGTTTCTGTTTTGACCCGCTTCTATCACGAGCGAGAGTGAGAGGAGGGGTTTGTCTGTCCATAGGGGCAGAATGCAAAGCTTTTTTGCTTGTGTACATCTGACAGGTGATTTACTAGTGTTACTACTGTCTCGGACTGTGCCTTTTACAAGTCCAAGGATTTGAAGGATTCAATCTGCTCTTGGCCTTTTCTGGAAATAGGTCCTGTGATTGTATCGACTCAAGAACTGCTGTTGGGATGGAGAAAATGTATACAAATCACTCAGAACATTTCCCAACACCTGATGAGCAGATGATAGGCAGTCAATATATTTTGCAGTGGTCGGAATAATAAATTGTGTTATACACACAAAGCTATATTATGCTATAAACGGTGTTACAGTCATAAGGAATCTCCAGATTGTTGTAAGAAAGAAAAATCATCACTTACTAAACCGACGAATCTCATTTCTCGTCCTTCGCTCCTCCAGCAGGAA
Source organism: Elephantulus edwardii (assembly GCF_000299155.1). Taxonomy (NCBI): domain Eukaryota; kingdom Metazoa; phylum Chordata; class Mammalia; order Macroscelidea; family Macroscelididae; genus Elephantulus; species Elephantulus edwardii. The sequence goes on along the minus strand of NW_006399764.1, from coordinate 10,753,171 downwards.
CAACGTGTGGGTCTTTTTCTCAAATGAAATGGGAGCTGTTTTTCTTTCCACAACAATATTAATTCTTTTGGTTAGAGTATAAGGCCATTGGGCAATCTCTGAACCGTGATTAAGCAAATACAAAAGAGATGATAAAAACTGGGGTTGTTAGCAGGCATTACTCATTCCAGACTGATGACACAACTTTGGGTGAAGGATGGGGAAGACACAGCACACATTCCCACTAACATTTCAACACATGCCTCTAAGCCGTGTTCATTAACACTCCAGACTCTGGGTCCAAGGACCCAGCCGCCTGTGGGCTGAGGATGTTCACTTAGAGGTATGCTGTTTATGACTTAAAAAGGCCCCTGAAGAGAATGCCTACCTTTCATGGCCCCTGTCCTCTCTCCTCAGCGAGTCAGAGGCAGATCTTTTATCTCTCATCTCCCTGTTTAATCCCCTTCAGTTTTTGTGGGGCCCTGTTAGGTTGCATTGTTTTGATTTCTCTGGGAGGCCTGCCAACTCAGTCCTCAGAGAAGGCTCAACATGATTGACATCAGAAGTCTGAGACAGTGTTATATTTCCTTTTCTTCCCCACGTCTTTCTTTGTCTATCTCCCATCCTTGTTTTGTCTTAAATCTCTTCTCCCTTATTTGGTACCCCAGCAGCCAGAGATTGCTAAATCATGGAATCACGCATAGTCTTTGGATGAGTCCAAAGTCGGAGTCAGCAAATCCAACTAACCAGGCTAGGACTTTCCTTTAAATAACTCCAACTTGGGCTTACTCAAACGTGACATGTGCCCTTAATAGGGCTCATTACCATATGATGTGGAAATGTCATTTTTTTAAAACTTCTTCCTCATTAGTTTAAAACCATGACTAACTAGTCCTAGTTCTGATTAATGGAATTACAAAGAAGTAGTCTAGGGGATAGAGAACAATTACTCTCCCTCCTATTTAACTGCACTTTCTAATTTTTCTTAGATTAAGGATCTTCTAAGCATTATTAAAGAAATGAAGGTGCAGATGTCAAGTTGGCCATCAATAATATCCACTCCTTCAGTCAACGAATGGCTTGAAGTATGACTGAGGTACTATATTGCATTCTGAGGGCTCCAAGTTGCCCTCACAAAGTTTACAGCATAGTGAATTATGGACCTGAGAAAGATAATTAACCATAGACAATTTATAAGGTAAAATAACAAGGACATTATTTCTAGGTGAGTAGTCAGGAAAGTATTTTTGTAGAAATATTTAATCTAAAACTTGGAAAAAAATGTAAAACTTGGTCAAGCAAGACATTATGTATGTGGAAGTGAAGGGTGTGTAGGAAGGAGAAGGGGTGAAAACAGGATTTTTAAGGCTGGTGAAGCATTATTTGTGGCAGCTCTGAAGTGAGGAGGAAGTTGATGTATTACAGAAGCTGAAACAAGACGTGTGACTAGAACTTTGTTGGTAAGAGAGTGTGGCACAGGACAAGGTATGAAATGTAGGGGGGGGTCTTCCGAGGCTTTCAGCTTTATTTGCAGGGTAATCAGAAGCCAGGGGTTATTTTAAGCTGAGAAATAGCAGGGTTTCCAGACATGTGGCCACTTGTGACTACATTCTAGTCATTCACCATTCTGTTTCAGACATGGCTCACAGCAGCCTCTGACCACACTCCTTTCTCAGGGCTGGGAAGTCCAGAGTGGGCTGGCATCTCCTTCCTTGTTCTGAACATTAGATGAATGCATCCTATAGTGCAATTGCTAGGATGCTCACTAAGCCATACAGACCTTGTGGTCCAATAAAGTCAATACATACATGGCTTGCGTTGGAGTTTTGACCCTGGATGAAATATACAAGAGCTGTTCTACAAATGGATGTCAAGTTGAATTGGGATATACAAGATTAGATCCTTTTTCTATATTTTAGAGTGTATACACACACACACACACGCACGTACCCCCTTACCATTGGACTGAGAAGCAACATATGATAGATGGGTTGAAATTATAAACATTTTCATCTTGGATCCACAATCAACACCATTGGTACCAACAGTCAGGAGATCAGGAGAAGTACTGCATTGGGCGAATCTGCTGCAAGGGATCTCTGCAAATTACTAAGGAATAATGATGCCAGTTTGAAAACTAAGGTGTACCTGATGCAGGCCATAGTCTTTTCAATAATTTTCTATGTGTCTGATGGCTGGACAATGAGTAAGGATGACAGAAGAATAATGATGCCTTTGAGCTGTGGTGTTGGAGAAGAGCACAGAATATTCCATGAACTGCCAAAACAAACAACCCAACTAGGTATGTCTTGAGGAAAGTGCAGCCAGAGTGCTCCTTGGAGGCAAGGATGGTAAACTTCGTCTCATATTTTAAGCATTTTGCTAGGAGAGGCTATTTCTTGCTTGGAAAGGTGGCCAGTGAAAGAGAGGAAGGCCCTCAATGAGGTGGATTGACATGGTGACTGAAGCAAAGGGCTCACATGTGGCAGAGATAATGAAGACGGCACAGATAACACACTATTCAGATCTGTGGTTCTTAGGGTCACTGTGTCACACTGCACTCAAGGGCACCTAACCCTAACACAATAACAACCTGCAGTACATATTCTCCCTTCTACCATGGGCCAAATTAGTCACCCTGGTTCATAGGAGAAAACAGAACTGCATTACTGTTTAATTTTGATTTTCAATTACTAGTGATGTTAAAATTGTGAAAGTGTTTGTTAAGCCATTTTTATTTCCCCCTTTCTTAGTAAATTGTTGGGTTTTGTTGCCCTTACCCTTATACATGGGGATATGAACTGATTTTTCTTATAACTAAAACCCCAACCTACTGTCATTGACTTGATCTCAACTCTTAACGACTGGCGACTTAATAGGGAGCTGCATTGCCAGCCCAAAGACCATGTCTCTCAGGTGGCTGGAATCCATCAACAACTCTGGGAGAAAGATGGGCACTATCCTCCTGTGTAACTTATGGCCTCAGAAACCCTCTCTAAGATCAGCTACGAGTCAGTTCTCACTTGGTGGTGATGAGTTAGCTTGTAATGACTTACAGGACAGAATAGAACTGCTCCAGACAGAATGCAGGGCTGTAAATCCTGACAGAGTTGGACCACCTGTATTTCTCCCTTGGAGCCACTGGTGATTTTGAGCCACTGATCTTCTGGTTAGCAGCTGGGAGCTTTATCCCCTGTGCTGGGAGGCTGCCATGACTTTCATATAAATTTGTATCATTCCCTTTAGAGGTAAAAATTTTAATTCTTATTCTGTCACACTCTCATTTATATCGATCTATTCATTGTTGTTATGCTATCGAGTTGGAATAACTGACCTTCCAATGGGTTTTCAGAGGGAGTTTTAAATTGCATGGGAGAAGACTGTCCAACATTTCCTATGCAGCAGCTGGTGGATTTGAACAGTCTGCCTTTGGGTTGGCAGTGCAACTTCTTACCACTAAGCCACCAGAGCTCCCTAACAATCTATTTACTCCTTGTAGTTTTGCTTGTGATTTTTTTTTAAATGCATATAAGTTTTTAAAAAAATCCATTTTTATTTGTACACATATTATCTAACTACTCTGGTAGTCACAACCTACACAGATTTCCTTGCCTGATTTCCCTTCTCTTTCAGCTTTATATAATCTAAAAAAAAAACCAAACAAACAAATCCACACAAAATCCAAAACAACAAAAACAAAGAAAGGAGTGAAAAAAAGCAGCTTGCATATGCTTAACTCTAAACAAATTGTACATAGAATCTTTTTAAATGAGGTTAGAAATAAGTCAGGAAGAGTCTTTTATCGCTCCTAAAACCAAAGGCTTAAAAATGTGATTGAGGGAGTAAGTTGGAGCCTGCAGAGACTGAATGAGTCCCTGAACTTGCCTGAATATTTTATAGAGGGTGGGGGGGCAGTGGGGAGGTTCATTAGCTAGAGCTATTGTTTTTGCACACCGTAGAGTCAGATCTGACCCGTAGCTCACCCTCTGACATGGGAGATTGCCCATCTTTATCCTGCAGAGCAGCTGGTGGCCTTGAACCACATGCCTTTGGGATTGCAGGGAAGCTTCTTGCCACTAGGTCACCAGAACTCTAGATGAGAAATTTATAATACCACATGATATTTTCCCTTCTCTGGGACAGGTGATTTTTCAACCATCCTTAAATGGACGCTAATCAGTCATTTGTCACATCCTTTGTTTATAGTCTACCTAACATTAGCCTTAGTAAGAATTCCGCAAATGATAAAATGCAAAACATAATGCTCTTCTTGCAGTGTTGTCTTTTGGGTTAATCTCATGGAAAGAAGTTGTGGAGCGTAGTAAAAGTGCTCAGTGAATTGCAGTCCCCAGGTCCACTTCTCCCTCAGGCTATGAAAACGTTTGATTCCTGAGAAAGAGCATGCGTGTGTCTGACTGCAGACACCCTGCTTTAGCTTTAACCCCAACATCTTGCAAAGTGCATCTCCGAGTGGGGAAAAAGATGGTGGCTGAATTTTGCACATGAATTTTTCATTCATCTAACAAACACTCTTGAGAATCAAGGACTCAACTGGTATTGTGGTCAGCAAGAGTCATACAAAGAATTAAAGCCTCTTCCTGCAGTGATGAAGCATTCCCTTTTGGTAACTCCTGACTAAGTTCTGGGAAATATTCTGTTGTTATTGTTGAAGTATCACTTAGTCAACTACTACTCACAGCAGCCCATATGCAACCATCTGAAACTTTGACCTACCGGCAACCTCCTCACGGCCTCTACCATGCTCAAGTCCATTGTTGCAGACACTGTCTTGTTGAGGGTCTTCCTTTCCTTGACTGACCCTCTTTTTCCCAAGCATGATGTTCTTTTCCAACGATGCCTCCTGACAACATGACCAAAGTTTGAGACAACATGAGACACATTTTCACCAATATAATAAACTATTATTAATAGTTTGTTGTTGTTGTGTGCTGTCAAGTCAGAACCAACCCACAGTTGACTCTCGGGCAGGTTTTCAGAGGCAGTAAATCACAAGGGAGGAAACTGCCTGTCATTCTCCTGTGGAGCATTTGGTGGATTTAAACCATTGCACTTGGGATTGGAGTGCAGCTTCTTACCACTAGGAAACCAGAGCTCTTTATATCATCACTATATAGTTTTACATTGTATTTTATTTTCTTTTATTATACCGTGTTGTTGTTGTTGTTATGTGCCGTCAAGTCGTTTGCGACTCATAGCGACCCTATGCACAACAGCCCTAAACCCTGCTCTATCCTGTGCCAACCGCACTGCCTCTGACACACCCATCCCGATTACCCCAGTCACCGAATCGATCCATCTCATAGAGGGTCTTCCCCTCCTGCGCTGTCCCTCCACCCTCCCAAGCATGATGTCCCTCTCCAAGGACCCTTCCCTCTTGGCAACATGTCCAAAGTATGTCAGACGAAGCTCCAGAATCCTTGCCTCCAAGGAGTAGCTTGGTTTAATCCTCTCCAAGATGAATCTGTTTGTTTTCCTGGCAGTCCATGGTACATTCAGTACTCTTCTCCAGCACCACAACTCAAAAGCATCAACTCTCCTTCTGTCCTCCCTAGTCATTGTCCAATTCTCTGATGCATAACAAGCGATTGCAAAGACCATGGCCTGTATCAGGCACACCTTAGTCTCCAGAGAGACACCATTGCTCCTGAGTACTTCAGAGAGGTCCCTAACAGCAGACTTTCCCATCGCGATACGCTTTTTGATTTCCTGACTGCTGGTGCCAAGAGTGTTGACTGTGGAGCCGAGCAAACTGAAGCTGTGAACAATCTTATTATTATTATTGTATGTATATTTGTATCTGGTAGACTAGTGGCAAGAAGCTGAGCTGCAATTCCAAAGGCAAGAGGTTCAAATCTACCAGCTGCTCTGCAGGAGAAGGATGGGCAATCTCCTCCTGTGCGATTAATAACCTCTGAAAACCCACTGGAGGGTCAGCTATGTGTCATTTCCAACTTGACAGTACACAACAACAACATATTTGTATTTGTTACTATAATTGGTTTCTAGCTTTGCCTGTTCTACTGCTTCAATTCTAGAATGCTCTGGAAACAAAAGAACAGGCACACTGGCCACTTGGTGAGTCAATTGATGGGTGAGATCAATTCAGTAAGTATGTTAAGAGATAACCCAAAAGACTCAGAGAAAAGGATGCATTCATTGAATATACTAAGTACCAGATTCTTACAGCATGCCATGTTACCATTTAACAGCAGAAGAAATAGGTTGCATGTGACGCAGAAGAAATACTCTAAAAAAGAGCATTCAAATAGCAAGTGCAAGCTATCTGCTCCCAGAGGAATTGCTGATTCATCTGACTCATACAAGTTATGTTATCAACAACCACTCAGTTCTCTGTAGAATATTCAGATCTCTTGTGGTAATATTGCTCTTAACATTTGGTAGAATTAACTTCTATAAATCCATGTCAAAGGCTTTAAGATTCACATTTTTTGGTGTGCAATTATATTTATGTATTTTATGTGTGTGTGTGTGTATGTGTATGTGTGTGTGTGTGTGTGTATATATATATATATATATATATATATGTTAAATAATACCTTGTTTGAGCATCACTGGGATATACAAGAAACAAAAGCTGAAATAAAAAATGTTGTTCAAAACAGATGAAAATACATCATATCAAAACCTTTGGGTACAACTAAGACAGTCCTAAGGGATCAGTTTATAGCAATAAGAAAATACATTTAAAAAAAAGAAAAAAGAAGAAAAGAGCAAAAAACTGACTTAAAAACTCTAATAAATAGAAAAAGAGAAACAGGATAATTCCACAGCCTCCAGAAAAAAAGGGAATTACAAAGGGCTGAAATCAATGGGATAGGAAAAAGAAGGACAACTGAAACGATCTATAAATGAGGAGCATGTTACACACACACACACACACACACACACACACACACACGTTTACAAGATGCATATTCTTAGTGCTTTACAAATGGAAAATTTTAACTTTAGAAAATGGCAAAAGGGGAGATTATCTCTTACCTATTTGATTTGTTTTACTAAGTAGAACTGGAATTCAATCCACACCCACTGTGAGCCTTTTAATTGCTGAGTCATTGTTGTTTGAAAATGAAAAGCTAAAATAAAATAAAATAAACACTTGCACAAATAATAGCAACAACAACAGTAATTCTATTTTAGAAAGCCCCAACTGTGATTGTGCATTGTGTGTGTAAGTCATTATTTCCTCTCCACATACCCTGGAATCAAGTCATACACTTTCCAACATACACACATGCCCAGTAGGACCTACTATTGAATTAACATTATAATATTCAAATAGAAAGGCTTGATCCTATCAGAATTCATTTCAGCTGCTCATTCTCTGGGGACAAAATCACACTAAAAGATCGAGAAGAAGTTCTTTGAACATGACACTGATTTTTTTTTTAACATCGTTTAAAGCACAGTTGTCATTTTAGCCACAATTTTTTTTTTTCTGGTGTAATTGATTCAAAGAAATACCTTTCACTTTGACATTTCTTTCTTTCCTAATTTTTTATCTATTTGTAAAAGTGTAGAAAGAAGTGTAATCTATTCCTTCGCTTTAATTTTCATCTTCTCCCTGGCACAGTGGGATTTTGGACATTGACTGGTGTCCTTAAAAGTAAAGCCTGAAAGTAAAGAGGAGAGTTGGGAAGGGGCGGAAATCAGAGGAGTTAACTTTAAAAATAATTAAACCCATGCACATTATTTAACTGACACCATTATGGGAGTATTTCCATAGTGTTTGCCTTTCACTCTTGTTCCGTTTTGGTTTTTTTCAGATCATAAGGCGACATATTTAAAAATGTCTTTGAATTAATTAATTACAGTTTTGTTCTTTATTATCTTGTTATTGTACTTATGTAACTCACCAAATACATCAGGAATATTTTATATTAATTTTTCTTGAGTGTAAGTGTCTATGAGAGACATACAAAGAGAGAGAGACAGGTTCAAAGAGGGTGTGTAAGAGCGTGTGTGTGTGTGTGTGTGTGTGTGTGTGTGTGTGTGTGTAAGCAGAAAATACTCCCTTTGTAGTATTTTAATAAACAGATAGTGTAGAAACTGCACTCAAGAACTGTTTTGGTGGTAAGCTGCTGAAACAGCATTTTGGGCACAGATGATAACAATTTATTAGAAAGTAAGAAAACAGAGAGTGAGACAAGGTCAGGCTCTTCCTGCAGCTGAAGTCTCTGGAGATACAAGTGTTCTTTGCCGTCATAGTTTCATTAGTCCAGGCTTTTCACACTGATAGACTTCACTTGTGTTTACCATTCACTGGACCACATTTCCAAATGTAGTGAGATTTTCCAGGTCTATTCTTTACCTTCTCAGAAGAAATTGGAAAATTACACATGTTCACATAGACATAAACACACATTTGCTCAGTCTTTATTTTCCACATTCAGGAGGAAAATATTCAGTTTACGTTTGTTCTCTACTGCTTTGTCTATGTCCCTGTTTCTATGCTTGGACTCTTGACTATGTATGTGAGTGTCGTTTCAGTTGCTGTTAGGTCAAAATGAGTTTCAACTATGCATGAGAGATAACAGAACAGGCTTTAGTAAAAGGATACTCTAGACCACTGAGTACCAACCTGGGTGGTTACGGAGGTCTGCATCCACTCAGAGGAGTTTTCTGAAATACCAGCTGTGGAAACTCCAAAGTGCACACATGAAGTCATCTCGGGTTGGCGTCAACTCAACAGCAACCGTTATGATTTAGCACACTTTAAAAGATTAGGATTTGGGGAGCTCTGGTGGCCTAGTGGCAAGAAACTGCACTGAAATCCCAGAGGCGCATGGTTCAAATCCACCAGATGCTCTGCTGGTAAAGGAGGAACAATCTCCGCCTGCACCAGTCAGATCTGATTTGACGGTACACATACACACAAAATAATAAAATTTAAAAAAAAAAAGATTAGGTTTCACCAGGATGGCATCATATTTATAGGGTTGAACTCTTAAAGACTACATATGAATACATATTTTATCCAATTAATAAAATAAATTGTTTTAAAAGACTACAAATGAATAAGAAAATATAATTTCTTTATAAACACAAAACTGTGTCCTTAATGCATAACAAAACCTTTAAGAAATGGCCCTCATTTTTAAAAAGTTGAGTTGAAGGAAGAGTAATTTTTTTTTATAATCTAAGGTTTTATTCAGTTCGTTTAAGCCCAGCCTGGCCTTTTTTCCCTTAAATGTTTCCATTCTCTGAAGTGTGTTGCCTTAGACCTCAAGAAAGAAGTCAAAATTTCGACATGTGAGATAAAAAGGAATAGCTTCTTCAGAAGATATCATAAATATATATTTTTAGTTGCTTTCTCAATCTATGTGCAAGAAAGAGTACAAATTACTGTGCTTTTGGTACAAGTTTAAAAACAAACTAGGCATCTCATGCAATAATTTCAACAGTGTTGTTTTGTGACATTAGTTGCAGTTCTCTCAGGGTGACTGCTCTATTCTTACTTCATCCCCGGAATGCCCATTTCCATTCACCCATCTTTCCTGCCTTTGATCTTTGTTTTAGAGCTAATGCTGCCTCTTTGGTAGCAGATGTTGATATTTTTGGAGAGACACTTTCTCCCCTGGTGTTATAGCTCATTCTAAGGCATCTGTGGCATTGTGTGTTACGCATTGCATAGGAGTATGAATCCATCAGTTACTCTTTGAGAGAAAGGCCATTTCTTCCCATTAATATTTATAGTTTCAGAATCTCAGTGGAGGCTGGCCATGGGTCAGAAACAATTAACCAGCCGTTGGCAGATTTGGTTATTCTTTGGCTGAATGGGGTGTTCTTTAGAAGTGGATTCAGCTCCATTTGAGAGATGCCATCACCTCAGGGGTTCCATCCATCTTTAGCTAGTCTTCTGTAATATTTTTAAATTTTTTTCTACAATTTTTCTTTCACTCATTTCAGAATCTTTTATTACGGTTTTGGTCAGAGAGGTTGGTTGTTGTTGTTAGATGCTGTCAAGTTGAGTATGGCTTATAGCAACCCTATGAACAACAAATCTGAACCCTGACCTATCCTGTGCCGTCCTCATAATTTCTGACACCCTCAAGGCTATTGTTGCTGTAAATGCCAACCCGCCTGGCTGAGGTATTCCTCTCCCTCACTGCCCCTCCCTTCCAAGAATGATGTCCTTCATAGCCTTTCCCAGCAACATGCCCAAAGTATGTGAGATGAAGCTTTATCATTTTTTTCCTCCAAGGAGCACTCTGGTTGCACCTTCTTCAAGACCTATCTGTTTGTTTATGTGACAGTCTATGAGATATTCAGAACTCTTCTCCAACACCACAATTCAAAGGCATTCAATTCTTCTGTCATCCTCAGTCATTGTCCATCTCTCAGCCGCATACCAAGTGACCAAAAATACCATGGCCTTAAATAGATGCACCTTAGCCTGCAAAATGACATCATTGCTCCTCAATAATTTGGAGAGGTCCCTGACTACAGACTTCCCCAGTACAATACGTCTCCTGACTGCTAGTACCAAGTGTGTTGATTCAAGTTAAAATTAAGTCATTGACAGTCTCAATCTTTTCTCTATTGTGATGTTGCCTATCAGTCTGACGGCAAAGATTTTTCTTCTCTTAATGTTGAGAGACGCTGGGCTATACGAAGAGGAATGTGGCATCAGGATTGGTGGAAGAATCATCAACAACCTGCGTTATGCAGATGACACAACCCTGATCGCTGAAACTGAGGAGGACCTGAAGCGCTTGCTGCAGAAGATCAAGGACTACAGCCTCCTATATGGATTGAAGCTCAATGTCAAGAAAACAAAGATTCTAACCACTGGGCCAATTGGCAACATCAGTATGGATGGTGAAGAGATTGAGATAGTTAACAGTTTTAATTTACTTGGTTCCACAGTCAACACTCTTGGTAACAGCAGCCAGGAAATGAGGAGACAAAATGCATTGGGAAAGTTGGCTGTGAGGGACCTCTCAAGAGTACTGAAGAGCAACGATGTCAGGCTGGAGACTAAGGTATTCCTGATCCGAGCTATAGTCTTCGCAATTATGTGCTATGCATCAGAGAGTTGGACAGTGAATAGAAAGAGGATTGATGCCTTTGAGCTGTGGTGCTGGAGAAGAGTGTTGAATATACCATGGACTGCTAGGAGAACAAACAGGTTTGTTCTGGAGAGGGTGAAGCCAGAGTGTTCCCTGTAGTTAAGGATTCTGAAGCTTCATCTGACATATTTTGGGCATGTTGCAAGGAGGGACTGGTCCTTGGAGAGGGACATCACGTTTGGCAGAGTGGAGGGGTGGCGAAGGAGAGGAAGACCTTTGGTGAGATGGATCGATTCTGTGACTGGAGTGATGGGAATAAGTGTGTTTGAGATGGCTAGGTTGGCACAGGATAGAACAGCATTTAGAGCTCTTGTACATAGGGTCACTATGAGTCGCAAGCGACTCGATGGCACATAACAACAACAACAATGTTGAGAGGTAACCTATATTGAAGATTACCCTGTTTTGGGTTGTTGTTTTTTATTTCTTTTTAAAAATATTTAGTTTGCTTACAAAGTTTGTATATATTGTGTTTCACACTATTCTTCATCCACATTGTGTTTTATACAACAATTCCCACGCTTTCTGTTTTACAAAATTAATCACCATTGGACCTTGCCCATCATTATTACCCTCTCTTTTCAGGTCCCCACTGGATCCTTCCCATTTGCTTCATCCCCCTCCCTCAGTGTTTGATCTTCTGCAGCAAGTGTTTCAAGTTCTCCTCACTTTCAGCAAGCAAGGCTGTCATTTGTATAATGAATGTTATTGATGAGTCTTCCTCCAATTCTGATGCCACATTCTTCTTCATAAAGTCTAGTTTCTCAAATGATCTCAGCATATAGATAAAATGAGTGTGGAGAAAGGATACAACCCTGACACACACCTTTCCTAATTTTAAACCTTGTGATATTCCTTTGTTGTGTTTGCATAAAAGCTTCTTGGTCTAGATATAGGTTTCTCCCAAGCACAATTAAGTGCTCTGGGATTTCCATTCTTCTCAAGGTGAGCCATAATTTGGTCATTAGTATCAGTAGCCAAACACCATGTAGGTCTTCTGGTCTCAGGCTAATGGAGGCTGTGGTTTGTGTAGTCTATTAGCCCTTTGAACTAATTATTTCTTTAGGTCTTTAATTTCCTCATTCTTCTTTGCTTCAGACCAGAAGAGGTTAAGAATTAGCTTGTTTCATATGGTCACTTGCAAACTTTTTTTTTAACTGAGATTTTATTGTAAGTTTATAAAGAACTTGGATTTCCATTCATTTATTGTTGCACATTTTCTCCCCTGCCCTACTCCCACCTCCTCCAGTTCACTTTTTTCTTTGGAAGAAAGTTCTTTCATTGTTAAACAGTGCCCCCACCCAGATCACTTTACTATGCAGCTCTTATTCTGGACTCTTGTCATACCAAAAATACCTACTCATATATTCCTTTTATACAGTTCTCTCCCTCGTTTGTTTTAATGCTGTGTATTTATCTCCTCTTGTCTTAGTTTCCCTCCAACTCCCCTGTCAGTCCTGTTTTATAATAGTGGCATTACACAGTATTTGTCTTTTTGTGACTGAGATATTTCACTCAGCATAATGTCCTCCATGGTCACCCTTTGTATAATATTTTATTAGTTCTTTGTTTTTCAGTGCTGCATAATATTCCATTTTGTGACTATACCACAGCTTCTCTATCCATTTATTCTTTGATGGGCACTTACAAACTTTTTTTTAAGAGGTTGTGTCTTTAATAAAACATAAATAGAGTAAATTACATTCTGAATATTCAGAAGGGTTGTGATACAACAAATTCTGTATGAAAGAGCAATCAATCACACCTTAAGATGTTTGAAGTGAATCCCTTGTGTTCAACATCCTTTTTTGGAACATAGTTTGGCAAACTTGTAGAGGAAGATGGGGACTGAAATCAGCTCTTAATGATGGTTCAGTTGGGGTCCCACATCTGTTGATATATGACTTAATACTGCTTTCAGAGGACACTTAACTTTCAGTGGATGAAACAACAGTTAGTCAAGATGCTAGAAGAGTGGGCTTGAGCCTTAAGGAGACCTAAGAGCTCTCAATTCTACTGAAACAGAAATTTGATTCTTTTTTCCCCCCTCTTCATTCATTGTTGCACTTTTCTTCCCTCCCAACCCTTTCCCCACTTGCAAACTTTTAAGACCCCAGTTCCTTTCCCCCAAAGAGGATATAGACTAGTCTTTATGGACTGTTGTTATTAGGTGCTATAGAGTTGGAAACACCTCATAGCTGACCCGCTGAAGCGTTTTCAGAGGCTATAGACTTCATGAGAGGACACTGCCTATCTTTCTCCTGCAGAACAGATATTGGATTTGAATCCTGTGCCTTTGTGTTGGTAGAGCAACTCCTTGTGCCAATTAACTTAAATATCTCCTAATACTGTGTTCCTGGGCTCTTAAGCCCAATGACATGCCTATTCTTTAAGGAGCCTGGTGTCGTAGTAGGGGCCATGGTGCCAAGATCCTTAGCATACTGCTTTGCTCACCAACAGGCTGTGGGTCATTGCCACTCAGAGTCGGCTCTGCCTGTGGAAAATGTATACACATACCTACTATGCAGCTTATTGTTGTTGTTATGTGGTAGATAGTATAAAATCATGCTTATAAATGTTGGCTCTGGATCCAGATTGTTGTTGTTGTTGTTATATGCAATTGAGTTTCTTGCGACTCATAGCGACCCTATGTACAAGAGCTCTAAATGCTGTCCAACCTCGCCGTCTCAAACACACTCATTCCCATCACTCCACTCACAGAATTGATCCATCTCATCGAGCATCTTCCTCTCCTGCGCCATCCCTCCACTCTCCCAAACATGATGTCCCTCTCCAAGGACCAGTGTCTCCTTGCAACATGCCCAAAGTATGTCAGACGAAGCTTCAGAATCCTTGACTCCAGGGAGCATTCTGGCTTCACCCTCTCCCGGACAAACCTGTTTGTTCTTCTAGCAGTTCGTGGTATATTCAACACTCTTCTCCAGAACCACAGCTCAAAGGCATCAATCCTCTTTCTATCATCCCTATTCACTGTCCAACTCTCTGATGCACAGCACGTAATTGCAAAGATTATAGCCTGGATCAGGCAAGGATTGCTTATGGCCTAATATTAGATAATAAAGAATGACTGTTAGATCCAGATTATTTGGTTAAAATCCTGGCTCTGCTCTTGGAAAGCTACATAACCTGGGACATTTTGCTCAACAAAATTTAAACTCAATTTTCTCATCTGTAGAATAAGCTCACTCAGAGTACTGAATAGTCCATGGACTGCTAAAAGTACAAACAAATCTATGTTGGAGGAAATGCAGCCAGGGTGCTTCTACCAGGATGGAAATTTCACCTCAAAAACTTAGATATATTGTCTTGCCTTTATAACCAGGAGGCATCAGTCCTTGGAAAAAGATAGCATGACTGGAAAAGAAAGGATCCTCAATGAGACGGTGTGACATTGACTACAAGAATAGGCTTGAAAGTGTAAAGTTGACATAGGCTAGAGCACTGTTTCTGTCTGTTGTTTATGGGTTCTCTGTGAGTTATAGTCTACTCGATGGCATCTAACAGTACCACCTATTTCCTAGGGCTGTTGTGCAGATTGCATGGATTATTCTATAATAAATGCTTGCTGCTGTCCCTGAGACATAGCGGTATTGTGTAAATGTTATTTATCCTCATTATTCAGTCAATTCCTGGAGTGCTTGGGAACTCAACTAAATACTGATTCTCGGGGCAGAGAGATAAGGTTACATAATGCTGTCTATTCTCATTTTCTGCTTCACCCATATTGTAATTGTGTACAAGTCTCAATCTGGCCCAATTTGGGGATGCAACTCCTGTTATTAAGAAAACACAGGCTGTTATTGAGACAAAAGTTGACCTTGTTTACTTGGACCCTGCCTGTGGTAGCCGTTCCTGATCTTGTCATCCATCTTCCTGACTCACCCAACCCTCTTCTAGTTTTTTCGGATTTCCTAACCACTGGTATGAATTACCTGCCTGATAACTGCATCTTCCTCTTATCAGCTTGATCTGTCTGCCAAAATGTTACATCCAGCCCCTTCCGATCTTTGTATTTAGCTTCCTAAGAGAACTGAACACCTCTGCCCATGCAGACCTTTGACACCTGCTTTACTTCTCTCAGCTGTGCTGGCTTCCTCCAGCTCTTTGCTCCTGGCCAATGGAGAAAAGAGGCCTTAGGGAATACTCTGGGAGTTCAGTCCGTGAACACAGAAACAGGTATGACTTTGCTCAGCAAGGCTTCAATGTGAAGCAGAGATTCTCTAGTTTGATACTAAATTCAGTGTTATTTAAAAAAATTTTAAATGTCATCAATACACGCTGAAATTGGTTAGAATTTGCATTAAATTGCTGATGTCTTAACCTTTTTCCTCAGTGATTCTAAGTTTGGCTTCCCCCACCCCCGTTCTTAAATATTGTAATGTCTCTTATTTTTTCATTAATAAAATAATAAAAATTAATAAAAAGTATTGATTTTGTTGTTGTCATTCAGTGCCACCACAGTAACTCCTATTCATAGTGACTTTTAGAACTACAGATCCAAACAATGCCTTATTCTGTGCCATCCTCATAAATTTACGGTAAAAATATGTTCTCATATAGAAACATCTTCTATTTATAGTTTCTTAAAACTAAAAATATTTCTTTTTTTTATTTTCAATGTGGCTGATGATCTGGACTAGGATCCATTCACTAGATGATTTTGATGCAAGCAGTCCAGACTGGAGAGACGGTCAACTGCCTAGTTTCCAGTGGACTGAACTGGTTCCTTCTATGAACATCTTTTGCATCCGGGAAAGCACTGTCTATTGGCCAACTAACTGTACCTGAAGATAAATTTACAGATAAAGGAGAATTTTATTTGAGATAGCTTCTTCCCCAGGCTTGGAACTTTTCTGTGGCTCTGAGGCAACAAGCTAGATGGCCAGTATTCTTTGTCACTATTTTACTTTCTAGAAGATCAAAAAAGAGATCTCGGTTTTCCCCAAACTTCTATTCTCTATTTGTTTTTGTCTGAAATATCTTCATCCTCTTCTGAAGAGTAATAGGAAGACTGGAGAAAAACATCATTTTCTAAGTCTTCACTCTTGGGTCAATTTTCCGCTCCAGTGGTGTCAATTCTCATTCTCTTTCTTTCATTTTGGCATTTTCCCACCTACATGAGTGCTCTTAGTGGCCACCACTAACTTTCTGCCTCGGGCTGGTAGAAAATCATAGATCATTCTTCATTGAACAAAGCTGAGCCGTTCCACCTTCCTGGTCAACTTTGGCCTATTTTTGGAAGCAAATCAACCCTGATTTCTTGCCTATGTGACATAGTTGAACTCTCCAGACTACGAAATTTCATCCTCCAAAGAACTTGAATGCAGATGCAGATAACATTAAAACCTATTCTTGTGCCCTAGTTTCTCTGGTTTGGTAGATGTTCTCTTCTATCACACAGCCATTTGTTGTTGTTTGTTGTTGTTGTTGTTGTTGGATGCCATTGAGTCAAGAATGGCTCATAGCGGGACTCTATAAACAAGAGATATGAACCCGGTCCTATCCTGCACCATCCTTATCCCTGATATATTTAAGCCCATTCTCACAGTCCATCTATTTCATTGGTTGTCTCCCTTTCCTCTGACCCTCAACCTTTCTCAGTATATCTCTTTCCAAGGAATAGACTCTCCAAACAACATGCCCAAAGTAAAAGAGAGAAAACGTCACCATTCTTGCTTCCAAAGAGCACTCTGGTGACATTGTCTCTGAGACATATCTTGTAATTTTGGTAGTCCATGGTATAGTCAGTACTCTTCATATTCATACTCTTCTCTAGCATTATAACTCAAAGGCATCAATTCTTCTTAAGTCATCCTTATTCATTGTCCCACCCTCAGAAGCATAGCAGGTGACTGGAAAGATCATGGCTTGGCTTAGCCATGACTAAGGTGCACCGTAGTCTTTAAACGGACATCAGGACTTTGGAGAGGTCCCTGACAGCAGACTTTCCCAATGCTGTATGTCTCCTGATCTCCTGTCTGCTGGTACCATTTGTTAAGGTATCTATAATTTGCTGGTATTCTGCTACTGACTGCAGTCAGAGCCAGCTCCTAGCTGACCCTCTGTTGGATTCCCAGGCTGTAAATCTTCTGAGAGGAGCAGACTCATCTTCTCCCACGGAGCTGCTGGTGGATCTAAATCCCCGGAGAGGGTTGTCTCGGGTTAGGTAGCTCTAGCCTACCACTTTAACTGCCTACCACTAACTATACCAATGGAGCTGGCCAAATGTCAGGAAAGGAAAGACATTGTCTTTTATCTTTGAGGAGTTCATCAGCTCTACAGGAAGTCAGAATAATAATTGACAAGGGTGGAGTACCCAGGAACCAAGATAAGCTCAGGCTTACTTATGCTTACTTATATGCAGTTAACCTTCAGTACTCTCTAGAGATTAAGGTGCACCTGATACAGGCCATGGCCTTCACAATCACTTGTTACGCGTCAGAGAGTTGGACAATGACCAAGGAGGAAGAAGGAGAATTGATGTCTTTGAGCTGTGGTGATGGAGAAGAGTATTGAAAGTACTATGGACTGCTAGGAAAACAAACAGATTCATCCTGGAAAGGGTTAAGCTGGACGGCTCCTTGGAGGCAAGGATTCTGAGGCTCCGTCTAACAAACTTTGGACATGTTGTGAGGAGAGACCGGTCCCTGGAGAAGGACATCATGCTTGGGAGGGTGGAGGGACAGCGCAGGAGGGGAAGGCCCTCTATGAGGTGGATTGATTCAGTGACTGGGATAATCGGGATAGGAGTGTCGGAGACAGTGCGGTTGGCACAGGACAGAGCAGAGTTTAGGGCTGTTGTACATAGGGTCGCTATGAGTTGCAAGCGACTCGACAGCACATAACAACAACATATGCAGTTAACAGTTTCACAAGTTTTTCATCTCTGTAGCAAACAATTTCACAAGTAATAATATAAAAAAAGATATGAAATTATGCATTAGTAAGGGAGCTCTGGTGGCCTACTGGCAAGAAGCTGCAATCCCAAAGGAACATGGTTCGAGGCCACCAGCTGCTCCGTGGGAGAAGGATGGGCAATCTCTTTCCGTGTGATTAACTGGGTCAGCTATGGGTCAGTTCTGACTCTATGGTACACAACAACAGTACATTAGTAAGTAAGTAAATACAAAACACCTGAGCTTACTTTGCTTCCTGGGGACTTCATCTCTGTCAGATACTGTAAATTCGAAAAGCAGCACCTAAATGCTATGGAGTTGGGAAAGAAGTAGATCCAGCCATACCTGCAAGGAGACTCTTTGATGTGGTGAAGAAATGGGAAGTTATGCTCTACAGTTTAGTAAATAAGTAAAAGTAAGCCCATGTTTAAGCTTGTTTACTGGGCAATCCGACAATGAGAATGAATTAAATGTAAGGTGACTCAGGCTATGTGACAGATGGACCAAGCACACAGAAGTCATCTCCCTTACAGACTCATTCATTGACAATGCCCTTTGAACCTTTGGGGCGGTTAGAACTGAAATGCCACAGTGATCTAAAGCTCAGACTTCCATTTCGCTCTGTTTATCATCTCTTCCCTACCTTTCTGAAGCCTTCCAAGTCCAACCTAATTGCAACATCTGAGATCTATCTTTACTACCCACCAAACACAAAATGCTCTTTGAAATCTCCCATCTTTCCTCAATGGGAATCAATCTCTCTTTTGAAAACCCCAGACACTAAGCTTACCCTGCGCAATGACTGTTTTCTCTGTATGTCTTCTCTCCCCACCCTGATTCGACATTTCCTGAAGGCATGGACTCTCTCCACCTCAGTGCCTAGCACAGAGCACCCCACAGAGTTATTAATGAATAAGTATTTGAACAAATGAGTCAAGAAAGAAAACTCCTTCAGACAACAGGTCCAGAAACTGAGCTGTCAGAGATTGTCTTTATCTGAGTCATTTACTGTTGGTTTTAGCTAATGCAATCTTCCATGGCTACCCTTGGAAAGCTCTGGTTGCCTAGCCCATCAGGAGTTGTGCTGCTAACCCGAAGGCCATGTCTCTCTGACAGTTCAAATGCACCAGCAGCTCTGAGAGAGAAAGCCATTCCATCTCCTCCTAACAGTCTCGCAAACCCATTGAACTGACTTCAACTCCATAGCAACGAGTAGTAGTAAATTCCAGAATGGCTTTAGAAAAATCTATGGATTTTCCCCCCTTATATCCCAAGTGATATATTTAAAGACAAACATCATCGATTCTAATTATTCCATGTTTATATTTTAACAAATGAACTGTTCACTAAATTTAGATATGTAATCTTAAAAGCCAAATTTTCTATTTTAGCAGGAAGAAACACAACTTTAAAAAAAAATAGGAGTAGCAGAACTGGCCCTGAAATTGTTGAATTAAAGTGTTATAGGTGAAATAATGAAAGAGAAGACAAAGTCCGCATTTGCAAAGAATGTCGCCATTTGCTAGATCATGAAAATTGCTTTCACTTACACATATACTATCTAATTCCTCCAGAGACCAGGTGATATTGCATTAGTAACTCTATTTTACAGATCAGAAATTGGTCCAGAATAAGAGGTACATTGCAAAGAGGACTGAGGGAAGGGGAGGAAAGAAGGGGGGAGGGAGAAAATTGTACAACAACGAATGAATGAAAACCCAAATCCAACTTTTCTGCAAACTTTCATTAAAATCACAATTAAAATACAACAGTGGTTGTATTTCTTTTTTAACAAAAAGCTTTAGTAACACATACAAAATTAGAGTCATGTTACCAACCCAATTTTATGTAACTCTAAGTCTCATCATCTCTGACTGTGTTGGCTTTGTATCAGAGATGAAACTAAGCCAACAAAATTAGGGATCAGGAACATCAATTTGAATATGTTTTTAATGTATTGTGGGTAAAATGAATAATTTATTTACTGTGCACATAGAGTCTTTTAGTGGCTACGTTATTGTTCAAAGCTCTTACCTATTATAATATCAAGTGCAGGTATGGCAGCATATAATGTACTAAATGGACTTGGAAGTATAACATCAGATGTACTAGATAGGTTTAGGGCCTGGAACAAGCTCCAAATAAGTTATCATCAAATTTTAAAGATTATGGTTTGGCAGCTACATAGGAAGAGTAAGTCATGAAGGTTGGAGCTGAAGGGATAGGGTTAGAGAGAGGCTTTTAGAGTCTTTACTTAGTAATCTGCTTATTCTAAATTTAAATTTGTTTGTTATATAAAATGGTGAAAAATAATGGTATTGATTTCACACAAATGTGAGATGAGATGACACACATCAAGTACTTATCAAAATGTCAATAAATGTTAGCTATTCTAATTATTCTTTTAAAATCATAAATATTCATTCAGCCAATAGTTATGGAACATCTGAAAGTGCTGATCCCGGTGTAGATACAATAAATACAGCAATGAGTAAGGCAGACAAGGTAGGTGACTACTAAAAACGTAAGCAACAAAATCACCATTTTATCAAAAGGCAATCAATCATACATATTGGACTGCTCATTATTCATACATATTAGAATTTCCCCCCAGCTTTTATGAAGAAACTGAGCCCCCCCCCCCAAAATAAATAGCTTGGTCAAGGCCAAAGAGCGACTAACTAACAGAGCTAAGTTTTACCCCATGACAAGTCCAGGTTCTTCTCTATCTCAATCATTCTTCTTTCCAGGTTCTTAGCACAATCATTTCTTCCTGTTATTTGTTGTGTTTATAAAACTAAGAGTTTTCTTTTGTTTCATTTTTCATCATAGCAAGAGTTTAAAGAGCTGTGGCTCAAGCAGACTGCTATAAATAGCTAAGGTTAGAGTAAAAGAGAGGAGATGCAATGATCTAATGTGTAGAGAGTGGCAGTTCGAATCCACCAGCTGCTCTGTGCGAGAAAGACAGACAATTTTCTCCTGTACAAATGACAGCTTCTCAAAAATCTGCTGGAGGGTCAGCCATGAGTTAGTTTAGACTTAACAGCAATCCTGAGGATTTTTTAAGGGTAAAAACTATAGAACAATATCATTGATTTCACATGCAAGCAAGATTCTACTGAAGATTATCCAAAAACGACTGGAACAGCACATCAGCAGAGAACTGCCAGAAGTCCTGGCTGGGTTTAGAAGGGGTCGTGGTACTAGAGATATTGTAGCTGATGTTAGATGGATCTTGGCTGAAAGCAGGGAATACCAGAGGAATGTCTATCTGTGTTTCATTGAGTATGCAAAGGCGTTTGACTGTATGGATCATAACAAACTTGTGGCTGACTCTGAGAAGAATGGGAATCCTGGGACACCTGATCATGCTAATGGATACATGGACACAGTGACTGCAGTAATAGGCTCACGTATGTCAGGGAAGATGAGGACGGCACAGGATAGGACAGGGTTCAGATCCTTTCTTCACAGGGTTGCTAGGAGCTGTACTCAGCATCACTTACCAACAACAACATTCTACAGGGTTTTGGGGAGCCAACCCCTTGGGAAAGAGTGAAAGAAGAAAGTGATAAACTTGAGCTAATCAACGAGACAAAAAAAAATGCATCTCAGGATTCTATTCTGGTAGGTCTTGTTGTTGTTGTTGTTATGTGCCATTGAGTCACCTGTGACTTATAGTGACCCTATGTACCAATAGCCAGGAAATTAAAAGATGAATTGCATTGGGAAAGTCTGCTGTCAGAGACCTCTCCAAAGTACGGAAGAGCAACAATATCAGTCTGGAGACTCAGGTGCGCCTGATCCAAGCCATGGTCTTTGCAATTACTTGCTATGCATCAGAAAGCTAGACAATGACTAGCGAGGATAGAAGAAGAGTTGATGCCTTTGGCTGTGGTGCTGGAGAAGAATATTTAATATACCATGGACTACTTGGGGAACAAACTGGTTCATCCTGGAAAGGGTGAAGCCGGGCTGCTCCTTGGAGGCAAGGATTCTGAAGCTCCGTCTGACATACTTTGGACATGTTGCAAGATGGGATTGGTCCTTGGAGAGGGACGTCATGCTTGGGAGGGTGGAGGGACAGCGCAGGAGAGGAAAACTCTCAATGAGGTGGATTGATTCAGTGACTAGGGTAATGGGGATAGGTGCATCAGAGACAATAAATTTGGCACGGGATAGAGCAGGGTTTAGGGCTGTTGTGCATAGGGTTGCTTAGAGTTGCAGGCGACTCGCCAGCACATAACAAGAAGATATGCATTAGCTCTGAAACCTGCCCTGTCCTGAGCTAATCTCATCGTGTTCTCTGACAGACCTAATTCCATTTCTCCAGTCCCTGAGTCAATCCGTCTCATTCTGGGTCTTCCTTCCCTGTGCTGTCCCTCCACCCTTCTAAGCATGATGTCCTTCTCCAAGGACTGGTGCCTCCTGGCCACATGCCCACAATATGTGAGACATAGCCTCAAAATCCTTGCCTCTAGGGCAGATCTATTTGTCTAGCAAGGTACATACTAGGGCAGAGAAGAGGTGAAGAACAGATAGGAGGAGAAAGAAAAGCAAAATAATTAACAGAACACTCTTAAGTTTGTAGTCCTACCTACGATTTGACCAATATAGGAAGACAATATAGTGATAAATGGAAAAGCCCACCAAGTTGGAGCAATGCTAATATTGGTGATAGTTTGAATTAAAAATAAATAATCGGATTTTTTTTTCATTTCTCCTTATCTAAATTTCTTTTTGGAGAGACTCATGCCTAATCTATGTTCCCTTCTTTACAGAATAGGAGGCCTTTCATGTCTTTGCTAGCCCAGCTCCTGGCAACCACAATAATGAATATTTAGTGTGTGTCGAGGACTGATTGAGGTTACTTGACTTCTTGGAAGACACTAGAAGATGGTCATTTCTTACTGCTTATGTTACTGTATGTATGAATGTCTGCTTCTGAAAAAGACAGAGGCCCATAGAGTGGTCCAAGGACAAGATATATTTGTCTTTTTTTTTTAAAGTCTATACAATTTTTTAAAAGTTTAAGAAAAAAAAATTAAGTGTATACAGCCAAAGAAACAACATTCAATGACTATGGCAAGTGCAAATCAGTGGCATTAGTAACATTTTTCAAGTGATGTTCCCATATTCAATATCCTTTTCCAAATTATTCCATCACCATTATCTTGAACTCCTTGTCTCTAAGGTTCCTGCTCAGCCTTTTGAGTTGTCATTGTCAGTTTGATTGCACACAGATAATTCTTTTAAAAAGCACAATGTTCTTTCACAACAGATGGACTTTACAAATGAAGATAGGCTATTTTTTAAAAAAATCAAAGAAGACATCAGGAGGTACCTTTAGTTAAAATTTAATGCTTAATTATTATCTCAGGGCAATAGTTTTAGTGGTTCATTGAGCCTCAATAACTCCAGAAAGTCTGGATTTCATGAAGACTTTGAAGTTCTGTTCCACACACTTCTTTTTAATCATGGTTCTTCTATAGAATCTTTGATCAAAATGTTCTGTAAAATAGTCAGGTACTAGCTAGTGCTGGTCTCATGGGAAAAATGTTAACTGTTCATGGAGGTAATCAGACATATATTTGGTTTCCTCCTCTACTTCCTAATTCTTATTGTAAAGATCTAGTACTCTTAAAATCCAATTTTGCCTTGAATTCTAATTGTGTAGCAAACACACTGTATATCATAAAGACAGTCTTTAGTGTTCCCTCTTTATATCTCAAGGAGGTTATGCCAGATTGAATTGATCACAAGGAAATGGACAATCTTCAGTGAAGAACTGCCCTTGTCAAACTACATAGACTGCTATGCTATTCAGATATAGGCAACTTAAGAGAGAGAGAAACAAACTTTGATGTCTTTTGGATTTTTCATTAAATGCAGTACTTTAATGTGTGGGATACACAAAGTTTGGCCTGTGTTCATATTTATATAAGAACAAATAAAAGGAGCCTCAGTTTGAACTTGCACATGAGTAATTGATGGTCTGACCCACTGTCTGCCCCTGGCCTAGTTTTGATTGCTGATATTGAGCTTTTCCAATCATTCCTTCCACATATATAGTCAATCTGATTCCTGTGCAGCCCATCAGGTGAGGTTCATGTGTAAAGTCACATCATTTGTGTCTTTAAAAAAAAAGG
Organism: Elephantulus edwardii; assembly: GCF_000299155.1. Lineage (NCBI taxonomy): Eukaryota > Metazoa > Chordata > Mammalia > Macroscelidea > Macroscelididae > Elephantulus > Elephantulus edwardii. The sequence continues at coordinate 10,729,012 of NW_006399764.1, read as the reverse complement.
GGGGGGGGATTTACAATTAATAAATCATTGAAAAAACAAAAGCATTCTATTCCCACCCTCATTTCTGTCACCACACCCATATTTTTGGACTATGAGTTCTCTTTGACCATTTCCAATGTTTGCATTCCAGCCACCAATTAGCATTAACACATCTTGATTGTATGTTTGGGCAATTTCAGACTGCATGATTTGGTAAACAGTTTCAATTTCTCCCTCTTTGGGCTCTTGATATACAGCAGCATGTATTTGAATAATAGCTGTATTAACGGGCCTTGGAGAGGGTATAGCCAGAGTGCTCTTTGGAGCAAAGACGATGAGGCTTCACCTCACATACATGAGGCATGTTGCTAGGAGGGGCTGATTCTTGGAGAAGGACATGATTCTTGGAAAAGTAGAGGGTCAGCAAAGGAGAGGAAGATCCTTGACCAAGTGGATTGACACGGTGACTGCTGCAATGGGCTCCAGTGTGTCAGGAAGTGTGAGGATGACTCAGGCAAGGCCTGGGTTCAGATCTGTTGTTCATAGGATTGCTATGGATCAAACCCAACTCAATGGCACTAAACAACAACAAAAATAAAAGGAGCATGGCCATTCAGAAATTATTCTGCCAAACTGGGAGAAGAATGCTGAACTAGAAAACAATACTTTTATCCACGCCACTTTGAGGATCTCATTTCACTCACCTTCCTTTATGTTCTATGTGCAAACAGATGCAGCAATATTTTAAGAAAAGTGTTGACCTCCTCCATATCTAGAAGAAGGCAGTGAAAGAGGTTGGACTTGAAAGGTAGAGAACCAATGGTACTCATGAAGCCGTTAGTAGGCATGCATTATCTCATTAATTCTGATATCAGCTCTGCAATGACAATTATTTCCTTTGAATTCCTTGATAACAAAACTGAGACTTAGGAAGTTCTCCTTCCTATAATTGCTTATATTTTTTTTAAAAGCAGTCATCTGTATTTGGCAGACAGGCAAGACAGACAGACCTGGAAAGGTGAAAAGGACTATTCCCATAACGATGCACAAGTTTAGCAGATATTTCTACATTCACATTAGTGCTGTGTTTGTTTTTCCATGTGCATTGCAGAGTCCAAATGGGAGATGAGGAAGATATAGAAACTTCTTAATCATAACCAAACACCTTGTGTTTCTGGTCCTGAGGTTCTGGTATGATCATAGTCAGTTGGCAAAACATGGTCTAAAAAGACAACATTGTACGTCCTACTGTGGTGCTGTGCATCTGAGACCTGGACAATTAATAAGGATGAGAAAAAAAGAATTGACGTCTTTGAGCTGTGGTGTTGGAGAAGAGCACTGAACATCCAGGCCATGGACGGCGACAGCAGATATGTCTTAGAAAGGGTGCAGCCTGAGTGCTCTTCTGAAGCAAGAATGATGAGGCTTCATCTCACATACTTTGGACATGTTGATAAGAGGGGCTATTCCTTGGAGAGGGATATGATGCTGGGAAGGGTACAGGGTTGGCAAAGGAGGAATACCTTCAACTAAGTGGATTAACATGGTGTCTGCTGCAATGGGCTCTTGTGTGTTAGAAAGTGTTAGGATGGCACAGGATAGAACAGGGTTCAGCTCTTTTGTTCACAGAGTCACCATAAGTGGTACTCAATTCAATGGCAACTAACAACAACAACAATTGTAGTGACTAAAAACTAGGTTACCGTCTGAAAACTTTGCAATCCTCTAAGCCATAACTGTCTCTCACCATCCAGAAAAAAAGAAGAGACCAGGTGAAATGTATAGAAACAATTAGTCCAAAGAGCTAATGAACCACTTGGATACCAAATTTCAAGATCCTAAAAACAAAGTACTAGATGGTGTCCAGCCATGACCACTGGTCATTCCAAAAGGATCACTGCAAATTATCCTGGGTAGAGTGCTGAGAAATGTGGAACAAAATTTAAAAACAATCAAATGGGGACTGGTGCAAACTCAGAGACAATGACCCTTCACCCTCCTTCAAACCTGGAACAAAGTTTACCCTTATGACTCAACTTTCAGTCAAATGATAGGCAGGTCCATAAGGTGAGTAACAGCACCCGAGACAGCCTTTGAAATAACGAGTCACAGAATGTGCAAAGTGTAGCAGTTGCCCAAAGACAGAGCTCAGAAGACAGGAAAGGATAGGATAGAAGGATGGATGGATAAAAAGCATGGGGAGAGAGTAGACATGTGTCATTATCTTGCAGTTACTAAAATCAATGCTACAAAACAAAATCTGTATGACTGGTTGAATGAAAAACCAATTTACTTTGCAAATTTCCATTCAAATCACAATATAACAAGTCTATATTCACTTTCTCTGTTTACCACTAACTTTATCCTCACTTACAACTTTCCTTCTTCTTTCTGAGGTTTAAAACTCCTTGTTCATCCTTCTTGGGAATCATTGGGACTGAACACGTGATCTTTCTTGACATTTTCTCCCGCCAGGCCCCTTTGCCGTCTGACTTTTGTGATTTTGCTTCTATGGCAGCAGACCATCTGACTTAGGCAAACCCAAATGAAATGAACTCATGGCTTTTACTCCCTTATCACCACTGAATCAGAATCTACCCATAGCTGACCCTCCGGCTGGTTTTGAGGAGGCTGTAAACCTCATAGGAGGAGAATGTCCATCTTCCTCGCTCGGAGCAGCTGGTGGATTCCAGCTTCCAGAGGCACCTCCTTGGGTTAGCAGAGCGACCCCTTATGGACTTTGCTAGAACTCGCTCTGTCAGTGTTACTGCTCTGTACCACTGAGTCAGAACTGACCCATAGCTGAGCCTCCAAGGTTTTCAGAGGCAGTAAATTCCATGGGAGGAGACTGTCCATCTTTCTCCTGTGGAGCAGCTGCTGTATTTGAATCATGTACCTTCACCTTGGCAGATAAGCCAGAAAACCTAAAATTTGCCAAATGAGGTTCACTGTGGCTCTTCTAGAATGAAATAAGAAACTCTGACTTTTCTTTCCTTCTTTTTTTCTTTTGCCTTCTCTCCTAGACTGATCTGAGCTTCGAGGGGCTTCCCTTTGCTTCTCCTTGAGGAGAGATGGTCTCTGCCAGAGTTCCCTCTTGATGAAGCATCTCTGATCTCCCATCCTGGAAGTGCACGAAGGCTGCTCCTGGAGTCTCCGTGGTCTGTCCCTGCTGACGCATGCCCTCCTTCAGCACTGGCTGGCACTGTGCTCTTTGCAGACTTAGTCGTATTCTCCTTCCACTTACAGCTTTGGCTAGCCAGCCCTCAGCTACTGTTAAAATTTCCCTTTACCTCATTTTATTCTTTAGTAATTGGACATTTTGATCCATTGTCTTTTGTTGACAACATATTACAGGAACACTACTTATCAACTCTCTGCTATTTCTAATACTTAATCAGACACACAAACCTTTTTTTAATCTCTTGTATACCTTCATGGGAGAAAGACATGACAGTGTGCTTCTGTTAAGATTTACAAGGTTGGAAACCAGCCTTGGGGTGGTTTATTCTGTCCTTTAAGGTCACTATGAGTCAGAATAGGCTTGACAGCAATACATTTGGTGGATGTACGTTCCAAGGACTCTGAGGAGTCTGGGACGTAGGTGGAGAGAGTAGAAGGAGGGAATCTTAATCCACGCCATGCCCAGACCTGTCCTGGCAACGTTTCCACTTTTCTCTGGCTACCCTGACAATCTCCTCCCACAGCTGGAAAAGGGGGTACAACCCTAAAGGGCAAATACTGTATGATCCTATGATTTGAAATATTTAGAGTAGTTAAATGCATAAAGATAAGAGTTGATTAACTGTTACTAATAAACTTATAAGTAGGGCAGAGGAGAAGGGACTGGAGGGATTGCTTAAGAGCCTATGAGTTTCTGTAGAGGGGTGTGAAAAATTTCTAGAAAAGGATGGTGGTTGATGGCTATACTCTATGGTGAATGCAACACAAGTCATGGAATTGCATGCTTCAAAGTAGTTAAAATGGCAAAACTTTTTGTCATGTATTTTTATTAGATATAATCTACCACAATGTAAAAGAAGCACATATATCTTTGGTTTTCCTTTTTTAAAATTTTTTTATATCTTTTTAAAATTTTTTTTATATCTTTGTTTTTCAATCCCCAGTTCTACCTGACTATTTCCATCGCTCACCCAGATTTTGACCCTGAGACAGGAGTTCACAATGGCATCCAAACCCTTTCCTCGGTCCTCCTTGGCCTTCTTCCTCAACCTAGAAAGGACACCTAGCCAGATTTTTATGTTGCCAAAGTTCACTCTCGACTATAAACTGTATAGATTTTCTTTTAAAATATTAAAGTATTCTGAGTACAGCAAACTCTTTTCTTCAGAAGGCTTAAAACAAAACAAAAAATTAATATTTCTTCTTCTTTAATATTAATGTCTATTCAACGACTTTCAAGAACTTCCTTGGAACTAAGAAAGAATAATCTGACTCTTGCTTTATTCTCCCTTTATTCTTATTTCCTTAAAATGTTAAGCTCCAGCCTTGGGATTTACAGTCAACTACATGCAAGAAGGAATTGGCAAACAGAAAATTGCAACAAAGGCAATATCTCAAAACATTATTTTGCTGGTTTGTGCTTTCTTTTTTATGACTTGCTCTTCATTTATCCACACTGTCAATATTGGAGTTAATCAAACTAATATCAAAAGGATGGCCTCTGTCTTTTTTATAAGTTTCTTTTCATGCCTAAATACAGAGAGCTGTAGCTTCCTAGTGTGTGGAAAGTTGTACTGCTAACCTGAAGATCACATCTCTCTGATGGTTTGAATCCAATATCCAGGAAGGAAGAAAGATGGGTGATCTCCTTCCGTATGATTTCTAAAGTTGGCTCTGACTGGATGATAATAAGTTTTTCCTATTCTTTTATGTCTTTTCATGTCTAAATAATATTTCTTCTTCACTCATTTAAGGTTAAGTATTAAATTACAGGTAGGACATTCCAATTCGTTTCAGATTAATTTTTTAAACTATTACAGTTATTAAAGGTCATTTGCTCTTCTTTGCTTCTTAGTGACTCTGTGTACAAGAGAACAAAACTCTGCTTGGTCTTACACTGTCCCCACAACTGGTCCTGTTCAACCCATTGTGGGAGCCACTGCGTAACCCCATCTTCTCGAGGGTCCTCCTCTTTGTCAGCCGTTTAGTTTCTCAGGCACGATGAGCACGCCTCCAGGGACTGGCCCTTCCTGAAGACATGTCCGAAGTATGTGAGACATCGTCTCCTCCTCCTCGTTTCTAAGGAAGATTTTTCCTTTCTTTCTAGCAGTCTGTGCTATATTCAACTGTCATTGTCAACATAACAATTTGAAGGCATCACTTCTTCTCGTCCTCCTTATTCACTGTCCACCTTTCACATGCATGTAAGACTAGTAAATGTACTCCTGGATTAAGTCAGCGGCATCCTAGTTTTCAAAGTGACTTCCTTGCCCTTTAACACTTTAAAAAGGTCCTTCACAGGGAAATTGTCCAATGCAATATCTTGGAGGGTTTTTTTCCCTGAACAGCTGCTTCCATGGTTTTCATTTTGAATTTTAGTAAAATCAAATCCTGAATAAGTAAATTGAAAGGATACAGTGTTGGCACACACCTTTTCCAATTTTAAACCATGCAGTATTCCCTTTGTTCTGTTTTAACCACTGCCTTTTGATCTATGTACAAGTTCCACACGAACACAATCAGGTATTCTGCATTCTCATTCTTCACAATGTTATCTATAATTTGTTATACTTAATATAGCCTAATAATTTTGTATAGACAATAAAATAGTAGTAAACATCTTTCTGGTATTCTCAGCTTTCAATTATATCAATGACATAGCAATGATACCCCCTGTTCCACATGCTTTTTAATTGTACTTAAATTTCTTCACTTCTCTGTCAGTGAGTAACTGTAATGATTTTTAAATTATCTTCAGTATGAAGAGAATTCATTCTTCTAGGTTGTATACCCCTGGTCTGTCCACTTGCTGTACAGAGGTAACTTGTGGTGGCTGTGAAGCGGAACACTGTGACACTGATGTGTCGAATGCATTAATGATTACCCATGGTGGACAGTGTTTGGTGGAGCTCCCCGAATAAAATAAGCTTGGAAGCAGGAGTGGCATCCACTTCTGAAATAGCTTGCCTCCAGAAACCCTATGAACCTGGAGAAAGGATGAAAATCATGCATGTCTTGAGGGCTTTCATTCAAAGGGTCACTATGAGTCGCCTACCACTAGACCACACTTAACAACAACAATATGATTTTACTTGGAATGTATGTTGAAGAATCAATTAAAAAACTACATATTAGGGGAGCTCTGGTGGCCTACTGGCAAGGAGCTGCAACTACAATCCCAGAGGCGCACGGTTCGAATCCACCAGATGCTCTGCCGGGGAAGGAGGGACAATCTCCTCCTGTACCAGTCAGATCTGATTTGACGGTACACTCACACAAAAATAATAAAATAAAATAAAAAATTAAAAAAAAATCCTTACATATTGCATTGGGCAAATCTACTGCAAAATTCTCTTTAAAGTGTTAAAAAGCAATGACACATAATGTAAATGAAAGATTGTATAAAACACAATGCATATGAATAAAAAAGTTTCCATTGGGAAAAACAAACCTGCAAAGATGTCACCTTGAGAATAAGGTAAACATCTGTCTGTGTTCTCTACTTTCAACCAATAACCATCTGATATCAGCAAGAATTCTTCATCCTAAGCCCAGCTCTCACTTCTGGCAGCTCCTTGTCAGTGTTCTGCTGCAACCATGTGTTTATTATTTTCAGCATCATTTTAATTGAATATCCCATGAGATAACAGTTTCATGAAAGAAATTAAATGATATATTGCAATGGACAGATGTGCTGCAAAAATATCTCTTTTAAATGCTGTAAAGAAAAGATGTCACTCTAAGAATTAAAGTCGGCCTGACCCAAGCTCTAATTCAACTACTTCATATGCATATCATATGCATATCATATGCATATAAAAGATGGATAGTGAATAGAGAAGACTGAAGAATAAGTGACACCTTTGAATTATGGTGTTAGTGAAAATTATTTATACACTATGGACTGCCAGAAGAACAAGTCAATCTATCTTGGAGGAAGTGCCGTCACAATGTTCCTTAGAATCAAGAATGATCAGACTCGTACTCTGTCTCACACACTTTGGCTGTGTTATCAGGAAGGACCTGTTCCTGGAGAAGGATGTCATGCTTGGTAAAATAGTCAGTGAAAAAGACTCAGTGAGATAAAATGACCCACTAGCTAGCTACAACAAATGGCTCAAACCCAGCACTGATTGGGACCATGGCACAAGACTGAGCAGTGTTTTCATTCTCTTGGACCTGGCTTGATGTCATAACTGATTCAATGGTGCTGAACAGTAAAACTTCAGAACTCTAAGGCATCTACTTTCAAATAAGTGGAGAGAGTATTTGAAAGACCAGATACACTGGGGGTGGGGAGGTAAGTAAAATGATCATTCAGGGAGAAACAGAAGCTAACAAGTCAGAATCCAGCGTCAAGTTCACTAGTTTGTAGACTTCCCTCCAACCCTCAGAACCAGGCTTCTTGCATTCTGTTCTTGGATGCTTCTATTCTTAAAACTTTCTAAGAAAATATTCTATTTTCTTTGTTTATTTGCTTTTGATTATAGCTTTTCCATTTTGCTTTTTTTGGGGGGGGACATTTTGTTTTTGAGAGGACTATGTGTTAAAATGAAATTTGTCCTGTTTCATCTGGCAAATAATAGATGTTCTATTTCACTGTTAGTTGACAACTATTGGCACCATTGTTGAACCTCCTCGCTCACATGAGCCTGTAAAAGAAATAAGAGTGGACAACAGCAACAATTTGTGAGCGGATCTGTTTTTCAGGGACTCCAAACTTCCATCATTGGTGCTCTTAGTCTCTAACACTAAATCCAGTGGGGAAAAGCTCAATGGAACTGGCACTGTGTCTATTTATAAAATGACCCTGCCCATGAGGGAGTCCAGCAAGGTGAGTCCTGCACAGGGAAGAGGGGTCGAATTGAGGAAGACAGAGAGCGCTCAGACAGAAAGGCACTGCCCTGTCAAGAGCATGTAGTCAAGTTGTACCTCAGTACAAATTTTGTGCTTGAAAACTCTGGAATTTACCTGATCTCTGTTCTATTTATTCTCTTCTGTCTTCCCTCAAACTTAATATATGTCATTTAACCATAGACTTAGGTGGGAGGCCTGTTTCAGCTAGCTCCTGTGACCAATAAAACCTCCCAACCCCCCCAAAAAACCCATTGCTTTCGAGTTGATTTTAACTCACAGTCACTTCATAGCACAGGGTAGAAGGGTCCCCACAGTTTCCAAAGCTGTCGTTTTTTACAAAAGCAAACTTCCTTATAATTCTCCCTCACAGCCATTAATGGGCTAAGCCTGCGATGATTTGGTCAGCAACTGAGCTCTTAGCCTGTATTTTTCCACCTTCTGGCTGAGATATCTTCCTGGGAGATTCTTGAGAAAGGTGGAATACCTTTCTCTCCTGTTAAAGCTGCTCCTGGCCAGAACTTTTGAGTCATGGTCACAGCTCTCTCAGGGGAAATTAGGAAATGTTGACTTTAGCGGGGCTGCTATTTGATCAGTTAATACTCTGGCATTCTCTTGTTAATAAAAGAAAGAGATTACAAACACTGAGGGCACCTGGTAATCTAAGTCACAATTCTCTCACTAATTCAGTTGACCTTACATATTACCATCTAATTATTCTTGTTGAAGTACAATTTTATAATTTTGCTTATCTTTTCAAAACGTTTCCATGGTGTCCCACTGAAAAATAGAGTTTGAACTCTTCCCTCATTACAATTAATTTTTGGTGGTTTTTTTTAGGCAAAATACACCACAGATTTACTTATTTGTTGTCATATTGCTGAACATTTATACTTTTTCTATTCAAAACTATGTCCTTTTAATATCCTTATAGTTAATATCATTGCTTACAATCCTAATTGGAGATATAATTTTTAAATTTTAGTTTTTAATTTTATACAGTGTTTAACACATAGCACAAAACTCAAATTCACGGCTCGTGAGGCAGAATCAACTTGTAGTTGACTGTTCCGTAGGTTTTCAGGAGGCTGTAAATCACGTAGGGGAAGCTTGCGCTTGTTTCTCCCTCAGAGCCACTGGTGGATTCGAACCTCCGGGGAGGTGCTGCTCTTGGGTTAGCAGTGCAGCTCACTGCAGACTAGACCACCAAGGCTCTCTCTTTATGTAGAGGAGGTGACTGAAAGTGCCACTGCTTGAGTCTGTCATATGTTAATCACCAAAGTGACCTCTGAAGATGTCTTTTGCCCCAGACCCTCCCCTGCCCAATGTAGCATGCTTGATTTCTCTACTGCTTCTTGCATAGGCATTGATTGTGGATCCAAAGGAAATGAAATTCTCGACAACTTCATTGTTTTCTTTGTTTATCATGAGACTGGTGATTTGGACTGGTTATACAGATTCTTATTTTCTTTGTGTTGAGTTGTAATCCAAGTTGATCTTTGATCTTCTACACTGTTTCCAGTTCTCTTTGCTATCAGTAAACAAGGTTTTTCTGGCTGCAGTCAGAAAAACAAAACAAAACAAAATCCCAGGAATATGCTCAGCATCTCTGCAGCTGAGAGAACTGAAAACTTAAAAAAAAAACCCAACCAATTTTTTATAAAGTTTGGAAAAGTTGCTTCATTTTTCTAGTCCTCAGTTTTCTTCTCTGTGGAATGGGTAGAGAACAGAAGCTCAGTGGGATCTTTGAGTTGAGAGAATGTGAAGATTCAAACTTTGACTTAAATTGTGAAAGCATCCAAGGGCAAAATACTGAATGATGCATCAAAAGAAATGGATTTAAAAAAAAAAAAAAAGAAATGGCATGAGTACCAAACAGAATCTATTAGTATTCAACCATTTGAGGAACTAACACATGATCAAAAAATCTGTATGGATGATCTGTACGTACAAGGGCTGGATGGGGGACAGGGATGCACTTGCGGATCTCTTTCTTCAATTTCTTTCCCTACCAACATGGGGCTGCTCTGTTTTTTGTCTTTTCTTAAAAATGCGCTGCTATTTTTAAGAGCAGTCTTTCTCCTTTACCTAATGCTAAGGTTGAAAGACATTCAAGAGCAGATACCTGTTCTGAATTTGGAATTTCTGAATTCAAGAGTTACCATTGTAAACGAAAAAAAGCCCAACTTTTTTTTTTAATTATACATGTTTGGACTTAAATCCTTGCTAGCTCACTTCTCAACATGTACGTTTTTAGGCAAATTATTTAACATCTTTAAACCTCATTTTGGCCAGCTGTTAAGTAGGGATGAACACTTGACTTGTGTGAGATTAACAAATATAAAATGCCTGTGTTGCCTTTTTAAAAGACTTAGTCCCGGCCAGATTGGAAGTGCTAGGTGTTCTCAAACAAGATTGAAGGATTTCTTTTTCTATTTCTCACTTTCATATTTATTCTATAACTGGCTCCTTGTTCTATTCTTTCTCCTCCCCTGGTAACTAACCCATTTGCTCATATTGGTCTCTTCTTCAAATCCCTTTAGTTCAATGCCAAATCTAACCTCTCTGCTAACAATACCTTGGCTCAGCATCTGAGTTTGTTTTTATCTCTGTTTAGCCAAATTCATTCATTATTTTCTCTGAGTTATTCTCCTCTTAACTTAATTTGGACCCTGACATTCCCTTTCTTATAGATTCTCTTCTTGAATTTCCCAGTTGAGTTCACAAAGCAAATCAATAGATACGTTTCTCTTCCTCTGATTAAATCCCAAACCCCTAAAGTTATTGTCCTGCTCTCTGCCGCATCCCACTCCTAGCCTTTCCTCGTGGTCTACCTGCTAGACTGCACATGTCAAACTCTCATGCTCTGCTGAGGATGTCATGCGAAGAATTTATTGAAAGCTCTTCTTGCATGTCACTCTGAAAAATGCAATTCTTCCATAGGCCATGAGATTGTAATCTTGGCCTCAAAGAAGGTCAATGTAATATCGACTTTCACACCATCATCTTTTCTGATTGCGTGACATTCATTCATAGGTAATGTAGCCATTGCTGCTGTAGACACAGAGTCAATTCCCAGCCTGGAGTAAGCTTTTTCCTCCTCTTTGCACTTCTTTTTCTCATCAGGTACTGAGTGTGGACTGCACTCACCAGTATCCTCTACTTGATTGGCATTTCCTGCCTTCCATCTCTTTGCATCCGTTCTCAAAGCATTGCATGTATACACAGAGAATGCTATTTTGTTTAGAGCTTCAAAATATATTGAATGAAATAATCAAGGTCCTTGATCATGGCAGACCCTTGCTGCTATATTTTTACTGTCCAGCAAGCAAACCCACATTTGGTGAAGTTCACTTTTCCCTATTCATCTCTGCCTTAGTTAGAGGCAGGTGCACAGGTCTAGATGATTCTTCTCTAAAGCACCTGGTAACCTGGGCGTGAAATCCAGAATAGACCAATCAGATCCGTTCTTTTGATGTGATCAGTTAATGAGTTGTGAGTGAATTGGGGTGATATGCAGTCACAGCCCTGATAATGATGTGTCCCTGGAGTGTCCTGTATCATCTTCTGTCTCTCAAGAGATAAGGGAGAGAGAATTGAGTAGAGATGCAGGGACCCTAATACCACTAAGAAAGATTCATGAGTGGAATATGTCCTCTGGACACAGGTATTGGTGTTGGCGACCTCTTAGAAGCAAAGGGCCCTGTGATTAAAAAAAACAACAACCAAACATTCCCCTAGAGCTGATGCTCTGAATCTAGACTTCTAGCTTCCTAAATTGTGAAGGAATAAATGTCTCTGTGTTAAAGCAGCACAAGGCAATTAAAATATGAGTAATCAATAAAATAGCTGTTGTCTGTGAAAGAGCCTGGCCCAGAAGTAGATTCTGAAAGTGGTAGTTAATGTTAGTACGATTATAATCGGTATCCTACTTGTAGGACAGATGGTGATATGCTGCTGCTGGTTTGTGGTGATGTTTGTTTGGTTTGTTTTTTTTAGATGCCATTGATTGACTATAATCCATAGTGACCTTATGAACACCATATCCAAATCCTCCCCCATGTCTGCCACCTTCACAATCTCTCATGTGCTCAAGACCATGGTAACAGAGACTGTGTCAATCCATCTTGTTGAGGGTTTCTTCTCTCTTCCTTTTCCAGCATGGAGGCCTTTTCTAAGGATTGGACTAACCTGACAACATGTCTAAAGGATGTGAGAAGTGTCACCATCCTTGCCTCTAAGGAGCACATTGGTTGCTCTTCCCCCAAGACAGTTATGCTTGTTCTTTTGATAGTCCTTGAAATGCTCAGTTCTCTCCTGTAGCACTATTACATGAAGGCAAGTATTCTTTTTCTGTAATATATCCTCCTGGGATTCCAATACTTTCCCTATTCCATGTTGTTATTTCCTGTTGAATCAGAACTGACTCATAGATGACCCTCCAGTAGGTTTTCAGAGGCAGTAAACCATCTGAAAGGAAATAGTCTATCCACAGAGTGGATGGTGGGTTTGAACTGTATTTCTTCGGGTTGCAGTACAACTCTTTCTGGCTAAAGCCACCAGAGCACCAAACATTCTGCCTAGGATAGGGCAAACAAGTATGTGAAAGGAGTAACTTTCAAGCAATCTTATACGTACTTGTGACCAAAACCAATAGCCAGAGTTTGTGTTAATAAGGCTGCTTGCTAGGAGTTAACTTACTGAAGTGACAGAGGCAATACCCCCCAAACTTGATAAAGTTCACTGGTGGAGTTCTTACAGCAATTTGGGTTCTTTGTGGAAAACCACGTAAGAATTGTCTGCTGTCCTGATTGTGTCCCTTTGAAATCAATGCTTTCACTTGCTTGGTAACTCATCTGAAAGCTTTCTCCTGGCTCAAAATAGCACTAGGTCTGTCTTATTCCTGCCTGGTGGGTGCAAACAGGAACTGAGTCCTGTACAGGCAAAGATGTGGGCATAGTGGGAGGGTTTGTCTTATGTTTACAAAACATCACAAATATGACCCTACAGGAATTGCCTGAGAGAATGCTAAATTATTTCATTAGTAACAACAGTACTTAGAGGTCCAGTTCCCACCTTACAATTTACCTGTGCCAATTCATCTGACATACTTTGGACATGTTGCAAGGCAGGATCAGTCCTTGGAGAGGGGCGGCATGTTTGGAAGGGTGGAGGGACAGCACAAGAGAGAAAGGCCCTCGATGAGATGAGATGGATTGATTCAGTGACTGGGGTAATGGGGGTAGGTGTGGCAGAGACAATAAGATTGGCACAGTATAGAGCAGGGTTTAGGGCTGTTGTACATAGGGTCGCTATGAGTCACAGGCAACTCGATGGCACACAACAACAATTAAGGAACCAGTGCAATCAGTATGCCTTTGGAGGTTCTTCATACTATGGGTATGCTGTCAGGAGAGGCAAGTCTTTGCAAAGAGATCTCATGCTGGGAAAAGCTGAATATCTTCAAAATAAAGGAAGCTCCTCAACGAGATGAATTAACATGGTGATTGTAATAATGGCTTGAACATAGTGGAGATCATGAGGGTAGCACAGGATAGAGCAAGATTCTGATCTGTGGTTCATCAGGTTGCTCGAGTCCTGCTTGATTTGACAGACTCTAACACAAAGGAATATACAATCCACACATATGTGTGTAAGACCACCCCCACACACACATACACACAGAGGTAGCTGCTACATTTATAAATGATGCTTCTTGATTTTAGAACGGCCTATATGTCCCATCTCCATTCTCCAAGAGCAAGTTAAGCCCTTACCTGGAAGCTTCTCTGATCCTGACTGTCCTTGTGATATTTTGCTGTGTTTTATCCACAGTGCTGTGACTGCTTATTTATAATACTTAATTCCGGATAGGAGCTTCTGGAGAACATGATTTCCCTTTGCATTTTGTATCCATATTGACTCCTACACAGTAGGTGCCTAATGAAAGTGAATTAAACCGTTTATTGTACAAGAAGCCTAACTGAGCAATATGAGAAACGATTTAGACTTTTTCTCCTCCACCAACTGCTTGATAAATCTTACATTAAGAAGAACTTAAGATAGCAATTGAAAACAATTCCAACAAATGAACATGGACACAATGATTTTGAGAGACAGAGAGGTCACACAGATAACATAAATCTGACATAAACCTCTGGCCAATGGCTGAAGCAGGGCTGATGCCAATTATGCAATTCCTTCTTCAGTATTTTCAGATGATTTGCAATAAAGCATCATTTCAGAGCTCGAGGAGCCATGTCTCTCAATGTTAGTGTTTTCTTCAGTTGCCTATGGCAACCCAGGTTTCAGTGGGATTTCACCCTGATTGTGAGTTTTCACAGGGCCATCATCCTAATCCCCTCTTGATTCCACGCCTTTAAAACGTTGCTTGAAATGCTCCAAACAGAAAATAAAACTTTCCTCTGAAGATCTCTCCCTCATTTCCCATATGAACAGTCCTCTTCTTTTTGTCAGAAACAATTGAAAGGAAAATGTAACCATAATGTTGTTTTCTCCTTTGCTCTTCGGATAATTTCTCTCAAAATTAGAGTTCACTCACCACTGCCTGCTACTATTAAAATGTAGGCTGTTCATGATAGATTGGCTTTTCATAAGCTTAATATGGTTTTATCAGTTCTACCAAGGAACAGTGTAAATGATTCAAACTGCTACAATGGCTGTTTTAGTATTTGAATCCTTATATAAAGGTGACCAAAAAAAATCTCTTCATACACCTACTTCTATACAGAGTTTTGTCCACAAAGTTTTACATTAGAATAATACCTTTAAAAGAAAAATATTTAGAAGAGAATGTTTATCCAAAAGAGAAGGTAACCCATAAATTATCAACTTTAAATAGGATTGACTTTTAATATAAGATTGATAATGGGCAACATCTATATTGAGGACTTCTTATCTGCCATGATTTGGAGCATTTTGTTTTTGATAACTCATTTAATGTTCATAATCACCCTATCAAGTATAAAGTGCTAAACTCTCCATTTTACATAATATTAGCATTTAGTACTTTTAAAATTTCTGAGCCTGATTACTTTGGACCTCAAATCAGGAAAGATCATTCACTAGGCTGGTAACATAGAAGGTTGGTGAGACAAAGGGAACCCTACCCTTGGTGAGATGGATTGACTCAACAGCTAGAAAAACAGGTTTAAGTAGGTCAGTGATCCTGCAAGTGGCACAGGACTGGACTGGTTTTGTTCTGTTGTATGTGAGGGAACCAGGAGTCAAATAATAACATTTTGTCAGGTTTGCTGCCAGTGCTTTTCTAATTAAAAAAATCCAAGTAAAAATTTAAATGTCTCTTAATTACAACTTCTTCGAGTTTATTTCTTTCTCTTTCCCAGAGGACATGGCATAAATGAATTTTGACTAGACTTCCAGAACCATTTATACTCTGTTGTTGTTGTTATGTGCCATCGAGTTGCCTGTGACTTATAGCAACCCTGTGTAAAATAGCTCTGAACTCTGCCCTGTCCTGAGCGGGCATATTTTATTGTTGTTAGATGATGCCAGGTGGGCATGCATACATTGCTATTGTTAGGTGCCATTGAGTCAGGTGCGACTTATAACTACTTTTTTAACAACAGATGTCAACTCTATCCTATCCTGTGCCATCCTAAACATCTCTGACATACTCAGGCCCATTGCTGTAGTTACTTTGTTAATCCATATAGTTGAAGGTCTTCCTTTCCTGCTCTGATCCTCTACTTTTCCAAACGTGTTGTCCCTTTCCAAGGAATACTCTCTTCTAGCAACATACCCAAAGTCTGTGAAACGAATCGTCACCATCCTTGCCTCCAAGGAGCATTCTGGATGCAATTTTCCCAAGATGTATCGGTTTGTTCTTTTGGTAGTCTCTTCAGTATGCATCTATAAACCATCACTCAAATACATGAATTCTTCTTCTGTCATCCTTACTAATTGCCCAGCTCTTAGAGGCATAACAAGTGATTACAAAGATTATGGCCTGAGCTGAGTGCACCTCAGTCTTCAAACTGACCTCATTGCTCCTCAGTGATTTGGATAGGCCCCTAACTGCAGGCTTTCCCAGTGCACTATGTCTTCTGATCTCTTGACTGCAGGTATCAATGGGGTTGATTGGTTGAGCCAAGGAAGATGAAATTGTTAGCAACTTCAATATTATCTCCACCAAATATGGTGTTACTTATTGGTCCATTGGTGAGGACTTTTGCATCCTTGACCCTGAAATGCATTCCATATTGATGACTATAGTCTTTGATCTGCTGCAACAATGGTTTCAAGTCTACCTTACTTTCATCAAGCAAGGTTGTCTCATCTGCATAACACAGGTTGTTGATGAGTCTTTCTCTGATTCTGATGCTACATTCTTTTTTGGAGTCCAGCTTCAAAAAATTTACTGAGTAAACAGATTGAATATGTATGGGAAAATGATATAAATTGGTATTCATAAATTGTATTTTCTGCGCTTTTATATTTACATAAATAATAGACCATTCTGCCATTTTTTTTCTCTAACATTATTATTTTGAAGTCCATTTACATGGAACAGAATTAGCCTAGATTAACAAATAGATCTGTTATAAATTATGCATCTACGTATTCTTCTGATGGAAATTAATGGGGCTGTTGTTTGGGGGTGGTTCTAATACAAAATCATATGTTTTTGTATATAGGATAAAAGAGATTGCTTTTGAGTTTGTGTTTGGAGAAATATACCGAGGTAAAACTGCTGAGTCAGAGAGCAGCTCTCTCGCTTTCACACACACACCCACAGATGCACCTTCACTGTCATCGAGTCAAAACCAGCTCATAGCTGACCCTCCATTGGAGTTCTGAGGCCATAAATCACACAGAAGGAAAGAGTCTACCTTTCTGCAAAAAAGCCGCTGCTGGATTTGAACAGCCAGAAAAGCAGAGCTTTTGTGTTCATTGCACAACTATCTGTGGACTACACTACAAGATACCTAATAGGTGTTGTCAGTTTTACTATACATCCCTTTACTATACCATCTTCAAATTGTTCTCCAGAGTGACTTGGGTAATTTGTACCTGTGACACACAGCAATGGGTCAAAGTATCTTTTCTTCCAATCTCCCACCAGCATAAGCTTTCCTCATGCTATTTAACACAAAGAGTATCAGGAAATGCTCTCTAATCCAGATGTTCATTTCTACTTTCCTACTTATAGATAAAATTGAATTAAAAGCAGATTGTTCTAGATTAAATTGCTTCCCCCCAAATAAAGATTTACAAATCATAAAATACAGTAAAGGTTTTAAATTGTAAGTCTTAATAAAAAAAAAATTCTAAGTCTTGGCGGGGAGGGCTAGGCAGGGAGAAAAGTGCAACAATGAAGGAATGGAAATCCAAAATCGCTGTAAATTTTCATTAAAATTAATAGTGTAAAAAAAAAAAGTCTTTATACTTGTGGATGCAACCCCACTTGGTAATAGGATCATTTTCTGTGTTAATATCAGAGTAACACATGTTTTAACCAAACACCTTTGAAATAAAAAAAGCTGTTAGGTACCAAGAAGAAAACCTATACAGAAGGGAAGATACACACCACCTGATCATCAAGGAACCAAGAACACAGCTGAAAAGATGTGATGCCCAAGCCTAGCGCAATGGCAGAGAAAAACCCTTGTCCTAGAAGCTGTGCCCTAGATTTTATTTTTGTTGTTGTTACAAATTGTGAAATACATTTTTCTTCATTGATATCACTTACTTGTGGTAATGCTGTTATAACAGCACCAAGAAACTAAGGCATAGACTCTATTTTAATAGTTAAATGCCTAAAGCGGTCTCATTGTTCCTTTATACACCTCTTTCTTTCAGGGTGGAATACACACCATATCTGCACAGTCTCTGCTCTGCAGAAAGTTCTTGATTCATCTTAGATATTCACATAGATGATAAGAATAGGAACAGTAAATGGAATGCATTTTTTAAAAAAGTTAGTTTGTCAATATAAATATTACTGTTGTTGTTGTTGTTGTTTGCCTTCAAGTCGAGCACCACTCATAGTGATCCTATGAACAAAATGCCTGAAGTCTTTCTATAACTATAGGCATTTATCAAAATTAATAGAGTTTCTGGAGGCATGTTGTATAGGAAGGGGATGCCACTCCTGCTTCCAAACCTGTCATAGATTGTTATTGTTGTTATGTGCCGTTGAGTTGCTTGCAATGTATAGTGACCCTGTGTACAGCAGCTCTATTTAATATTATTAAACATATTTTTATTACTTTTTTGTAATTAAAGGAATTCTTTTAAAAAACTTGAAACTAAAAAAAAACCCCAAACTTGAAACTAACTGATGTTTAACTCTTGCATTCCTTAGGTACATATAGAGAAAGCTTTTTCTATCTTGGACAATATTTCATCAATCTTTTTCTTTTGGTCATAATCTTTTGAAATTAAGCGTTCTAATGTAATCGCTAAAGTGAGCTCACAATACTAAATTTGAATGGCAGTAAATTTATTTCATTTAAAATTTTATTCTTCACTCTTGCTCTCTTTCACTTGAAAAAGTATAAACACTATTTATGCTCATTGTAACAAGTCAAACAACATATATAGTTACTCATTCAATCCTAAGTTATTTTCTGAAGGGTCATTATATCCCAGACAGTATGCTAAAGCAAGCAGATTTAATGAAATGGGTAGATGGCAAATTAGCGAACACTACCCATGCATTCAGCAAATACTGCTGTTTATCAGGCACTAGATTACACCCTACAAGGAGGGTGCTCCTTAGAGACGAGGATGGGGAGGCTTTGACTCACGTACTTTGATCATGCTGTCAGAAAGAGTCTATCCTTGGAAAATTGACACCATACTTGGAAAGGTAAAGGGTCAGAGAAAGAGAGAGAAGACCCTCAACAAGATAGACCTACACAGTGACTGTTAACAATGGGTGAGAGCATGTCAGAGATATGGTACAGGATACAGCAAGGTTCAGGTCTGTTGTTCATGGGAGTGCTGTGATTTGGTTTTTGTTTTTTTTGTTTTGTTTTGTTTTGTTTGGGGTTTTTTTGCTGGAAAAACAAGAGTTTCTTTTCCTCTCATAAGTAGTCTGGACAAGGTGTGACGGAAGACCTGACCTCAGCATCTCAGAACTATCAGAGATAATATCTATTATTTTCTCTTCCTTTTAGTCACATAGTGGCTGCCTGAGCTCCAGGCATCATGTCCACACCTGGAGCAGGAAGAAGGAAGTAGGGTAACATGTGCCTGTAGTGTTTGTCTCATTATTATTATTATTATTATCATTACTATTATTATTATTAATGTTGTTGTTGTGTACCATTTAGTCAGATCTGTCTGGCACAGGAAGAGATTACCACTCCTACTCCAGCAGAGCATCTGGTGGATTTGAACCGCATGCCTTCAGGATTGAAAAATGGATCTTTCTAGTCTATTGGCTAGGTATTGTTTTTTACCAGTATATTTAATGACGCTTGAATGTCTTCCTTCATTATCATTTGCTTTTGATCATATGGTACTTCCTGAAACATTTCAGTGTCACCCAGTTGTTTTTTTGTACAGTGATTCTGTGCATTCCTCCATCTTCTTTTAATTCTTCCTGGATCACTCACAATTTTGCTCATAGCATTTCTGTCTTGTAATTTGGGGCTTGATTTTATTTTTCAGTTTTTTTCAGCTTTAGAAATCAGCGTAATAACCACAAATAAAAAAATGTTTCTTTTATTATGATGTTGATTTCTTGAGAAACCTAGTCAATCTGTAGCTGAGCACATTACCGGAGAAGTAGGACTGTCTGAAGAAGAATGTAGCATCAGGATTGGAGGCAGACTCATCAGTAGCCTGTGTTACACAGATGACACAACTTTGCTTGCTAAAAGTGAAAAGAACTTGAAGCACTTGCTTCAGAAGATCAATGAATAAAGTCTTCAATATGGATTGCATCTCAATGTCAAGCAAACA
>NW_006399764.1:10698669-10708179 GCF_000299155.1 Elephantulus edwardii | reverse complement strand
ATTATTAATTTTAATGAAAGTTTACAGAGACTTTGTTTGGATTTCCATTCATTCATTGTTGCACTTTTCTCCCTGCCCACCCCTCCCTCCAAGATTGCTATGATTTGTAACCAACTCAATGGCACCTAACAACAACAACAAGATTACACCCTGAGGTTATAAAAGTGGGAAAACACCACGGCTGCTTTTTAGGAGCTTACTGCCTGGTTAAAAACGAGGAATTAGACACACAATTTTATAAGATACCTGAGGGAACTAGGGAAATCTTTGTTGGATGAGACTGGGGTAAATTTAGGCCAGCGTGCTAGCTTATAAAATCTAATAAAAACGTTTGGCTCCACAACTAAGAAGTAAATAATCAATTAGCAGATAATACAGATAGAATTGGAGGCTAAAATAAGAAGTCAGAGTCAGAGAGGCAAATCAACCAAAACGCCTGAAGGATGTAGTGGAGGTCAGATATTGGCAAGACTCAAAGTTGGAGAATTGAGTTTAAGACCCAGAGCACTAATGAGCTGTGGCCAGTGGTAAGGGTAAGCACGGTCAGTTTTAATGTGGTATCAGTGTGGGATGTGGAACCAAGACTGGCTGAGTAAAGAATCCCACTAGGATCATACAGATTGATAGAAATAGTATCAGAGGATCTGTTCTTTTTTTTTTTTTTAATTTTTTCAAAGGCTTCAGTTCTTTAATCTTCCTTGTTAATTGTTTGGTTTTTTTTTAAATTTAGGTTGCTTATTTTTCATTTCAATGAACATCTACAGAAATTTTGGGATTCCATTCATTCATTGTTGCACCCTTCTCCCCGCACAAACCCCTCCCTCCTCCCCCCCCATTTGCTCCTCTCCTTGAAAAGCAAAAGAAAAACTCAGAGGATCTGTTCTTAAAGAATAAGTAGTTGCTGTTGTTGTTATGTGCTGTTGAATTGCCAGTGACTCTATATACAACAGCTCTGAAACCTGCCCTGTCCTGAGCCAGTCTCACTGACTGACACACCCAGACCTACTGCCCCAGTTACTGTATCACTCCTTCTCATCTGGGGTCTTTCTCTCCTGTGCTGTCCCTCTACAATTCCAAGCATAATGTCTTTCTCTAAGGCCTAGTCCCTCCTGGCCACATGCCCAAAGTAAGTGAGATGGAGCTTCAAACTCCCAGCCTCCAAGGAGATATGTGGTTTCACCCTCTCCAAGATAGACTTATTTGTTTTTGTGGTGGTCCATGGTATGTTCAAGACTCTTCTCCAGCACCACATGTTGAAGATATTAATTCTTCTTCTGTCATCCCTAGTCATTGGCCAGCTCTCTGAAGCATAGCAAGTGATCAGAAAGACTATGGCCTGAATCAGATGCAGCTTAGTCTTCAAACTAACATCATCACTCAATAATTTGGAGAGGGCCCTAATTGCAGACTTTCCCAGTACAAAGCGTCTCCTTATTTCCTGACTGCTAGTACCAAGGGTATTGATTGTGGATCCGAGTAAGATGAAATTGTTGACAGTTTCAATCTTTTTCTCCATCCATCATGATGTTGCCTATCTGTCCAGTGTTCTTATTTTCTTCACATTGAGATGCAATCCATATTGAAAGCTGTATTCTTTAATCTTCTTCAACAAATGCTTCAAATTCTCCCTACTCTCAGCAAGCAAGGTTGTGTCATATGCATAATGCATGTTGTTGATAAGTATTCCTGCAACCCTGATGCCACATTTTTCTTCATAGAGTGCAGCTTCTCCAACAATTTGCTCAGCCTACAGACTGAAATTTAATTATGCTAGTGTGAAACCTATACTTGGACCAAGAAGCAGTAGTCAGAACAGAGCAGGGTAACACTGCATGGTTCAAAATTGGGAAGGGTGTACGCCAGGGATGCATCCTGTCTCCATACCTTTTCAACATGTATGCAGAGCAGATTATCCGGGAGGTTGGGCTCTATGAGGAGAATTGTGGCATCAGGATTGGTGGAAGATCTATTAACAATCTGCATTATGCAGATGACACAACCCTGCTTGCTGAAACTGAGGAGGACCTCATGCACTTGCTGCAGAGGGTCAAGGACTGCAACCTTCAGTATGGACTGAAGAGTCTCACCACTGGACCAATTGGCAGCATCAGGATGGATGGCGAAGAGATTGAGATTGTTCATAGCTTCAGTTTGCTCGGCTCCACAGTCAACACTCTTGGCACCAGCAGTCAGGAAATCAAAAAGCGTATCGCGATGGGAAAGTCTGCTGTTAGGGACCTCTCTAAGGTACTCAGGAGCAACGGTGTCTCTCTGGAGACTAAGGTGCGCCTGATACAGGCCATGGTTTTTGCAATCGCTTGTTATGCATCAGAGAGTTGGACAATGACTAGGGAAGACAGAAGGAGAGTTGATGCCTTTGAGCTGTGGTGCTGGAGAAGAGTACTGAATGTACCATGGACTGCCAGGAAAACAAACAGATTCATCTTGGAGAGGATTAAACCAAGCTACTCCTTGGAGGCAAGGATTTTGGGGCTTTGTCTGACATACTTTGGACATGTTGCCAGGAGGGACGGGTCCTTGGAGAGGGACATCATGCTTGGGAGGGTGGAGGGACAGCGCAGGAGGGGAAGGCCCTCTATGAAGTGGATTGATTCAGTGACTGGGGTAATCGGGATGGGTGTGTTGGAGACAGTGAGATTGGCACAGGACAGAGCAGAGTTTAGGGCTGTTGTACATAGGGTCGCTATGAGTCGCAAGCAAGTCGATGGCACATAACAGCAACAACAAACAACAACTGTTGGTTAAATAAAGAGAATTATAAATTCCATCCCTTGTGAACAAAATTTCAAATTTTAGCCTAGAAACTCTCACCCCTACCTGCCCGAAATATGATAGAAAAATTAGTAGCCTGTACAGAGCTGCACTGCTAATGTAAGGGCACCGCCTCTCTGCTGGTTCGAATCCAGCAGCAGCTTCATGGAGAAGGGTGGGAGTTGTACGTGTGATGTACCGCTTCACGAAAACCTGCTGGAGGCTCAGTTAAGAGTTTTTTTCTGGGGAGCTCTGGTGGCCTAGTGGCAAGGAGCTGCAACTACAATCCCAGAGGCTCACGTTTCGAATCCACCAGATGCTCTGCCGGGGAAGGAGGGACAATCTCTTCCTGTACCAGTCAGATGTGATCTGATGGTACACTCACACAAAAATAATAAAATAAGAATTTAAAAAAAAATAGTTTCTTTCAAATCGACGGTAATGAATAATGATATATTTGCTTAGAAACATGACTCTAAATATCTTTTTAAGGAATTGATAATCCCAAAATGTGTCCTTAGCCTGAGTAAGAAAAAAAAAAATCAATCCAAACTTCCTTCAGCTTTCTAGCCTTTTCTAATATGTTTCCTTTTCCACGAAGTCCTTTTAAAATCTGAAATGCCCACATGTGTGCTGCTTTCTTCCCTCAGCGCCTGCGTTCTCCGCCACATATTTACATAATCTGGGGCCAGCTCATTAGGCTGTCCCTCTCATGTGGAAATCACTCCATCCATAGGCCTCTCCTGGTGGTACTGCACTAATTATTTGTAGGACATCGCTGGAGGAGTCATGCTCGCCCCGACTCATTTTGAACTTATCAAGGGAAGGATGTGGATGACATCAGGGAAGGATTTTACAAGACTCTGTCTAGACTGCCAAAACAATCTGTGGTGGGAGAAAATTGCGTAAATATGGGCTACCAGGAAGCAGGCATTTTTCTTCTCTCCTCCTTGTGGTCTTTTTTTGGTGTGGGACAGAGTGCAGCCTGGGCTGGCAATTCTGCAAAATTATACTCTTTGAATCATGTAATAATAACTCAAGGACCAGAATGATTTAATGCCATATGGTAAGTGAATGTGGGAATCATCTCAGACCAAATAAATAAATAGAAGAAGCAAGTGGCTTGGAGCTAACATAAATGTACATATTTTAACGTAGAGAGCTTTAATGTATGTATTTCTCCCAAGGTTTTCTTTAATGTATGTCTTTAGCCGAAGGTTTTGTGGGCAATCTAGATGGACAGATACTCCAAGGATACACAATACACAAACAAGTAATGGTCTCGTTTTCCTCCTTTCAATGAAAAACAGGGCACACAATCAATCTTTGAGAGTACCTACGCCACTCCGAGGTCTGGCAGAGCCTCTGATCAAGTAAATTGAAGATAAAAGTTCCAAAATGCCCACCATTTACTCAAGAATATGATCTTTTTCAAAACATATTCACTGGCTTGAATTAGCTTCATGCTTAATCCATCTCCTCAGAAAGCACCGCTCTGCATTTTCTTTTTTAACTCCTGCTCTAAGGGATTGGCACCAGAAAGAGACAGATGCACCTCTGAAGGGCTAATGCGCATGGCCATTGAGTCTCATCCAATTCATAGCTGCCCCACCAGTGGACTTTGCGAGGCTATAAATGGGATGAAAGGAAATTGCCCATCATTTCTCCAAGTTGCTGCTGATTGTATTCAAACTGCTAGAGAGGGGTGGCCTTTAGAAAGGAGTGCAGCTCCCTATCTGCTCCCCAAAATGTTATTGAGTGCTGTCAAGTCAGAATTTACTCATAGCCGCCCCGGCAGCAGGTTTTCAGAAGCTGGAAATCACATGGGAGGAGGTTGTTCATCTGTCTCCCAAAGAGCAAGTTGTGGATTTGAACCGCTTGTCTTTGGGCTGGCAGTACAACTCCGTACCACTAGGCCAACATTGCTGCCTCCTGAAAGGTTAGACCAACAAAACCTGAAACACCAGAAAGAAAATCAGAATCACACAGAACTGAATTTAAAATGTCGAGAAATGTTGATTTCTCCCCTCCCCTTCATTTGTCTCTAATTTTCCCCGTTCTGGATCTTTATTCCATTTTTTGGCAGGATTTTCTTTCCCCCACTCAATGACCTGTAGGCGTCTTCTGTCCTCAAGCTATCTTAGATGATACAATTCTGTTATAAAGTGGCCAATTTGGGGATAAAAATTTCAAGGACTTACTGAAATCACTTAATATTCAGACTAAGCTCTAAGTGACTGGTGAAGCAATCTTAAAAATCAAGCTCAAGCTCTGGTGTAGTGGTAAGAAGCTACACTACTGACCCAAAGGCACGTGGTTTAAATTCACCAGCTGTCATGTGAGAGAAAGATGGACAAACTATTTCTGTGCATTAAAATGGCCTGGAGAATCAGCTATGAGTTGATTCTGATTCAACAGGACATAACAACAATGAAACTTAAAAACTTCAAATAACCACCAATTCCTTCTATTCCACCATTCTATGGGTTAGTTGGAACATAACTAGGTGATTCCAAAACTGAGCTCATTCTGACTTTCTCATAAGTTTGCAGCCAGAGGGCAACAGGGCTGCAGATGGGGCTTGGGGTAATCACCTTAGTGCCCTCCATGAGACTTTCTGCATTTGACCTTTCAGTCTTTAACACCTCTCTGTGTAACCTCTCTCGCTCTCTCTATTAGGGTTGCCTGGCTTTTTAGTGTGATTGATCATGGCTTTGACCAGATGGAAGTAAAAACTTCCAGACCTTTTTAATGTTTTGGCATCTAGAAACAGAACTTTCTTCACAGGCCCAACCTGAATTTAAGGACAGAGAATAAAGTTCCTCTTCTTGGGTGGCAGCATTGTTTGGAGCCATCTTCACACAGTAACTCTACACCCAACCAAAATCCTAAATTCACTGTTGCCAAATCGATTCTGACTCACAGTCACCCTATAAGGACAGGACAGAACCATATCCTAAAACCTCCATGGTTATAAATAAATCCTTATGGATGTAAAGAACCTCATCTTTCTACTGTGAGATGACTGGTGGGTTCTAATCACTGACCTGTTGGATTAGAAAACTAAGATGTAAATAAGGCTATCAACTTCACAGGGTTAACTTATGAAAATGAGGGGAGATACAAGTGCAAAAATTCTTGAGAAATGGAAACATTTTGCAGAAGCAAGATACCAAGAGTATAAAATGAGAGGTAGTACTTGTTAGGGGCCATCAGGTCAACTGTAACTTACGGTATCATATAAGCACAGATAGAAATCGTGTCCTTCCCTGCACCTTTCTCACAATCTTCACTCTGTCCAAACTATTGTTACAGTTAGTGTGTCGGTTCTTCTTGTTGAGAGTCTTCCTCTTTCTCTGACTCTCCACTTTCCACAGCACAATGTCTTTTTTTAACGACAGACCCTTCCTGATAACTTTCCCAAAACCATAGTTCATAGATTTCAATTCTAGTTGGCTTTGCTTATATATTGCTCAACTTTAGGACACATACATTGCATTGGAACAGAGGAAAAAAAAACAACTGTCTAAAATGAATATATGATTAGGCATTTCATTATATATGCAACCACAGACCAGAATAAGAGGTGTATCATTGCAAAGAGGATGGGGTGGTGGGGTGGTGCTGGTAGATACTGTGCAGCAATGAATGAATTTTTTTTTAAGTAAACTGTGGGAGGGGGAAGGGGGGCCAAGGGAGTAAAATGTGCAACAATCAATGAATGAAAATCTAACTTCTTTACAATTCATGACAATGACAATTAAATTTTTTTTTTTTTAAGATGCATACAAAGCTATTGAAAAGGCCATACCTTGGTCTTGGCACACTTTCTTCTTTAAACTGACATCTTTGCTTTTTAGCACTTTAAAGAAATTCTTATGAGCAAATTTCCTAATGAAATATGTCTTTTGATTTACTGACTGCTGCTACCATGGGTGTTGATTGTGGAGTCAAGGAAAAGAAAATTTTTGACAGCTTTTATCTTTTGCTTACCTCTCATCAGTCATAAGGATTTTTAAATTTCTTGGTTCTCAGATATAATCCATATTAAAGGCTGTATTCTAGGGTCTCCTTTGCAAAGGGCCTTAAGCCTTCCTCACTTTCAAAGTTTTAAAGATTCTTTCCCCAATCCCGATGCCACATTCTTCTTTGTAGCATCTAGCTTCTCAAATGATTTGCTAGGCGTACAGATTGAATAGGTGTGGATAAAGGACACAGCCCTGTCACACACCTTTCCTGATGTTAAACCATGAAATGTGCCTTTGTTCTGTTTTATAAAATTATTCACCATTGACCTATGCCCACCATTATCCATCTTTTTAAGTCCTTGCTGGATCTCTTTCATTTCCTTTACCTCTTCCCTCTGCATATTGTTGTTGTTCTATGCCGTTGAGTGTACAAAAGCTCTGAACCCTGCTCTCTCCTGTGCCAACCTCATTGTCTCTGACACACCTGCCCCCATTACCCCAGTCACTGAATTAATCCATCTCACCAAAGGTCTTGGATTGTCCCCCTACCCTCCCAAGCATGATGTCCCTCTCCAAGGACTGGTCCCTCCTTGCAATATGCCTAAAGTATGTCAGACAAAGCTTCAGAATCTGCATATTAGGTAATAGTTTTATTTCTCAAAGTCTCCCTCCATGGTCACATTTAAAGTAGAGATGATCTATCAAGAACAAAAGTTATCCCATTCTTTAAAATTCGGCAGGCATTTGCTGCTGAGATCCGGGGAGGATGAGCGTCCATTCAGTGCTTCAACTAATGAATGTTACATTTGGCATGTGAAAGACCTAATCAAAGACAGATGACTCAGAGGGAAGATTGTTTTACATACAGCAGCTACCTACTTGTCCTTGACTCAGATGAGTGACTCTGGCTCTTGACCAGATAGAGGGAAGAGAGGAGATTAGGAAGACAAAAGAGAAGCTGTTCCCTCCTGCCTTTAGCACGTGGGTTCAAAGGTGTGTCTACACATGAGCCTAGGGCTGCTGCTGACACGGAGTTTTCACCTGCGCATGGAGTGAAGAGTTGGTGAGAGTGTGCCTGGAGGCCCGTTTGGGTTTCCCTTGCCTCCTTGTTGAATCACAAAATGATGCTTTGACCTATAGGCAATGACTCACTCCTAGAACCTCCCAACAGCCCAAGGCTCCAGCGACCTGTGCATAGGCTCCGGGAGGACCGCACTGGGTCCAGAACTGAGCAAGCGTGACGGGGCACATGCCAGTGGCCAACTGCAGGATTTAAGATGGTGCAACTGGTAATGAGTCAGCAATTATAAAAGTGGATTCAGGATGTAGAGGGTTTGGTTTTCCCGCCCTCCCTTGCTTCATTTCATCCAAATTAATATGAATACCTTCCTGAAAGAGATGTCAAGATGATGCAATTTTACACTTTATGGTCTGCTCTTAAGATGTAAGATAGATCCGTCTTTGTTGTTGTTGTTAGGTGGCATTGAGACAAGGATGGCGCATAGCGCCCCTATGAACAGCCGACCTGACCCCTCTCCTATCCTGTGCCATCCTCATCATCTCTGACACACTAGAGTCCATTGCCGAAGTCACCGCGTCAATCCTTCTCATTGGGGTTTTCCTCTCCTTCACTGACCCCATCTTTCCAACATGATGCCCCCTTCCAAAGAATAGCCTCATCTAGCTACATGTGCAAAGCAGGAAAGATGAAGCTTTGCCATCTTGGCTTCAAAAGAGCACTCTGGCTGCACTTTTCCCAAGACAAAGCTCTTTGTTCTTTTGGCAGTCCATTGGAGATTCGGTACTCTGCTCTAACACCACAACTGAAAGGCATCAGTTCTTCTGTCATCTTTATTCATTACTTACATGTATTCTTATTTACAGCTTTGGAGGATGTCACCACCTGAAGGACTAAAACGGGCTGTTCAAGAAGCCCAAAAGAATGATACCTGCAAACTGTGTGATGATTGCTTCTGGGAGAAAGAAGATCCTTCAGAAAATTTTGCTTGGGAGCATGGTATTTCAATTTTACATGGAGAACAAACCAAATTTTTACTCCTTGTTACTTCTTGTTGTTAGACGCCACAAATCAACTATGACTCACAGCAACACTATGAGCCATCAACCAAAAACTTGCCCTATCTTGTCATTGTCATACTCTTCAACGTGCTCCAGTACATTATTATACTTACTGTCTTGTTGACAGTCTAGATGGATCGTTGTTAGGTGCCATCATACAAACTCTGGCTCATAGCAACGCTATGCACAACAGCAGCTGGTCCTGCATCTTCCTACACATCTCTGCTTTTCTTCCACCACATGGCAGTCATTGTGGGAGTCTTATTGAGAGTCTTCGTTGTTGGTGATCTGCTTTTCCAAGCCTAATGTCCCTTTTCACCTCACATACTTTGGGCATGTTGCTAAGAGGGGCTATTCCTTAGAGAAGGACATGATGCTAGGAAGGGTGGAGGGTTGGTGAAGAAGAGGAAGACCTTCGACCAGGTAGATTGACTTGGCAACTGCTGCAATGGGCCCTTGTGTGTCAGGAATTGTGAGGACAGCACAGGATAGAACAGGGTTCAGATCATTTGTTCATAGCGTCACTATGAGTCGTACTCAACTCGATGGTACCTAACGATAATAACAATGTTCTTTTTCAATGACTAGGCCTTTCTGACTCTGAGAATGGGAATCCCAGAACATTTAACTGTGCTAATGCGAAACCTATACTTGGACCAAGAGGCAGTAGTCAGAACAGAGCAGGGTAACA
>NW_006399764.1:10695249-10697721 GCF_000299155.1 Elephantulus edwardii | reverse complement strand
AAACATGTCCACTATATGTAGGATGAAGTCTTACCATTGCTTCTAAGGAGAGTTATCGCATCACTTTTTCCATGACAAATTTGTTCTCTTGACAAGCTAATAATATTCAGTATAATTCACTAGTGATACAATTCACAAGCATCAATTCTTCACACTTTTTTATTCCAAGTTTCACACAGATATGAAGGAATTGAAAATACCTATGGTTGGATCAGGTGTGATGTTTCAAAGGATATTGATTGTACTATGGACTGCCAAAAGGTCAAATAAATCTGTCTTGGAAGAAAGATAGCCAGAATTTTGCTCAGAAGCAAGCATAGCCAGGCTTTATCTCACATACTTTGGACATATTACCAGAAAGTCTAGTCCCTGGAGATGGTCATTGTATTTGGTACAAGAAAACAAACAAATAAACAAAACCCTAAGAAAGAGGCAGACCCTCCAGGAGATAAATTGAAAGTAAAGTGGCTGCAACAATGAGCTCAAACATAGTGATTGTGAAGATGGGAAGGACCAGGCAGTATTTCGTGTTGTTGTACCGAGGATAGTTATGAGTTAGAACCAACCTGACGAGACCCAACAAGAACAAGAAAATGGATGTTATTGGCAGCAGCAGAAGAAAGGCAGGGCTCGTGGACCTTCAGTGGCCTAGCCTACTCTATATTCAGCCTCCTCACGCTCTGTAGAATAAGCTTTGTAGAATCATTTTGGGAAGAAGAACACTCCAGTATTGCTGTGTCAGTCACAGCAGTGAATTCTATCGAGAGAGTCCAAACAGTATGGGAAGCTGGCCTTATATCCATATTGCTGGAGGATCTCCACCCAAGAGGGCCTCCCTTGACATCCTTCAAAGGCATTAAAGAAATCTACTCATTTTTCTTTCATCATCTAAGGTATCTCTGAATGTGTTAGAAACAAAAATATTTGATTTCTTGTTCTCCTTGGCTTTCTTCTTTTTTTTCCTTGCAAATGATATATTGTTTTAATATCAAGATGTACTGTTAAAGTATCAGGTATTTTACTTGTATTATGTATTAGTCTCTGTTAGATAATTAAGCAACATGGAAATATTTTGCCTTATTACAAACTTTATTTTATCTTTTTTATGTTTCTTTTCATTTTTTCCTTTGACAGAATAATTTATTACATTTTCATGTTACAGGTCAGGAAAAACCTTCAGAGCAGGAGACACTTGTCTCCTTAGCTTTCTTAAGAACTACTTCTAGAAAAAGCAGAGGTAGGGGAAAGAAGCGAAAAGATTCATAAAGTTTTATCTATGTGAAGCCAGAGTGGTTTGTTCAAATCAGTTCGGCATCTTGGTTAGCAAATTATCCTTTGTTGGGTTGATTTTGAAACTGGCTTTATGTACAGGCACAGCCGGAGGTTTTCTTAAGAATGGAATGAAAAGTGCTAAGTAGAAAACTTTTTTCTTTATTTCAGTCACACTTCTTAGTTTTTGTTTGTTCTGTCCATGTTTTAACTTAGAATGTAGGGTTTACCCTCAAATCCCACTCATTTGTGTGAATTGCTCCTGGTAATGTGGTTTTAATCATATCCTGTTTATGGATTAAGGATGTTTTTCTTAGTTTAGAGGAAAGAATAGTAGGGGGGGAATGTGCCTGTTTAAACATTCGTCTCTAAATAGTAAAAGGACTTGGGGAAAAGGAGCAATGGGTGATTTTAGAGGATTGCTACGATGTTGCAGGACTAAGAACACTAACACTGGGGTCGGTGATCTGGCTTTGGGTCTGATGCTGCCTGGTCTCAGATCACCTTTAGTGAGGAAGTGAATCATGTTAGATCTAGGCTTCCTCGTGTGCGCAATAAGAGGGATGAACCCTGCCAGCTTTCTGGCCTGTCCCAGCTTTCATATTGTCTCTTTCTAGAGCATGTAGATAGAAAATGCAGTAGTCCCCAGCTATGAAAAAAGTCAAAGCATTGTTTGTAATAACATGACTTTATTTCACTACAGTGTTGATAAACTTGGGGTCAAATTATTTTAAATGTTTGGAAAATATTCAGCTGACCAGAAAGTAAATTATTTTTAGGTTGAAAAACCTAGCTTTCAAAAATATGGGGAAAAAATAATGTCAAAGAAATACCACAAAAAGGATAGGTTTATTTAATCCAATATTTCTTACTCTGATGTTAGCTCCAAGGAACAATTTGTAACAAAATATCAAGTGATGTGTGCTGACGACTGCCGAATAACCCTTAAATATCCACAATATTGCCTTAATAATAAAGCTCTTCCTACATCAAGTAATTCAGAACCCTCATGCATTCATTTTAATAAATTAATTTAAGTAATGTATATTTTTATTAGCATTGAAATATACATAATAAATAATATACAATATACATTATATATACATTGATTTTACACGCAAGCAAGATTCTACTGAAGATTATCCAAAAACGACTGGAACAGCACATCAGCAGAGAACTGCCAGAAGTCCAGGCTGGATTTAG
>NW_006399764.1:10690505-10694399 GCF_000299155.1 Elephantulus edwardii | reverse complement strand
GGAGAGGGTTAAGCCAGGCTCCTCCTTTGAGGCAAGGATTCTGGGGCTTCGTCTGACATACTTTGGACATGTTGTAAGGAGGGACAGGTCCTTGGAGAAGGACATCATACTTGGGAGAGTGGAGGGATGGTGCAGAAGGGGAAGACCTTCTATGAGGTGGATTGATTCAGTGGCTGGGGTAATTGGGATGGGTGAGTAAGAGGCAGTGAGATTGGCACAGGATAGAGCAGGGTTTAGGGCTGTTGTACATAGGGTAGCTATGAGTCGCAAACGACTCAACCGTACATAACAACAACATATATATATATAGTGTGTGTGTGTGTGTGTGTGTGTGTGTGTGTGTGTGTTTATAATGTATATTTTTCTAAGGATTGAAACAAGCCTTAGTTTTGCTTTCTCTCTGATTTCTCCCTATCCAATCCCATAGGTAAAACCGCTATTTCCATGTGGTCCTGAAATTTATGTTCCAAACATGATTTTATTTCTGAATTCCAAACAAATTCTATCTGAAAAATCTCCACTTGGAAGCCTCTTTGACAATTTACATTTCAGCCTCATTATTCTACCACCAAAATCTGTCCTAACTTCCAGATTTTCTTTCTTGGTGAATAACTCTTGTTACCTGTCGCCCAAGTTAAAAATCCAAACATCATCTCTGGAATGTATTTCTACCTCATACAAAAAATGCTGTTAAGAACTCAATAGCTGATTTGGTTTTTTACTAAACCATCCTATTATTTTCTTTGCAATAATATGGAGATGACAAAGTACCAAGAGCCAGAATCTAGTTGAAAATTCTCTTGTGAAATCTTATTTTCTGTCACATGCAATACTACCCAAGTAATCGGATATTAGCTACATGGCTATTAGCCTTCTGCTTCAATGTGGAAACTTTTAATTGTTGAAGTGGTCCTAATCCTCATGGATTATTATGATAAATGACACCAAGCATGGTGACAAAAATCTACCAACTGGCACTCTGAGGGAAACTCCCATTGTACTACTCGAGCAAGAGGGAAAACGTGGGCTAATCTCTTGATAATTTTTCTTAGAATGGAGATTTAAATACTTTTCTCATCCTCTCAGTAGTCTAAACCCACTGGCCCTTGCTCAAGTGACACTCACTAGCCCTTAGGTAAAGGGACAAGTTTTTGTATACCTACTTACACACACACACACACACACACACACACACACACACACACACATTCTCAGACTGAGGTCTTTATATCAATTATTCTCAGGCCACAACCTACATTTATGGAATCAGACACTTAGGACTAGATAAAACATTGTGAGCTTTAACAACACCTCCAAGTGATGCTAAGAGCCTTTGTCTTCTTGGACTAAAAGACCACAAACAGAATTTAAATACATAAATGGTTAGACCTCCTTCAGTGTGGTTGTTGTTGTTACATACTGTTGAGTCACCAGTGACTCATGGCAACCTTATGTACAACAGCTCTGAACCCTGCTCTATCCTGTGCCATCCTCACCGCCTCCGACACACTTACCACCATTACTCCAATTGCTGAGTCAATTCACCTCATTGAGGGTCTTCCCCTCCTAAACTGTGCTCCGCCTTTTCAAGCAGAACATCCTTCCCCAAGGATTGATCTCTTCTTGCAACATGCCCAAAGTATATCAGATGGAGCTTCAGAATCTTTGCCTCCAAGGAGCAGCCTGGCTTCACCCTCTCCAGGATGAACTTGGATTTTTTTTCTCTTAACAGTCCATGGTATATTCAAATACTATTCTGCAGCACCACAGCTTAAAGGCATGAGTTCTCCTTCTATCATCCCTAGTCATTGCCCAGCTTTCTGATGCACAGCACATAATTGTGAAGACCATGGCCTATCTCAGGCGCACTTTAGTCTCCAGACTGACATTGTTGTTGCTCTGGAGAGGTCTTTCCCAATGCAATTCATCTGTTGATTTCCTGGCTACTGTTACCAAGGGTGTTGATTCAGTGTAGGTATGTAAATAATTTCCAGAGAAGAATATTATGATCCCATACATATTTTGTTAGAAAATTAACTGTATGAATCAATGATATTACTAATAATCTTTAAGCTTTTAAGAAAAAAAAACACTTTTTTTCAGTATACACAATTTATCCAGTTTTTCTCAGTCTTACCCCAATCCTGATATCAGTCCTATTTTACATCAGTGGCACCATGCAATATTTGTCCTTTTGTGACTGAGATAGTTCACTCAGCATAATGTCCTCCAAGCTCACCCATTTTGAATAATATTGCATGAGTTCCTTGTTTTTCAATGCAGTGTAGTATTCCATTGTGTAAAAATACCACAGCTTCTCTATCCATTCATTTGTTGATGGGCGCCTGGGTTGTTTCCAACTCCTTACTATTGTGAACAGAGCCACGATAAACATGGGTGTGCATATATCTGCTTGGAAGTCAGTGAAAAAAACACTCTTGATATGTTGAATCCAAACTGTACAAATTCTGGGACCCAAAGAAATGGCCTTTTGCTTTGTTTTATAAGTTTCTACTATATTCTTTTCTCCTACCCATTTTCATTTTTAGTCTTACCAACATAACCCAGATTTTTGTCCTTATCATAACTTACAAAGATTACTTCATGGTCTCCCATCTTCATAGATTGTTATCGATTTTTTGAAAGGTGTCAAATCGTAATTCTGCAACTCTTTAAAAGCTTCCAGTGATTCTGCATTGCCTTGTAAAAGTGATTTCTCGTTAAAATTTTATCACTAATTACTATTTGGTATCCTCACTTTTAAACCTTCTCCCTCCTGACTTGGTCCTATTGGATCGTTTAACATTGCAGGTGCTGGAACATTCATGGTCTTTAACACCTCTGCACCTCTGAACCACTGTTCCTTCTGTTCTGCAGGTAAAATGACCTCTGCCACATTTCCTGTAAAGTTCTGTAGCTTTTTCTGTCATAGCTTCTCTGAGTCGTCTTATGAAACTTAATCTCTCTTAATCCTGGGAAAAAGAAATCAATATGTTCTAGTTTTATGATTGTTTGGTGCTGACTAGTCTCCACTTACTCATCCATTGTATATGCAGAAGAATGAAACTCTACCCTACATGGAGCAACCCTCAGTCTCTGCCACACTAATTCACATGTTGTCACAGTGCCAACCCTGCTCACTGAGGTTCTTCCTTATTTTTGCCAACCTCACTTTTCCAAGCATAGTATTTTTTCCCTAAAGGGTTGGCCTCTCCACCATTCTAGCTTAGTATGGTCGAAACTTCCCAACTGAATCTTTATGACAACCAGAGAGAGTAATTCTCGTGATTTCTATTTCACAGAATAAGAAGCTGGGGTTCAGAAATTAAGCAACATTGTCAACATCATAAGGTGGAGACATGATTATTATGCATCTATCTAGCTTTATACGTTCGTGGGTAGTACAGTTTGGGCTCAACTGCTTACAGGTGAGAACAAGGGAATATCAAGTGGTTTAAAACCAGGAAATGGGTGCATCAAGTGGTGTTATTTCATCATACTTGTTCAATCTTTAGCTGAGCAAATAGAGGAACTGGCTAGATGAAGAAGCATATAGGAAGAACTGAAGGAGGATATTTAACAATATGCAGATAACATGACCTAGCTTACTTTGACCAGAGGAGACGTGAAGCATTAACTAATAAAGATTGAAGATTACACAGCCCTCACTATGGATTATCCTTTAACATAAAGAAAACAGAAAGCTTCACAACTGGACCATGGTAAAAGAGAAAAATGAAGTTGTCAAAGATTTCTGGGATACACTATTAATGGGAGTAGCAGTCAAAAAATCGGCATTGCACTGGGAAAAATCTGCAACAAAAGATTTCTCTAAAGTGTAAAACTCAAGTCATTTTTTTGGTGTTTTTTTAATAAATTTATTTATTTATTTTT
>NW_006399764.1:10674021-10689050 GCF_000299155.1 Elephantulus edwardii | reverse complement strand
GACTGAGTTAGTTCACTCAGCATAATACTCTCCAGTCCCTCCTAAGTTAGGTAATAATTTGCAAAATCATTGCTCCTGTGTGCTACATAGTATTCCATTGTGTGAATGTAGCATAATTTCTCAATCCATTCATTTGTGGTTATGTTTGGGCTGTTTCCATATTCTTGAGATGGTGAATAATGCTGCTATGAACATTGGTGTACAAATCTCAGTTTGTACCTCAGTTCTCGTATTATCAGATTATATTCCAAGTAGTAGAATAGCTGGGTCATATGGAATTTCTATGTTCAGTTGTTTGAGGAAGTGCCAAACTGCCTTCCAGAATGGTTGCACCATTTTACAATCTCACATCTTGAGTTCTTCCCTTTGCTTTGGATTCTCGGCACTCTAGTGTAATATTCAGAGTATCTTTTGACATTCATCTTGGTATTTTCTCCTCCCTCCATCTTCATAATGACCTTTTGCATTCTTCATGGATGATATTCTTGATATCCTCCCACAGTTCATCTGGTCTTCCTTTGGTCATTAATATTCAAGGCCTCAAACCTGTTCCTGAGATAGTATTTACATTCAGGTGTTGGAAAATCAAGAGAGATGAACTTGCTCAGTGTTTCTTAAGCCAAAGGAACTAAAGAACAAATTGAAGTCTTGAATTGCAATACTTAAGGATGCTGTGGGCATAATGTTGAATGACACAGGAAACATCAAAAGAAGATAGAAGGAGTACACAGAGTCACAAGGCCCCAGGAATTGACATTATTTCAACAAACAGTTGCTGCCTTGGACACACCAGGTTGTGCCAAGAAATCTGGGGGACAACTACCTGGTCAACTGACTAGAAGAGACCAATATTTATTCTCATTTGGAAAAAAGGAATCTGATAGAGTGTGGAAATTATCAAACAATATCATTAATATCATATGCAAGCAAGATCCTGCTGAAATGATCCAAAAATGACTAGAACAGTACATCAATAGAGAATTACCTGATGTGGAGCCTGGGTTTAAAAGAGGCTGCAGCACTAGGAACTTCATTGCCAATGTTAGATGGATCTTAGCTGAAAATAGAGAGTATCAAAGAATGTCTATCTGTGTCTCATTGACTGTGCAAAGACATTTGACTGTGTGAATCACAACAAATTGGGGCTAACCTTGAAAAGAATGGGAATCTCAGAACACTTGATTGTGCTTATGCAAAACCTATATTTTGACCAGGAGGCAGTCATCAGAACAGAATAAAGAAATGCTGCTTGGTTCAAAATCAGGAAAGGTGTATTCCAGGGATGCATCCTATCTTCATACCTTTTTAATCCTATCTTCATACCTTTCTAATAAATATACGGAACAGATCATTCAGGAAGCTAGACTCGATAAGGAGGAATGTGGCATCAGGACTGGAAGAAGACTTATCAATAACATGTGCTATGCAGATGACACAACCTTGCTTGTTGAAACTGAGGAGGACTTGAGGCATTTGCTGCAGTTAAGTCAAAGACTGCATCTTTCAATATGGATCGAAGCTCAACATCAAGAAAACAAAGGTTCTCACCATTGGGCCAATTGGCAGCATCATGATAGACAGTGAAGAGACTGAAATTTTTAACAGCTTCAGTTTGCTTGGCTCCACAATCAACATTCTTGGTAGCAGCAGCCAGGAAATCGAAAGAAAAACTGCACTGGGAAAACCTACTGTCAGAGCCCTCACCAGAGTACTGATGTCAGTCTAGAGACTAAGGTGTGCTGATCCAAGCCATGGTCTTTACAATTACTTGCTATGCATTAGAGAGCTGGACAATGACCAAGGATGATAGAAAAAGAAGTAATGCCTTTGAATTGTGGTGCTGAAGAAGAGTCTTGAACATTCTATGGAACAGATCTGTCCTGGAAAGGGTGAAACCAGGCTGCTCCTTAGAGGCAAGGATTTTGAAGCTTCGTCTGACATACTGCCAAGAGGGACCAGTCCATCATACTTCGAAGGGTGGAGGGATAGCGCAAGAGAATAAGACCCTGGATGAGATGGATTGACTCAGTGACTGGGGTAATGGGCTGGGTGTGTCAGAGACAATGAAATTGGCTCAAGATAGAGCAGGGTTCAGAGCTGTTGTATATAGATAGAGTCACTATAAGTCACAGGAGATTCAATGGCTCATAACAACAACCACAGGTGACTCATAAACAGTTTAAAGAAAGTGTCACCTTATTTATCCTTTGTCACTACAATGTAAACTCTCAATAAAAAATTTGTTACAATATGGATCAAATTTCTACCAACAGGGACACTTTTCAAATGCAGTAATCACTCATTAACTCCGATTCTTTATTAGTGATAGAGATATATCTCATTAACTTAGTCATTGTGTGAGATGTGAGTGAATCAATGATGACAGTGGCAAAATTTTCACTTTTTTATTTTTATAATTTTGACAGGTCTACTGGTGTACGACAAACGTCTCAGCTCAGATTTAAGAAACTCGGCTGTTTGTACAAGCTAATGTAGTAGACGTTCCCCTTCCCTCTTGAAGAAATTGCAGCTTGATTATAAATGTCCTTGAACTATGTCTTTTTTTGCATGCTACAAGGTCTTCCTTGTCTGAGCTTTTCTTCTTTCATTTTCAGAATTAAGAAATGAATTGTATTTGTATCCCGGGATTAAGTACAGTAGAGAACCAAGCAATGTTTTAAAATTTGTATTATTTTGGTCAACCTTATTAAAAGTGATGGAAACCATATATTTGGCCTGAATTTCTCTCTCCTTAGTTCTCAGTAGAAGCAAACAGGTTGATCTTTCCAGTCCAGCACATTTTGGTCTAATGTCTGACCAGTAATTGCGTTGGTTCTTAGCCTATATAATTCTCACCTCATTAATCTCAGGAACTACGGCATTGTATCAGCACCCTTGCTTAACTCCCAGTTGTCCAATTAGCATCTTTGGATGCCCTGACCACACAGGTTTACTAGATGATTCAAGTTCTGAATGACTACATTTTTGACAGAGGTGCCGTTCTCTAAATAACACTTTTTCTTCCTTTTTATTGGTTTTTCTAGGGTTCTGCCTTTGAATTTACCTGCTCTTCTAAAGAACTCAGCAAACTGTTTGGCTTCAAAGTAGACACAAGGGCTGAAAAAGCTCAGCAAACTCATAATCCATGAGCAAATTTAAAATAGAGAGGGAAGAAAAATAGAACAAAGAAGATTCCAGGAGAGGTGGCTCCTATCAAAGGCAGCTATTGATCTTTCTGTAGAAATCAGGCAACATAAGGTAGATACAAGGAAAATAAAGCTAAATTGAATTAGTTATTTATTTTAAGAAGAAGGCCAGTCCAATTGGTCAAAGCAAAGAATTACGCTGAATTTCTTGAGTCATTGATCAATTTTAAAGAGATAAAAATATACTTAATGCCACCAAAACAAACTATTCTTTAGGATATGAAGGGATAGTTCACCCAAAAAGACATTCAGCTGGCCAAACATGCATAAAGAAATACCCTTGACCACTAGCCTTTGGAGAAATACATATCAATACAATAGTGGATATTATCTCACTTTGGCGATAACAACAATGTTCAATTAGACAAAACAACAAATATTTTAGAAGAAATGGAGAGACTGAAACCCTGATACACTGCTGTTTGTACTGTAAAATGGTGCAATTTCTATCAAAAATAGAATGGCACCTTATTAAAGAGTTGGAGACAGACATGCCATTTGACCTAGCAATTCCACTGCTAGGGGCATATCTGATATGTTACACAATGGAATACTATGCAACATTAAAGAATAAAGAATTCATGGAACACCTCGTAACATGTAGGAACCTGGAGAATATGAAGTTGAGTGAAATAAGTTGGTGACAGAAGTACAAATATTGTATGAATCCACTAATATAAATAGTTATGAAAAAGTTTACATGTAGAAAGACTTGTTCTTTGATGCTTACCTGGGATAGAGGAGAAGAAAAATCAAGAATTAAATAATAGTTATCATAAGTAGTGTGAAGACAAGGCTATAAAAAATAAGGGGAGATCAGTATAATATCACTAAAGAAAAGGGAAGAAGGATGTATAAGAGCTTCATTCAACAAAGTATCACTACATATACAATTCTCCATTATCTCTGTAATGAAAGCCATTAATCTATAAGTGGATAGACATGCAGACAAGGAAGATGAACAAATATATAGTGAATGAAAAGGACTACATCCGTGACCATAGATAGGTCTGGCAGATATTTCTATATGCATATTTGTATGTGCTGCAAATAGCCTGTACATATAGTATAGCAAACTGGGTACAAAGTTATGTACATTTCTTAACCATAATGAAACAGCCCGAGAGAATGAGTCACTGGACATGGGGCCTCAGGACCCTAGTCTTGGAGGACATAAAGCCAGTTTGTCATAGCATAACCACAATGACAATGTTCTGTAGTCTACTGTGGTGAGTGGCAACTGAGGTCTTAAAAGTTCGTGAGTTGCCATATATGGTACCACTATTGATTTCTCTGTCTGGAGCAAAGAAGAGTGAAGGAAATCAAGCAGTATGGTGACAACTAGTGCATAGGATTAATGGACCTTGAGAACCTCAACTTCCATAAGCTGTAAACCAGAAGAAAAAGATGTTGTTCAGCTATCACTGCTGATTGCTCTGAAAGGAATAATACAGGATCTTGGTTAGAAAAGGAGATAAATGGGGAACACAGCTCAGAATCATAAAAATGTTCAGGCTTACTATCTAACAGAGACTGATGGAAACCTTGATGTTATGTGTCATCAAGTCAACTACAATTTATAGCCTGAACCTTGCCTTTTCCTGAACCAATCTTCCCATCTCTGACACATCTGCCCCCATTACCACAGTCACTGTGTCACTCCATCTCACCCAAGGTCTTCCTCTCCTGCATTGTAGTATAGTCTTAGTTATTCCTTGAGCCCGGAATCAACTCACCCCTCTGACACAATTTCCAGCCAAACAATAGACAGTCCTTTAAGGTGAACACTAACACCAAGGAGGTAAGGAATCATGCAACAACAAAAAGGAAACATTTGCTTAGGGAAATGCTCAGTAGGCAAAGAGAGAGGATGGATGAATGGAAATAAGAACCACAGGGGGGAAGTGGGAACTGTGCTGCTACAATGTGGGATAATAATCATCATAAAATGTGAATGAGTTGCTTGCTATGTGTCAGAGAGTTGGACAATGACTAGAGATGATAGAGAATTTATGCCTTTGAGCTGTGGTGCTGGAGAAGGTATTGAATATACCATGAACTGCTAGGAGAACAAACAGATTCATCCTTGAGAGGGTTAAATCAGGCTGCTCCTTGGAGTCAAGGATTCTGAAGCTTCGTCTGACATACTTTGGACATATTGTAAGGAGGGATTGGTCCTTGGAAAGGGATATCATGTTTGGGAGGGTGGAGGGACAGTGCAAGAGAGGAGGTCCCTTGATGAGATGGATTAACATCGTCACTGGGTAATGGAGGTAGGTGTGTCAGAGACAATAAGGGTGGCACAGGACTGAGCAGGATTTAGGGCTCATGTACATAGGGTCACTCTGAGTCACAAGTGACTCAACAGCACATAACAACACTAACATGAGTGGCTGAATAGAATACTAATCTGGTCTGTAAACTTGTGACAACCACAATAAAAACTTTCTTTAAAAGGGAGCTTCTACTTGTTTAATTTCATGGTATTATGCAATGGTTATCCAATTTTTCAGCACAGCAGAGGGAAGAGGAGAATGAGCAAAATTCTAGTTCCTGTCTACAGTCTTACTTGCTTTCTTACATTTCCAAATGACAGAAATTCACTTCAGAGGGCTTCGCTCTACTGTATTTCCTGCTCTTCCTCTGTATTTACCAGTTTCTCTTTCTGATTCTATTTTCTCGTTAATATTGTCTCTCCAGACCTTCCTTTGACATTTCCAAGTGGCAGGTGCTGGTTGACAGCCAGGTTGGGGCCATAGGCTTAGGGCAGGAAGATGTGGTTAGGGTGGAGGAAGAAGCCATTCTAGTTCTGTTCCTTTCTCCTTTTGGGTCTTGGTAAAATGAAGGCTTTTGTGTATGTGGGTGTTTTTTCTGTGATGCACAGGTTTGCACAATTCTATTCTTGTCAATGACTAACCATGAGTGTGCTCACCTTAGAATAGCTAGCATGCATGCCAGCACAAGAGAACTCTCACACTTTGAAATAATTTGGCACAGATGCTCAAATTTTCAAATGGCGCAATTTTGCAAATAATTCAAATGTTTTTGTTCAAAAAATAAAATAAGGGATTTTTTAAATTCAATTATTACTCTGAGTGGGAATAACCACATACGAAGGGAAAAATGCTTTGGACAAATTTCCTCTGGATGAATAACTATCTTGACAGGCACTCAATTCAAGCTCATTACCATCAAGTGGGAACTGATTTATAGCTGATCCTGCGTTGAATTTCTGAAGCTGTAATTTGCAGGGGAGAGGACTGTTCATCTTTTTCTCACAGAGCTGCTGGTGGATTCTAACCAGGAGAGAGGTGTATCCTTTGCATTAGTAATGCCATTCCCTACAGATGACACCAACACACAAATTTAAACCAGCCCTTTATTGACACTATTTATACAATGAGTGTGTCCTGGAGCTATTACATTTTCAACATATAGGAAGATAATATAGTGAGACACAAAGGGATTTCTGAGAGAAATCTTCACAAAACTTTTTTGTGATAATGTATCACTGTCCTCCATGAGGTTTGGTGGTTAGAAATGACTAGCTGGTGTTATAAGAATGCTGAAGCAAGAAGAAAACCTGGGAGATCACTTGGTCTAATCCCTCATTTTACACTCAGATTCTCTAGCTCTGAGAAGAACGGTTCCCGAGTCTCTCCTTTATTAGGAGCAGTGGCCAGGGCTAGTTTTATTTCTACTTTCCAATAAGACATACTGCCCTTTGAAGAGTCTTCTCATTCTAGAATGCTCTAAGGACCATGAGGGCTGAAAGAAAGCTCTCCTGTTTCGCTTTTGAGGGAGATTAAAGCACAGTAAATAATGATGCAGATAGAGTAAATACTTATTGAAACATTCAACTCAGTCAGATAGAGATGTTTTTATTTTAATGTCCATGTAATTATTTTGGTTCCTGTTTAAATAATTCTTTTATGGTTAACACCTTCTAAGAGAGTCACAAATCAATACAAATAGATATTTATATTATAGTGTCAACTCTCAGGACTGGCCTCTCCTGACAACATCCCAAAGTATGTCAGGTGAAGGCTCCCCAGCCATGTCCCTCCAGAGCACCCTAGGTGTTTGAGCTCTAACCATCCTTAACCTCCAGATCTGCTAGAAATACTGGGAGTGACATGAACTTGGTCACAGTGCTCAAAGTCTCAACTTTTTTTTTTTTTAATTTTTTTTAAAACTTCCGTTTAGGGAGGGGTTTGTGCGGGGAGAAGGGTGCAACAAAGAATGAATGGAATCCCAAAATCTCTGTAGATGTTCATTGAAATGAAAAATAAACAACCTAAATTAAAAAAAAAAACAAAAAAAACTTCCGTTTACTTCAAAAGACTGTGTAAGAAACAATGGCAAAACAGTTGCAGAAGAATACATGTAAATTGGTGTCATCCTCCTTTGCTCATCCAGACCGTTCTATCCAGCTGGACCATTCTTTCCACCAGACAATTCCATCCACCTGGACCATTCTATTCAATTGAACCATTCTATCTAATTGGAACATTCTATCCAATTGAGCCATTCTATCCAAGTGGAACATTCTATGCAATTGGGACATTCTAGCGCATTGAACCACTCTGTCCAATGAAACCATTCTATCCGTCCATCTTCTCCTCCAAACTCTAGTGGCAACTTTCACTTCATCACTGGTTCTGCAGGTTCAGAGAGTGGAGCTTGTCGCAGGGCTCCAGATGAAGGATGCTGAGCAAAGGGATTGTCTCTCATTCTTTCCTGAGCAACCTTGCAGTGGTGGAATAGGCTTGGTCCTCATCTTCAACTATGCACAGCCACCAGCCTGGAAGGAGACTAGATTCAAGTGTTCTGACACAAGCACAGGATTGTGATCAGAAAACCAGGATTCAAAACACACATCTACAACTCTTTGCAACATCAATTACTATCTCTGCTTTTCAATAATTCCAGCTATTAAATGGAGATTAAATTAACTACTCAGCCTACTTTCTATGACACCACATATTAACATTGTCATTTTTCATGGTCCCTAGTATTTTTTAAATAGAATTTAGATGTTCCCATTTATAGCCGTGCATTCACCATTTGACATATATTAGGAGATAAGCAAACGATTGGTAAATTTCATTTTCAAACTCTCATTGCCAAATCTCTCATTCATGACTCAATCTATTACTTCCTGTAGCCTTGGGAATTACTCTGATAGAGAGAACTAATGTGTCTTTTACAGTTGTGGCCCTTTTACAATAGAGAAATAGGCAAGGATATACATGCTGTACAAGCAGTGAACCTCCTGTCCCAAAGTCTAACGTGGGTCCTGGGACTTCCTCTCAGCCTTTAACTGCTTCTCTCCTCACCTCTGTCCTTCC
Organism: Elephantulus edwardii; assembly: GCF_000299155.1. Classification (NCBI taxonomy): domain Eukaryota; kingdom Metazoa; phylum Chordata; class Mammalia; order Macroscelidea; family Macroscelididae; genus Elephantulus; species Elephantulus edwardii. The sequence continues at coordinate 10,680,493 of NW_006399764.1, read as the reverse complement.
TTCCATCATTTATAAATCAGCTTCTATATACAGACATTGTTCTAGATACGTGGAACTGGGCATATAATAGTTAACAAGGCAGACATCATTTCTATCCCCAGGCTTATTTAATTAAATAGGGGTGCTAGTCATTAAATAAGTAATTAAAAGTGTCCTGATTATTATGAAAGAGAAACACCAGGTACTAGGAAATAACCAACAAGTGGGAAAACTTAGAATGGGCAAGCTAAGCTCTCTGGATTTAACATGACAACGCTGGAACAAATGTTTTAGACAAGAGGATGCCTGCACTTATAGCCCTAGGGCAGAAAAGAACAAGGCTTGATGGTTTAATTCTTCACCCAGGAGCCAAAACCCATCCTTTCTCTTGTGCCCTATTCAAAACACTGCTCTAGCAATCTCTGCCCTCTCTCCTGCATCCATAATTTCTTTCCTTTATCTAAGAGCCTGCCACCTTTCTTCCCAATTAAAACCAAAAAATCTTGATCTCATTTTTCCTGATCGATACCACACCATCTCTTGCTCTTCTGTAGAATCAAGCTCTTTAAAGCAGTTCTCATCCTTTCTTTTTTTAAAAAAATTTTTTTACAGAGGTTTTGGATTTCCATTCATTCATTGCTGCAATTTTCTCCCTGCCCACCCCTCCCCACCAGCTCACTTCCCCTTCCGAAGAGAGAAAAAAAAAATTTAAAAAAAATTCCTTCATTAATATACAATTCCCACTTCCTCCCCCCACCCCAGTACACTTCTCTATGCAACCTTAATTCTGGATTCCTGTGCTAACCATAATACTCAATCATATATCACTTCTAATCTGTTCTTTCCCTCATCTGTTTCAATACAATATACATAATTTATCCAGTTTTTTCTGTCATACCCCCACCCTGATGTCAGACCCATTCTACAACAGTGGCACCATGCAGTATTTGTCCCTTTGTGACTGAGATATTTCACTCAGCATAATGTCCTCCAGGGTCACCCACTTTGAATAATATTGCATGAGTTCCTTGTTTTTCAATGCAGCGTAGTATTCCATTGTGTGGATATACCACAGCTTCTCTATCCATTCATTTGTTGATGGGCACTTGTTTCCAACTCCATGCTATTGTAAACAAAGCTGCAATAAACATGGGTGTGCATATATCTGCTTGGATGGCAGACATGGTCTCTCTGGGGTATATTCCCAGTAATGGGATTGCTGGGTCCAATGGTATCTCTATTTGCAATTTTTTGAGAAAGCGCCACACCGCCTTCCACAATGGTTGCACCAAGTTCTCATCCTTTCTAATCCCTCTTTCCCATTCTCTTTGAAATCCAATTTGGCCCGGTGTTTGCCCTCTCGTTCCTCTGAAACTGTTGCAGTCTCCAGCCCAAGTGCCAGTGCTTCACTTTGCCAAATAAGATGTTCGTTCTCAGGCTTCACCTTAATTGACCCAGTTGATCATTTTTCCTTCTTGATTCGCTCATCCCTGGGTCCTTCTGCTCTGAATCACTGGCCACTCCTCTTCATTACCCTCTGCTGCGTTCTTCTCTTTTCTTGGACCACTTAACATTGGAGTGTCCAAGGCTCAATCGTTGGATCTTTCCTTTATCCACATTAATTTCCTGTGGCTTTGCCTCATGTTATGGCATTAATATCATTAAATGCCAAAGCATGTACCTCCAGCTCTTTCATCTGAATTTTATATTCATATATACAACTAACTACATAAAAATATTTATCTAAATGAATGGACACATCAAACTCGGTATGTATAGATGTAAATTCCATTGAGAATATAGAGTCTAATTTTTTAAATCACAAAATAGTCATAAATCTGACTATTTATAAAAAGCATCCAGTTATGTGTATCATTGTAATATGGATACCACTGCTATGCTCTGGCGTTTCGTCTAGGTTCCTGAAATAGATGCCCAGCTGTTCTCCTTCATTCTACCTTTCCCCCCTGCTATCTGTTTGCAATTCCTATACCAGAGTAAGCTTATTAAATTGTACTTCTGGTCATGTGGATTCTCTGCTCAAATCATCTAGTGTTCCTCAACTTACACAGAGTAATGTGTAAAATTCATACAAAGGTGACAAGCCCTACATGATCTGGCTTTTCTCTCTGTCCCATTTTCTCAGCTCATTCCAGCTACCCTGATCGCCCTTGTCTTCTTCAAACCCTAACACAGGCTTCAAATCTAAGCCTTGAACTTGCAAATTGGAATGCCCTTTATTCTCACTGTTATTAATGACACAGGGAAGTAAAATCTTGTTGTTGATAATTCAGAAATGGCTGGAGAAGCACACCCACACGGGCCTGTCAAAAATTCAAACTAGACTTAGAAAAGGAAGCAGAAGAAAGGAACTAATTGTTGATGTCAGATGGATCTAATTGTTGATGTCAGATGGCTAAAAACAGAGACCAGGAGAAAGATGTGTAGTTATGTTTCATTGACTGTGTAAAAGCATCCAGTTATGTGTATCATCGTAATATGGATACCATTGTGAAGAATGAGAATTCTGTAACCCTTAGCTGTGTTCATGGAATCTGTATGTAGAACAAGAAATAGTCATTCAAACAGAACAAAGGGATATTTTATGATTTAAAACTAGGAAAGATATGTGTCAGGGGTACATCTTTTTATCATATTTATTCAATCTGAATACTGAGAAAACAATCTGAGAAGTTGGACTGTATGAAGAAGAACAAAGTATCAGGATTAGAGAAAGACTTGGGAACAATCTGGGATATGCAGATGGCCCGTCTTTGCTTGCAGTAAACCAAGAAGGCTTGAAATGCTTATTCATGATGCTAAAAACTCTAGCTTCAGTATGAATCGTGCCTCAATATAGAGAAAACAAAAATTCCTTACAACTCTACCAATAAACAACATCAAGCTATATGCAGGAAAAAGACTAATATCATCAAGGATTTCTTTTTTTCTGGATCCACAGCCAAATACCCACCAGAAGCTGCAGTCAAGAAACATACTGACAACATGTTGCAATGGAACTTTTCAAAATGCTAAAAATTAAGGATGTCACCTTGAAGACTAAGCTGGCCCTAACCCAATCTACAGTGTTTACAAACTGCCTCATATGCGTGTGAAGTTGGCTAGTTAATAAGAAAAATGGAAGAATTGCGTGCGATACTATAGAAGAATACTGAATATTCCCTGGACTGCCAGAAAAACAAGCAAATATATCTTGGAAGAAGTAGAGCCAGAATGCTTCTTAGAAGTGAAAGTATTATCAAAAGGAGCTGGTCGCTGGAGAAAGACATCATGCTTGGTAAGTAGAGGGTCAGTGAAAAAGAGGAAGACCTTCAGAGATATGGACTGGCGCAGTGACCGCAGAGATGGGCACAAGGCACCGCAGAGATTATAATGGTGGCTTGTAATAGAGGATTGTCATAGTGTTTCATTCTGTTGTACTGGTCACTATGAATTGCAACCAGCTCAAGGGCTCCCAACAGGAATAACCATAACAATCTCAAGCAACATTTCAGACCTTGTTCTTATTCCAGAGCTTCCACTCCCCTGGTCTGCTTTATTGTCTTCATCTCATTCTTACATTCTAATTTCCTAAATAACCTACTCATCAAATTTTATTTATGTAATTGTGAAACTTTTGTACATCAAATTTCACATTCATAACTAAATCTATTACCTCATACAATCATATAACTTTAGAAATTATTCTGATAGAGGGAAATACACACACACACACACGTAAGCATTATCAGGCCAGAGGGGGTTTTTTAAAATTGAATTTGTTATTAATTTCAATGAAAATTTACAGAGTTTGGTTTTCCAGTCATTCATTGTTGCACTTTTCTCCCCTCCCAGGCCTCCCCCCTAGTACCTAGTACCCTATTGGAAAAGTAAAAGAAATACTCTTTCATTGTTTTACAATCCCTCCCCCACCAGGTCCACTCCACTATGCAGCCTTCGCTCTAGGCCAGAGGGTTTTCTCTGGTCTGTTTTGTTATTTTATTTTTAATATCCCAAGAGCCAAGAAACCAAAGGTCATATTGTAATGGGAAAATCTGCTGTCAAGGACCTCTCCTAAGTTCTAAAGAACAAAGATAACAATTTAAAGTCTAAGGTATGCCTGATCCAAGCATGGTTATTCCATGGTTATTTCTTATGCCTCTGAAAGTTGTACAGGGAATAAGGATGACAGAAGAAGAAATTATAACTTTGAGCTGTGGTGTTGGAGAAGAGTCATGAATGTCCCCTGGACAGCTAAAAGAACAAGCAAGCCTCTCTTTGAGGAAGTGAAACTAAGGAGCTTCTCAGAAGCAAGGACAGTAAAATTTCATCTCACATATTTTGGGTATGCTCACGAGTGGCCAGTACTTGGAAAAAGGCCTCATACTGAGAAATGTGGAGGGTCAGAGAAAGAGAGGAAGACCTCTAATAAGATGACTGGACACAGTAACTGTAACAATGCCTCGGGCAAATCAGAGATCACAAGGATGGCACAGGATAGAACAGGTTCATATCGGTTGTTCATGGGATTGCTATGAATTCTAAGTGAACTGATGACACCTAACAATAGAGCCTAGAAGAGTACCCGGCACATTGTATGAAACAATGATCTGGGTTTGGTCTTAGCTGTACTGCTAGCTGGAGGACCTCAGGCAAGACCATATGTCTCTCCTTTGTTAATTTGTTCATCTATTTAGTGGGAATTGGGCCCAGTTCTACTGTTTTATACTGTATTTCATATCTTCTATTTCACAAAGAGCAAGACATTTTCAAGTGGAGTGTTTTAATGTGTTTGTGAAATGTTGTTATTGCTCTTGTTTGTTTTAATGTCACTTAAATTCCTTCATTAGAAATTAGGACGACTGCTTGGAATTCAAGATCTTGGATCCTGTGAATGAAATTTCAGCTGCCTAAGCTGAGTCATGGAGAAAGAATTAAAATAAACCAGAGAGGTTTCTCTAATACATCTTTAAAGAATTCTTGGTTTACAAAAGCCCATTTGTATCAAGAAATAAAGAAAACTGGACAAGCATGATGAGGGAGAGAGATTGTTTTAAAACTCAAGAGTCATGATAAGGGTGTGGGTGTGGGGAGGAATTGAAGATTTCCAAGACAATTAGGAAAGAAGTTGTATTTTCTAGGATTACTTTCTTCTTCTGACTTGCTTCGGCTTTAGAGTTTCAATTTATAGAAAAATACTTTGAATTTCTGTGAGGAACACTTTACAGAAACTTGTTGTTAGAAGCCTTCCAGTCCAAAACTATTCATAGCTGATCCTCCATCAGGTCCCGAGGCTGTAGAGATTGCCTATCTTTCTCCCACAGAGCACCTAGTAGTTCACACTGCTTGCCTCTGGGTTGGCAGCACAACTCCTTAACAATAGAGCACCAGAGCTCCCTGTGAAGTGGGAGGAATTATTTTCCTTAAATTCTGGCTTTATACAAGTTTTTGTTTATGTGTGATCTGGAAAGGATGTAAGAGAAATCTAGCACATAGGCTAGTTGTTCTCAGATTTACAGTAACATAGGTATCTTGTAATAATGTACCATTCTGAGTCCTCTTGCAGCCCTACTAGATTTAAATGACATCAGAGTTTTTCCTACCAAATGTGTCTGCTCCATTCTCCTCAGAGCCTACAACGTGTGCTACATACCAAATGCTCAAGAAATGTTGCTGTTTGAGTGAATGAAAATCTAGTTCATGAGAATTTGTGTCTTTAAAACTCTCTTTGGTGAGTCCTCCTGTCTCTAATTTAGGCTTTCAAATTACTAATCAATGTTGACCAATGGGCAACATCATATCAAGATGGATGGAGAAAAGTTTGAAACTGTCAATGACTTCACCTTACTTGGGTCTACAGTCGATACATTTAATACCCACAGTCAGGCGATCGGGAGACATACTGCACTGGGAAAGTCTATAGTCAGGGGCCTCTTCAAATTAATCAAGTCAGTTTGAGGACTAAGCTGCACCTGATTCAGGCCATGATCTTTTCAGTTATTTTGCATGCATTTTAGAGTTGGACAATAAATAAAGATGACAGAAGAAGGGGTGCCATTGAGTCATGCTATTGGAGACTATCCCACAGTTAAACAATAAACAGATATGTCTTGGAGAAGGGGCAGCCAGAGTGCTCCTTGGAGGTAAAGATGGTGAGGCTTTGTCTCACATACTTTGGACATGTTGCTAGGAGAGGTTATTCCTTGGAAAGGAAAGTAATGCTTGGAAAGGTTGAGGGCCTGCAAAAGAGAGGAAGACCCTTGACTAGGAGGATTGACACAGTGGCTGCTGCAATGGGCTCAAGTGTGTCAGGAAGTGTGAGAATGGCACAGGGTAGGACAGGGTTCAGATCTGTTGTTCATAGGGTTCCTATGAGTCATACTAAACTTGATGCATTTAACAACAACAACAACAGTAATTGTAAATAGTGGAACTATCAACCGTTAGAGTTCTTAAGTCTACAAATAGTTGTAACATTTTCTTGACCTTTTTT
>NW_006399764.1:10669842-10670565 GCF_000299155.1 Elephantulus edwardii | reverse complement strand
AAAAAGAATCACAGCCTTGGAAATCTCATGAAGAGTTTCTATGAGTTGGATAGAGGACATGAAAATGGGCAAAGGACATGAAAAAAACACCAAAGAATACATTCAGATGGCTAACGAACATAAAAAGAAATACTCAAGATCATTAGCTGTGTTGTTCTGTGCTCTTGGGTCGAATACGATGCATCATGATCCTATGAACAACAGATCTGAACTCTGTCTTAAGCTGTGCCATCTTCACCATCTCTAACATACTGGAGCCTATTCAATAGTAGTCACTGTAGTCACCCAGCCAGCCTATCTCACTGGGGAGTCTACTGTGAGAGAGATGCATATCAAAATAACAATGGTACATCAGCTCAGTCCTGCAGCAAACAGCAAATGGTGATGAGGATGTAGAGAGTTCTGAACGCTTACACTCTGCTGGAGGGAATATAAAATGGTATGATCATTATGGAAAGCAGTTTGACACTTCCTCAGGCAGCTGGGAACTGAAATATAATTTGATCCAGCAATCCCACTACTAGATTTCTATCCTGAGGAAACACGAGCTGCCACATGAAACTGATAAATGTGTGCCCATGTTTACTTGTTTTCATGAAAGCATATACAACGAATGAATGCTCAGAGCTTCTCTGAAGGTTGAGTGAGAGACGGATCTCTGTCCACTGCTCTTAAAACTATAGAGCCACAAAGCTGCAATAAACATGGGTGTGCATATATCTG
>NW_006399764.1:10659946-10669089 GCF_000299155.1 Elephantulus edwardii | reverse complement strand
TAATAAAAAAATAGAACAAAACTATAGAGCCCAGAAAGAATGGAGAAGATAAAAAAGAAGAGTGGTGGTTAGATCACAGCCTCCTGAGCTGAGCCTTCATTTTCTTTTTTTGTAAAGCAAGGTTATAAATAATATATACTTTATAGGATCATAGCAATAATTAACAATGATAAATGTTTGAGGAGGACTTGATTAATGTTGTATACAAATTGATTATAAAGCATGTGTCTACATTCTTCTAAGGATTTGATTCTATGTATGAATTTATTTAGCCTTTCCTTGACTTAGAGATTCGCAGAGGAAATGTGAGGAATGCAAAAAAATGAAAGACAAAAATATCATGAGGCTTGGGCATCTCAGGTCAAATGGTTTCTATGCTACCTCCTCTGGGAATTTAAAAATAGCATAACATAACCTCTGAATGTGAACCTCAAGGTATTGAGAGACATACTTGAGAGGGATGTTATTTTTCAATGTCTTTACTTTTTAATAAACAATGACTCATTTTATAAATAAAACTGCCTCTTCAGATGTTTTCTCTGAACTAAGAAGGGTGTCTGCTACATGAGTAATGGTAGATTGAGATCTTCTTTATCCGGTTCTGTAAACCTAGATATTATAAGTCTAGAAGAGTTTAATGAAGAAATGAATCTAGAATGAGGTCTAGGCTAACATCATCAAAGATTTTAGTTATGAGAACAATAGTAGACATTTAGTGAGTACTCAGCTTTTCACAGTATGCTAAATACTGAAGTAAATGGGTATTGTAAGCTAATGTTTTAAGAGAGTAACCTTTATTTCTTTCTCTCTCTGTGTTCTCCTTTGTGTTAATCTCCTCTAGTTAAAATATCAAAGCAGAAGGAGAAATGTTTGTCAGGATAGTGGGGTCTCTGCCACACTCAGTATGCTTCCCCATATTCCCTTTGCCTTATTTCCAAACAACTCACCAATGTTTAGCAGGCTAGAACTACTCTGTTTAGTAGCCATGAGTCAATTGTAACTATTGAATGCTTGAAATATGGCTAGTTTAAATTGAGATGTGCTGTGAATATAAAACACACCTCCAATTCCAAAGGCAGTTCAGAACAATTAATACAAAATATCTTAGTATTACTTATTATCTACTAAATGATAATATTTTAAACATATAGGTTTATAAGATGTTATTGAAATAAAATCAGTCACAACAAAGAGAAGTCCAAGACCAAATGTTTTTTACTGATATGTTCTTCCACATATTTACAGAAGAATTAACACCGATCCTTATCAAACTCTTCTAAAAACATAAGAGAAGAAACTCCTTAGTTCATATTGTGAGGCCAACATTATGTAGATAGATATTAAGACTAAAGTCACTGCAAGAAAATAAAACATAAGAACACTTTTTTATGAATATAAAAGCAGAAATCATAGGAATACGCAATGAGGGTTGCAGAGTGGATTATATTTGGGGTTGGGGGTGGGATTGGGGGAGGTATGGGGGGATTGTGTACCAATGAGGGAGTTTTTCTTTCGCTTTTCAGGGAGGGGAGCAAACGGGGGCGGGGGTGAGGGGGGTGGGTGGGGAGAAGGGTGTAACAATGAATGAATGGGATTCCAAAATCTCTGTAGATGTTCATTGAAATGAAAAACAAATAAATTAAAATATTTAAAAAAACACACCTCAACAAAATGCTTGCAAAACAAATCTAAAAGCATGTTAAGATGATAATGCCCCATGACCAGGAGTTCTTTTGATTTAGCCCAGGAATAAAAGTATGTTGGTTTCAAAAGGAAAAAAAAAATTTTTAAAAAATGTTGGTTTCTTAGTGATCTTGTAACAAAAATATCAAAGTGTGTGGCTTTTAAGAACAGAAACCTACCTTCTCACTGTTTAGGAGGTTGTTAGTTCAAATTCAGGGTGACATTCTAGAGGTAGGAGGATTTCTCTATCTGTTCTGGTGGAAGATGTCTGTCTCTTTCCAATTCCCTTCGCTTGTTCGTTGTTTATCACCATGTTTATGCTTTCCTGCATCTTTTCTGTTTATGCTTCCTGCTTCTGTGCCTAACCTACACTTTTTAAAACAAACAAACAAACTGAAAAGTCATTGACTTAAACAATAGACAGGGTCAGAACTCTGTTGGTGTGGTTTATAATGGCAGGTTCTGGATATAGTGTCCAATGACACCAGGGAGGGACTCACACCTTAGAAAAATGAATCAAATAGGGTCAAAAGAACAACATTCAACTAAGAGTAAAGTCCAGAGTTCAGGAAAGAGCAGAATAGAAGAACTGAAGGAAATGTGAATTATAGGAAGGAAGTGGGGAATATGCGATTATACTGTAAGTACTGTAGATGAATTATGAAACAAAATGTGTATGGCAAACTAATTTGCTTTGTAAATTTCCACTCAAATCACAATAATAAATCAATAAATACACACACACACACAAGACCAAAAATGACTGTCCTAAAAGATGCCCAGAGAGCCTCAAGAACATAGATGAGATTACATCTGCAAATACAGGGGTTAGGATTTAGAACACATCTTTTAGATGCATACCTCAATCTATGACAAGGGCGCTTCAACCTAAAAGAATCACTTAGTGTAATATGTCACATTAACAGAACAAAGACCAAGAACCGTATGAATATCTCAATTGATGCAGAAAATGCCTTTAACAACACCTGACAGTCTTTCATGACAAAAAATATTCAGCAAACTAGGAATTGCATTCGACTCAATGACAGCAAACAGGAATTATGCAATTGACTGAAGAGAAACCAGAGTTAGTAGATATAAAACAGTATTTATGGTGAACATTTGTATAGCAAAGTTAATCAGATTCCAATTTTAAAAAGTTTTTTGATAGCAAAGAGCTTGAAACAACTCAAGGGCCCATCAACAAACGAATAGATAGAGAAGCTCTGGTATATTCACACAATGGAATACTACGCAGCGTTGAAAGGAAGGAACTTACGAAATATTATGCAAAATGGATTACCCTGGAGGACATTATGCTGAGTGAAATATCTCAGTCACAAAAAGACAAATATTGCATAAGGCCACTGTTGTAAAACGGGACTGACTTCAGGGTTGAGGGAAGACAGAAAAGAAGGGGAGGAATGATGAATTGAAACAGATGAGGGAGAGAACTGCTTAAAAAGAACATATGAATGGATATTATTCTCATTACGGAAGTCCAGAGTGAAGGCTGCACAGTGGAGTAGACTTGGGGGGGAGGGATTGATAACACTGAAAGAATTTTTGTTTTTCTTTTCAAGGAGAAGAGTGGTGGGTAGGGAGAAAAGTGAAACAATGAATAACGGGAAACCCTAAGTCTCTGTAAAACTTTAATTAAAATTAATTTTTAAAAAATTTTTGCAAATTTAAGAATAAAAAAGTTTTTTGACAAATTGTTCTGATACTGCTTCATTTTCACAGTGTTTCAGCATCTAATTCCATTCTCTTTGTTCTAATTCCAGTCTAGCCTACCTCCCCCTCTTTATGTTCCTATGTGTGGTTTTGAATGAATGTTGACCCATTTGCACTCACATAGTTGACTGTTTAAGGACGCACATTTCTAACATGTGATATTGTTTCTTTTTAAGTCAATCTATTATCTGACTGAAAGGTGACTTCCAGAAGTAGATTTAGTTCCAAGTTCAAAATAATATCTAAGAGAGATAGTCTGGAGATTGCTTTAATCTTTATCAGTCCCATAAGTCTGACCTTGTTGAAGTTTTTGTTTTGATCTACATCTTTATCCCATTCTAAGACTTTCTAACACATCCCTGTTCAGAATGATTGTCAGGGTGGCCAGGCACTGTTTATTCTCTTCTGAACACATTCAGGTTAAAAAAAGACTGATGTATGTGGGCTATTAGTCCTGTGGATTAGTTAAGTAGTTGGTTTCTTGCATCCTATTTTGTTCCAAACAAGTCAAAACCAGTAATTGTTTCAGAGGTGGATGTTCTAGTTAATAGTACATTCTGAAACAAACAAAAAAAGAATATATTTCCCCTAACATCATAAATCAACAGGCAGCTAAAATATCTAGCATTACACAATTAGCAATTGAATCATCCTTACTCCTTTTTCTCAGAATCATAATAAAAACACCCAAAAAACAAAACTAAAAAACTCCTTTCTATTAGTTAAAAATGAGAAGAGTGTGAAGTGAGAATTTTCTCTGCTTATTTTCCCACATCCGTTAACCCCACATGGTCAGATCTACTTTGAACTAGCTAACTATAAACAGAATCTTCCAGTTACTACATAAGGGCAAATACCTTTGTTATATAGTCATAAAGCCCTGGTGTACTAGTATCTTTATAGTGGATGCATGAAAGAGTAGCTCGATGTTACCCAGGACGTTTCTTACAAGGTTCTACAGATTAAATGAAAATGTTTAAAGCACTTAGCAAGTGAATCTATCCCACCGGAATGTATAAATCTTCTCAAGAACCATGTTGAGGCCTTGAATATTAATGAATAAAGAACACATGAGTTGTGAGAGGATATCAATAATATCATCCATGAAGAATGCAAAAATGTCATCACTAAAATTAAGGAGGAAGAAACAGTGGAGATGAATGAGAAGAGATTCTGAATATTATACTACAGCACCAAGAAGCCAAAGCAAATGAAAGAAATCAGGAAGTTAAGGAGCTGAACAGAAGATTTCAAAGGGAAGCTTGGGAAGGCAAAGCAAAGTATTATAATGAAATGTGCAAAGAGCTGGAGTTAGAAAATCAAAAGAGACCAACTCACTCAGCATTTCTTAAGCTAAAAGATCTAAAGAACAAATTTAAGCTTTGAGTTGCAATACTTAAGCATGCTATGGGTAGACTATTGAATGGTCCAGGAAGCATCCAAAGAAGACCGAAGAATTACACAGAGTTACGGAACCAAGAACTGAGGCACAAACAGAGACTTGTACACCAGTGTTCATAACAGCATTATTCACCATCTCAATAACATGGAAACAGCCCAGATGATCAACCACAATCTAATGGATTGAAAAAATATGGTACATTCAAACGATGGATTACTACACAGCATTCAGGAGCAATGATTTTGTAAATTATTACCTAACTTGGGAGGGACTGGAGAGCATTATGCTGAGTGAACTAACTCAGTCCCACAAGGACAAATATTGTATAAAACCATTACTGATGAAAGAGCATGGAGATCCAAGAGGAGGGGCAGTTGGAAACAGAGAGAGGAGGATGTGTGGGGTAGGGGGGATTATGGGGTTGTACAATTTGATGGGGGGAGAGGGAAATTGAAAGAATCTGTCTGAAAAACAGTGTATTCAAATTATGTAAATTAACATTTTTGTTGTTGTTATGTGTTGTCGAGTTGTTTGTGACTAGTAGCAACCCTATGTACAAGAGCCCTATGTATAAAATTGAAAAAAAAAGTTGTTTTTTTAAAAAAAATAATTAGCTGACATAGAAGAATGTCATGAAACAACATATGACCAAGAGGCAATGGTGATAAAGGAGGAATTTTAACCCGTCCTGAAGGAATTGGCAAAAAACAAAGCACCAAGAATTGATGTCATACCAATTGTCATATTTCAGCAAATAGATGTAGTTCCTGCATGAGCTCACCAGGTTGTGCAAAGCAATCTGGAGGACAACTACTTGGCCAACTGAGTGGAAGAGATCCATATTTATTGTGATTCAAAACCAAAGGTGATGCAATGCAACAATGAATGACTGGAAATCCAAGTTTTCTGTAAACTTTCATTAAAATATCAATTAAAAAAGAAAACTTTTTTTGGAAAAAAAAAAGCTTTTTAAAAAAAAAATGGTGATCCAATAGTGTGGAAATTATTGACCAATATCACCAACACCACATCCCAGCTAGATTCTCCTGAAGATTATCCAAAAATGACTGCAATAGTACATAGAGAACAACCAGAAGTGCAAGTTAGGTTTAGAAGTCTAGGTTTAGCAGCAGAGAGAACCAGAGTAATATCTGTTTCATGGGCTAGGCAAAGGCATTTGACCGTGTGGAAAACTTATACTTGGACCAGGTATCAGTCATCAGAACAGAGCAAGGTAATATTGTATGGTTATAATCAGAAAAGGAGTGCATCAGGGATGTGTCCTGTCTCCATACCTTTTTCTATCTATATCTGGCATTCAGGAGGCTGGACTTTACAAGGAAGAATGTGTCATCAGGATTGGAGGAAGACTCATCAACAACCTGCGTTATGCAGATGACAAAACCTTGTTTGCTGAAACTGAGGAGGATTTGAGGTGTTTGCTGCAGAAAGTCAAGGCTGCAGTCTATAATCAGTACATGTGCAGTTAAGTTTTTATACAATCATATCTGCCTTAACGTCTGTGCAATCAGAGAGCTACCTTTGCACAAGTGGGGTCATCTGTGATTCAACTATATCAACTTTCAATTTATTTAGATATTTGATCATGATAAGTGAGGGAATTTACAAAAGTATATTATATATCTTCACCATTTGTTGTTTACAATCTTATTGAACTTTGCTATGGTTGATGGGGTGAGGTAATATTGTTGTTTTGATGTGTGTAGCTCATGTGCATAGACAGCTGTATTGTCTATGGTTCAAATCCATCAATGGCTCTGAGGGAGGAAGAATGGCAATTTCCTCCTTTGCAATTTACAGCCTTGGAAACCTCTAAAGGGTCAGCTAGGAGTTGGTTCCACCTGGAGAGCAGTAACTTTATGCTAGAAGAGTGAAAAAGACTTTGAACATGTATTCATTCATGTGTTTGTTGGCCTTCTGATTGTCTTATCTGATGAAGCGTCTTTTCGTATCCTTTACTCATTTTGTAATCAGGTAGAATCTTCTTTTTCTTATTGAGGTATTAGATTCTTCCATACATTTTAGAGATTAATCCTTCCTTTGTTTAATATGTAATTGCCAAGTGTTTTTTTCTCCTAGTCGGTAGGTTGTCTTTTTTTTCTTTTAGTGAAGCATTTTGAGACATATAAGGATTTAATTTTAGGAGGCTCAAATCTAGTTTGTCTTTTGTGCATTTTCAATTATATTTGGTACTTTATTTAAGCCATTGATTAGGGGTCCTTAGTGTCTCCAATTTTCAGTTTGATGATCTTCCTAATTTTAAGTCTTATACAGACATCCTTTATTTTGAGGGATTTTTTGTTATGATGTGAGGTATGAGTCTTGTCTCAATTTTCTACTAATAACTATCCAATTTGCCAGCACCATTTGCTAAAGAGGCTGTCTCTTCCCCATGGAACAGATTTCATCTCTTTGTCAAAGATCAGCTGTCCACAGGTGGATAGATTTATTTCTGGATTCTCGATTCTATTCCATTGGTATACGTAGCTATCAGAGTACCAAGGGTTTTTTTTAATACCTGTGACTGTATAATAGATTTTGAGATCAGGAAAAAACACCCTTTATTCTGAGTTGTTATACTTTAATCATGGCAGCTCTGCTGAAATAATTCTAACCTAAAAAACTGTAACATTTAATTATTTTTTCCTTTGAAAACTAAGAGGATAATTCTTGACTATTTTTATATTAATCTATAAATGTAACCAAAACAAAGAAATTTTTCATCAACTAAAAAAATGCATTTTTTTCTTTTCATTTTGAAAACAGGATGTTATTCAGTGCACACTGAACAAATCAAAAGTTGTAAACATAATGCAAACATTAGTTAGATCCATACACTGATTTCAGGCCTGTAGATAACGCAAGATGATTTTCTCTTAGTTAAAAACCAGTTCCATGACTATGTGGGGGGGAAATATGCCCCTTAAAGACCAGGTTTAAAACAAATTCTGACTCTTGACCTCTTTACCGAGATTTTCCCTCTTATATTCATTCGTCTGCTGTTTCTATAATATATTTTTATGAAAGACGAGTTTTGCTTCATGCATATCAAGCAGCATGCTCTTATGACTAATGAGAATGTATTGCAGCAAAGGAACAAGCTCTGCTTTTAATTCACCTTTACCATCCCTGTGTTGTGACTTCTTTTTCGTCGTATCCATTTCTTGGTTTTCAGGCTCTTCTGACTAGTCCTAGCACAAATGCAAGGAGGCATCTCACAACAGATGCTATCCTAAGGGTCAAAAATGACAAGTTCCTGGAACTCCTTTATTGTTCGTACAGTAAGTCTGGAATCCTTCTGAGTCATGATGGCACTAGCATAATTTAAGGGCCTCTGTTGCTTAAGGAATGTTAAGAGATTTTAGTAGTCATGGTAGTTGACTCCTTAGCAGCATTCCATCTCCGGATGATTAATCCAAAACTGTTGTTATTGAGTTCATCTGTACATTAAAATAATCTGGAAAGCCTTTCAGACTCTGGATGCCTAGGACATATTACAGTACAACTTAAAAAAAAAAAAAAGACAAACAACAAACTTTGGAGATTGGATCTAAATACTTATTCTTTTTGAAAAGTTTTTCAGGTGATTTCAAAGTGTAGTCAAGTTTGGACTATTGATCTTGGTTTACCATGATGTTGGTATTATCAATTTATAAATGAACATGTGTTCAAATTCTAGTCAACAAGTTTGAAGTTATCTATTGTTGTTACAACAGAGACATTCCAAGTCAATGGCTTTAACAGAAATTTCTTCTCTTACAGGTAAGTAGCTGGAAACTGAATCACAATGTCAGTGTGAAGGGAAGACTCTGTGTTTTCTAATTCCAGAAGTCTCTCAGTAGGAAGCTGGGCTGAAAGACATGCTCTACTCCTTGTTCTTCTTTCTTGGTTATACTGACATCTGGATTAGAGGAAGACTCATCAACACTTGTGTTATACAAATGATACAACTAAGCACTTCTTGAAAAATGTCAAAGACTACAGCCTTCAGTATGGAATATACATCTCAACATTAAGAAAATAAAAATCCTCACCACTGGAACAAGAAGCAACATCATGATAGATAGACAATAGATTAAGGTTATCAAGTATTTAATTTTACTTCTATAATCAATATCCATGGTAGCAGCAGTCAAGAAACCAAAAGACATGTTGCCTTAGCAAATCTGCTGTCAATGACCTCTTTAAAGTGCTCAAGGGATATTTTTGCAATTTTGCTAACACCATTTGTTAAAAAGGCTGTCGTTTCCCCACTTCACTGATTTCATCTCCTTGTCAAAAATCAGTTGACCATAGATAGATG
>NW_006399764.1:10654186-10655954 GCF_000299155.1 Elephantulus edwardii | reverse complement strand
TGAAGTTGATCTAAGCCACAGTATTTTTAATTGCTTGATAAGTAAGTGAACAGTGAAGAGGGAAAACTAAAGTAGAATCTATGCCTTTGACTTACGGTGTTGGCAGAGAGTGTTGACTATACGATGGATGGCCAAAAATGGACTGCCAAAATAGAAACTAATCTGCCTTGGAGGCAGGGTAAACCAGAGTGCTCTTAAGAGGCAAAGTCAGTGAAACTAGTCAAACACATTTGCACATACTTTCAGGAAATGCCAGTACTTGGAAAATGACATCATGCAAAAGTAGCAGATTAGTGAAAGAGAGGAGGACCTTGAAGGAGATGGATTGGGTCTGTTACTGCAACAATGGGTTTGAGTACAGAGATCAGGAGGAAGGCACAGGTTGGGGCAAGATTAGATCTACTGTTCAGAGGGTCACTATGAGTCATGGTCACCTACACAACACATATAGAAACAACAATCCTGTCTCACTAACGTAATTTCAAAAATCCTCAAACTCATCACCATCTCACCGAAAAGCTGACCCACACACAGCTAATTGTCCATTGAATTTCCAAGGCTGGAAGTGAGGCGGGCGGGGATGGCTCATCTTTCTCCCTCAGAGCTATGGGTGAATTCAAACTCCCACAGCGGCTCCACCTCTGGATTAACAGCAGAACTCCTACAGACTCTGCCTCCGCGGCATGTTAGCATCATGTTGTTGTTGAGTACCGTAGAGACAGAATCAGTCCGTAGGTAACCCTCCAGTGGGTTTTCAGAGGCAGTTAATCACACAGGAGATTTCCCATCCATCTCCCATGGAGCAACGCGTGGCCTCGAACAGCGTGCCTTGGGGATTGCAGCACAGCTTCTTGCCACTAAGCCACCAGAGCTAGAGGTTAGGAATAACAATACTAAGATATATTGCATAATACTACGAATCAGGACCTAGCTGAACTGACACACATTTGAGGAGAGGGAGCTGGTATACAGTGCAATACAGGAAGGATGCAGGAAAGTTTGGGGGAAAGATTTCTTTCCTGAAAAAGAAACATAAGAGGTTAAGGAATTTCTTAAAAACTTGAAATTGAAAAGTACTTTAAAGTTTGCCAAGACTCAGAGACGAGTTTGCAAAATATACAGTATACTCAACCTCTATGTCTCCAGTTATTTACAATTATAAATTTGCTTAATAAATAATCCAAAGTCATGGCTTTTCTGCTTTTAGCATCTGAAAGCATCCTAGGTGATTCAGCTTCCCAGGAGTTAGTCCTGAGAGCATTCTAAGTGATTCAGCATCCTAGGTCTTTCAGCATCATAGGAGTTAGCCCCTGAGAGCATCCTAGGTCTTTCAGCATCATAGGAGTTAGCCCCTGAGGGTATCCTAGGTCTTTCAGCATCCTAAGAGTTAACCCTGCGAGCACCTTAGGTCATTCAGCCTCCTAGGAATTAGCACCTGGGAGCATCCTAGGATTACTGCTGCAAATGAACCACTGATTTCCTCTCTAGTTCAGTAACTCTAGGTACTTGACAGCACATAACGACTCAAGGCTGAAGAAGTTTAAACACCGATTTAGACTTAGCTACAAATTTGGCTTAAGAGACTTGCTTAGCTTTAAAGGCAGACTTAAGAATGGATCTCATTCACAACTCGGGACTGCATGTGTGTGTACTTACATGTGTATATGATGTATATGCATATGAGGAGCTGGGTATGCATACTATATATATGGTATGCATGTATATAGACATATGTGTGCATACATAATATGTTGTTGTTGTTGTTGTT
>NW_006399764.1:10641932-10653831 GCF_000299155.1 Elephantulus edwardii | reverse complement strand
CTACTCCAGCACCACAACTCAAAGGCATGAATTCTCTTTCTATCATCCCTATTCACTACCCAACTCTCCGATGCATAGCACATAATTGCAAAGACTATAATAACCTGGATCAGGCACACCTTAGTCTCCAGCCTGACGTCGTTGCACTTCAGTACTCTTGAGAGGTCCCTCTGGCATATATGTACGCTGTGAAGCTGAACACTGTGACACTGATGTGTCAGATGCGTTAATGGTTACCCATGACGGACAGTGTTTGGTGGAGCTCCCCAATTAAAACAAGCTTGGAAGCAGGAGTGGCATCCACTTCCATAGTAGCTTGCCTCCCGAAACCCTAAAAACCTGGAGAGAGGATGAAAATCTCACAAGCGTTGAGGACTTTTATTCATGAGTCCCTACGATTGGATGACACTTAACAACAACATATATGTATGTACGGGTGTGGTGTATATATGCATGGTGCATAATCCACAGCTGTAGTGTCTACTCTAACCCATGACGACCCTTCATCACATTTCTGAGGGTGAAAATCTTCACAGAAGTAGACAGCCTCATCATTCTTCCAAAGAGCAAGAGATAGATTCAAACCTTTCATTTTAAATCAGCAAAAATGTAGTCATGAGTTGTGGACTTGATATTTAAGTGCATTAGGCTAGAGGCTGCCTAAATACACATCAAGAACTGTATTAATATTATTCTACTAACATGTAGCTCATTCTTCATTCCAAAGAAATGAGTTTCATGCATTACTTGTATGAAAGAATGCTAAGTTAATTCCACAGGAATTTATTCACGCCCCCTCCCCCCGCCCATCTCCCCCTCCCCCAAGGTAGAATGTGGTTGGAAGTCAGAGCTCTGGGGTGAAAATAGCTAAGAGTTCAAATAATGTCTCCTGTCAGGCTGAGCCCCTCATGTTTATTATGGCCTTAACTCTGCCTTTGGATTCTTTGGCATTCAACTAAGACTATTTAAAGCAACTCTATATAATGTGAAATTTTATTTTTTAGTTCATTCTTATCTATATAGTCTTTTTTATTTTGAGTGCTGTTATTATTATTAATTTTAATAACAATTTACAGATATTTTGGATTTCCATTCATTCATTGTTGCACTTTTCTTCCTGCCTCCCACCCCCAATTTGTTCTTCTCTTTGAAAAGTAAAATTTTTTCATTGTTGTATAATCCCTCCCCTCAAGTGCTCTCCACTATGCAGCCTTTATTCTGGACTCTTGTCATGACAATAATACCTAATCATATATCCCTTTTAAATAGTTCTCTCCCTCATCAGTATGCATTATTTATCCCCTTTTTCTTAGTCTCTCCCCAACCCCCATGTCAGTCCCGTTTTACAGCAGTGGCATTATGCAATATTTGTCCTTTTGTGACTGAGATATTTCACTCAGAATAATGTCCTTCAAGGTCACCCATTTTGTGTAATATTTCATGAGTTCCTTGTTTTTCAATGCAGCGTAATATTCCATTGTGTCAATACAGTCTTTTTTTTTTTTCAATAGAAAGTCCCATGCAGCAAACTATCAGTGAGGAAATTATACCCCTTTATAGCCCAAACCCCAGAAGCAGCTCTCATTGTGAAGGGAGGTAAAAGAGGATCTTCGCCAAGTAGGTACATGTGCACTGGTAAACTGTAAGGACACTTTGGTTTAAGGGCAAAGTCCTGCACGTTATTCATGAAAACCAGTCTATAGACTGTTCATACTCCCTCGGGAACTGAACACCACCAGAGTGCTAACTGCGGATCGTCACACAGTCCTGCTACTTAAGGAGTCCTTAGAACTGATGCCTTTGAATTGTGGTACTGGAGAAGAGGACTGAATATTCCCTGCACTGGCAAAAGAACAAAAAGTCTGAGTTGGAAGAAGTTTAACAAGGGTGCTCCTTAGAGGTAAGGAGGTAGAAACTTCATCTCATCAACTTTGGACATGTTGCCAAAAGGGGCCAGTACTTGGGAAAAGACATCATGCTGGCATAAGCGGAAGTCCAGAGAAAGAGAAGAAAGCCCTCAATAAGATGGACTGCGGCAGTGACATACCAATGAGCTCCAGCAGGACAGAGGTCAGGAGGATGATATGGAGAGGGCAAAGTTCAGATCTGTTGGACAGAGTCATTAAGTCATAGTAAACTCAATGGCATCTAACGATTGGCTCAGAAGGAGCCCTGGTGGCACAAGGGATTAAACACTGGTTTTCTGTTTGAAATGTTGGTTGTTGGAATCCGCCAGCTCCTTTTTGGAGAAATTAAAAACGAGGCAGTCTGCTTCCATAAAGATTTACAGCTTTGAAAAACCCAATGGGACAATTCTAGCCTGTCCTTTAAGGTGACTAAGAGTAGGAACCGACTTGTTGACAGTCGGTTACCAGCATAGCATATGCACAGTGAGTCTCGTGACTATGCATGAGTTCTACACTCAGGTTACCTTTGAGTGTGAAACATATAGTGGTTTGAGGTTCTATACAAGGAGGATATATATTTTTGGCTATTGGATAAAATAATGTTTGCAGATACATGCGTTTTATCAATCTGTCTTCTGTTCTTAAAATTCTGTCTTTTATTCCCTCCTTAGTTCTATTTGCAAAGGGATTTTATGCACTAAAACCAGTACGTGGGCCATAACAACAAAAGTAGTTGACATTGTGTTGATCCTGACTCACTCTAAGGGGGGGGAGGGGGGCGGGCTGTGAACTTTCAGAAGTAGCTCGCCAGCTCTTTCATTGAGACAAGGACCATACAATGCGAGGCTGGAGAGTGCAGACAAAAGTCAAGGAAGAAAACGAAGCAGGAAGTCATGAGGTAACATCAGAAAGTGCAGTAAGTGCTCAAACGAAATACTACACAAGTAGTTGATTAAAATGCTGAATTGGGTCTCTCCTTCCATGCTTCCTACGGAGGTGGCTGTCATCTGCCACGGGCATAATGGCTACCCTCAGACCCCTGGTGAAGCCAAAGAGCGTCAAAAAGAGGACCAATTTTAGGGCATTATTTTTATCGTAGGAGTATGCAATGAGGGTTGCAGAGTGGATTATATTTGGGGGTAGGGGTGGAGTTTGGGGAGGTGTGGGGGAGGGGGGATTGTGTACCAATGAGAGAGTTTTTCTTTTGCTTTTCAAGGAGAGGAGCAAACGGGGGGGGGGGGAGGGAGGAGGGGTTTGTGCGGGGAGAAGGGTGCAACAATGAATGAATGGAATTCCAAAATCTCTGTAGATGTTCATTGAAATGAAAAATAAACAACCTAAATTAAAAAAAAAAAAGGGAGAAAAATAAGTTCAGGCCATGATGAAAAATACACAGAAAAATGTGTGTGAAAGATTTCTGTAAACTTTAAAGATACGGTAAAAAATCCCACAACCCTTCAGAAAGAAGAAAAAAAAAAAAGAGGACCAAGAAATCCATCCGCCACCAGTCAGCCGTTATGTCAAAATTAAGCATAATTGGCTCAAGCCCAGAGGCATCGACAACAGGGTTAGAGATGACATAAGGGCCAGGTCTTGGTGCCCAGCATTGGTTACGGGAGCAACAAGACAAAGCACATGTTGCCCAGTGGCTTCCACACATTCCTAGTCCACAATGGCAAGGAGCTGGAGGTGCTGCTGATGTGGGACAAATCTTACTGTGCTGAGATTGCGCACAGTGTTTCCTCCAAGAACCGCAAAGCCATTGTGGAAAGAAAGAGCAGCCCGGCTGGCCGTTAGAGGCACCAATCCCAATGCCAGACTGTGTAGCGAAGAAAATGAATAGAAAGCTTGTTTGCACATTATATTTGTGCTAAATAAACCATAAAAACTGGAAAAAAGTGCTGAATTGCTATAGTGATATCTTTGTATTAAAACAATCTCACTTCTGTGAAAGTAAGGGAGTTAAGTATAAATTAGTGTCTCCTGAAGGACATTCAAATATGCTTGCTTGATTAAGACTAGGTTATCAAATTGTCTTGGAGAAACTGGGTGACACGGACCCTCTTGAAGCCTTTAATAATACTCTCCAGGGAATGTGACTATTCAAAAGGGAGATTCTAATATACCGCTTTTTAAGACATATTTAGCTATACAAATCATTTTATAGGAGTAAAGTTGATCCGTGGTGTCTCAGGGTCCACATTAAGGACAGGGTAGCTCACCAGTGCGAGGTGAAATGGAGTAGATTTCTGAGGTCAAAGGAGCAGCCCTCAAGAGCTGAGAATGCCTGTCATGACCACTTCTCAGTTACGGGGTGAGTCTTTACTGGCCCTTGACGTGCCAGTTGGATCTTACTCTCTGTGGTCCCTCAAAATATACCACTCCCACTTGGTTACAGAAAGAGGTATTTATGAATTCTTTATAGAATCTGTATTTGCTTGACTTCATTCTTTTTTTTCTATTTTTTTACTTCATTATTATGAAAGCACCGACTTAAATTTAAACCCATAGACACACATTATTTTACATCCTATCAAGGAGTGAATTTCCTAATCAACATTCAATGACTGGGCCCGTTTAATTACCACTGCTGACTTCATGAATTTGTCAGCCAACTTTGCTATCAGAAGATAGCTCTTAATTACATAAAGTAGTGACTGTTTAAGAGGGTCAAAACACCGCATGCTTTGAGGGACTCTGGCTTTCTTTTCTAGCATAAAACTTCATTGAGCTTTATGCTGTACAAAGCATTCCTGTATTATTTCTTCTCCTAAACTTTCTAAGAAGACATTAGTATTTTCATTTTGCATGCAGACAATCTTGGAAAGTTTAAGTAACTTACTGAGATCGTTGTTGTTGTTGTTAAGTGCTGTCAAGTCGCAGGCGACTCATAGCGACCCTATGAAGGAGAGTCTCATCACATGGGTGCCTTTCATCCTCTCTCCAGACTGAGATCATTAGTTGTCTCCAAATAAGCCTTCAGTTTCATAGAAGCTGAAAACAATCGATAAAAAGAACCAATTACTGGTGATATTGTATTAAAGAAGTCCAAAGTAATAAATTCTTTCCTCTCTCCCTACCTCTCTCTAGGTTTGATTTTTTAAAAATATTCTGGATCTTCTATTTTTTTTTTTTAATTGCCAGTTAAACCAATCTTCTACAAAAGTTCTTAAGTCCAAAGTAAGTGTGTCAAAATGAGTAAGTAGAATTACAAAACTATTTTGTGATCTAAATCTTTCACTTAAAATTTGGTAAGCCAACTGTGGAAAAAATACCAAATATAAAATTAATGCATTAATGGTGTTTAGGTTTTTATTACCCTGTAATTATATCATTCCTGTGATTTCTTTTTTCTTTTCATGCTCATCTATAAAATGTTACTGCCTCAACCTGTTTTAAATATCTGCATTTGTATGATTAGTACTAGTGATGTTTTGCCAATTTTCTCTAAATAAAAGCCAGATGCACCGAACCCACCTTCTTTGATAGTTAAAGTCCTTCATTAACCTGACATCTGGCTCTCCCCGCTAAATTCTTCTTCTCATAGAATTGTCGACAGGGAACACATTTATCATGACAGAAGAATATCGATAGAGGTACCCTACTATCATGATAAATGTGTTCTGACATTAGGTCTTATACTACTTCCTCTGCTTTTCTAATTCACCCAATTCTTTCATTATAAATATCAAAACATTACAGTTACCATTGCTTATATTTTATGGTTGCTAATTTAAATAAATTATTCTGTGTGGTCTTTTGCTTGTTATAAAACTCTTTATTTCAAAGGAGTTTTTCACTTGTCATTAATTCCACAGGATTCTAAATGCTGCCAATATTTGCATAAAATGCATATAGACATAATTAAGTTCAGGTTTGCCAGATGGATAAATTAGTGGTTACTCTTTTTTTTCCCCATAGAAAGGTTGATTATAGAATTCCTGTAAATGGCTAGTTTTTAATATAGCTGGGTTTCTAGAAATTCTTTTTTATCAAGTTGTCAGTAATCAATCTGCTCTATTAAAATGAATTACCTAGAACATATATTCCTGCATACAAGTAAAATGTCCTAGTTTCTAAAAAGCTTAGGTTTGGATCTGGAAATAAGCAATTGCTTCTAGAAAATGGACTCGTTTGAACCATCACTTCTATCATAAATTTACTTTTGGAGCAAAGAAATATGGGAGTGTGTGTTTTCTGGCATGAAGTTAACATTAGTCATTATTTTAACATAAGAAAATTCTCAATAAATCATCAGGTTTTTATTTAAGCCCATAAACAGTTAGCCTTTGTTCCAGTATTAACCAGAAAACATTTAGAAAACAATTAATTTGTTGATAGACATTCCTTAAAGTTGATCTCTGGACCTTTTTATTCCTTTTACTGGAGAAGGTCCAGATCTCACCTTGACCGTGTTATCCAGTGTTCGCCAGCCAAAGCCACACTGTGTAGGTCCTCTCCAGGGTGTTTCCTTGGCCTGCAGTTCCCCGGCTTGAACACTCTCTCTTCATGTCCTCCTCTACCTTCCGCAGCTCAGGGCAGTGAGGGCTGCTCCATGGTTATTCCTCGTGCTAAGAAGCTGAACTGCAATCCCAAAGGCATGTGGTCCTTATCCACCAGCTGTTCTCAAGATAAGGATGAGCAATCTCTTCCCGTGTGATTTACAGCCTCTAAAACCCCGCTGGAGGGTCAGCTGTGGGTCAGTTCCGACTCAGTGGCACACACCAACAACATGAAGATTTCTGTGACAAACCGATGCTGGAGGAGCAGAGTCAATCCTGAATGTGGAGACAGAGCCATTTCCTATATGATTAGTCACCGCGAGTTGTTCTTGACTGGCTGACACCTAACAACAACAAAAACAGCAGCTCAAAGTACATTATTAACTACTTGCATTTGATTCCACCTCTGGTCCTTACTAAAACAAAAATCCCTGGGACCCACCCCTGACTCGCTGAAATTCAGGAATCTCTGGGATCCCCAAATTTCAACAAGGTCTTCTGGTGTTTTTGTTATGCAGACTCGAATTTAAGAACCACTCCTTTAATTTTATTTACTGTAATAACAGTAAAGGGAGACTTCCATGGACAGGGCAAAATGAAGACACTTGTTCATCTCTTTGGGAGAAATGCCTCTGGAATATTTATAAAGCTATAAAAAATGGACAATATTCTCAGCAAGAGCAGTAGATGATGAGAAAGAAGCAGGTGCTGGGTTATGTGATATTTTTACAAGTTCATTAACAACAACCTGTGAAACAGAGTTATGATTTCAGCTTCATAGAGACGTAGTTCCTAGTAGTGGGGAATCACACTGCCAACCCAAAAGCAGGTGGTTTGAGTCCACCAGCTGCTCCACAAGAAAAGATTAGCACTCTCTTTCTGTGCAATTTATAATCTCTGAAAATCCACTGGAGAGTCAGCTATTGGTTGGTTCTGACTGGACAAAGAGAAAGACAGACTTCACAACAGGATGGTGAAGATTTAACACCCAGGATATCAGCAAGCCTTAGAAACTGTCCACTCTTCCTAGCTCTTCGCATTAAAATTCCCTTTAATCTCTACAACATAACAGTATTCTTCCCACTTCTTTCCATTTTCCATTTTCATTTCTTTCTTTCCTCTCCTTTTTCTGCTGTTTAAGCAAAATATCCCTATGTAAATATAGCCCTTTGAAAAATTTGGTTAATTGTTCTAAAAAGTGTGTATCTTCTTGCTGTTATTTTTCACTTTATAGACCTGTCTCTTGTTTGCCTAAAGGTTGAATGATAAGACCAAGTTCTGTGCCAGCATTGCTGAGTGATAAATGTCGTGTGTGTGTGTGTGTGTGTGTGTGTGTGTGAGAGAGAGAGAAGAGAGAAAGAGAGAGGAAGAGAGAGAGAGAGGAGAGAGAGACAGAAACAGAGAATTTTAAATTTTATTCCACATTTGTGTCCTACTCTACCTAAGTCTCTGGTAGCCTAGTGGTAAGAAGTGGTACTGCCTTACTAAAGGCACATGGTTTAAAGCTACCAGCTGCTCCTTGTGAGAAAGATGGACAATCTCCTCCTGTGTGATTAAACTGCCTCTGAAAACCTGCTGGAAGGTCAGCTATGAGTCAGTCCAACTCGATGGTATGGAACAACAGCACAACTACATAAGACCTCTTATTACGATCTTTGCAGGGTGGTAAACCTGGCCTTGTCCAATTCTTCTGGTCCCAGTGTCTGCAGAGGCTGAGGTTTTAGTGGTCCATTGGTCTTCAGGATTAATTGTTTCCATGCGTCTTTTCCTTCTCTCATTATTGTTCTGGATAGGGAGAGAGCAATGGCTGCACTTACAATGGCCACTTGCAAGCTTTTAAGACCTCAGTTGCTACTCACCAAAGTAGAATATGAAACACTGTCATTTTGAACTATGTTATCAAAGCATCAGCAGTTTTACAGGTGTCCATGTATGGAGCCTGGTCTTCTGTTTCCCAATTTCTATGCAAGTCTGTCTTTCTTACCCCCTCCCAAACCTCCCAGTAAGTATGAGTCAACACTGTTGATATTCAGGCATATCAACTCCAGTAGCCCGAGACTCCCACTCACCAGTGGGTCCTGGAATTCCTACCTTGTCTGCTGATTACTGTCTGTGGTGGGGTTCTCCTGAGAGTCTGCTTGGCTCAGGTGACTTTCCTGCTAGTCTCAACTACTGCTCTTGAATATCACAATGTGTCAGCCTGAAATTCACACCACTTTCTATAATCCCCAATGCAAACAGTATAAGGTTTTTAAGAAATCACCTCTTTGCCCTTTGGCACCTCACCCACGTTTGATCCTCTATGAGTACGCAGCCTAGCCTCCTGCTTTGACTTGAGTTCTTTTCATATTCATTTAAATCACCAACCAACTGAAATTTAACAACCAAAAGAGGCAGTGCTAGGATACAAAAAAATAATAAAGTGTACAAGTAAAAAGGCAACTGAGGACCACTCAAACCTCAGCCTCTGCAAGAAAAACATGAAGCAACCATTACAATTTACCATCAAACAAAATAAGATTATTACCAAATTTCTCCTGCATGGGTATTAATTCTGAAAGATCATAAAGTGACTACATCTGTCTCAAGGAAAATGAAAATGTGATCCATGAGTGTGATACCAAATCAAGCTGGAAATAGGAACAAAGGAAACATATACCACGTAAGTGATTTTTTTACTAAATTGTTGTTGATTGCTATCAAGTCAAGCATGACTCATAGCAACTCTATGAACAAAAGACCTGAAGCTTTTCTATAACTGTTGGCATTTATCAAAGTTCATAGAGTTTCCAGAGGCATGTTGCTTAGGAAGTGGATCCCACTCCTGCTTCCAATTTATGTTACATATAAACATTTTTTAGCTTTAAATTTGCTTTTCTTATTGATTTCTGATACTTTGTCAGATGTGTTTCCATAAGGGGTAAGAGGGAGAGACAATAACTCCTTGAAGAAAATTCTACTATGCTAACCACATATACATCAAAAAAGGTGATAATACATGTATCCTTTTTTCATATTTTTAACAAATATCCAACAAATAATATATTTAAGTGCTATTTCTTTGAAGTTTCTCATTGACTTCAGAGAAGTCAAAAACAAAGTCCACACCCAGTGTGGAGTTTATCTTTCAATATGACTTTCCTAGTCACTGAACTTGACTCTGCCCTTTGGATGGGTGGGAATATGCAAATAGGATGTGTTTGTTAGCCTATCCACAAGGGGCTATTTCACCATTCCACAGGGTGCTCACCAATCTACATGGTGGTTCACTATTTGAAAAGAGTTAACTGAAAAATGATCTTAGATTGAATTCAGATTGCTCTGGTTTATTGTTACAGTAAATACAGAATTTGGGGAGTTGAAGTTGCAACTGCAGTTAAAGAACTTCCAAGCACTTCCTGGCTTAATGTGGTGGGAATAGAACATTCTCCTGCAAAAAGATCTCTTTAAAGTGTTTAAAAGCAGAGACATCAGTTCAAGAACTAAGATACACTTGACCCACATCATAATAATTCCAGTCACCTCATAAGCACGCATATTGTTTTGAAAGCGCATGGTTCTATAATCACTAGCTTTCTCTTACAGACTATGACCATGACTATACCTGAGACATGATCTTCCTTATATTTGTATTAACTGAGTCTATCACTATAGTTAAGAAAGAATGGCTTTCAGTACCTACCTTGGGGACACATCATGTAATAAGAAATAAACCATTTCTGTTTATAAGATTTATGAAGAACCAGGCTTCATAAAACATGAAAACCATTAAGCCAAAACCTTAATTTTCCCATTTCACAGTTAATCCTGTATTATAAAGGATGTATATGGTGACATTATTCCGTGTGTTCAAGGTCCGTCCACTCTTCCTATGAAAATAGGTGTTTTCTTGACCAATATATAAGGCCTGGGGTGGTTCGAGCTACAGGTGTACTAATCTACAGGTTGGAAGTATAAACCTATCCAATGGCACACACACACACAGAAAGAGAAAGAGAGAGAGAGGGGTGGGGGTGGGGTAGGAAATCAGCTTCCATGAAAATGAAAGCCAGGAAAACCCCATGCAATGTCTGTCTAAAATATAGGGTGACTACGAGTAAGAATTAACTCAATGGCAATGTGTTTGAATTATTTGTTGTTTTTGCTATTTCTTAGACCTAGAATGTGTTCCACTTACGGAGCGGTGTGCCTTCAGGAGGTTGGACCAACAAAGACATTTGAATGACCTTAGAGAAAATTTGGCCCACTTGGGATGGGGGATTTTGGGATCCGTATATCATACTATATGGGCCAAGCTTCTTTTGGTCCTTTTGACTCATAGCTTTGTGAATAGGGGCACAACAAGAGAGAAGTTAGAAATGCAACATAAAACCACTGGCTCTTACTATGTCCTAACCTCATCAAATGAGAAAATAAAAACTTGGACACTTCATGTGCTCCAACAAACTAGAAAGAAAATCTGAAGCTTGAAACAATAACTTACAAAGCTAGATACAAGACGTTTTCTACTGTATAGATTATCCCATTACATTGCTCTAGAGAAGAGCAGACCTCTAGAATATCTAACAACAGTAAGTCCTCTCACTTCTCTGCAGGTAAGTAAGGCTGAGTTGCCCCTCTGGGTGTCATTCAAAGGTTCACATCAACTTTATAACCCCTGGACCTCTGACCTCCAAAACAGAGAATGGGGTTGATGGAGTGATAGTGAATTTGTAAGGGCTTCTGTCTCCTGTGGGGCAGGGCTGTCAAAAGTGATGCTTGTTGCGTTGAAAGAAAACTGAAGTTTTGTAAGAGCAGTAACCAGAGACTTCTCCTTATCATAATAGGTCACTCATCCAAGTTGGCTTCGAGTCTGGACTGGATTGTGGGAAATGAGCATTTTCTTTCTCTGTCATTGAAAGAACAGACTGAACCCCAAGGATTTCTTGCTATTTGTTTCTCTGGGCTCTAACGAATTTCCTGTGTAAAGATTGATTTATTTTAACAATATTCTTTCATTTTAAACATGAAGAAGGACATGTTAAAATGTGAGAAAGGGCTGGGACTCATTACTCATATTTCATTCTTACTCTCTTTGTGAATGAAACCTTCTTCCTAACTGAGTAGGAAAATGGGACATTTTATGGATATTGCTTCCGGGGCACTGGGTGAATATTCACATGATGTCACCCAACTTAGAGGCCTAATGTTTGTCTTTTGGCTGATCACATATATGAAACTTTTAAATACGAGTCTACAACAAAGAGTTGCTTATTGATAAGTACAGAGATTTAATAAAGGCTTATTTACTTATTTATTTTTGAGTGAAGCTTGGTAAATCATTTTGGTTTTTCATAGAATTGTTCATAGGCACTTTTATAACATTAATTACCATTGAAAAATTAATTAATCACATGTCTAATCAACATTTTATTGAATGTTGAACAAAGGCTTATTTAAGAAGGAATGTATATTCCATTTAAATAACCATAATTAAGAAATCCATTCTTT
>NW_006399764.1:10576641-10641816 GCF_000299155.1 Elephantulus edwardii | reverse complement strand
AAATTAATGTTTCCTATTAAGTCTTTTATTTTCATTATTGTTCTTATTAGTATTTCTTGAATACTTACCAGAAACCAGTGTTATACCATGTACTTTGCATGGTTTCTCCTTTAACCCTTGCACACCTGTGAGGGCCTTTTTAAAAAAGTATATCAAATTAAGGAAAATGAGGCAAAAGGAGTTTGAGACATTTATCTAAGCCAATTTAGCTAATTTGGTTAATTGGCTTCAAAACCAATCTACCTGACTCTCTTCCATAGTGACTTTTCATTTTTCAAATGCAATGAAATGCGTTCAAAGTTTTCACTTCACTCATGCCTCTGTGAAAACCCGCTGGAGGGCCAGTTATGGATGGGTTTTGACTCGACAACACACAACCACAACATTCATATATGTGACCCTCAGTTTATTATTTAAACGCAAGTGATAACTGCATCATATCTACACTACCACACCTTGGAGTGAGATGGCATTCCTGTAATTTCATGTGTATAATTATGATGCTCCGAGGAGATAACTGTTTTCTTTGACATCTACTTTCAGTATCCAAAACAAAATTAATCTGGTTTGGTTTTTTGTTTGTTTTAAAGGGTAAAATACTGGGCCTATATTTCAGAAATATATGTCTGGACTTGTTAGCCTCATACACTTACAAGTCTATTTTGCTAACCATCACATAATAAATACCCAACGAGTTTCGGGGTCTGTGTGTGGGCTGGTGCAGGGCCTGGGAGGTTCCTAGGTTTGCTCCAAGTTTTCCTGGCTGTCTTATAAGTCCCAGCTAGGTAAATGCTCTTTTTTTGGCCGTTTCTCATTCTGTGTTCAGCTCCTCCTAGAGTCTCCTTGGAAACTCTCACAGAGGGTGCTGACATTCAGACTTCCATGCGGTTTCTCTGCGCTGCTGAAAAGCTCACGTCCCAGAGGCTAGAGGAACTCATTTTTTCCTTAGGGAACCAAATGCAAACACTAGACTTTCTCTCGTTGCCTGTAATTAAATCTGGCAGGCAGGTCACCAGTGCCACTGGGTCAGGAAAGAGGAGAGGGAGGAAGTGAAAGAAATGGCATTTGTTTCTTGGCCGACCCGGGTGCCTTTCAGAGAGGTAGGCTCTGGCTGCCACACAGTGGAGTCCCTGTGCCCAGAATACCCGTGCTTGCTCTGGGATTGCCAGCTGGCTCCGGAACGGGTCTTCCTTCCCAGTCGAAGGCTTGCTTCCTCGCTCAGCACTTGAGGCTGAAGCACTTTGCTGGTGGTCTGTTGCTGGCCCAGATGACCTTTTTCCTGATTGATCCCTCAGATTATAGCATAGCAAGGGACGTCTGACAGGTAACGGAATCACTTGAAGGACTAGTTAAAACACAGATTTCTGGACCCCACCTCCCTAAAGGTACTTCAGCGAGGCTAGAGTTGGGCCTGAGAATTTACAATTCTTACAAGCTCCCAGGTTATGCTGGTACTATCAGGCCCACAGCTGCATTTTGTGGTGTTAGTATAGCCACTCCTAGGAGGAGCAACGGTGGCTTAGCGGTAGAGTTTTTGCCTTCCATACTCGAGGTCTAGGTTCAATTCCCAGCCCATGCATTTCAAGCACAGTCACCAGACATCCAGCAGTGTGTTGCTCTGGTACTGAAATGATAAATTTTCTAAACTAAGACGTGTTAGCTAGAAAGGCCTGGAGATCTTCTAAAAGACCACTCTTTGGTATACAATGAAGGAATTTTTCTTCTACTTTTCAAAGAGAAGAGCAAACTAGGGGAGAGAGGTGGGCAGGGAGAGAAATGCAACAATGAATGAATGGGTTCATTAAAAAAAAAGACCAGTCTTTGGAAGCGAGACTGACACCACTGGGCCTGCTTGTTATTTTAAAGCTTTTATGGTTTTAATCTGCACATACAGGTCTTTAATGCATTTTCAACTTGTTTATGCCAGAAGGAAGAACTCCTGTTTTCTTTTTCTTTGTTTGGTTTTTCCAGTACCCATTTGTTGAAGAGCGTCTTTGTTCTTCATGGGATGAATTTAACACTTTTGTAAAAAATCAATTAGACATAGTTATATGGGTATATTTCTGCTCTCAGCTCTATCCCATCTGTCTATTATACCAGCACCAGGCTGGCTTGATTGCTGTATCTGTATAGTATGATTAACATTCAAGAGGCGTGAACCTTTCTATTTTGTTCTTCTCTTTTAGTCTTGTTTTAGCTATTTGGGACCATTTACTTTTCTACATAAAGTTGAGAATTGATTTTTCTATGTCTGTAAAGAACTCTATTAGAATGTAAATATGGATTGCATTCAATATATAGATTACCTTGAGTAATATTGATATCTTAACAATATTAAGTCTTCCAATCTGAACATGGAACATCTTCCCATTGATTGTGAGGGCCAATTGCAGTTCCTGCCATCTGACAAAAATGTATACAATTCCACTGAGTTTGGCTCTAGGCCAGACGCTTGAGGCATCACCTCACTGCGCCTCTTGATGCCCTTCTACTGGTTCGGTTTGGTCAGAAAGAAAAACAGAAAAAGTCAGAAGGATGTGGCTTGTCTCACCATATCTTATCTGGAAGTTCATACACCTGTGTGCAGGGTGTGGTAGAATGAAGAATGAGAACATGACTCACACCTCCAGACAATCAGAGGCTTAAGGGGAAGGAGTTGTGCTGCCAACCCACGCACGTGATTCAAATCCACTCTCTGCTTCTTGGGAGAAAGGTGGGCAATCTCCTCTCATGCTGTTTACTGCCCCTG
This sequence comes from Elephantulus edwardii, assembly GCF_000299155.1. Classification (NCBI taxonomy): domain Eukaryota; kingdom Metazoa; phylum Chordata; class Mammalia; order Macroscelidea; family Macroscelididae; genus Elephantulus; species Elephantulus edwardii. The sequence goes on along the minus strand of NW_006399764.1, from coordinate 10,639,067 downwards.
AAAACCCACTGGAGGGTCAGCTATGAGTCGTTTCCAGTTCAATGGTGCATAACAACTACAACAGCAGCAAGAAAACGACGTGTATGCCAATCTAGCTATCTTTCTATCAGCTCTGCCTTACTCCCCCAAAGCAAGCTCTAGCCCATAGCATCCTGTGTTTTACATGTTTACGTATATACATTTATCAACAACACTTTTTTTTAGTATAATAGATTTCTCACTGGCTTTAACTTGGCTACGTCAGGCTATTCAAGTTGTTGAATTACCCAACATTATTCCCCAGTCAATCAAGCTCCCTTTCAAGGACACTCTAGCGGAAGGCTAGGCAAGAACATCATGATGATGTTAGAAAGAGAACCTTCAGTCCTCTGTATTTTATAAAGAATAAAGCCTTTACCAATATTGGCATATTATTGGTGAGACGTGTCATATGACACACTTCACCACTTACTGACACACGCAGTAAGACTCTTCGTCATTGTTGTTGGTTACATGTAGATTATCATCTCAGTAGAAATTTTTTCCTAGTATGTATGACTGGACTTTTCTCAGGTGAGGCAGAGAGAAAACCCACACAGTAGAAAGAGGCAGGCAATAGACAAAAATATCTATATTTATCTGTCAATCTGTCTACCAACTTATCTAGCTATATCTCTCTTTGTGTCTGGAATGAGAATAGATAGGTGAGGGGATAGGTAGGTAGGTAGATAGATTGACAGCTAAAGATAGATAGATAGATAGATAGACGACAGTTAACTACTCATAGACCCTTTCTGTGCATATGCGGGTTAAGAATGATTAAAGAGCAGCTTGAATAGCAGAAATAAATAAATAAATACATACATACATAAATTTATTTATTTCTTTATTTCCAATAAACAGACAGAAAGTACATGAAGAAGAGAATACAGTGGGCTGAGAGGGAACAGAGAATGGCAGGGGTCAAGGCAAAAACCTGAAAGTGCTTGTAAGCAAGAACCAGGCAGAGAAACAGAATTTGGAGATTTGTTAGAGAAAAGTGAATCTCAGAAGAAGTTGAAGAGGAAAACAAGGGACACGTAAAAGAGAAAAAGACTGTATTTAAATGTGAGTGAGAGTGGAGAGAGACAGAAAGATTTCAGACAGAGAGAGCATATTCACAAACTGCACAAAGGATTAAGATTTCTAAGCAAAATTGGAGCTGGGGAATCTGCTAGGACTAAGTGTTTAGGAACATGGACGATAAATGAGCTGCTCAGGACTAGAATATCAGTGAGTGTGGCATCATATCTCTGCTAAGTCCAACAGAGGTCAAGGAACATGAACTTCTAATAAGCCCAGCCTTGGTTTTCTGGAATTGAGCACAGGGTGACGACAGCATGAACTTTCCCCCCCGGCTAGTGACTGAAACTGTAGTCATGGCGGCAGTGTTGATCCACTGACCAAAAGTGGTCATTCAGAATGTCAAGTGAAAGTCCCATGAGAGTAGAGCATGAGGAAACCTCTGAAGAGTTCAAGAGAAATAGCATAATGAAGATAAAGCGCAGACCAGAGTGAAGGAATTGGACAAAGGAACAGAAGGCTGCAATCAGAGAGGGGAATTCAAGAGCCTGAGAACTTTGGCGTGGGGCAGGGTCACAGCCAGGGAGAAGAATGGGAGCAAACCCCCAGAGTAGTCAGCACCCTCGGTGAGGATGAAGTCATTGCCATGGTGACTGGGGAGGAGACATGATATAAGAGAGAGAGGGAGAAGTATGGTAAGCCACGTATGAAAACAATTGCAAATAAAAAAGGAAAACCAGTAAGATAAAACTGAAGAGTAGTGTTTATGGCACAATAATGAAAGATGTCACAAAAGAAGAGAAATGGAAGGATTTCAGCACTCTGCTTCTGAGGACACACATGCAGTAGGCTAAGCCAAAAGATGAGTGTGATGAAAATTCAATAAACACGGGCGGTAAAGTCAGCTATTTGGTCTGATATGAGAGGGTTGAACTAAATGTCTTTCAACTATGATTTATGGCACAATGGTTAAGTGCTCAGCTATGCACCTAAAAGTTAGCAGTTCAAACTCATCCAGTGGCTCCAAGCCAGGAAAGACCTGACAATCTGCTTCCATGAGGATTATCACCTGGAGAATCATACGGAGTGGTTACTCCCTTCCTAGCCTGCTGTGAGTTAGAGTCAACTCCATGGCAACAAGAGGATAAGTAATTGAGAGAAGACTCTTGAATGTACTTAAGATAGTTGTGTCTCTGACAACTACATTCAGATAGTTATGAAGACAGTACAAGGTCTGCATTTGTTTGACTCAAAACTCATATTTTAAAAATAAAAATAAACCAAACCCACCGCTATCAAGTCAATTCCTGTTGTCGCTTTGCAAAATGGAGTAAAACTGCCCCACACAGATTCCGGAACGATAACATCATACGGAAGCTGAACGTTCCCTGCTTCGCTCTGAGGTTGGCTGGTTGTGACACTTAGGTTAGCTGCCTGCTGATTAGTCACTGTGCCACTAACTGTCCTTTCCAAACTCATGCCGTTCTACAGGATCATACTGGCTCTTCGGGTTCCGTTTGCTTAGTAAAAGGAAAGATGGATCACTGGTGTGTCTTTCATCTCTTGCACTTGTTCAGAGACCCAAATGCCAGAAAGTTACATTCAATAGAAATACATTATTGCCTCAACTGTGACACCATTTTAATTCTAACTTAATGGCATTTCCTAGATTTTAAGACTAGAGTATCCAAATCTAAAGTTACAGGCAGATACCACTTTAGAATTAGCATCAAAGGAGTGTGCAAATTCTCCAAATAGTTATAAGTTCTAGATAGTCATTCTCTCTACACTTTGTAAAAAAATAAAACAAAGTTCTTCTACATAAAGTTGAAATTCAACAATAGAAAAACAAGCCCATCCATTATTAAAATTCTAACGCAGAAACTTAACACTTAGGGCTTCAAACATAACACATTTCTTTTAACTGACAAATACTGAAGCCTTTAAAATTGATTTTATTTTACTCTGAACTTTTAGTACAGTGCTTTGTAGTTTGATTGAAAGCTCTAGACTTGTCACAATATTTTCAACATGGTGATGGGATAAGAAGACAGAACAAACACCACAGAGAATGAGCCAGGTAGAATTACTAACACTTTCCACAGAGGGGGGATTAAGAATAACAACATCCCAGGTAAGTGAATTCTTTTCTTCCCTCACTGAAAAGTATTTATAAACAGAATATTAAGCATAGAATGAACTAGACTTGAAATGAAACCTTGCTTTGGGGGGGAAATCATTTGCTAAATGTCAGGATAACACTTTGAAGAATCTTTGCCATTTTAATTTCTAATATACAGGGAAATTAATGTAATAATTATAGTCTTCACAAATATAATCATGATAAAAAGAGAAGGCAGACTTTATATTTGAAAATTTAAAAACAACGTTTTGTCAGCCCTTGACTTCAGGTTTCAAGAGATTCTTTTTATTCCTTTATTAGCAGTTGAATCTCTGTTGTTTGAATGGTGGTATCGGTAAAGACTAGCGACGACACTAGAAAGGTCAGAATAATCTTTAGAAGCAATGAAGATAAGATTTTGACTCCTTTGCTTTGGACACATCATAAGGAAAGACTATTTGGTAGAAAACAACAGAAAGGGTGGGCTACAATGAGAGAAATCCTCAATGAGCTGCATTGACAGAGTAGTGTTATTTTTTCCCTTTTTTCTATTTTCTATTCTTTATGAGTCAGCAGCTCGTAGGATTTTGAACCAAACAAGGGCACTGAGAGAAAATTCATACAGTTCTGCTCTATTAAGCTGTCACCTTCACATAGTAACAATCCAAGCATTTCACCATATCCTCAAAATGTACTGGAGGCTGCTCCAAGACTCCTCCTTAGTATAGAGCTAATCAATATTTGGAAGCATTGTTTTATTATATGTGAAAAATATAACAAGAAAAACAGAGACACAAGAAACGTTATATAGTTGGGCATTTTGTTCAGAAGTGCTTTGAAAGGTAACATAAAATGTCAAAATCTTTAGGGGTGGGGGGAATACTTTCTCCTTCCCCATTGCGTGAGCAGGTCCAAGACTCTAAATTGTTGACGGCATTTAAGCAGGCATTGTGTTTACCTCTTAAAATCTCCCAAGTGATTCAGCGAATTCCTACTCATATTCAAAGACAGTATGCCACATGCAAAGTAAAGGAGCTTAATTTGTTAAATTCTCCAGTCCCACAGCCTGCCAAGCCACGGGTTGAAGATCAGACTTGCCTGAACCGACAGAAGGTAAGAGGATTCCACACGCTGTGAAGGGGAACTGAGCGCTTCCGAGCCGCTTGACATGGAGAGGACACAGGTACACACACAGAGTTCTTACCTTTCGTCCCCAGAGAGCTGGGACAATAGCTTTGACCTCAAACCAAAATTTTAGAACAAAGCTTTGGTTATACTTTGGTCTTAGGAAGTGTCTAGAAGATGGAGAAAATATGTTTCCCTGACAAGTTTGGAGAATCAGCCTTTTTTCAAACAGAAGGAGCAAAACAAATCTACAGCACTGGCTATCACTTGAGAGGCTACAAAAAGAAAAAAATTTTTATACGGAACAAGCCATCTGCCTTTTCAACGTTCTTCCTATGTGGCATATTCAGTGGCATTGTTCTTGTCATGGAAAGTTTGGAGATGGATATTTTGGCAAGTAATTATTTCCTGAACTTTCAATGCCTTTATTATGCATCTGAAGTCAAATTAGCCATCCTAGAAAAGTAAGGCAAAATTAGCTGCAGAGGAAGCATGTGTGAGTCTAAATCCCTGCATATTGTAAGGATTTGCATAAGGGAGTAATAACTTTGACTGATTTTTTTGTTCCAGATTTCCCTTCCCACTTGCTTAGTCAGTTGTGATTAAACCTTAATCAACTTGGAACACAGTTATGGTAAATATCAGAGCTAAATATACTAAACATGAATGAAGCATTAAGCATAGCGTGATTTTTATCACAAAGGCAAGGCGTAACTCATCTCTCCCTTTCTCTTAAGTAAATGACCTGAATACCAAGCTGCACCCTCTCTAACATTAAGTCTAAAATGTGTCATCCTGCATATCTATCTTCTCTGTCCAGTTGTCCTGTTAGTTTCATTGGAATGGATCAGAGCAAGCTTTTGGATACTTTTTACTCGGTGACATTAGCAAAACATTGGATTCAGTTAAAGTCATATTAAAAAAAATCCAAGCAAATAACAAAAACTTGGGATTGTCTGCAAATTTGTTGATATTAATTGGAGATACTTCATATTTTGTGAGGGCAGTTCATACTTAAACATGATGTCCTTTTGCAAGATGGCTCAGACAATGTCTTGGGTTACTTATTTTGCAGTAAATCTTGTAGCTGTCTAGCACAAAATTTTGGTTCTTAAGCTGAAGTATTTCTATTGATTTTTTTCCCTCTAGTGAGGATATTTCTATGACTTCTTTAAAGTATTGCAAAAATAGAGTATCAATGGCATATGGCAAATTGGGGGTCATTGAGAAGAAGAAGACATTACCATTGGTTTTAGATGCCTTCCCAGAAGAAGGCATTCAATCCTGCAGAAATCTGTGTATGAATGTGCTCAAATAATATTTGAGGATTTATTTCTACCAAAGTAAAGATTGAGATTAAAATAAAAATCTACCTCCGTCTTATTATCAAGTTAGAATTCTTTTCCTACCTTGATAAAAATATTAGTTTGATCAAGATCACGTTAATGACTTTAATGCTTTTATAAATATTTCTAAAATATTTAAAGGGCCATTGTGGCATAGTGGGTTATAGCATTCAACCGAATCTCATATCCTGAGAGCAACATATTAATCACATGCTCTGGAAGAGGTGATCAAACAAGAACAGTTAATATTCATGAGTTTTTGATAGCTTTGGTTTGTTTTTATACTGAACATTGATCATTTTTGTGTAAAATGATTGAATACTGATAAAAAATTGTATGAAACAAACAGGGCTGTTAATCAAAAGGTCAATGGTTTGAACCTACAAGCTGCTTTGAGGAAGAAAGAGGAAGCAATCTGTCCCAGTAAGATAGACTGCTCAGAGAGCTAATGGGCAGTTTTACTCTGCGTATAGGGTCACTAGGAGTTGAAACTCACCTGATGAGTGACTTGTTTGTTTTCTTGGTACAAACACTTAAAAGGCCCAATTATTTTAAATGGAAAGAGAAATTTCCTTCCCTCTCTCTCTCTTTTTTACTTCTGGCAAGAAAAGCATAAACATTAGAAAAGAAAGTTAAAGTGTATATATTTTCTAAGAAGTTTTTAGTGATACGAAACATGGTAATGCTTATTTAAGCAACTTTTATTCCTGCAATAGGAGAATTGGAGACACACATTGCCAAAACCAGGTGCTATGATTTGAATTGTTTTTTTTTTAAAAGACAGCTTCAGTGTGAAATTCGTTGCCAAATTAAACTTTAAAGTGAATTAGTAATTGAACATTGTCATGGTTATATAACACTTTTGAAAGTACACATCTGCCTAATGCCCATGCACACATTTTCATGCATCCTGTTATTTTTTATATTCAGATCTTTCTGAATCTAATGATATGCCTTGTTGTTGTTGTTATGTGCCGTCAAGTCACCTGCGGTTCATAGCGACCCTATGTACAACAGCCCTAAACCCTGCTCTATCCCCATCCCGATTATCCCAGTCACTGAATCAATCCACCTCATAGAGGGCCTTCCCCTCCTACACTGTCCCTCCAGCCTCCCAAGCATGATGTCCCTCTCTAAGGACCGGTCTCTCCTCACAACATGTCCAAAGTATGTTAGACGGAGCTTCAGAATCCTTGCCTCCAAGGAGCCACCCTTGAGTTATCTAATTTTAAGCAGGAAAGGAAAAAATAATTAGTTCATTATATCTGTTGAAAATAGAAGTTTCACTCTTCAGTGAGGCTGGAAGAGATGCCCTCTCAGTCAGCATAGCCATTCCCCATAGACTGTGGTCTTTCCTGTAGACCTTAGGCTACCTACACAAAAGCCAGAAAGCATCTATATCTACTGGATCCTTGAGATCAGAAAGTCAGACCTGTCAAGGAGTTCTTGAAGCTTCTAGATCCCCAGTGTGTCCTTTTAGACAGCTCCCATATTCTTTTTCCTGGAAAACCAGCAAGAAGCAGAGAATTCTTGGAGCATTCATTCAGCCTTCAGGAAACCAGTTCCAGTTGCAAATGTCTCACATGTGCATTTCCTAAGGAATTTTGCATGAATTTAGGTTGACATCTCAAATTTAACAAAAAATGTTGCAAATTATTTCAACTATTAACATTCTTAAATGAAAATTTAGCATGGTTTTAAAAATATATCTGATGACTCTGGCTGCATAGGGGAGTTGACTTGGGGGAAGGGATTGTATAACAATGAAGAATTTTACTTTTCAAAGAGAAGAATGAACTGGGGGTAAGGGGTGGACAGGGACAAAAGTGCAACAATGAATGAATGAATGAATGAAAATCCAAAATGTTTAAATTTTCATTAAAATTAATAATAATGTTTACATTTTTTTAAATCTTATGACTGTTAAATACAAAAAAAATCACTTGCTTCCCTACTATTGCCTACATGTTTATACAGTCTGTCTTTAATAATTAAACATTTCCCATCTTTCTGCAATAGCAGGCTTCAGTGGAATGGTGATAGTGAGGATAGCACAGGCTCAGGCAAGGGTTAGATCTGTACACACGGTAGCTATGAGTTCGGAGTCAACTGCATGGCACCTAACAACAGCTATTGGTAGTTTGCCCAAATGAGCCCCGTTTTTCAAAAGTTCACTTTATGTCCCCTTACTTTTACAAAAGTCCTGCATTAGTAGTACTCATTTTCACTAACTGAAAGAAATCTAAAGAGGATTTTCACATTTCTGAAAGAAAGTAAAAATTGCATGCAACATTCGTCATTCAGCAAGACCTTAAGGAGGCTGCCGTGAGAGAGCTCTCTCTCCCCTCTCAACTGCGCTCCGTCTGAGCATCAGGCCACTATAGCTTTGAATTGTGTCTGTGGACATTATGTTTACATGTAATTTTAGGTTTTATGGGTTAGTGGTGTGATTTACTATGTAATGTTTTGTATCTGCAATCTCTATTTTTTCCTATATAGAGTCATAATAATCACTTCTTGACATAACATAATTTCAGCATATAAAAGCAAATAGGAACATTCCACTTTTGGGTACTGAGGGAAACCTGTGACATATTGAAAAGAAAACAATAAATCAAGTGTACTTCGCCTCATGATCCTTCTCTATGGAGTTCCCAAAGCTGCAGATCTTGATGGAAGAAGACTCTTTTATCTTTCTCCTGTGGAGCAATCATTGGTTTTGAACAACTGACTTTTTTGGTTTGTTTGGTTTTTTTAAATTTTTTTGTTTTTATTTGTGTGTATGTGTGTGTGTGTGTACCATCAAATCGGATCTGACTGGTACAGGAGGAGATTGTTCCTCCTACAACAGAGCATCTGGTGGATTCGAACCACATTGCCTCTGAGATTGCAGTGCAGCTTCTTGCCACTAGGCCACCAGAGCTCCCCCAAATGACATTTTGATTAGCATCTTACAGAGTCTTGTACCAGCGTTCCTGTGTAGCATGTTGGTTAGTGTTTCTGACAACCTTATTGTAAATATCCACAGTAGGATATTGTGGCCAAGAGTTATTGGATGTAAGAGTTCAAAATCAAGTTTCAAACATTGTCTTTGTATCTGTCTGTGTGCCTGTAGAAAACAGTATTTAACTTTGTTAAGTCTCAGCTTTCCTCATTTGTTGGCTGGTCTAGTTTCCCAAAGCCAAGTGAGATTATAGGTGATTTTATATGGCACATGTTGTTGTTGTTGTTATGTGCCGTTGAGTCACTTGCGACTCATAGCGTCTCTATATACAACAGCCCTAAACTCTGCTCTGTCCTGTGCCCATCTCACTGTCCCCCACACCCCCATCCCGATTACCCCGGTCACTGAATCAATCCACCTCATAGAGGGCCTTTCCCTCCTGCACCGTCCCTCCAACCTTCCAAGCATGATGTCCCTCTCCAGGGATAGGTCCCTCCTTGCAACATGCCCAAAGGATGTCAGACAAAGCCTCAGACTCCTTGCCAAGGAGCAGCCCAGTTTAACCCTCTCCAAAATGAATCTGTTTGTTTTCTTAAAAGTCCATGATATACATAGACAAACTTTATTTCTTATTTATTTCTTTTATCATTTTCCAGGAACAAACCAACTTAATAAGTCCATGATTAAGGTTATTGAGTATAGTTCTATAGTAAGTATCTAAAGTACATATTTAAAAGAGAATCTAGTTAATGACAAATATTCAACAGATTGCATGTGATACTGACCGTGTAAGTGATACAGGAATTAATGAAGCTTGAGGAACTCGAGTTTATGATGGCTATGGCTAAATCAGAGCCCAGCATTGCACAATTTATGGAAAACAGTTGAAATAAAAATAAAAGGAAAGAAGAAAGGAAGGAAGGAAGAAGTTTATGGCTGGATGTATATTTCTAGACATGCTCATAAAATTCCACAGTCATTAATGGTAAATATCAGCCCACATAAGAAACTCCAAAGACAAGTTCAGGCAAATTATTCAGTTAAGTAGTTCATAGATAGATGCTCTAAAGGCAGAATTCCAATTATGCAAGTCAGGCTTTCTTCACAATCTGAGCATGAGCTAAATGCCTTCACCAAGTCTACATGGCCAAGTAATGTGGAAACTTGATGTAATTACCAGGCAAAGCTGGCAAATAAGACCACAGAACTTGGGGGGGACAGAGTTACATACCCTTAAGAGCTATCTCTACTGATAAAATTATTCGGATAATCTATGAGCCTTCTTATCACATTGCCTGTGTTACCACAGTCAATTTCAGTGCTAGAATTCTCATACAGCTTACTGAGAATGCATTTTCTTCAAACAATTGATTTTTTCCCCCTCAGATTGCTAAAGAAATTCAACTTTTAAAAAGATAAAGAACCCCAGTTAGGGATATGAAGATATTTGAACTTTATTTCTATTGTGTGCCATTTTCCACAAATTGTTTCTAAGATATTATGGGGAAATAAGATATTTAAATATTTTCCTTCTCCCTGTATCTTAGTCTTTAAGAATCAATAAAATGAGAATCCTTTAGCCAAAGAAAGATTTTTAACAAGCAGGTGCACATATGCACACACACATAGTCATACAAGATTTCTTTTCAAAATACTTTTGTTGTGCATAACAGAGATGGGCTAATTTAAGATATATATTAAAAACAAATCTCAGCTTTGCCTTATACTAACTTATTTTTTGCCATCTTGTCTTCTAACAAAAAAAAGTGACTATATTGGGAATGGCCTTGAGAGTTTCTTGGATCCTGAGTACATTTTATATCTTCTAAAACTTTATAGTTTAACCAATCACTTTCCCACGCATTTTCTTTCTTTAATACGCCTTAATAATTCTCTTTTCTCTCTACTAGGCATCCCGATCCAAAGCTTATATGACAGAGACACCTCTGAATAAGTAACCAATTTCTCTGAGCATTTCATTTTGCTAGTGAAGAATATTAAGAAAAACATTTCTAATAATAGCTGCCATTTACTGAAACCTTATTAATATTCTAGAGTTTATGTGTTCAGAAATCTGCATTATCTATAGCACTGTGAAGAGACATTTTATTCTTTAAAGAAATAACCAGTTCTCTAAGGTTAACTAAGATGCTTAGCATTGTGTAGAATTTAGATTTGAACTTGTTGGCCTTTTTGTCTGAGGCCAGGAGAGTTTTCTTCTGTTTTCTACCTTTTCCTTTTCCCCCACAATTCCCATTTAACATTTGTTCAGTGAAACCTAATACTCAGTCATGCTTTTTCCAGATGGGCTTTGAGAGCAAAGTCAGTCCAAATCCCTTAGGTAACCAGGATCAAGGAATAGGAATGGTTGGAAATCTTCCAAATGACTGAGTAATAATGAAGCAATCTCGGTAACAACATATAAACTCATTCACACTAACTCTTCTCCAAATTCCCCAGAAGCATTGTTATTTTGGAGGGCACGCCAGAAAGACTAATTGGAAGCATCAAAGGAAAGGGTGCGGCTTTGCTCTAATATGGGCGGGTTGTGGCCAATACTATCCTACGTGAGTTTGGTTTTAATAGATGTCCGTTCTAGAACTATGGACCACTGATTAAACTATACCATCAGTGATAGTCCTCAGTTTCCTAAATATCCAAGTATTCAGAAAAGCTGGCCATTTGGGCACTGAACAGCAAAATATATGAGGAGATGTTCCTTAGTAAATACGTGGAGTTTGACATACCATTTTTAGAAAGAATGTCAAAACAGAGGGTCAGCAAAACTGAGGGAAATTCTCAAGAAGGTAAATTTATCCAACAGCCCCAAGAGAGTGCTCAAACATGCCAACAATCAGAAAGATGGTACAGGCTAGGGTTACATTTTGTAATGTTTTACACAAGTTGTCATGAATCAAAACCAACTCAAAAGGAATCAAGAGGCTGTTCTATGCATTAATAATGGGAGTAATCACGTCCCATAGGCATGCTGAGTGCTGATTTGTTAAATCTATTTGTAATTGGCAAGAACCATGCCAAGAGACTATCACTGCAATCTCACCTCTAGATGCTGAAATAAGAGGGAATGGGCTCATCACCAAGAGGAGGTTAGACTATGCTAATAAATCACATTTCCTCCTCGTATTACTGTATCTGATCAGTAACATCTCTTTACAACAGAGTTAGGACTTATTTCCCTTCGCCTTTTTCAGGTTGAAGAAAAGGTTCAGAGAGTACTTAAGATTTACTCAATGATAATTGGGCATCAAGATCAATGTTTAGAACATTGCATGATTTTATTTAATCCCAAAACAAGCTTAAGAAAAGAATGCGATTGTTATTATGTTTATCATGCGAAGAAATTGAGGATAAGAAAAGTAAATTAATCAGGGTCATCTAAGTGCTAAAAGGTCTTTTGAGACTCTAGGCCAGTCTGGCCCCAAATCCTTACTGCACCACTGCATTTATAAGAACCTTAGGTATTTTCAAGGTATTTGCTACCAAGCCGAAGGTGGTATAGCACTGCTCTGTTGATTTGCTGTACAGAGGTAACTCGTGGTTGGGGTGATGCTGACCACTGTGACATTGATGGGCCAAATGTGGTAATGGTTACCCATGGCGGACAGTGTTGGCTGGAGCTTCCCAACTAAAACAAGCCTGGAAGCAGGAGCGGCATCCACTTCCAAAATGGTTTGCCTCAGGAAACTCTATGAACAATGCTCAGGTCTTCCATTCATAGGGTCGTTATGAGTTGTCTACGACTCGATGGCACCAAACAACAAACAACAACAAGAAGGTGTTTTCACAGAGTCCTTGATCTCAAATTCACATGCACTCCTCCCAAAATCTTTTCTTTTTCTCTATCCACTTTATGTTGTTGTTGACTGTCATTGAGTCGAGCACGACTCATAGCAACACTATGAACAAATTACCTGAAGCCTTTCTTTTTTTTTCTATAATTATATTTTATTAATTTTCATAAACATTTACAGAGATTTTGGGCTTCCACTCATTCATTGTTGCACTATTCTCTCTACCCTCCTCCCAGGGTGTTCTTGTCCAAATGCCACAGTGCTTGTCAAAGCCAGTTCTGATGAAGCCTTTCTATAACTATTGTCATTTCTCAAAGTTCATAGAGTTTCCAGAGGCATGTGGTTTAGGAAGTGGATTTCACTTCTTCAATCCACTTTATCAATGATACTCAATTTGGAAGAGGATTTTATTAAAGAGATTTGTAGATTCTTCACCTCTAACGTTCTCTTTGTTTTCAGTTGTGCAAAAAAGAGACATGTCCCATGGGAGGTGGCTGAGTCTGACCTTTATCCACTTCAGAATTGGAATTATCTCCATCAATAACATCCATAGCAGCAAACAGACAGCGGTTAGGTGAGACACACCACCTCCCATGTTCCTGCACCTACTTCCACCAATCATTAGGTTCAATATTCCTGTTGACTCACAGACTTTACTCATAGTTGTAGTACAAAGAGTGGGGTTTATTAGGCAAGTAAGTTGAAGGGTTGGAGAGACAAAGAATATCACCCAAGGCAAGTCCATGTATTAGCCCAGAAGTCCTAAGACACAATTCTCCAATCAATCCACGCTCTGTTTCAGTTCAACTATCAGCTTTTCCCCTCCATCACCCTGCAAGAACAGCAAAACCTTCAACTGTGGACTTTATTTCAGGGCTCCTTTGGTTACATCTTGCCACAGTTTCTCCATAACAATGCCACAGTCTTTCCACTACCATCACCAGGGTCTCACCACTAGGTCCTCACTCTCACCAGGGTCTCACTCTCACTAGCATCTTGCTCCAATCTCCCTAAAGTCTTGCTGCTCTGGGTGGGAAGCGTGCTCGAGCTTTCTCTCTCTCTCTCTCTCTCTCTCTCTCTCTCTCTCTCTCACACACACACACACACACACACACACATGCATTCGCTCGCTCACTCTCTCGGTCTCCCTACTCCCACAGCTGTTGATGATTTGCAAAACCATGTGTCTTCAGTTAAGGTAGCTGGAGACCAGAAGGGGCTGATATAATGGCTAGAAAAATCAACTTTTAAGGTAACAATGCAAATTGCCATCAGACCAATTCTGATCCTTGGTGACTCCACCTTTCCGAGTAGAAAAATGACCCATAGTCTTCTTGACTGTGATCTTAACAGAAGCAGCCCTGGTGATGTAGTGAGTTGCTTGTTGTGCTGCTAACTGAAGGATGAATGATTCAAATCTACTAGATGCTACTTGGGAGAAAGACAGGCAGCTCCCACCTGTAAAAGTTTACAACCTTGGACCCTGATGGAGGGTCGCTATAAATAGGAGAAGAAAAAAAACCAAAACAAAACACAAACAAACCAAGACAGTGGGTTTTTGTTTGGCTTGTTGGTTGGATATTTTTTTATATCCATCTTAATGAAGACTTTTATTTCATGAATGATTTAGCCTAAGAGTTTCTGTTTCAGTTAAAAAGGCATACCCATCATTTTAACTGTGGCAAACACTTGAGTTCACCAAAATGAACCTGATAGCTTCTGTAATTCCCTGGCATAAGCATCTTTCTTCTAAAACCAACAGACATGAGTAGACATACCCTTTTAGGTAAGTCTACTTTAACAAAAGAAGGGGAAGAAGAGGATTCCACTTCCCTTTGTGCTGTTTGAAGAGCAGAGACGAAAGCCCTCCTTCCTGACTTTGAATCATACACTTTGAACCATAGGTCGGGCAGACTGGTGGTCACCTTCAGGTTCCAACCTGCGGAGCAACCCACCTCAGGAAGCCTCGTCATCCTGGGAGGTGAGTGTGCCAGGCTCCACAAACCTGGACTTGCTGGTGGAAGGTCTCCCCAGCCAAGAACAGCACAGCCGGCAAGGGGCGGCGGGAGGTAGGAAGCAGCTCCGGGCTGGCAATGGGCAGAGTGAGTCAACCCTTTGATGTGCAGTGGTTATTCCAAATACAGCCAAGGTGAGCCAGCATTTCCTTCCCTGGCTGCTCTGAAGGCAGTGCCACAGCCCTTCGTGCAGAAAACTGAGTCACGGAGAAGAAAGGTTCCAGAATTATGGGAGAGGAAACAGCCAGACTATTTTAATAATTATTTTATTATAATTTAACCTGATGAATTTGGCCTGAGCTTGGTAAAATGTTAGTCTGTCTTATGGAACTAAACTCATTTTCTCCACTGCTTCTTGTTCCTAGCAAAGATGGCAAAAGGGAGGTATACACAGATTGCAAGACTTTTCAGCAGGATTAAGCTTTTAAGGGAATTTAGTAAAAAGTTAACTCTGGTTCATCTGCATGATCATCTTACTGCATAAAAACACTGTGAGAAGAAAAAAAAATTCTTAACTAGAAGTTCCTAAAGGTTCTCGAGTGATAAAAACTATTGTAACCCAATCAGCTGGACGGCCTTTACTCTGTGAGATTACAGCCAAGAAAATCCTACAGAGTTCAGCTCCTTTCTGTCACACATGGGGCTACCAAGAGTTGGAATTGCCTTGACAGCAAATAAGGTTCTTTTGGGTTATTTTTGTTGTTGTTTTTAAAAGAGGTTTCTGGAAGGTCAAGTTCTGTTGTAAAAACAGAAGCTCTGAATCCTGGATCATGCTAGGATCCATCTGGCCCAGAGTGAGTGCTTCTGGTCTGCTGTGGAAAGCAGTGCCATTCCCATAGGCTTCGGCTGTGTCGGCATCCCAGCACACATCCTGCTGCCTTCTGGGCTCTTCCTGTAGCAGAACAGAGAAGCCTTATGACTCCCATTCACTAGCCTCCTCCTCAGCCATGCTTTGGATTAGCATACACAATGCGAGGTGAGGTGTTCGCCTAAGACGGGAGAGGGCCTAGAATGCAGCCCTGTTGAGCTGACAGGAGTAATCAGGCAGTGTCCCCTGCACATAGCCAGCCTGTGGTTCTGCCACTTTTTGGGGGGAGTCTTACAAGTCACCTGGCTTTGCAGGTAGCTGAGCTAGCTGGTGGTATGCTCTGCAACTCCTGCACTTTCTGATTTCTTTAATTCTATTGGTGGTTTCTCTGATTTTTCTCACTGAATTATTTGCAAGAAGTCCCAGTGGCATCAT
This sequence comes from Elephantulus edwardii, assembly GCF_000299155.1. NCBI lineage: Eukaryota > Metazoa > Chordata > Mammalia > Macroscelidea > Macroscelididae > Elephantulus > Elephantulus edwardii. Next base: position 10,623,419 of record NW_006399764.1, on the reverse strand, counting down.
GGTTAAAATGCTTGGCCAACAAACCTCAAGGTTGGTGGTATGAACCTACCAGCTTCCACCTTAGAAGAAAGATCAGACAGTCTGAGCCCCATTGATTTACAGCCTTGATGCCTTTATGGCTTGGTTCTACTCTGTCCGTCAGGATCCCTGTGAGTCAATGATTTGCACTTCCTTAAATGGAATTCCTATCTTATTGAATTGGCTTTTTTAAAGTGTTTTCTTGGCCAAACTTCCTGGTGCATATTTCAAAAGGGCAAAGAATGCATCCAACCACTTTACCTTCCATAAATGGTTAAGGATTCTTTTCTCCCTATGTAAGCATTCATCTTAAAATTATTTGTTATTTCACTATATATCACTTCTTGTGGCAATGGGCTGAAAAATGGACTGACCGGTAATGATGAATGTGTCACTTAATTGTTACCATTTGAAATATTACATTTTAAAGCATTCTGGTATAATAGTAATTAAATATATGTCTATTCTTTTTCCCTATACCCTTTATATCATTATTGAAATTAATAATATTTAGATTGAAGACTTCCAACTGCTTAGCCTGTTCTTAGATCAGAGAATATAAACACATAGAAGTATACACCCTGAATTTAATTTTAATACAATTTTCCAAGTCTGAACCTTTTCTGAGCATAAGAAAAAATAGGAAGATATAGAAAGATAGAAACAAATAGAACTCTTGAAAGCAGCCTCCAAAATGTTTTATTATACAAACCATAGTATAGAGGCTACAGAAAACTTTCAAAGAAAATGCTGTTTTTGTAAATTAACTTGTTTTCCCCTAATCTTTGTTCCCTCTCATCTTTCTCATATTTCTTTTGTTCTTATTTTTTAATAAGCTAAGTAAAAAAATGCTTCATTTCAGACATGATTTACCTGGCAACAACAAAAACAATTTACCCAAACCAACACTGTAGAATTTAGCTGGAGGAAACGGCCTCACCTTTCTCACACACAGCAGCTGAGAGATTCCAACTTTGCAGCCCAGCTTATATAATATACTGTGCCACCAGGACTCTTTGTTCATTAGCAGACTGATTTTTAAATACTAATTGCCTGTCGTTAAACATTAGGATATTTTACATAAATATCTGGATTTCTCATTTGTCTAGAAAAAGGGGAAACATCGTCGTCACACACTGTGAACCATCCTATGGTGAGAGTGAAGCTGAAAAGCAGCCACCTTTTGGAGGCCCTTTGAGATGGCTCTTGCGTTCTCTAGTAGCCATGATGCCGCGGTCCCCTATCTTCTTACACTGGGCCTGGCTCGCTAAGACCTGAAGGGATGCTTGTTTGGATCTGCCTGAGTGAAGGCTTAATTGGCAGTCAGTTTAATACAGCACGTGGAATACTCTCAGAGCTGAGCTCCATTGACCTCAGTATTAGCAACATCAACCAGGACCTACCTCATATTGGGCATTTAATACTTGTTGATTAAACAGACCAAAAAAAAAAACAACCCCAACCCATAAGGCTGTCCCTTTGTACATGTTACTTAAGCTTCTATGAAGAGGAAGGGGAAAACCCTATGAAAAAAATAATTTCACTCTTCTCTCAGTCATATTGCGTCTTTTCACAGTCAAAGTCTGGATAGACTGGCTCTGGGTCTTAGTGGGTCTAGTTCGGGCTGGGGTCCTTACCGCTCCATGCATGCCCACAAGCCACAAGTAATCAATCTGCAATGAAAGTGACTGTTGTTGTTGTTATGTGCCGTCGAGTCGTTTCCGACTCATAGCGACCCTATGCACAACAGCCCTAAACCCTGCTCTATCCTGCGCCAACCGCACCTCCTGTGACACACCCATCCCCATTACCCCAGTCACCGAATCAATCCATCTCATAGAGGGTCTTCCCCTCCTGCGCTGTCCCTCCACCCTCCCAAGCATGATGTCCCTCTCCGAGGACCCGTCCCTCCTGGCAACATGTCCAAAGTATGTCAGACGAAGCCCCAAAGTCCTTGCCTCCAAGGATCAGCTTGGTTTAATCCTCTCCAAGATGAATCTGTTTGTTTTCCTGGCAGTCCATGGTACATTCAGTACCCTTCTCCAGCACCACAGCTCAAAAGCATCCACTCTCCTTCTGTCCTCCCTAGTCATTGTCCAACTCTCTGATGCATAACAAGCGATTGCAAAGACCATGGCCTGTATCAGGCACACCTTAGTCTCCAGAGAGACACTGTTGCTCCTGAGTACCTTAGAGAGGTCCCTAACAGCAGACTTTCCCATCGCGATATGCTTTTTGATTTCCTGACTACTGGTGCCAAGAGTGTTGACTGTGGAGCCGAGCAAACTGAAGCTGTGAACACTCTCAATCTCTTCGTCATCCATCCTGACACTGCTAATTGGTCCAGTGGCGAGAATCTTTGTCTTCTTGACTTTGAGCCTTAGTCGAAAGTGACTATCTCCACAAAATAGCGCTCTGCACTTAGGCGTCTGGCAGCCGCATAAATGGGAAGGTGTGTGGCTGAGTGGCAGCGTGTCGGAAGCTCACTTGTTCCATTTGCTTTGGGCATTTAGAGCTGCCTCCTAACATGTGGCATTGGGTTTGTTCATTTTGATTTTTGGTTATTTTTTTTTTAAATTACTGACTTTTATACCTAGAGTTCAGCTTTATTTGACAAATGTTCTTAAAAAATACAATTTAGTAGTTTTGTTGTGTATTCACAACGTGAGTGCTGGAGGCGAACAAGTAAAGTGGTGAGAGAGGAAAGGATGTTGTTCATTATCAAATCAAAATGTAGGATATTGGTATACTTGACACCCTGCTAGTTACCAACATCCAGGAATTGAACTGGGCAGTTCAGAAAAGCCACGAAGTTTGAAGAGGACCACGTAGTGCCCATTCGGATGATTTTTCTCTTCATTACAAAACAATATTTCTCTACGGGCAGATGACTCAGAAGTTATTATATTTTTAACTCCCTAATTCTAGTAGCCAGAAAGGAGGAGGGTTGAGTCAGCCAAATGTTTCCTAAATGAGCTGCACACAGAATGTGCACTTACTCATGAGAAATGCTATTTTGCGCAGCAGACTTGTTCTGGGATGGTACCAACTTGTGCCTGGGACAGTTAGGTATTCAGGGTTTGGCTGTTGGGGTTTTTTAAATTAAACGCATGCCTAAGTGTTCCTTTTACAGCTAATTTGCACTACAGAGTAGTCACTTAAACAACAATTTTGAAGATTCAAATTGAAAACTGAGGATAAATTGAATCCCAAAACACTTTTAAGTGAAAAGCATAAATGATCAGTAATTTCTTTTCAATTACTCAGGAAGCTTGCCGATTCAAACCTAAAGAACTGGCCTTCACCCTTTTCTCCTCGGGTGAGGAAAATGCTTAGAAGAGTAAGAAATGCATTCTACAGTGGCTGTAATGGGGGTCAGCAGCTTGTTTAGGTGTTATTATTTCTCTAGCTTGGCCAGGGCTCTGCCAACAAGCATACAGAAATAGCCTTCACAGCTGAAAAGAGTAAAATAAAAAAGGCCTCATTAGGTGTGAGTAAAAGTAAAGATAATTTCGGAAGTACAAATACAATAAAAATAAGGCAGAAAACAAAATCTTTTGCAAATTTAGACACTAAAAAAAAGAAAAAGAAAATATAGACAAGTTTGCTGAAATTCGGCATCCACTGCCTTGATGTCCTTGGTCAGATTTCATGGGAAGAGACCCAAAGACTGAGATCTGTGAGTTGAATGCTTGTTGGAGGCAGGGTTTGAAGTAAAATTTGTGAAAGATTAAAGGAAGCAGAACTAGGTCAAGGAAAAGGTTAACCTGTGATTTAATAGCAACAAAGGATGAAGTGACCTATGGGGAATTTTGGAATGGGAACCAGTCAGCATGACAGCTTGTAACATGACAGGAAATGGTTGGTCTTGTTGCTGTTAGGTGCTATTGAGTTGGTTATAACGCATAGGGACCCTGTGAGCAACGGATCCGAACTCTGCCCTCTCCTGTTCCACTCTCATGTTCACTATCATGCTCAAGCCCATACATTATTCTAGCTACTGTTTCAATCCACCTTGTTGAGGGCCGTCCTCTGTTTCTCTGAGCCTTTCCCAGAATAACGTCCTTTCCCATGGATGAATTTTCACCACCTTTGCCTCCAAGGAGCACACTGGTTGCGTCTCCTCCAACACAGATTTTGTTTGTTCTTTTAACAGGAAATGGAAGCAGATAAATTCAGTACCCACTATGGTTAAGGTAGTTCCTTCTCTTAAATACAAAATAAGCAGTGACCTTGGAAATGATGAATAACTGATGGGCCTCATTGAATGACCATTATCAGTGAGCATGACAAGAGGACGTCTTGTATCACGTATCGCTGGATGCAGCAAACCTAGGGTCAACTTGAGCCACACGCAGGACCAGCGATGTCATTTGCAGGGCTTAGTACAAATGAAAAATGAGGAGCCCCTTTTCAAAAGATAAGAAGAAAATTCATCAAAGATACTAAGATATAAAGCTCCTCCCCCATCTGTGAACTTGCTGTAGTGTTCTATGTGCCAGAAGGTAAAGTGTTAAGCTGCTAACTGTACTTGCAGCCATCTCTATGGGGGGTGAGAGGTGGGGGGCGAGATTTGACAGTGCGCTTCTCTAAAAACTTACAGCCTTGGAAACCCTACCTTACCAGGAGACCTGGAGGCTTAGTGGATAAGAAGTTGCATTGCCAAGCCAAAGGCACCTAGTTGGAATCAACCAGCTGCTCTGTGGGAGAAAGATGGGCAATCTCCTTTTGAGCGATTTACTGCCTTTGAAAACCCTCCGGAGGGTCAGCTATGAGTTGGTTCGAACTTGACAGTACTTAGCAAATAACTATCTCCTTTAAAGAAAAAAAAATTTAAAAAAAAATATATGTATATGAAAGTTGACAGAGACTTTGGATTTCCATTCATTCATTGTTGCACTTTTTCTCCCTGCCCACCCCTCCCCCCAATTACTTTCTTTTTGAAAAGTAAAAGAAAAAAATTTTTCTTTGTTATTCAATCCCTCCCCACAAGTCCACCCCACTATAACTCTCTTACCCAGCTGCTGTGACTTGGAATCCGATGGACGGCAGGTGATGTGGTCTTTTGTTTCTTTTTGGTTTGCTCACTTTTAAATGAAAAGATGAAAACATTTAGCTACTAAATCTTCCACCCTCATTATCAGAGCAGTGACAATTTTGTTGTGCAAAACTGATTCAACTGTGGTTTTGTGTTTTAAATTTCACTTCTTTGAACTCACACATTGTACCAATACTCTTTCCTTTTGGTTTACTGGTAAGTAAATACGGAGTTAAGAATGAGCAGCTCTGTTTTACAGAGTTCCTGTGAGTTGCCACTTTAATGGTAACAGGTTTTACCTTTGGCATCTTTCTCTTCCCTTCTGTCATAATTCTCCACATAAATGCTTGGTTAGTGGTGGAATGTAACATGAGCACGAACAGATATGATAGAGTCCCTTGATCTTTGTGTTTCTTAGAGCGCCACTGCCTACTTCCTGCATTCACAGCAAATTCTTATTCACACAGAGAGCATGTCCTCAATTCCGCTTAGTCATAGACATAACAGGCTTACCTTGTACTCATTTTGAACGGCGCTGAACTCCCACGCCTCGTGGGCCGACCAGAAGTCTTTGCTCTCACGGACCGGCCAGAAACAGCAGGTACATGTATTATGAGATTTTAGGATATTTAAAAGAGAGGCCTGTGGTCTAAAGGTCAACACAGTTGAAAATGGCTAAAAAGACTTAACTAGAAAAGGGCATTGGCATTCAGCAAATTAAATTACTCTGAAGGAAATGGCATCTCTAAAGTATGCCCAAATCACCAGACTAAGCTCAAATTTAATCTTTTCCACAAAGAAATATTCCCTGAATTCTCTAATCTGAAATTAAATTCTTCCTCCTTTGAACTCACATAATTCTATCTGTAAGTGAATCATATAATAATATTCTGGTATGTATCTCATTCCTCTCATATAAATTAGACTGTTTTATCTTTAAATTTCCTTAAAGACCCTAGACTAGTATTTTTCAGAGATGAAGCGCTCAGTTTAAAAGACATTGGGTACATTTTAAATTAATATAATTATGAAGAAAACCCCAAACATTCCCAAATGTTCAAATGAGAAGTGGCTTTAGTTTCTAGCCTGGAAAAATTTTTAAATATCTGGATTCCTTAAAATTTTCATAACTTTTTGAAGAAAGAAAAAAAACACTAAATTTTAAACCATACTGTTATCTAACTTATAGGCGAGGGTTAAGTAATCTCCTCCTGTGTGTTTTACTGCTTCTGAAAATGTACTGGAAGGTCAGCTATGAGTCAGTTCCAACTTGATGGCACACAACAACAACAACATCATCTAACTAAGACAAGGCAAAGTTCAGATCTGTTGGTCAGCCAGGAAATTAAAAGAGGTATGGGAAAAGTCTGCTGTCAGAGACCTCTCCAAAGTACTGAAGAGCAATAATGTCAGTCTGGAGACGAAGGTGTGCCTGATACAGGCCACAGTCTTTGCAATCACTTGCTATGCATCAGAGAGTTGGACAATGACTAGGGATGGTAAGGGAGAATGGATGCCTTTGAGCTATGGTGCTGGAAAAGAGTATTCAATATAATATGGACTGCTAAGAGAGCAAATAGGTTCATCCTGGAAAGGGTAAAATCAAGCTGCTTCTTGGAGGCATGGATTCTGAAGCTTCGTTTGACCTACTTTAGACATGTTGCAAGGAGGGACCTGTCCTTGGAGCTTGGGAGGGTAGAGGGACAGCGCAGGAAAGGAAGACTCTCGAGGAAATGGATTGATTCAGTGACTAGGGTAATGAGGGTTGGTGTGTTGGAGACAGCGAGATTAGCACAGGACAGAGCAGGGTTTAGGGCTGTTGTACTTAGGGTCACTATGAGTTGCAGGCAACTCGACGGCATATAACAGCAGCAACAACAACAACCCAAGTCGTAGTTGCTTCAACTGCTTCATATACATGTGAAAGTTATAAGGAACTCTGGTGATACAGTGCATAGAGTGTTGTGTTACTAACCAAAAAGTGGTGGTGGTTGTTGTTATGTGCCGTCGAGTCGTTTGCGACTCACAGCGACCCTATGTACAACAGCCCTAAACCCTGCTCTATCCTGTGCCAATCACACTGCCTCTGACACACCCATCCCGATTACCCCAGTCACTGAATCAATCCACTTCATAGAGGGTCTTCCCCTCCTGCGCTGTCCCTCCACCCTCCCAAGCATGATGTCCCTCTCCAAGGACCTGTCTCTCCTCACAACATGTCCAAAGTATGTCAGACAACGCCCCAGAATCCTTGCCTCCAAGGAGCAGCCTGTTGTAACCCTCTCTAGGATAAATCTGTTTGTTTTCTTGGCAGTCCAGGGTACATTTAATACTCTTTTCCAGCACCACAGCTCAAAGGCATAAATTTTCCTTCTATCCTCCCTAGTCATTGTCCAACTCTCTGATGTATAACAAGTGATTGCAAAGACCATAGCCTGTATCAGGCGCACCTTAGTCTCCAGAGACACACCATTGCTCTTGAGTACTTTAGAGAGGTCCCTAACAGTAGACTTTCCCATCACAATATGTTTTTTTTATTTTCTGGCTGCTGGTGCCAAGAGTGTTGACCGTGAAGCCGAGCAAACTGAAGCTGTGAACACTCTCAATCTCTTCGCGATCCATCCTGATGTTACCAGTTGGTCCAGTGGTGAGAATCTTTGTCTTCTTGACATTGAGCCTCAGTCCATACTGAAGGCTACAGTCCTTGACCCTCTGCAGCAAGTGCGTGAGGTCCTCCTCAGTGTGCAGAGCAGGTTATCCGAGAGGCTGGGCTCTATGAGGAGAAGTGTGGCGTCAGGATTGGTGGAAGATCTATTCACAATCTGTGTTATGCAGATGACACAACCAAAAGGTGGGCAGTTTAAATCCATGGAGCTGTTGTGGGGTTAGAAAAATGTGTAGTCCAGTCCTGTAAAGACCTGCAGAAACCCAATGGAGGCTCTTTATAAATCAGAATTGACTCAGTGGTGGTGGGTGCACAAATGAGAGTTGGACAAATAAAGAAAAATTGATGCCTTTGAGTTGTAATGTTCACAAATAATATTAAAAACAACATGAATTGCCAAAAGAACATAGAAATCTGATTTGAAAGATGTTCGGTCAGAATGCTCATAAGAAGCAAAGACTGTGAGACGTTGTCTCACATACTTTGGACATTTTCCCAAGAAGAGCCAGTTTCTGGAGGACATTATTCTTTGAAAAGTAGAGGGCTGTTGAAGGAGAGAAAGATCTTCCATTAGGGGATTGCCAGGCACTGCCAACATAGACTGGAGCCCAGCAGAGATTGTGAGAAAAGTACAGGATCAAGTAGGCTTTCATACATTTGTGCACGCCATTACGAGCCAGAGGCAACTCAACAGCACCTAAAAACACTAAGAACACCTAATAGCACTTGTATTTCTCAATTACATTCTAAGATGAACTGCGTGTTACAAAGATTTGCTGATTATAAGAGTGGTTGCATTGTAAAGCCTTTTTTTCCTTCATAAAAGTAAATCAACAATACAAAAACATAATCTTTAAAACTGGAACACACTTACTAGTAATTGTGGCTAAGTGATTAGTTGGTTTCTTGACCTCCTAATTTGAAAATTCTATTGGCACAGAAAAATTAGTAGAGGACTATCAATTATACTGTTGTTGTTGTTGTTGTTTACCATCGAGTCAGAACCAACCCATAGCTGACCCTCCAGCAGGTTTTCAGAGGCAGTTAACTGCTTGGGAGGAGATTGCCCATCCTTCTCCTGCAGAGCAGCTGGTAGACTCAAACCATGTGCCTTCAGGATTGTAACGCAGCTTCTTGCCACTAGGCCACCAGAGCACACTGATGTTTAATTTATTGAGGGGTCTCATGTAGGTGAGATATTGCTGGATTTCAGTTTATTCCACTTGAAAAAGAAAAGTGAAACCACATTTCCAACATCTATAAAAATTCCCTTTTCTTTCAAGAAGGAAGCCTATTTGGTTTTACTTTATACCAATGAAATTCTGTTTAACTCTTGAATCATTGTTGTCCTATAATCCTGAACGCGTTTCCCTCTCATTCAGGAAAGGCCATTTGAGTTCAATAGAACACTGGTGAGTGCAGCTGAATAGAAAAATGTAACTGCATCTCAGCATATTTTGAAAGATGTGTTTTATTACTCAGTTACAATCCTCTGACTCATCTACTACTTAGAAATTAGAAAAAGTTGCTGAGTCAGGATCGAGAGTAAATTATGAAATCAAATTAATTTAATTAGTGAGTTGAAATGTGAGTTTTCACCACATGATATAAAAAATCACATATAATGACCAATGATTTTTTTCTAATTAAAATTATTTATTTCTTTATCAAAATCTTAATAAATTATATCTTTTCCCACTATTTTGTCTATGTTTTGGGCTGATTACATACTTCTCATACCCTGGCTGTATGTGGGATCAAGAATGCTTTTAAGAAAACGTCAGTGCTTAAATCTCACTTCCAGAAATCCTGACTTAAATTCTTTGGAATGAATCCAGGAACCATTATTTTTATTGTTGTTTCACAGCTTCTTGAAGAAAGAAGTGACCCTGTACTTTGTTGTTGTTGTTAGGTGGCATCAAGTCACGTAGGACTCCCAACAACCATTTGACCAGCAGATCAGAACCATTTCCGATGCTATGCCATCCTCATCATTTCTAACATACTCGAGGCCACTGTCACATTCACTGTGGCAGCCCATCCATCTGGTTGAAGGGCTTCCTCTCTTTTGCTGACCCTCCACTTTCCAAGCATGATATCTGCCTCCAAGGAATAGTCTCTCCTAACAACATGCCCAAATATGTGAGACAAAGCTTTGTCATCTTTGCCTCCAGGGAGCACTCTGATTTCTATTCATTCTTTTGACAGTCCTTGGGAGAGTCAGTACGCTTCTCCAATACCACAACACAAAGGCACTTTATTCATCTATATCTAAAATATATCTATGCTACCCCCGGATTCTGAGGCTCTGTCTGACATACTTTGGACATGTTGTAAGGAGAGACCGGTCCTTAGAGAGGGACATCATGTTTGGGAGGGTGGAGGGACGGCGCAGGAGGGGAAGAGCCTCTATGAGGTGGATTGATTCAGTGATTGGGGTAATCGGGATGGGCGTGTCAGAGACAGTGTGATTGGCACAGGATAGAGCAGGGTTTAGGGCTGTTGTACATAGGGTCGCTATAAGTCGCAAATGACTCGACGGCACATAACAACAACAACCACCACCTTTTGGTTAGTAACACAACACTCTATGCACTATACCACCAGAGTTCCTTATAACTTTCACATGTATATGAAGCAGTTGAAGCAACTACGACTTGGGTTGATAGGGCTGAGGTAAAATTTACACAAGGCCGAGTTCATAAATCTAAGTCAGTCAGTGTTAATAAATATATACACTCATGAAGCTCTGGGAGCTCTGGTGGCTTAGTGGTAAGGGGCTATGCTCCCAAACCAAAAGGACCAGGTTCCAATCCACAAGCTGCTCCCCGGGAGAAAGATGAGCAATCACCTCTGATGTGTTTCACTGCTTCTGAAAACCTACTGGAGGCTATGAGTGGGTTCCAAGAGAATTGTACACAACAACAACATCATGAAGCTAAAATCCCAAACCAGACACAGAACCTCAGAAAGCTCTACAGTTATCTTTCCAATCAATCTTCCTCCTTCACAGGCAGCCACAGTTCTGATTTTATCAAGACCGATTTTGCCTTGAACGTCACATACATGGTCTCACGCAGTATGTACTCTTGTGTCTGGCTTCTTTCATTTCAATAGTTCAGAATCGGCTTGAGATCTGCTACTAATCCAGCGATCGGTGGTTCAAACTCAACCGGCAGTGCTGAGGAAGAAAGGTATGGAAATCGGCTTTCCTAAAGCTTACAGTCAAGAAACCACTGTGAAGTAGTTGACCCTGTACCACATGGAGTTACAGTTAGAACTGTCTTTTATTGTGTTTGGATTTGTTGTTGTTGTTTTGGTATTGTTATTGTTGAAATTATGTTCATTCCTATTTAATTAAACTCAAGATTGTGCTGAAGATTATCCAAACATGACTGGAACAGGACATCAACAGAGAACTTCCAGAAGTGCAGGCTAAGTTTAGAAGGGGTCATGGTACTAGGGATATTATAGCTCATGTTAGATTGATCTTGGCTGAACTCAGGGAGTACTAGAGGGATGTCTATCTGTGCTTCATTGGTTATACAAAGGCTTTTGGGTGTATCACAACAAACTGTGGTTGGCTCTGAGAACAATGGGAATCCCAGACACTTGATCATACTTACGCAAACCTATACTTGGACCAGGAAGCAGTCGTCAGAACAGAGCAAGAAAACACTGCATGGTTCAAAATTGGGAAAAGTGTGCACCAGGGAGGTGTCCTATCTCCATACCTTTTCAATCTATGTGCAGAACAGATCATCCGAGAGGGTGGGCTCTATGAGGAGAAGCGTGGCATCAGGGTTGGAGGAAGATTCATCAACAATCTGTGTTATGCAGATGATGCAACCCTGCTCACTCAAACTGAGGAGGACCTGAAGTGTTTGCTGCAGAAGGTCAAGGATGGCAGCCTTCTATATGGATTGAAGCTCAATGTCAAGAAAATAAAGATTCTCACCACTGGGCCAACTGGCAGCATCTTGATGGATGGTGAAGAGATTGAGATTATAGATTGTAAACAGCTTTAGTTTGCCTGGCTCTACAATCAACACTCTTGGCATCAGCAGCCAGGTGTGTAAAGACATATTGTGATGGGAAAGTCTTCTGTTAGAGACCTCTCCAAAGTACTGAAGAACAATAATGTCATTCTGGAGACTAAGGTGTGACTAATACAGGCCATGGTCTTTGCAATGACTTGCTGTGCATCAGAGAACAGTGACTAGGGATAATAAAAGGAGAATTGATGCCTTTGAGCTGTGGTGTTGGAGAAGAGTATTCAATATAACATGGACTGCTAAGAGAACAAACATGTTCATCCAGGAGAGGATTAAACCAGGTTACTCCTTGGAGACAAGGATTCTGAGGCTTCATCTGACCTACTTTGGACGTGTTGCAAAGAGGGACCATTCCTTGGAGAGGGACGTCATGCTTGGGAGGATGGAGGAACAGTAAAGGAGAGGAAGACCCTCGTAAGATGGATTGATTCAGTGACTGGGGTGCTCGGGATAGGCGTGTCAGAGACAATAAGATTGGCACAGGATTGAGCAGGTTTTAGAGCTGTTGTACAGAGGGTCACTATGAGTTGCAGATGACTCGATGGCACATAACAACAATATTATATATTAAGGTAACTTAGTCCATAGGAAGTTACACTGCTACCCCAAAGGTGGTGTGTCTCCTGGGAACTCAAATCTGCAAAGGGATCCTTGGAAGGAAGATGGGCAACCTCTTCCCAGGCAATTTACAGCCTCATAAACCCAGCACAGGGTCACCCAGCTATAGTCTGTTCCAATGTGATAGCAGTGAGAGAGATTGTAAATCAGCCCTGCAAATGTCTCGCAGCCCTCATGCCTCGTACCAGGTGCCATGAACATTTTACCCCAGACATCCCAAACCCCTCCCTACAATATTGCACAAATATTGATCCTCCTTTCTAATACCTACTCTCTCTGTTATGCTTCCTGGCGAACATCTGATTCCAGATACAACACGGATATGGTCTCCTTCTAAAAATGTTTCCACTCCTGCTCACCAAGTGTCATCGGCAGCAGATAATGATGTGTAGAGAGAATGCAGATGTCTATAAAAACGTTCCCGGTAGAAAACAGACATTTATTTTACTTTCCTGCACATACAAGTTTTATAAGTCCATGACTGTAGATCATGCCTACATATTTTGCCAAAAAAATATTTCTAATAACTTTGGGGGGGAATATATATGTAGATTATTTTTATAATTTAAATTCTACTTCAGAATTTGCGACAGGATTCCCTATTCTTAACCTCTTTGATACTATAAGTAACTTTGAGATCTGACAAAAGCTCCAGGAGCCACTTTCCAGAAAACAAGGATATACATGTGGATACATCAGCCACCCTTGGGATATACTCTTGTGAACTTAGACACTATGTGAAGTTTGTTTTGAGAATCACAAGATGCCGTCCTCCAGAGTGTCTAAAATTTTCTTCAACTGTCAAAAATTCCATTTCTGAATCACTTTTTAGGGGTATGAAGAGCACACCACAATCTGGCCAGCCAGCACTAATAAAAAAAGGGAAACTTGTGGATGAGAAGAGACAGCTTGGTGCCTAATAAAGGCTTTTTAATGGGTTTCATAGACGCCAGAGGCTGGAGGGAAGCCTGAGCAGCCCTCTGGTTTCAGCAGGACTGAGTGCCGCTGGGGCTTGCCTCGCCAAACCATCCTTCGCTCACCCCAACCCCCGCCCTGCCTTCACCTGGGATCACGTTTGGACTAAGCAAACACTAGATGAGAAATAGCTTTTGATTATTCCTATTTATTCACATTGTGAAAGTCCTTGGCACAACGTGAGGTTCTTGGATGCTTCCCGCAAGGGTATTTCTGCTTCTTAGAGTTGGTGAATTAATATTAACTTCACATATCAAAAGATAATTATCAATGCACTTATTTTAAAACTACCTTCTGAGCCTGAGTGTGTGTGTGTGTGTGTGTGTGTACACAACCTTGCTTGGTGAAAACAAGAAGAACTTGAAGCATTTGCTGCAGAAGAGCAAAGAAGACAGCCTTTGATATGGATTGCATCTCATCACCAAGAAAACAAAAATTCTCACCACTGGACAAATAGGCACATCATGATAAATGGAAAAGAGAGAGAAAATTCAACTACTTTATCTTCCTTGGATCCACAATCAACACCCTTGGTACTAGCAGCCAGGAAAACAGGTGATATAGTGCAGTCAGGGACCTCTCCAAACTACTGAGGAGTAGTGATGCTGATCGGAAGACTGAGGTGCGCCTGATTGTTTTTAGTCACTTGCTATTGACCTGAGAGGTAGACAATGAATAAGGATGACAGAAGAAGAACCGAAGCCTTTGAAGTGTGGTGTTGAAAAAAAGTACTGAATATCCCAGTGACTACCAAAAGAACAAACAGATATGGCTTGCAGGAGTTGTATTCAGAGTGTTCCTTGGAGGCAAAAATGATAAAGCTTCATCTCACATAATTTGGGCATGTTGCCAGGAGAGACTATTCCTTGGAGAAGGACATCATGCTTGGAAAGACACAGGGTCAGTGAAAGAGAGGATGACCCCTAATGAGATGAATTGACAAAGTGACTGCAGCAATGGGCTCAAGCATGTCAAAGGTATGGTACAGGACAGGACAGGTTTTCAGACCTGTTGTTCATAGGGTCACTATGAGTCAAACTCAACTGGACAACACCTAACAATAAGAGCAACAACCTAACTGGCACAGGTCTTTAATGGAAGGTCCAGTGAGTAAATGGACCCCACCTTCAGCTCATGGGCAATCTAGTGGGGGAGACAGAATATTATTTTAAAAAATAAGTAGAAAAATAATTACAAGAGGTACAATGCTATGAAGGAGGCATACATAGAGCTATGAAAGGATACACTTGGACATCAGGAGGTCAGAAAAGGAGCTGAATGTGTCCATTTGAAGAAAGAGTGAGAGTCAAACAAAATAAGGGAGTAAGACAAGAAGAGTATTCAGTGCAGCAAAAACAACCACTACAAAGTCTGCAACTTGAAAGTGCAAACTAATTGGAGGAACTGATATGCTATTGATGGGATAGTCCATGCCAGGCCGTGCTGCTATCGTAAAGGCTAATAATACCTCTCCAGGTTGGAATCCACCAGTGCCTCCAAGGGAGAAAGATGGGCAATCACTTCCCATGCAATTTACAGCATCTGAAAACCCACCGCAGGGTCAGCTCTGAGTTGGTTCTGACTCAAAAGACAATGCATTTTTTGAGGTCTGGGGGTGGGGAGCTTAATCGTCTATTTAAAAAAGAGATTTCTTTCATGTTGCTTTTACAAATCCATTACTTCTGTCAGAAGATAAGCCTCAGGGCAAGTGCCAGCCCCCAGGGCTGGATTGCTCCTCTCCTTCAGAATCTGAGTGTGAGGCACGTGGCATGAAGGAGAAGGTGTGGATCTCAGCATGAGAAGAGCAGTCTTAAAAGCTGTGGACTTTGAGCACTTCACTCACTTACTCCCTCACTTCTTGGGACCTGATAATCCTTGCTGGTATAATCCAAATAGAACATGGTAGCAAATATCCTTATTAGGTAATTTTAGATATTTACACTTTACAGTGGATAGCAGGTATGTACATGTGTATCTGCAAGTATAGGTATATACATGTTTATGTGCATTGCAAATATATCGTTTTTGTTGTTGTGTACCATAGAGATGGAACCAACCCATAGTTGGGTTTTCAGAGGCAGTTAATTGCACAGGAGGAGATTGCCTATAATCACATATATATATTGAACTTCACAGTTACAGGTACTACCAAGATACAACTTAACACCTTGAAGGATATAGGTTTACTAAATTTGAAGGCTTCAGACCATCATTTCATGGGATAGCTTGGTCGATTGCCATACTATAATTCATAAAGATACTATTCTATCTCTTAGTTTGATAAATAGAGTCTGAGATTTTTAAAGACCTTTAAAGCTTGTGAATAGCCATCTAAGAGTCAAGGAAAGGAAAGTAAACAAAGACTCAAGAAAGAAATTTGTGCATAAGACAATGGGAATCGCAGCCTCATCAATCCTGAGGCCAGAAGAAGTAGATGGTGCCTGATAACCACTATTGATCTTACTCACCAGGGACCCCACAGAAATTCCAGGAAGCAGGGGAGAAAAATGCAAATTAAAACTCAAATTCCTAAAAAAAAAAAAATAAAATAGACTTACTACACTAATAGAGACTGGAGGAAACCCCAAAACCATACTTCAAACTTGGAACTTAAGTCACTTCCAATGGTCACCTTTAATCTGAATAATAGACTAATTTATACGACAAATAATACCAACTATGATTACTGTGCCTCCTTTAAATAATCAGCCTTATAATATAAAAGGGTTAATATTTACCCTAAAACACAGTGTTGAAATGCTAAAATGGGACAGGATTAATAGAAACAGAACATAAAGAATGGAAATAAAGAGAATGTTGACATATTATGGGAAATGTAACCAATGTTAGGGAACAAATTGTTTAAAAATTGTTAAATGAGAACTTAGTAACCTTGCACCCAAGACACAATATCTTTTTAATATAGTGCATGTAGGTGTGATGATGATGTTACTAGTGGCAATATTTTAAATAAGTTCTGCTGAAAAGCTTATCCAGCTCAGCAATTGGCATAAAGTAGCTAGATGGCAACCACAAGGCTTTTGTTATAGTGGGCAAAAGGATTTTAGCTTAAGGCAAGTTATCTAAGTCTGTACAATTTATCCTTTTTTAAATTTCATATGAGAAGAAACTATTGCTAGTCTGTGTCTAGCAAATGTTGGTAAGAGGGTCTTTAAAATCTTTCCCCGTTACAATTATGCCCAGAAGACGATTGATCCAGAGAGAAGGCAACTTCCTCTGAGAAAATAATTTCAACTTCAGAAGTTCAAATGGGAGTCAGAGATAAGAATTAGCAAAGCACGTTAAAGAGAAGCACAACTTACAAAATCAATCAAATAAGAAATCAAAACTTTGAGCAAGGTTAGTGCTTCGGTTTTTGCTAGGCACCAACATCTAAGCATAGACTGAACTACTGAACTGGGTAAGGTGAGAACAAGTCAGGACACACAGCAGAGGATCTTCCTTGTTCCAACACAGCATCTTTCCCCCAAGGCTGACCTGTAAGCATCAGTTCTCGGTGGTGAGGCTGAGAGTCATCTCAGCACCCAGCTTGCAGGCTCCTTGACTTGCAGAACATACAAGGTGAGTAAATTATTCTAGTCTCACCTAAGAAGTTTTTAGGTCCTGTGAGTCATCCATGTTATCATCACAATCTCCTAAATAAAAGAAATGCTTACCAGGACATTCCTCCACTTGGGCAATCCTTCTTGACCATTGTTCACTACTTGGACAGTAAAATTGAACATAATCAGCTAAGAATTCTACTTTGAGTTGTGTTTGTTACCTTATTCAATATCTTGTTAAATTCTCATGTTCTCTTACCAAATCTCTTCTTTGTGGGGTTAACAAAGTGAGTTGGAACTCTTTTAGCCAAGCCAGGTATAGTCACTTTTTACTGGTACACTGTTCTGTTACCCCTACCCACTGTTCCCTATCTCTCTCCCTGACAGGGTCAGTATGAACATAACTCTGTATTAAGTTGTTTCACCTTCCAGCTGAACAATGCTCCCCTTTAAGCAGCATCAGAGAACCAAAATTACTAGACGAGACCTGACTCGACTTGTCTCTCTATTGTAGCTTAAGATTAAAGCATTTTTTTAACCTGCTTCCCCTCACCCCCACCCCTCCTTAATCCTCTATCCGGCTGATTCATAACAGCCGTTAAATAACTAGACATTTAGGTAAAGGCAAACTGAACCTATAAATCAATGTGTGTGACATAATAACCACGTCTTTCCGGCACAGCTTGCTCATGCAGTCTTGGTCTGTGCTTTTATTTTTTTCTTTTTATGCTAACTTCACCTGCAGCATCTGCATGAAGGGGTTTAACACAACTCTAAGTACTAATCTCCAGGCTGCCAAAGTAATTATGGAAATAGATGTAAGCAAGTGAAATCCACAATCCCCACCTTCCTAGAAATGGGGCGGGAGATGTTGAAGACAAGTATATGCACCAAACTGTTGCAATTCTCCTGAGTGAATGTTGCTTAGGATCATTTTGGTTATATACTAGGAAAGCCAACACCAATCAATTTAAAATAAATAGAGGAACTGTAGGCCTGCAGGATGTTTCCGGAAACCCAAGCACGGGGTGGCGTGTCAGGAGGGGAAGGATACTACCACTTAGAGAGCCATCAAGATGATCCCTCCTTTTCCTCCCAGCCCATCTGCTCATTCATCTTGCTCTCTGCCGACTATCTCTGCATGGCAGATATTGGCTGGTTGTTCAGCCAGCTGATCCCTGTCTTCTTGAGAACTAGGTTTTTTCAGTCTTCGTCGTCCTTGAATGTGGTCACACAGCCTGGCCCCTGAGAAGCGTCTCTGCAATCCTCTCCTCTGTCTTGTTTGCCCTCTGATACTGGAATAAAGAAAACAGAGACCATAAAAAAAGGGCGGAAGTCACAGGACAAAGGAGTTGGGCTCTGGATGACTATACTGAACAATTGATGTGAATTCAATTGCTGTGCTATTACATTTATTCTGTTCTTCTAAACTCTCCAGATTTCAGGGTTGTCTGCTACAGCAGCTAGCATTACTCTATGAGCTTATATTTTTAAAAATACAACCAAATTTTTAAAAAATAAAGGAAAATTACTTATTCTTGATCTCGATTTCAGATTTCACGCGGGATCGAGCTTACTCTTGATGAAAATACATTTTGACTCAGGAGGCATAGCTGTCATGTACTAAATGGCCACCAGAGGGTTCACCGAGTGAACAGGAGCTTGTTAAGAAGGACAGAAACCCAAGAACAAGATTTGTACCCCTGTCAAGTCCAGCTGCTGACTGTTTGGCTTGTCCTAGCAACTAACTCTCTTACTGACTTACTCACTTTGGGCTTCACTTCCCTAGTATCAAAATGAGAAGTTTAGAATAAACCTTCAAGATCTTTTTCTCCCCCCTCAAAATATTTTGTACTTTTAACATTTTATAACACCATAAGGCAGATTACTAAACCTAAAAACAATTCAACTTTCTTGCACAATAAAATGAAGATTCTCATCAATTTTTTTCTCCTAGCGTAAGCAAAGAGATGTCCAAAATAGAGACTTCTTGGTGTTTTTCAAATATCCTGCTCAGTTTTCTATTATCAGAAGAACGAATAAAAGTGCCACAGTAAGAGTTCATTCCAGATTCTTTGTGGAGTGTGCTAACGGCTTGCTCAGCTGAAGATTTCATAGTTTTTGGAATTACATTGTTGTTGCTGCTGTTACACGTCATTGAATTCATTCCAACTCATAACAAACCTACAAACAACAGAATAAAACACTACTTGTTCCTTTGCCATCCTCACAATCACGGCTCTATTTGAGCATTAGAGCCTTTGTCCATTCGTTCTGTACCAACCGGAACTTATAGTATATTGATGCAGAGTACAGAAACTAAACTCAGATTGTCCAGGCTCAGATTCCAATACTACCATTTATTGACTATGAAATAATGTTTACTTTTTTTTTAATCTTAAAACTAGTGCTTTATTTTGACACTTTTTTCTTTTTTTATTATTAATTTTCATGAAAGTTTACAGAGACTTTGGATTTCTATTCATTCATTGTTGCACTTTTCTCCCTGCCCACCCCTCCCCAACAGTTTGCTCTTCTCTTTGAAAAGTAAAAGAAAATTCTTTCATTGTTTTACAGTCCCTCCCCCCAAGTCCACTACACTATGCAGCCTTTGTTCTGGATTCCTGTCATGACAATAATACCTATCATATATCCCTTTTAAACAGTTTTCTCCCTCATCTGTTTCAATGCAGTTTACATTATTGAACCTATCTTTCTCAGTCTCCCCCCAACCCCTGTCAGTCCCGTTTTGCAACAGTGGCACTATGAAGTATTTGTCCTTTTGTGACTGAGATATTTCACTCAGCATAATGTCCTCCAGGGTCACCCATTATGTATAATATTTCATGAGTTACTTGTTTTTCAATGCAGCATAGTATTCCATTGTGTGAACATACCACAGCTTCTCTAGCCATTTGTTTGTTGGTGGTCACTTAGGTTGTTTCTTTGCTATTGTGAACAGAGCCGTGATAAACATGGGTGTGCATATATCTGCTTGGGTGGTGGTTATGGATTCTTTAGGATAAATTCCCAGAAGTGGAATTGTTAGGTCAAATAGTATTTCTGT
This sequence comes from Elephantulus edwardii, assembly GCF_000299155.1. Lineage (NCBI taxonomy): Eukaryota > Metazoa > Chordata > Mammalia > Macroscelidea > Macroscelididae > Elephantulus > Elephantulus edwardii. Next base: position 10,603,420 of record NW_006399764.1, on the reverse strand, counting down.
TTGTAACTTTTCGAGAAAGCGCCGTACAGCCTTCTATAGTGGTTGCACCATTTTACACTCCAATGAATAAGGGTTCCAGTTTCTCCACAACCTCGCCAGCATTTGTTGTTTGCTGCTCTGTTAAATTTTCTTGTTCTTACTGGAGTGAGATGATATCTCATAGTTGTTTTGATTTGCATCTCTCTTAGAGCTAGGGATTTTGAACATTTCTTCATGTGTGTGTTGGCCATCTGAATGTCGTCTTTGGTGAAATATCTGTTCATATCCTATGCCCATTTTACAGTTGGGTTGCTTACCTTTATCTTATTTATTTATTTTTTGTTTGTTTGTTTGTTTTTAATTATTTTACCTTTATCTTATTGTGTTGCTCGAGTATTTTATAAATTCTAGATATAAGTCCCTTATCTGACATGTCATTTGGGGTAGATGATATTTTATTAGTTGTTTTGACTTGCACCTCTCTGGTTGCTGGTGATTTTTCTTCATGTATCTGTTGACCATTCAAATATCTTCCTTTGTGAACAGTCTTTTCATGTCCTTTGCCCATTTTGTTTTTGGGTTATCAGTCTTTTTCTTGTGAAGGCTCTATAACGTTCTATAATCTTTCACTGTGAGACTATTGTCTACTACATCATTGTCAAATGTTTTGGCCTGGGGTGTGGTTTTCCACCCCCACCCCTTAGTGTGTAGACTTTCTTTTCACCCTATTAGGAAAAGGATTTCTTCACATAGGGACTTGATGTTTAGGTCTCATCCAGTAATTTTATCTGCTCCTGGCTGTGCATTTCGGGCTATAATTGTAAGCCTATTTATGCTATAGGCTAGGGGAGAAGCATTTCTTTAAGGATAAGTTTCCGTCTTTCTTCTACCCCAAATTTCTTCACATTTAGATATAAATTAGAACCACTTGACTAATTCTTTAAGTATACTGATGCCTGGATGTCACTTAGACTCATTGAATCAGACTCTCCAGAGATCAGTCCTAATCACTAGTATATGTTTAATGGTAACAGCCAGGATTGAGAACCACTATTCTGACCTTTTGATTGTTTTGCTGGGATGTGTTGAATTTATGATCTTTCTTTTTTTATAAACTTAAATGTTTATCTTTAAACTTGTTTATTGTGATACAAAGGTCTCTAGGATCTCATTTTTTGTTTGTTTTTTTTGTTGTTGGTGGTAGTAGTACTTTTGTTGTTTCTTGGATTGGGTGTGTTTTGGTTTTATATTGTATCAAGTGGTGAAGCATTCTGAAGCTTCATCTGACATATGCTGGGCATGTTTCAAGAAGTGGCCAGTCCTTGGAGAAGGACATTATGCTTGAGAAGGTAGAAGGACAGAGCAAGAGAGGAAGACCCTCGATGAGATGGATTGCTTCAGTGACTGGGGTAAATGGGGGTAGGTGAGTCAGAGACAATAAGGTTGGCACAGGATAGAGAAGGGTTCAGAGCTGTTGTGCATAGAGAGGGTCCCTATTAATGGCAAGTGGCTCAATGGCACAAAACAACAAGAATCAAGTGGTGAAATACTGCATGATACATTCACGCTAGTGTCTCCATACACGGTCCACAAAAATCTCTTTCCTTGTGGTGAGGATTAAGACGCCTCTGGAAGAAGTAGAAGAAGCAAAGCTTTGGTGGGAGGGTTAAAAACCTGGCTTTAAAGCACAGCTCTCACAACAGCCTGAGGAGGAATCTACCTCAGCCACTTTTGTCTGCCAGAGTGCTTGTGTTTCCCTGTGAACATGTCTTAGAAAACCGAGTTATTGTGTCTGTCAAATGAATGTACACCTTCATCTGTTCTTATGGGAATTACATGCAGGAAATCTATATTAATCCCAGATCAAAACAGCCAATGTAACCAACAGATCTTCCTCTGAATATAGGCACAATAACTAAGTCAACACGCAATTAAACTTTTCAAAAATCATGGCTCCAAAATTTGAATCAAATCATGGTTCTTTAAGTAGAGATACATGAAGAGCTTTCCTTGCTCAGGTGAATGAAAGTATATGTTGGAATTAAAACTCTGCCAGTGCTTTCAAAATTGCATGGTTGTTAAACACTGGCTTTTTAGTTGAGTTAGACCAAGTGGTCAATATGTAAGAGGATTCATAAGAATTTTTGAAAATGTGTTCAATATACCTGAGCATTTATAAACAGGCTTTGTATTTAAAAAGAACCCTTGGTAGACAATCTCTTTCTGAATAGTACCTGTCCTAAACTAAAAAGAACTGTGCAGATTGATTAAAAGTGCACTTAAAATAATTCATTCTAGTCTCTTTGCCCAAAATAAAAGTTTTATATGGTATATGTTTCGTTCAAAGTAAATTAAAATTAGACATGTCTTGAGAGTTTTCATTACAATTATGCTGTGGAGGGGAGCTCAGTTCATAGGTGTTTATAAACTATGGATTCATCTTATGAGAAGTGGAAAGTACTAAATTTGATGTGTTGGTGGGGGTTGTTGGGCGCCACCAAATTGGTTCCAACTCACAGCAACCAATTCTAAGCCAGCGACAATAAACAAAACACCACTCTTTACTGTGCCATCCTCATAATTGTTATGTTTGAATCCATTTTTGCAATCCACTAGATGAGTAATCTTTTTCACTGACCCTCTACTTTATAAAGCATGATATTCTCCTCCAGGAATTGACCTCTCCTTTGGAGTTTTTCTTCTTAAATATACCATAAATAATTATAAAATAAAAGATACCATATACTATAAATAATAGTAAGATATACTCTGAATAATACTAAAATATACTATCTTCATTGCCATCAAGTTGGAACCAACCCATAGCTAACCCTCCAGTGAATTTTTTGAGGCTGTAAATCATGAAAATGGGGATTGCTCAACTTTTTTCTGATGGAGCCACTAAAATATACTATAAATAATCTTAAAATAAAAGAAAATTACAGGCTCCCAGTCTAGTCAAGGGAAAGAAGAGTGGACGAGAAGGCAACATTCCTATTTCTAGTACCTTCTGTACTCACTATTGGCCTTAGGCAGAAGAAGCAACCTTTCTGAGTCTCATCTGTAAAATGAGAATAATAAATAACTCACCTGAATTTGGGCAGTTCTCAAGACTCTCCCTTGAGATTCCTCTCAACTTCAAGAGCCATAATCTCATTATTTTGTCAAACCAGCATGATAATCACCATTTTGCTTGGCTATCTATACTCCTGGTCTCTTTTATCTGATTTCCTCTCTTATCTGTCATCTCCTTGCAAACACATACCTCCCCTTGTAACTATTTCTAGTAAAAGTGAATTTAGGACATGTGCATCAGAGAGAGATACTTCTACCATACTTGTCTTTAAGATAATTAACCCGTCACATTTAAAGGATCACGTGTCTATTAATTACCTCATTAAGTGGGTGCAGGTGAAATGAATGGGTGTGGATAAAAAGCCATATTTGAACGTTTTAATGGTAGCCACTTAATATAACTACCCCCTGAGCTCATCTAAAACACATGAGAACAAAATGTGAGGGTGGAGACCCACAGTTGACTTGTAGTGGTAACAACTCAGCAAAACTCTTCAGCGATTAAGAACCCTAAAAATCTCAGTGAGCCATCAGAACACACACATTGAAGGGATGATTCCTCTGCATTTCTGTGTGCTAAAAACTACCTAATCTTGTCTACATGTGCTGAGTTTATCAGAATTAGTGAACTCTCTGGTGGCCTAGTGGCAAGAAGCTGCAACTACAATCCCAGAGGTGCACGGTTCGAATCCACCAGATGCTCTGCCGGGGAAGGAGGGGCAATCTCCTCCTGTACCAGTCAGATCTGATTTGACGGTACACACACACAAAAATAATAAAATTTAAAAAAAAAATTAAAAAAAAAAGAATTAGTGAACTCTACTCTGTTTCCATAACCTCTAACATTTTTCCTAAGTAGATGAACAAGGTACCTGTTGAGCTACAAGGAGATTTGTCCAAGTGACTACTTATAGTTTGGAGAGTTCTTGTCTAAAGAGTCTCTGAATGCCATGCTTAACCAGCTGTCATAGTACTAAGCTTATAAAAAGACTGTTATACCATTTCATTTTATATTTATATCTTGCTAAGGTATATGGTTGCATGATTTTCTCATCAAGAACAGAACATAGAAGTCAGATAGATTTTTAATATAGAATACTGGGTTACTTAGGATATCACTTTGGCAAATACTTTACATTTTCTCCACTGCAAAATTGTAAGAAATGCTTAACTGAGCTTACGTTACAGTGCCCTATCATATTTCCTGCCTCATAGTAATCGCTCAACAGTTGATTATGGTTATTATTGCTATTATTGTTGTTATGATTAAATGTAAATTACTTTATTTCAAAATTAGATGTTATACCCAAAATATCATTAAGCACTTTAATGGCATTAAGTAATTAATGAGCACTTTTCTTATTGTTATTATATCCCATACCCTAGTAGCAGCTTTTCAGAATTCAGTTTTTATCTTAAAAAGGCTAACACCCTGAAATTCAAGCAAATGACCTTGAAATATTATCACAAAGAAGAATTTTTAAATGAGCTTTAAAATTTAAGATTTGCTGAAATTGTTCACAAGAGCAAAATAACGTGATGCTTAAGAAAATTAATTCTGCAGCCATTTGAATCCAGTGCCATTTTACATTTATTAGCTTAATTCAGTGAATTTTGCTTGGGATAAATTACTCTACTAACCTCTTTTTTTTTTAATTGAAATGCTAATGAAAGTTTACAGAGACTTTGGATTTCCATTTATAAATTGTTGCACATTTTCCTCCCTTGTTCACCCCTTCCCTCAAGTTCACTTTTCTCTCTGAAAAGAAAAAAAAATCATCTTTCATTTTTATACAATCCCCCCCAGTCCACTTTATTATGTAGCTCTTATTCAGGACTCTTGTCATGAAAATATTATCTAATCACATATTCCTTTTAAACAGTTTTCTCCCTCATTTGTTTCAATGCAGTTTACATTATTTATCCCTTTTTTTCCTTAGGCTCCCCCAATTCCAATGTCAGCCCTGTTTTGTAACAATGGCACTATGCAGTATTTGTTCTTTTATGACTGAGATATTTCACTCAGCATAATGTCCTCCAGGGTCACCCATTTTGTATAATATTTCATGAGTTCCTTCTTTTTCAATGCAGCATAGTATTCCATTGTGTGAATATACCACAGCTTCTCTATCCATTCATTTGTTGATGGGCATTTGGGTTGTTTCCAACTCTTTTTTGCTATTGTGAACCAAGCATCAATAAACCTGAGGGTGCATAAATCTGCGTGGGTGGCAGTCCTGGTTTCTTTAGGTTATATTCTCAGTAGTGGAATTGCTGGGTCAAATGGTATTTCTATTTTTAACTTTTTAAGGAAAGTGCCATATTGCCTTCCATAGTGGTTGCACCATTTTACACTCCCACCGACAGTGAACAAGGGTTCCCATTTCTCTGCAACCTTGCCAGCATTTGTTGTTTGCTGCTCTGTTGGATTTTACTGGGATGAGATGATATCTCATATGCATCTCTCTTAGAGCTAGGGATTTTGAGCACTTCTTCATGTGTGTGTTGGCCATCTCAATATCTTCTTTGGTGAAGTGTCTGTTCATATCCTGAGCCCATTTTTCAATTGGGTTGTTTACCTTTATCTTGTTGTGGTACTCGAGTATTCTATAAATTCTAGATATAAGTCTTTTATCAGACATGTCATTACCAAATACTTTTTCCCAGTCTGTGGCTTCCCTTTTTACCCTGTTGGAGAAGCTTTGGGATGTGCATAGGGATTTTATTCTTAGAAGGTCCCTTTCAACTATTGTATCCTCTCCTGGTTGTAGGCCTGCTATCCTCTTTAAAGTGCTAGAAAGCAAGGAAAGATGTCGGTTAAAATCCTAATGTGCTCTTGACACAAGTCATGGTGTTTTACCTGAAAAATACATAAAGCAACATTTAACAGACTTGGGAAAACAAATAGCAACACAACAGTAGTAGGAGACTGCAGCCAACATTACTCTTGTCTTTCACAATGGCATTTGTTATACTAGATGGAGATTGTAAATACACAAACTAGTCATATAGTGAATTATGTACTGTTGTTGTAGACAAGAAATGTTAAACAACAGGATAATCAATGTGTGAGAAATAAATGTATAATCTGATATGTTAATAATTGTATTTATGTTATGATTGTGTTTTTTAGGTTACTGTACTGAAAATTTATTTTTGTCTTGTTATGTCTTGGGTCACACTGTTCTACTAATGTTTAACATCAGTAGAAAAGCTAAAAGTAGAGAATCTCTTCGACATAAATTAATTGGAAAACAATCTTGCTTCTTCACTGGACATGTATTAATTATTTCTAAGCCTGAGCTAATATGCATTATCACCCTGGATCTCCTTTTTTTAAAAAAAAAATTTATCTCCTTCTTTTAAATATCTTCTTTTGCTTTTTTTCTTTTAAAATCTGATTTTTCATTTCTACACATTTATATGAAGATTATGCAATAATTTATGTAGTCAATGTTTTCTTATTGAACATTGTGATTGTTTCCAGTTTTTACCTGCTGTTAATCATAATGAGTGAACAATTATTAATTATATTGGGTTTTCATTTAATAATGCATATACATTTTGTTTTTAATGTGGGCACACCTAGAAGACTTTATGCTAAGTGAAAGAACTCAGTCATGAAAGGAATATTGTGGCATAAGACCACAATAATAAAAAGCTGAAGAAAAGTTTACAGACCCTGCCTGTTCTTTGGTGCTTTACAGGGATGAGAAGACAGAGAAATTTGGAATAAAAATTAATTAATACATAATTGTGTGAAGGGAAAGACAATATACAATGAGGAGTTGATCAGACATGATGATTAATTAGTGACATAAGTCAATTATCATTAATGTTATAAAATAAAATGTATAGGAATGATTGAAAGTATAATGGTAAATATAATTCTTTCAGAGTTTTAGGATTTCTTTTAATTTGTCCCAAAGTCATTGAAGCAAAATCCAGGATAAAATATTCTCCTTTTCACATAGCTGAGCCTCTACATCTTGTGGTTCCTAACCTCTACACTATAATAGACAAAGTGCTAGTCTATAGGCCTTTTATTGTAAGAACCACCTTCCCTCTGTAACTTGATTTGTGCCACAATTAGAACCTCTACTCGGAATATTATTTTTAATTTTTTACTCATGCACTTTTAACTTGTTAGTTAAATTTGGGTCTTCTAGGCTGCAACACTTCCATGATACATCTTCAAGGATATGAACATGTACGGCTAAGCACAATTGATAACAGTGCATCTAAATTCCAAAATCAATCTCCATAATAGTCTATGTGTTTCCTACTGCCAAAGGGGCCCTTTAGAGTAGTGAGAGAAGACCTTCACCCTGAAATCCACAGCGTCCCTTTTCAGCAGGAGGTAGCTAAGAGAATACGCCATCCACTTTTCCTTATGAATCAGGGTGAAGTCTCTCTCAGGGAGGAGTGATAGGGAATGGCAAGGGACACACTGACAAAGGAGATTAATCAGAACTGGCTTTGACAAGCACTGTGGCAATTGGACAATTAAAACAGACATTTGGGGGGGGTGGAAAGAAGAACGAACTGGGGAGGAGGGTAGAGAAAACAGTGCAACAATGAATGAATGAAAACCCAAAATCTCTGTAAATGTTCATTAAAACTAATAAAATTTAATAATAATTTAAAAAAATTCTCCTTTTCTTTACATCTTCCAATGCAAAATCTATTTGTAGGAAAATGTTTTTGCACATGGGATAAAAATTAATATAAATTCAAAATCTATGGATAAGGGTTAGCTCTATCATTCATCTCTTTTAAAAAATTTATAAGAATATCCAGTCAAAATCAACAGTGCTGTCTACTGTCTTGGAAAGTCCTCAGAAGGCACTGTCTTAATCCAGTAACAGAGTAAAACGAGGGAAAGAGAGACAGAAAAACTATTCAAACGTCACCTTCTTTCATTGTGGTATGTGGTCCTCGCCTCTTCCGCTTCCTCAGAAGCCACCTTGCCCTCCATAAATGCCTCCCCACTCTCAGCCTCCAAATTCACCTCAGCCTTCACTGCCATGGCCACGTCAGCCACTAAAGCCTCCTGGCCTCCAGCTCTGTTGCTGAAGTCACCTTGCTGGAGGCCAATTATGGCTCTTCTCAACAACCTTCAGTTGTCCAACAAACTTGAGCAAAGGCTCCAAGTTCTGGTTTCATAGGGTATTAGCCCTAATGTCTGATCCATCTCACATCAGATCTCTTTGCTGCAGCTGCTATGGCTACTGCTCCCATAGGCCCTGCTCTAGTTGGTGCAAAAATCTCTTACCCCAAAGAATGTGCTTCATACTCTTGCTTGTTCTTTGCTGGTGATCAGAGTCTCTCATACTGCTGTCAGATCCTCTCATTTTAATGGCTAGACTAACCAATCACCTAGTAAATGGGTTAACACACACCATTTGTATTTTCCCATCCATCTACGTGGCAAAGGGTGGCATTCTTCTTGCCTTTTTCTGAGAAATGAGAACCTCTTCTCCACTGCTTACTTCCTCTTCATTATCATCTGACATGTCTTCATCTTCACTATCTTTTTTTTCTATCTCCTTAGGGGGGAGGAGCCATCTTCCTGGCATCACTTTGAGTTTTACCATCCTTCCCAAGCTTCACCATGATTGCAGCTCAGGGCAACAGAATCTGTGGAGCATGGGTGGTGCAGCATGAGTCTACCAGAAACCAAACAACATGATGGTGTGGATGTGTGGCCACAAGTTCTCAAGAGCCTGAAGCACACACACCTGGCTCTCAGGTAGGATTCGAGACTGAAAGTAAGTACATTTTTATTTATCAAAGGAACTATAAATATTTTATTTGGTAAATAACTAAGAAATAAATTACTGGGTAGAAAAAAGTATGTATTTTAGACTAAAATATGTTAACATTGTATATATATAAATAAACATATATAAGTAAATATATATATATAAAATACATATATACCTTTTTTATAGACATTGTATGCTTCAGTTTCAGACTTCCAAAATGTTATGTACTCTTGTAAAAATCTTTCTAACAGTCAGTAAAAATCTCCTATGTGGGAATACCTACAATTATAGAAGCTGGTATTTATACCAAGTGACAAGAATAAATTAAACAATTATTATCTCCATTTCCAGATGGCTTATACAAACAATAAAAGCCTTTCAAGAAAGGCATTGGATTTTTTTAAAAAAATAATTTCAATGAAAATTTACAGAGACTTAGGGTTTCCAGTCATTCATTGTTGCACTTTTCTCCCTGCCCACCCCATCCCCCCAATTCATGTTTCTCCTTGATAAATAAAAGAAAAACTCTTTCATTGCTATGCTATCCCTTCCCCCAAGCCCACTACACTGTAAAGCCTCCAAGACTCCTGTCAGGACAATAATAACTACTCATATATGCCTTTTAAACAACTCTCTGCCTCATCTGTTGCAAAGCAGTATACATCATTCTTGTATACATCATCATTCCTGTGCCCATTTTTCAATTGGGTTATTTACCTTTATCTTGTTGTGGTGCTTGAGTATTTTATAAATTCTATATATAAGTCCCTTGTCTGACATGTCATTACCAAATATTTTTTTCCCAATCTGTGGCTTCCCTTTTTACCCTGTTGGAGAAGTTTGTGGATGTGCATAAGGATTTGATTCTTAGAAAGTCCCATTCATCTATTTTATCCTCTCCTGGTTGTAGATTTTCCAGAATGCTTGAAAGACTGTTTATGTTGTAAATTAGGATTTCTAGAGTTCTTCCAAGAAAAGCACTGGATTTTAAACAATGCCTAACTGAGTTTATGTTTCCATCAGTTTGGAGCTATAGTATAACCTTAAAATAAAATAGAATTCTACCAACATGTGAACATGACAATAAAAATGTGTAAAAGTTTAACTAAAATTAAATTAAAAGATTAATAGTTTCAAGAAAAGATACAGAAGGGAGAATTTAATAAGAGAAGAAAATCTACAACATCTATCAAGTTCAAAATAAAGAACATAAAGATATTAGAAACATAATTTAAAATTCATTGACTTTAATCAACAGGTCTTTGCTGATTAGGGCCTCTTATTTAAACCAGTGGTGGGCTGGAAGGCAGGCTTTTTAAAATCAATATGCCTTTAATGGCTGGTGCCTCTTACTTAAAGCATTTTTTTACCTAGAAGTCAGAGCTTCCACCACAATGACTGCTGCAATGAGCTTAGGTTGTTAGAAAGAGTAAGGATGGCATAGGTTAGGACAGAGTCCAGATCTGTTGTTCATTGGGTCGCTACAGGTCATGATCAATTCGATGGCACTAACAGCAGCAATAACAACAGTTTAAAATTCAATAATTGAGTTTAACACAATAACATAGGAGATACAAGATTAATAAGATAGAAGAAAAACGAATTGAAAATATCTATTTTGATGGCTAGAGAGACAAAAGAGAAAAACTGTAGAAAAGAAATTAAGAGACATGAACCAGAGAAACTGACATATTTGTAACTGAACTTACTTACTTAGACTTGCTAAAAAAGGAAACAAAATATATTGTTCATGAATTTTGCAAAACTGATGAATAGAGCAGAGAATTAAGAAATTTTACTGATAACAACTATAGAAAACTATACTTATGCACATTATAGCAAAAATGACTGAAAGCCAAAAACATGTAGGAAAATCTTAAATGCCCTTTAAGATATATTACCTTCAAAGGAGAAGCAAAGGCTAACAGTTGACTTTCAAATACTCCAGCCAACATCTTTAAAATGTTGAAAGAAATAAATCTCAACCTTGAATTATTTATCTAAGGAAAATATCCTTTAAAAATGAAAATATTTTTCACAAGTGGTAAGAAACTATACTGAAATCCCAAAGGTATGCAGTTCAACTCTACCAGCTGCTCCACAGGGAAGGATGGACAGTCTTCTCCCATGCAATTTACTGTCTCTGAAACCCTGCTTGGAGGGTCAGCTACGGGTCAGTTCTGACTCCCTGGTACACAACAACAACAAAAAAAGTAATATTTTGAGTCCAGGTACCACAGTGGTTAGGGACTCAGAGCTAGTTGAAAATTAGCTTGCTCAAACATACTAGTTGTCCTTTAGTTGCATGCTGTGAAATTGCCTAATACTCATAACAACCATGTGAACAGTGGATCTGAACTCTGCCCTATCTTGTGGCATTGTCACCATCTCTGATATGCTTGATGCATTGTTATAGTCACTGTGTCAATCCATCTTGTCTAGGGTACTTTCTCATATGCTAACTCTCCACCTTTCTAAACATGATTTCCATTTCCAAGGACTAACTCTTCCTAACTACATGCTGAAAGAATGTGAAACAAAGCTTCATCATCCTTGCTTCCAAGGAACACCCTGATTCCACTTTATCTAAGATATATTTGTTTGCTCTTTTGTCATTCGATGGGATATTCAGTACTCTTCTCTATACCACAACTCAAAGGCTTCAATTCATCTTTAGTCTTTGCTCAAGTTTCAGTTGCATAGCAAGTAATTGGAAAGACCATGGCTTGGATCAGATACACCTTAGTCTTTAAACTGACATCATTGTTCCTTAGTACTTTGGAGAGGTCCTTTGTAGCTGATTTTTCCAGTGCAATACATCTTTTGATTTCTTGGCTGCTACCAAGAGTGTTTATTGTGGATGCAAGTAAAATTAAATCATTGACAATCTCAATCATTTATCTATCATGATATCATTGCCTGTTGGACCAAAGGTAAGGATTGTTGTTTTCTTGATGCTGAGATATAGATCCTACTGAAGGCTGTAGTCTATGTTCTTCTGTAGCAAACATTCCATGTCCTCCTCACCTTCATCCTCCGTAGACTTCATAATGATTTACAGCCTCAGAAACTGTTGAGGGGCAATTCTACCCTACCCCATAGGGTTGCTATGAGTAGGAATTTAAAAAAAAATGAATTGTGATATCACTATAGAAATCAGTGTGGCATTTCCTTTAGAAGTTGGAAAAGGAAATACCATTTGATGCAGCAATTCTGCTACTAGGTATATAGCCTAAAAAAAATAAGAGCTGCAATTCAAACAGATACATGCACATCCATGTTTATTACAGCCTTATAGTAAAGAGATGGAAACAACCCAAGTGTCCATCAACAGATGAGTTGTTAAAGAAAGCAGGTCACAGCTGGTGGATTTGGAAGCTGCTGGCTGCCAGTTTGAGAGGCTGACACATCCAAGGCTGTTTTTAGGAACCAGGGTCCCACAAAGCTGGCTTTGGATACTGACAAATCAGAAGTTGGGAATTATGGCAGGCAGGCCACTGGCTCAAGTCTGAAAACCATGAACCAGATAGCCAGAGATCTCACAGAAAGCCTGGTAGCTTTTGCCAAAAAGTCCAAATACCACCTAGACCACAGACCTGATGATACCTATCCTTAATCAGATAAGGCTAATCATGTCTTTGCAAACCCACTTGTAATCTTGCCTTGAACATCATCTCAGAAAAGGGGGGGGAACTCCACAACAAAACTCATTGCTGTTGAATTAGAACCAACTCATACCATACAATACAAAGAATAATAGCTTTATTCTGAGGATCCTAAGCATGTTTGTTGACACAAAATATTAGCCATCAAAACTATGCAACACTAAATAACTGGATGAATCTAGAGGACATTTTGCTGAGTGTAATAACAACAACAAAAACCCAAAACAAAACCTCAACAAACTCACTGCCATCGAGTCAGAGCAGACCATCCAGCAGGTTCTTGGAGCCTGTGAATCTCACAAGAGAATATTGTCCTTTTGTTTCTTATGTAACAGCTTGCGGGTGGAGATTCATAGCCTTCCAATTCTTTTACACTAGTTACTCCAATTGGTGCCAAGTCATGAACAGTTTTGTTACTGGTTCACAAAGACATGTACATAAATTGAGATTAGATTTTTAGATATAGTTAAAGCAAGTTAGGAGGGCAATCATACTAGCTATGAAAACGGATTTTAAAATGTCATGCTTTCATTTTTTTTATCTCTGGATTTTTTTCCCCTTCCTATTTTTCCTGCTTCACTTTTATTATATTTTGCAAAATTATTTGTCTGAGATGAATTGTTGCTGTTGGTACATATTATCAAGTCGGAACCAATTCATAGCCAACCCTTCAAAGGTTTTCAAAGATTGTAAATTGTACAGGAAGAGATTGCTCATCTTTCTCTCACTGTACAGTTGGTGGATTTGAACATCTTTTTTTTCTTGTACATCTTTGGACTGACAACACAACTCCTTCCTACTGGGCCACCCAAGTTCCCTAATCAAAAGGTAATTGGTTTGAGTCCAACAGCCACTCCATGAGAAAAATATGCCCAGGGTCCTTGAAAACCCAATGGCATGTCTTTACGAGTTAGGGCCAACTTGATGGTGGTGGTGTCTTTGGAATAATCTCATTGCAGACTAAATTGTCTTTGTTACAGTCATGAAATAAGACTGGTGTAGGGTGAGATATATATATATCAGATGAAATAAGCAAATAAAAGAACCAGAAATGGGGAAAGATCAATGCCAAGTCACATCAAGAAGTAAAAGCTCAAAAGAGCCAATAACCTACTGCCAGAAGTAAGAGAGAGAAGGCCTTCTTCCCTGAGAGCTTCCTCAACTGTGAGGAAATAAATTTTCTGTTTAGCGAAGCCGTCTACTTGGGATGTTTCTGTGATATCAGTACCAGGTTACCAAGACAGAGTATCCATCTTTTCCAATCCGGAAACCTATGAAAAGTGTTTGTAGACCGTGCTTGAACAAACTCAAATTGCTCTTCAATACAGAGCTCACAAAAGCTGAGCTGCCTTGTGTGAATCTGGCATTAAATGAGTAAATGGTATTACTTTTGAACTAGTGACAAGCTGCGCTGCAATCACGAAGGCACGTGGTTTGAGGCTACCAGCTGCTCTGTGGGAGAAGGACGGGCAATCTCCTATGGAATTAATGGCCTCTGAAAACCCTCTAGAGGGTCTGTTTCGACTCTATAGTACACAACAACATTATTACTTTTAGCATTTAATTAAGCTTCTGGTTTAGTATCCTGCTGAATGGGTGCTAACTTCTAAAACTGAACCTAACAACTACCTTTACAAAATACGATGTAAATTAGGAAATAGGGAATGCTCCAGTGACTGTTCATGTTACTGATCTGCGGAAGAGATAACGTTGGCTCTTGGAGTTAACTTCCCCTTCCTCCTTTAGCTCAAAACTTTCTGATTATAGTGCTTAGTGTCTGGCATCAAGAGTTAGCTAAGTCTACAGAAGTGAACAGATAAGTTGAATGCTTTAGCATCCTATCTGGTAGAATGAAAATCATAAACCTTTTAAATGACTAATCTAGCTTCAGGTTATTGTTGTTTCCTATTTGTCTTCTTTTCTGTTTGGTATTTTCTCAACAATAGTCTCCAACAGTTTAACCTTGACCTTTTTTTTCTTTTACTTCATGATCAGAATCCAACTCAAGAGATGCTAAAATGTTTTTATGGTATGATTATTGCTAATTAACTTCTTTAGATCTCAAATACTGAAGCATAGATGTAAATAAAAACACTAACTTATAAATTCAAAATAAAATCATTTGCCATGAAGGGAGGAACATTCTCTACAGAAAAATGTTTTTAAAACCTCTTGCCCCAGATAGTAGCTTGTTTTGTAGGAAATTGCTCTGCATAGAATTGTACCTTCCACAGAAAGATATGTCAAGGGAGCTCTGGTGGCCTAGGAACGATGTATACTGTATTGAAACAGATGAGGGAGAGAACTGTTTAAAAGGGATATATGATTAGGTAATATTGTCATGACAGGAGTCCAGATTAAAGGCTGCACAGTGCAGTGGACTTGGGGAGGAGGGATTGCATAGCAATGAAAGAGTCTTTCTTTTACTCATCAAGGAGAAAAGTTAATTGGGGGAGGGGCTGGGCAGGGAGAAAAGTGCAACAATGAATGGCTGGAAACCCTAAGTCTCTGTAAACTTCATTAAAATTAATTTTTTAAAAAACCAACCACATTATCTTAGTGAATTTATCAAGGCACCATGATTAATTCTGGGTTTTCTATTCTATTCCATTAGTATTCTATTCATATACCTGGATTCTATTTTTTTGTTATAGACACTTTTGTAGTAGGTTTTATGTCAGGTAGAACTAGTCCTCTTTCATAACTTTTTCCTTTTCAGTGTTTCTCTAACTAGTTTTCTATGTTTATGCTTGCTCATGAACTTTGGCATAGATTTGTTTAGCTCTCTAAGGAAAAGAATTCATTTCTATTTTTGTCGGAATGATGTTAAATTTACAAATTGATGAACAGAGAAGTGACATCTTAATATTAATAAATTAAATCTTAAAAAAAATTTTTTTATTAAAAGAAGCTGTGCTGCAATCCCAAAGATTTGAAGTTCAAATCCACCAGGTGCTCCACTGGAGAAGGAGGGGCTATCTCCTCCTGTGCCAGTCAGATTTTATTTGATGGCACACAATAAGTAAAAACAAAACAAAACCAACAACAAACCAACACACAAACAAAGGATATGTCAACTTAACTAGGCTGTAATTCTGATTATGATGTAATTATTCTCCATTTTGTGATCTGATGCAAATTATCCAATGTGTTGTCAATCCTAATCTCTATAATTTTGATGAGGCAAGATTAGAGCTTTTTATGTTAATGTAGTTGTTGTTAAGTGTCCTCAAGTCCACTACCATTTGACTCTATAAAAGCGGATCTAAATCTTGCCCTATCTTGTACAATCTTAGCAATCTCTGAAATAGAAATTGTTATAGTTACTGTGTTAATCCATCTTTTTGAAGGTCTTCCTTTCTTTCTCTGACCTTTCACCTTTCTTAGTTCTATGTCTCTCTCCAAGTACTAACCCCTCTTGACAATATACCCAAAGTAGGTTCAATGAACTTTCACCGTCCCTGCCTCTAAGCAGTACCCTGCTTGCACTTCCTCCAACAGGCTGATTCATTCAGGAGCCCAAGGGATATTCAGCACTCTTCTCCAACACCATCATTCAAAAGTATCAATTCTTCTTCTGTCTTCACTGTACAATATTCAGCTGCATATGAACCAATTCTAAATATCATGGCTTGAATCAGGCGTGCACTTTAGTCTTTAAACTGACATACTTGATCTTTAATACTTTGGAAAGGTCCCTGACAGCAGATTTTTTCCCAGTGCAATATGTCTTGATTTCTTGACTGCTGCTACCATGTGTGTTGATTGCAAAATAAACTCAACGGCAACTTCAATCTTAGTTAATGAGGAAGGATACAATCTACAATACTCAGCTGAATTTGAACTCAATCTATTTTGAAATATAAAGAGATGAAACTAGTAAGCAGTGATGTGGGGGTCTTCTATCATCAAAAAAGAAGAGCTAGAAGCAGCTTGTACCCTTTGGAGCATGGCCTATGTGTTGGGAACTTTTTAGGCTTATGGGGAAGATTCAAGCCAAAACTTACTTACTGTCTTTGTTATCTCAGGGTTTTATAACAGAGATCCCACAAGGGGATGACTTTAACAAACGGAAATTTATTTTCTTATAGTTTAGGAGACTAGAAGTCCAAGTTCATGATACACTTTCTCATTGAAGTCCTTCTCTGTGTGTTGACTGTGAAGCAAAGTCTTTGTTTCAGCCTCTGTAGGCCCAGTGTTCCCCAGAGGCTTCCATGTTTCTGGTCTTCCCAATTGTCAAGGAACTTTATCATTCATAGCCTGGGTCCAAAATGACACATTCCACTTCTAATGATTATTTCTTAGTGGTACTAAGAGTTTGCGCCTTGACTCAGTCACTTTCCTTAGCTTTTACCTCCAGTGAGATCAACGGCTTTGCAGGACACATCTTAGGGAAACTCCCTTCACATCCAATTAGTGCTGTGTTGGTTGGGATTAGAAAGTGTTGCCTTCCACCCTTAATCCTTCTGCAACTATTTGGTTTAATATACCATGAGGGATCAACACATAACATCTACATTATGTCATTTATTCATGTATTCATTTATTCACAATTAGATTTATGACACACATGGATCCCTCCAAGGAATTCTGGACTCACAGATATGAAAAGGAGACAGGAACTTTCTCCACATCCAACAGAGAAAGCCTTCAATGCCCTGAATTTGGACTTCTGGTCTCCTAACTTGTAAGAAATTTCTATTTGTGCAAGCCATCCATTTGATGTATTTCTGATATAGCCCTGATAACTATGACAGAGCACACGTGAAATATGAATAAATATGAAAAGTGACTTTTAATCCATTTTATTATTACTATTCTTTCTTATCAGCCAATTACTGTACCCCTTCATTGCCTGCACCTGAACATCAATGATGTCAGTTTAAAAACTAGGGTGAGCCTGATTCAGGACTTGATCTTTTAAATCACTACTATGCAGCTGAGAGCTGGACAATGAATAAGGATGACAAAAGAATTGATGCCTTTGAGTTGTGGTGTTAGAAAAGAGAACTGAATATCCCATGGGTTAAAAAAAAATCCAAACAGATCTATCCTGGGAAAAATACACTCAGAGTGCTCCTTGGAGGCAAGGTTGGTAAGTCCTCAGCTTGCATATTTTAGGCATGTTGCTAGGAGAGGCTCTTTATTGGAAAGGAATAGCGTGCCTGGAAAGGTGGAGGGAGGGCAGGTTAAAGAGAAGATGACTTTCAGTGAGATGGATTGACACAGTGACTGCAACAACCGGCTTAAGTGTGTCAGAGATGGTAAGGGTGGTACAGGAGAGGACAGGATTCCGGTCTATTCATAGGGTCACTATGAGTAGTACACAACTCGACGACACCTAAAAATGACAGTGTGTGTGTGTGTGTGTGAGAGAGAGAGAGAGAGAGAGAGAGAATATGAGAACGGGGGGAGGAAGAGAGAGAGAGATTCATGATTCTTTCTATCTTCTGCTTCTCTTTTCCATTGTTCTAGCTCTTGGCTTCTAAGTTTTTCATGAGTATCACAAACACTACAAAAATCTTGGGTGCTAACCCCCTGGACTATAGAACTTGTGTACCCAGGAGCTATGTATTTGAGAGCCTAACGCAAGCTCAACACAGATACGGAATCCTCTAGTTTTTTTTAAAATTATTGTTTTCCACACCATCGTAGAGTTTTGCTCAGCCTGACATGATGGGGCACGCCATAATGGGTGTCAGGGGAATCAGGAAAATGCAAGAGGAAGTTTATCATGGGGGGAAAAATACTCAACTCCACGCCAGTTCTTTGATTCCAGACTTGCTGGAAACTCAGACCTACGATCATAGGCTTTGTTGTCAAAGCAAACTTTGAGTGATGCTAAGAAACCTTTGACATGTGTAAATTGGCAGCCGGTGTTGCTTCTGATTCAGCATAATTTCTTAAGCTGCTTGGCATGTTTTTGAGGGTTATGAAGCACAGAAGCTTGAGACTCCTTTAAAGAAGAGAAGCGCCTGTCTCATGACTGTGATGTGCTATAAAAGGATCAAGAAGGCTGCCATGTAATATTCATTGCTTATAACTGCTCTGGTATTTTCAATCCCCTGCTGTGCTGCTGAGAGCCAGACAATGAATAAGGATGACAGGAGAATCTGTGACTTTGAAATGCGGTGTTCAAACTGTGGTGTTGGAGAAGAGTACTGGATAGCCCATAAACTGCCCAAAGAACAAACAGGTATGTCTTGGAGAAGATGCAGCCAGACCGCTCCTTAGAAGCAAGGATGGCAAAGCTTCCTCTCACATGCTTTGGGCATGTTGCTAGATAAGGCTACTCCTGGGAGAAGGACATCGGGTTTGAAAAGCTGGAGGGTTGAAGAAGAGGAAACCCCTCCACCAGGAAGATTAACAACAGTGACTGCAGCGATGGGCTTCAATGTGTCAGAAATCATGAGGTTGGTACAAGACAGAACAAGGTTCACATCTGTTATTTATAGGGTTGTTATGAGTTGTACCCAGCTTTATGGTACCTAACAACAACAATAAAGATCTGCTCTGGACCTTGGAGATGTTGAGGTGATCTCACAACTCAAGTGCTGTGATCAAAATAATATACCAAACTCTGCTCACAGAGGTCACAGTTTTTCACTCACCTGTCATTGTTATGTCAAGAATGGGTCCTTCTTTACTTCTCTAGATATGGATTGGATGCTTGCTGCTGTTATTATTGTTGTGCTACATACCATCTGATCAGAACCAACTCACAGCTGACCCTCTAGTAGCTTTTCAGAGAAAATAAATCACACAGGAGATTGCCCATCTTTCTCCCATAGAGCAGTTGGTGGATTTAAACAGCCCGTCTTTGGTTAACAGCTTAAATCCCTACCGCTAAGTCACAAGGGCTACTATTTAATACCACCTTGAAACTGGTTATCAGCTACCACTGATTTGCCTTGTGAGAAAATAGGGCCCAAAATGGAAAAGTGTAGTTCAGTTCTTTCATATTTTTTAATTGATTGCTTTCACGACCCTAATTGAAACCATGAGTCTATCAAGCTAACTCACAAATACATAGCAGAGATGGAGCAAAAGAGGTAAACTAGTCCAATACTTCCAAGAAATGCTCCCAAGTGTTCGTTCTCCTGCTCAAAACACACTGCATGTCTTACGCGACCTCACCACGGCATCTCACACACCTTGTCAAAGGTCCTGTCAGCTGCTGCTCCATTAAAAAAAAAGATGAGCAGTCTTGTCCCATGTCATTTACAACCTCTGAAACCCCACTGGAGAATCAGCTATGAGTTGGTTTTGACTTGACAGCACCTAACGATAATGACACGATCAAGGGAGGAGGAAGGAAGGTAGTTTTCATCTCTGGCTTTTCTCCAAGATAAATAGAGACTTGAGGTCTCTTAATTACAATCAGAAGAGTCTTGTCCAGAAAGCACTCAGCATGAACAAGTATTTATTGAGAACTTATTATGTGTCCTCTGATGGCACTGTCCTTGGAAATTTGTGCCTGTCTAGTGGTTCAAATCCACCAGCTGCTCTTCTGGAACAATCCATCTTGGAATTCCAAACTGTGAGTCGGTTCCCACGGGACGGCAATGAGGAGGACTATGTTTTTGTGTGAACAGAGCAAGGGAACACTATATGGTTTAATATTAGGAAAAGTATGTGTCAGGGTTGTATCCTTCCTCTGCAGCTATTCAATCTGTATGCTGTGCAAATTATTTCTTTGAGAAATTGGAGTCTGTGAAGAAGAATGTGGCATCAGGATTGGAGAAAAACTCATAAATAATCTTCATTATAGAGATGATACAAGCCTGCTTGCTAAAAGTGAGGGGAACTTGAAACACTTACTGTAAAAGATCAAACATTGCCACTTTCTTTTTTAATTTTATTTTATTAATTTTAATGAACATTTACAGAGATTTTGGATTTCCATTCATTCATTGTTGCATTTTTCTCCCTGCCCACCCCTCCCTACCACTTTCAATATGGATCATATCTCAACATCGAGAAAACAAAAATCCTCACCGTTGGACTAACTAGAAACATAATGATAAATGGAGAAAAGATTGAAACTGTTAATAACTTCACCGTACTTGGATCCACAATCGGTACTCTTGGTACCAATGATCTTGGAAGAGATCATGAGCCTTATTGTACTCTAAAAGTATGCTGTTGGGAACCTCTCCAAGTAACTGATGAGCAACGATGTCATTTTGAGGACTAAGGTGCACCTGATTCAAGCCACAGTCTTTTCAGTCACTTGCTATGCATCTGTGAGATGGACAATGAATAAGAATGACAGATGAAAAACTGCCTTTGGACTGTGGAGATAGAGAAGAGTACTGAGTATCTCATGGAGTGCCAAAAGAATATATAGATATATCTTGGAGAAAGTGCAGCCAGAGTGCTTCTTAGAGGTAAAGACGATAAAGCTTTTTCTCACAAGAAGAGTATTGGATGTATTGCTAAGAGAGGTTGTTTCTTGGAGAGGGACATAAGATTTGGAAAGGTGCAGTGAAGGAGAGGAAGACCCTAAACTATGTCAAGTGACACCGTGACTACAGCAATGGACTATAGTTGCAGAGATTGTGAGGATGGTACAGTAAAAGACAGGGTCTGATCTGTTGTTCAAAGGATCACACGAGTTGTACTTGATTCTATTGCTCCTAACAACAACATGTGTCCAGGATTATATTAGGCACTGAAGACACTGAGTGCTCACTGGTAGAATTTTGACCTTCCATGGAGAACCCTGAATTCTAATGCGGCCAGTGTATCTTACGGGTAGCCACTACCCATCTATCAAAGGAGGCTTGTGTGTTGCTGGGATACTGAACAGGATTCTGTTTCCCGACTACAAGTAGGAAGGAAAGCCTTACTGAAATCAGCCTGTGGTAATTCTGTGGCTCACAAGTGTGCAATTTACACCTAATCCTGCTAATGACTCAGGACCAGGGAGCATTTGGTTCTATCGTACGTGACTCATCCTGAGTTGGGAGGCAACTTGATGGCAGCTAACAACTACAACAGCATTCTGGGAACTAGAGTTACAAAAACAAATTTAAGCAAACAAAACAAACAGAAATCCCAGCCCTCATGAAGCCTCAACATCTCCAGAGCAAGGAGACACTTAAAAAAATAAATCTGTAACCTAGTTTCTCCTTGGAGGCTAGGATTTTGAAGCTCTTTCTCA
Organism: Elephantulus edwardii; assembly: GCF_000299155.1. Taxonomy (NCBI): domain Eukaryota; kingdom Metazoa; phylum Chordata; class Mammalia; order Macroscelidea; family Macroscelididae; genus Elephantulus; species Elephantulus edwardii. The sequence goes on along the minus strand of NW_006399764.1, from coordinate 10,581,767 downwards.
CATACTTTGGGCACATACATGGCCAGGAGGGACTGATCTTTGGAGAAGGCCATTATGCTCAGAAGGGTGGAGGGACAGCATAGGAGAGAAAGACCCCGGATTAGATGGATTGATACAGTACCAAGGACAATGGGGGTTGGGGTGTCAGAAACAGTAAAACTGGCTCAGGACAGGGCAGGCTTTAGAGCTATTGGACATAGGGTTGTTATGGGTTGCAGGCAGCTTTACAGCACATAACAATAACAAGCCACATAAAGAATGTAAAATGCTAAGAGTAATGGAGAGAACTAAAGCAGAGCAAAGAGTATCAGGGAGAGAGGCAGGGCTAATTTTAAGTAAAACAATCAAGGATGATGTGATACAAAAGGTGAAGGTAAAACTATGTAGAGATCAATGGGAAGATCAAACACAGGGAGGCCCTTGGGACTGGAGCTGAGAGATGAAATAAGAGAAGAAAGAGCCACCATTGTGCCAGAAGTTGTAAGATACTATGTGAGCTTTGACTTTTATTCAGTATAGTAATGAGAAATGGGTGCACTGGTGGTGTGGTCCATAGAGAGTCATGCTGCTGACCCAAAGAGAGCCCTTCTTTGACCGTTCTAGTCCATAGCCACTCTGAGGAAGAAAGATGAGTGGTCTTCTCAAGTACCATTACAGCCATGGAAGTCTGCTGGATGATCAACTAGGAGTTGGAACCACCTTGGTGATATTGAATGAAAAAGCAATGAAAAACCCCTGGAAAAATGCTGAGTGAACTAACTCAGTCCCATAAGGATAAATATTGTATAAAACTTTTATTGTAGAATGAGTATAAGGATCCCAGAAGGTGGGGAGGCTGGAAGCAGAGGGATGTGGATGTGCAGGGCATGGGAAGATTAATCATTGAGTTGTACAATATGTTGGGTGGGGAGACAAGGGGGATTAAAATAATTTGTTCAAATTTGTATTTGAATTTTGTAAATGAACTAGTAGGGGAAAAAATACAAAAGTGCACCTAAATTTTTTTATTTTTTTTAGCAGATAAGTGACTTCTTTTTAAAAATCTGTTTTCTTGTCACTCTGTTCAAATCATTCCGGCTGCTTAATTGAGAATGACCACCAGTCAGTACCAGTTCCAGTTGGCATTGTGTTGGTCCACATCCATGCTGACTCCATGTGTGTTAGAGTTGAACCAGGTTTGTGAAGTTTTCAATCGCTCATTCTCCAAAAGGGATGATCAGGACTTTTCTCCCAAGATCGCTGGGGTTGCGGGACCCCAAACCTCCAACTTTTGAGTAGCAGAGAGGTATATTAACCATCTTCACCATCCAAACCTCCTTCTTGTTGTGGGCTGTGGAGTCAGAACCAACGTGTGACTGACTCTCCAATGGGTTTTCAGAGGCAGAAAATCACATGGGAGGAGACTGTCCATCCTTCCATGAGAAGCAGCTCATGGTTTCAAACTATGTGTCTTTGGGATTGGAGCACAACTTCTTACCAGTAGGCTGCCAGGAAAAAAACCCCAAATATGTCCACTTCTATAGAATCAATTGCAGTTCATAATGACCCTATAAGACAGAGTAGAACTGCCCACAGGGTTTTCAAGCTCTAAAGTTATGATTATTTTTCATGAAAATTCACAGAGATTTTGGATTTCCATTCATTCATTGTGGCACTTTTCTCCCTACCCACCCCTCCCCCCAAGTTCACTCTTCTCTTTGAAAAGTAAAAGAAACTTCCTTTCATTGTTATACATCCCTCCCCCCAGGGCCACTCCACTAAGCAGCCTTCATTCTAGACTCCTGTCATGACAATAATACCCAATCACACATCCCTTTTAAACAGTTTTCTCCCTCATCTGTTTCAATGCAATATACATAATTTATCCCATCTTTCTCACTCTCTCCCAACCCAATGTCAGTCCTGTTTTGCAACAGTGGCACTATGCAGTATTTGTCCTTTTGTGACTGAGATATTTCACTCAGCATAATGTCCTCCAGGGTCACTCATTTTGAATAATATTGCATGAGTTTCTTGTTTTTCAATGCAGCGTAGTATTCCATTGTGTGAATATACCACAGCTTCTCTATCCCTTTGTTTATTGGTGGGCACTTAGGTTGTTTCCAACTTTTTGCTACTGTGAACAAAGCTGTGATAAACATGGGTGTGCCTATATCTGCTTGGATGGCAGTTATGGTTTTTTTGGGGTATATTTCCAGTAGTGGAATTGCTGTGTCAAATGGTATTTCTATTTGCAACTTTTTCAGAAAGCCATACCACCTTCCAAGGTGGTTGCACCATTTTACAGTCCCACCAACAGTGAATAAGGGTTCCAGTTTCTCCACAGCCTCGCCAGCATTTGTTGCTTGCTGTTTTGTTAAATTTTGCTATTCTGACTGGGGTGAGATGCTATCTCATAGTTGTTTTCAAGCTCTAAATTTTTATGGAAGCATCTTTCTCCTGAAGAGTAACTCGTGGGTTCAAATTGCTGATCTTTTGATTAGCTGCCAAATGATTTTAACCTCTACACCACCAGAGCTCTTTTACACACACACACACACACACACACACACACACCAGGGACTCAAAAATTACTGCAGGGGAGAAAAGGTAAAAGCAGAAAACCCAGTCAGGAAGTTATTGCATTTACCCAGATAAAGGATGATGGTGTCTTGGACCAAAGTGGAAGCAGTGGAGGCCAAATTTGGAATGTATTTTGCAGCTAGAACTGACCTGACTTTTGAAGGATAGACTATAGGGTAGTAAAGGTTGACAAGAGTCAGCTAGATTCCAATGCTTTTGGTTTGAGCAACTGGAAGACTGGACCTAATGGTTAAATATAACTCACCTGGCAAAGAAACCGCGTATGAAATGTAAATTTATATGTCTATACCCACATGAAGAGGAAGCTAATTTAGCCTATCTTCTTATATCTTCCATAAATCAGCATGAATTAACTACTGAGGTGTGTCGTGTGAAGGACAGGATATGGTCTGCACACATTTTATGTTTCGTAACAGTAAATACTATTCCTGTCTCGTTAATTGGGAGTTGACATCACCCTCAGTTAACCTGCGGTTGAGTCTTGCAGGGAGAATGTTCCTGAGTTTTCTGAGCCTTAAGAAAATAATGGAGGCTTTTCTCCTAATCTAAAATCAGGAGCTGTGAAAGGGGAACTGCCATTTTTATTGCATAAGCAGAAATTAAACAAGTTAAAAGCTTAATACCAAGTACTTTTTTTTTCTGTTGTAAAGGTCGAGTTGTAAGATCTTTTCTTTTAGAATGTGTTTTTATTTCTTCCCCACAGTTCATGGGATTTTTTGCTCTCAAAAATGGGCCAAGGTCATAAAGAGTTTCAAAATAAAAATCATACGTAGGTTATGGCTTTTTCAGCCTTTAAGTAATACTTTCTGGGTGGAGGAGGTAACCCTAGTTGCAATATTTAATTCTATTTTCAAAGGAATACATGTTTCTGGGAAGTGCAGAAGTTATCATCTTTGCTTGATTATTCTTATGCCCTTAGGAGTCAGTTTTGGGTTTTGCTTCTAATAATATTTTATTCTTTTTGATGGATATTTACACATCAGTTTAGGTTCCCACTCAACGATTGTTCAGTGGCATTGGTTACATTCTTCACAATGTGTGAATATGTTCATTATTTCCATTCTGGTTGTCCATCCATTTTTATTAATCTAGTTTCCTTTTTTTTTTTTTTAATCATTGACTATTTGGGTTTCCTCTCCTTCGCTTCCCCTCTACTCTGCCAAACATGATGTCCCTTTCCAAGGACCAGTCCCTCCTTGCAACATGCCCAAAGTATGTCAGACGAAGCTTCAGAATCCTTGACTCCAGGGAACACTCTGGCTTGAGATGGCTAGGTTGGCACAGGATAGAACAGCATTTAGAGCTCTTGTACAAAGGGTCGCTATGAGTCGCAAGTGACTCGATGGCACATAACAACAACAACATTTGGGTTTACCTAGAAAGTTTCTTAAAGAAGAACAATTCTCACAGGGGATATTGGGGATATTTCTTCTCTGAGCCAATCTGTTATTTAGCTAAAAGGTAATCTCTGAAGTTAGTTTCTGTTCAAGGTTTAAAGAATATCTCTGGGCAATAGTCTCATACGTTGATGAGAAGATGATGTCTTGAAGAGGAAGAGAAAATGATCCATGCTGAGAGCATGTTGACTGCTGTAACCTGATGAGCTGCTCTGGACTGGACTTAGTGCATACAGATGCTCAAAATAAAAGGGATATGCTTGTTCCCTCGGGGTACTGCCTTGATATTGTTGTTGTGTGCCCTGGAGTCAGAACTGACCCATAGCTGATCCTCCGGCGGGTTTTCAGAGGCAGTAAATCATATGGAAGGAGATTGCTTATTCTTCTCCCGTGGAGCAGCTGGTGGATTCAAACCACATGCCTTCAGGATTGCAACACTGCTTCTTACCATAGGCAACCAGAGTTCCCGACTGGTTTCATGTTGTAATTGTTGTTGTTATGTGCCATCTAGTCACTTGTGACCTATAGCAACCCTATGTACAACAGCTCTGAACCCTGCTCTAGCCTATGTCAATCTCACTTTCTCTAACATACCTACCCCCATAACCCCAGTCACTGAATCAATCCATCTCATCCAGGGTCTTCCTCTCCTGCGTTATCCCTCCACCCTTCCAGTTATGATGTCCCTCTCCATGGTCCTTCCTGGCCACATGGCCAAAGTATATCAGATGGAACTTCAAAATTTTTGCCTCCATGGAGCAGCCTGGTTTCACCCTCTCCAGGACAAACTTGTTTGTTCTCCTAGCAGTGCATAGTATATTCAATACTCTTCTCGAACACCACAGCTCAAAGATATAAATTCTTCTTCTATCATTCCTTGTAACTGCCCAGCTTTCTGATGCATAATAAGTGATTGCAAAGACCATGGCCTGGATCAACCTCACTTTAGTCTTTAGAATGACTTTAGTCTCTAGACCGGTTTCATAGGAATGGAAAAATCAGAAGTTGGCTATCTAAAATGGGGATATTAAGACATGAAGTAGCTCACTTAGACACTATTACAAATGTGTTTGTTGTTGTTATGTGCCGTCGAGTCGCTTGCGACTCGTAGTGACCCTATGTACAACAGCCCTAAACTCCGCTCCG
>NW_006399764.1:10568682-10575616 GCF_000299155.1 Elephantulus edwardii | reverse complement strand
AATATCCCTAGTACCACGATCATTACAAATGTAGTTATTCATAAAATGATAGTAAGGGGAGAACCCACCATATACATGAATGTAATACAAGGTAAATGCAAGATTTTATAAAACACAAGCTACATACATGAAACACAGTACATATGAGTGAGTGTATGCAAACCAATAAAAATATATCATTTAAAAATGAAATAAATAGAATAAAGCCTGGTTTCAAGGAACAAAAAACTGACAATTGCACTGTATCTCCTACTCCTCCTTATTTTTATGACCCATGTAGAACATTGCATGTTTCCTAAATGTAGTGTGTCCATACCTTATTTGCTAGATTATAATTCTAAACACGAAAGTTCTGTAACAACTCCTCAGTTTCATTGAGTCCTTGCATGTTTAAATGTATTAAAATAAGCAGATGGCTCTATAAGGCTAAAGAGGAACACATTCTTTCAAGACTACAGTCTCCCTTAATCAAAGAAGAGTATAGGAAATACTGATGTTTTTTCCTTCTTGGCATTCCGTTCCTGTGTCCTTGGAAACAAGACTAAATCATCTGGGCATTTCTCATCTGGGCATTTCCCATCTGGTCAGCTAGAATGTGAGGTCATTCAAGGTGAAAATAGGGAACAGAGTTCATATTCATTTTGTAGATCTGCGGTTCTCAATGTGTGGTTTTCAGCGTGTGGTTATATGGACACCACCTGGGAACTTGTTAGAAATAGGAAATTGTGGGCCTCCAAAGACCATGCTTCCTGGTCTTACAGAGACTGGGAGGAATCCTGAGACTGTGGCCCTGAGACATATTTCAAACCTGGAGCTGAATCTACCCCCATGATCACTTTGCAGCTGATTAAGTCCATAGTAACACTCATGAAATCACTGTGTTCCTCAGAATAATTAGCCTTACAAGACCAAAAGGGCAGCATTTGCCCCAAAGTTCACAAAGCAGTTAGAGACAGAAACGGAGAACAAGTGGATACAAGGAACCCAGGGAAGAAGTGGAAAAAATTCTGTCATATGGAGGGGATTACAGCTAATATTACAAAACAAAATGAATGTAATTGCTGAATGGAAAACTAATTAGCTCTGTAAACTTTCACTCAACCTACAATTAAAAAAAAAAGTTGTGGGCTCCAGCCTTAAGCTATTGAATCAGAAACTCTGCAAGTAGAGTCCACAAAAGCCATTGTTTAGCAAATCTAGATGCATCATCATTTATTACATAAAACTATGGAGGGAAAACAACTATTACATACTGAAAGGGCAGAAATGGAGTCCCAGTATCCAAATTCATGTAGCTACATCATAGCAAAGAAGCCCTAGTAGTACAGCGGTTAAGCATTCAGATGCTATCCAAAAGGTTGGCAACTCAAACCCTCGTAGCTGCTTCGTAAATCTAAGACACGACCTTGAAGATTACAGCCTTAAAAACCCTGTGGGATAATTCTCTATCTAACAAGAGATGCTGTGAGTCAGAGTAAGTTCAATGGCAATGAACTCGAGTTTTTGTCTGGTTTTGTGCTGTTACACTGTAGTGTGGGAGGAAGGGGAGGAGTTGGATTGCTAACACAATGGCCTTGTATCCCTGGAAGTTTTATTCCACCCCATGGAGCAAGGTGGGCTGTTTCCTCCCATGCAATTTTCAGGCTCTGAAATCCCACCGGAGGGTCAGCTATGAGTCGGTTCTCACTTGATGGTGAAGAGTTTTTAATTAGCCACAGCAGAATTCTAGACTACTTGTTTATCTTACTGATTCATTAAACCAAGAAAGAAAATGTCTTGAATACTTGTTAGTTTCTGATTTTAAGAACCTTTTGTTAAAAAAAAAGAACATTTTGGTTATGGATTCTGTAATAGTTGCTGGCTGGTGTCTGATGATACTTCTATCTACCCAACTCTTTCTTCATAATTTAATTTATTGAATATTAGGATCTTGCCTGTTTTTCTGACTGCTGCTCAGAGCCCAGAAAAAAAAAATTACACAGAGAGTAAATCTGAATCCAAGCCATCATGCAAGCTCCTCTCAGCACTGTGACTTTTAACCAGGAAATCATGAAATAGCTATAATGCTATGTGTTAGGTGTTCTAGAGATGTTGTGAACTGTCAATGTGTTTGTTTTGGGAACCTCAGTTGCAAAATTTCAAGTAGTTTATAAATGAGTGAAGCATACCAAGCACAAGACAATAGGAGTTGGTGAGTAATATGACAAACTGGAATACGTCTGTATGCTTTTAATTCAAAGATTCAAATTTAAAAAATAGTAAAATCCTGTTACAACAATCACAGCTATTAGATTAAAATGATGTGGCCTCTTTTCTGCATTTTTAGCTCGTTCTATTGCGTTCTCATACCTGTGTACTTAAGGACTTGGAGATAGAGTAAGGTTGGGTCAACCATGGAAGCAACAAGGATTATTCTGTGGAAATTGTGTGTGTGTCTTCACTTCCTTTTGCCAGAGTTATTCCTATCTAAGAAGCAGGCTCAAGCATGGGGTGGGGAGTGTAATTTTTTAAAAGCTTTATTGAGATAGAATTCACTTGTCATACAATTCACTCACTTAAAAGTCATAATTCAATGGTTTTTTTGTATAGTCACAATTATGTGTAGCCATACCTGCAATTTTAGAATATTTTTTTTCAGAAAGAAACCTTATGTTCTTAGCAATTATTCCTCTACTCTCAAAATATTCCCATTCTTTACCCTAAGCAAATCCTAGTATACAGTCTATATACATATTCAGTCTATATACATTTCATAAAAACAGAATCATATATATTCTTCTATGACAGGCTTCTTTCACTTGGGATAATGTGGTTTGTTTGCAGGGTTTTTTTAATACTGCTTTATTTACAACACTTGTATGCATTGGTTTTCACACAGGATCTTTCCCATTTCCATTAGTCCATGTTGCAGTAACACAAGAACTTCATTTCTTCCCTTCCTATAACCAAATAATACTCCAGTGTATTGTGGTAACACATTGTTTGTTCATTCTTTAGTTGGTGGACATTTAGATAGTTTTCATCTTGGTGGCCTTTATGACCAATACTGTTCTAAACATTTATGCAAACGAATTTATAAAAGGAAAAGTCATTATATTTTGTTGAAACTGAACCCTGTTCTAAATGAATGGAGTGGCTTGTAGATCCTTAAGCTGATTTCTGGCAAAACTCCACAGTTCTTTTTTCTCAGGCTCTTGGAGTAGAAGTCTCATTTTAAAGAGGCTGTCATCATCCCCTCTAACAGGCTGACTCATGGTGTTTGTTCAACAACTAACAGGCACTGAGTTTACTGAGGAATATAGGAGACCCTCGGGGAAGAATGAAGGTGTCCTTGTAAACCTAGCATCAGGTCTGCTATAAAGTTCGGGCACATGTGATTGAGTGGGTGGGTGGATGTGAGGGTAAAGGGGTATATTTGTGTGCAGAAGTATGAAAGGGCTCCCCAGGTGTGAAAGGACTGGCCAAATCATGTTCGATTTCAATGTTAATGGTTGAAGAGCTGCCAGGCAAGTACATGTGTTTGAGTAGACGAAGTACACCTGGCCCATTAGCTCGTCACCTTGTCGTTGAAGGCTTCCATTAAGCTATGATTTATCAGACCTATTTCACCATTACTTGTAATATGAGCCTATAAAGGGTGGGAAAGTCACAAGAGTCTCGATGCTGGCTAAACCGCTTGATGGAGTGCTTGAAAGGAGGAATTTATGAGTACATTGGCATAGCAGGTCACCAAGTCCCTGTTTTGACCAAGAGTTTTTCTTATTGTTTGTGTCACAGAGGATGCAATTTTTAACTTAAGGACAATTTCATGAAAATAATAAGCAGGTGTGAAAGTACATTGTGTTCCATAGAAGTCTAGTAACAGGCCACAGTACTATTTACTGTGTAATAATGGGTCACAATGCTGCTTCAACAATTATGAAAGGAGTAGGGTGCTTACTATGCATTACACACTATACTATAGATGCTGGAGACACTATTGTGAGATAAGATCCACATGGTCCCTACCCTTACATTGCCCCAGGCAAAATTATCCATTGGCTTCTGAATTAGTATATTGTTTCTGATAAATGTACAGGAAATTCCAGAGCTATTGTATCTGATTAGATAAACAATGTCCCCTCATCCATTTGAATATTTTTTGCAATCTTAAATATCAATCAAGCAATCTATCTATCCATGTATTCCAGACATCAAGCCAAGCTCAGCAAGTTCAAAACCAATTAAAGGATGTGGTCTTTGCCTTCAAAAGACTCACCATCTAGGATGTGCATATACATTTAATGAAACCATTTGATGAAAAATTCTAAAATAAAAATGTAAGCAAAGTTGCTTACTTTATCAAAGAATGTGGTCAATAAGCAATTATGCAAAGGAGAAGAATTGGAGGGTTTTCACAAGAAAATAAGGCTTAAGCCTGATCTTGAAGGATAAAAGAATTCATGTGGATAGTGAGGGAAATTTGGTTAGATAGTCAAGGAAATTCTAACTTGAGGGACAACTCGAGCATTGGCCGAGAGACGTAAAAAGGTGTGTTTGGAGGAACGGCAAGGAAGGAGACAGCCTGGCTTTTCTCTGTCACATTCCAAAGACAAAGTGGTTAGACTCGGAGCCCATCTGGGTAAACATTGTAGTTGAGAGGGAAATTCAGTCTGTCATCTCTAATTTGAACACCTGGAAGGTCTCTAAGTACATTAAAGTATACTTCACTTTCTGCAGCTTGCAACATACTGCGATGCAATTTCCACAAAATCCAGAAGGCAGGTTTGATGGGCAAGAAATGTTGATTAAAATAAAAGATTAAAGTTGTCAAGGACTTCATTTTACTTAGATCCACCATCAGCATCCCAGGGACTGTGACTTCTAGCCCCAGTCAAGAAACCAAAAGAACTATTTTGTTGAGCCAGCCTGATGTCAAGTACCTCTTTAAAGTGCTAATTAGCAAGGATGTCCCCTTAAAGACTATGTGGTCCAGACTCAAGCTGTTATTCTTCAATTGCTTCATATGTATCTGAAAGTTGGACAATGAATAAGGAAGTTTGTAAAAGAACGATGCCTTTGAATTGTGATGTTGACAAGGAATATTGAAGTTGTTGTTGTTTACCGTAGAGTCGGAGCCTACCCAGAGCTGACACTCAGGTGGGTTTTCAGAGGCAGTAATTGCATGGGAGGAGATTGCCTATCCTTTTCCAGTGGAGCTGCTTGCTGGAGGCCTCAAACCATGTGCCTTTGGGATTGCGGGGCAGCTTCTTGCCACTAGGACATTAGAGATTTCCAAAAGAGCAAACAAATGCATCTTGGAAGAAGTATTTGTTGTTGTTGTTGTGTGTCATTGATTCGCCTGCAACTCATAGCAATCCTATGTACAAGAGCCCTAAGCCCTGTTCTATCCTGTGCCAATCTTACTATCTCAGATATACATAGCCCCCATTATTCCAGAAACTGAATCAATCCATCTCATTGAGGGTCTTCCTCTCTTGTGCTGTTGTCCCTCCACCCTCCCAAGCATGATGTCCCTCTCCAAGGACTAGTCCCTCCTTGAAACATGTTCAAACTATGTCAGAAGGAGCTTCAGAATCCTTGCCTCCAAGGAGCAGCCTGGCTTCACCCTCTCCTGGATGAATTTGTTTGTTCTCCTAGCAGTCCATGGTATATTCAATACTCTTTTCCAGCACCACAGCTCAAAGGCATCAATTCTCCTTCTATCATCCCTAGTCATTGTCCAGCTTTCCAGTGCATAACAAGTAAATGCAAAGGCCTGTGTCAGGTGCACCTTAGTCTCAAGAATGACATCTTCCATACTTTGGAGAGGTACTTTGCTCTTCAGTACTTTGAGAAGTCTCTAACAGTAGACTTTCCCAATGCAATTTGTCTTTTTATTTCCTAGTACCAAGAGTGTCAATTGTGGAGCCAAGCAAACTAACAGCTGTTAACAATTTAAGTCTCTGCACCATCTATCATGACACTGCCAATTGGCTCAGTGGTGAGAATCTTTGTTTTCTTGATGTTGAGATTCAATCCATATTGAAGGCTGCAATCCTTGACCTTCTGCAGCAAGCGCTTTAGGTCCTCCTCAGTTTCAGCAAGCAGGTTGTGCCATCTGCATAATGCAGATTGTTGATGAGTTTTCCTCCAATCCTAATGCCACATTTCTCTTCATAGACCCCAGCTTCCCAGATAATGTGTTCCACATATAGATTGAAAAAGTATGGAGATAGGACACATCCCTGCTGTACACTCTTTCCAATTTTGAACGATCCAGTGTTTGTTGCTCTGTTCTTACGACTGCCTCCTGGTCCAAGCAAGTATAGGCTTAACATAAGCACAATCAAGTGTTCTGGGATTCCCATTCTTCTCAGAGTCAGCCACAGTTTGTTATGATCTACAGAGTCAAATGCCTTTATATAGTCAATGAAACACAAATAGACATTTCTCTGGTACTCTCTGTTTTCAACCAGGATCCATCTGACATTAGCTATAAATATCCCTACTACCCTGGCCTCTTCTAATCTTCTAAACTCAGCCTGTGAATAGACCTATATAACCCAGATTAATCCTCTTAGGTCCTTGTTGTGATGCATGGAGATTGCCTATATGAAAAATCCATGCCCAAGTCTTTGATCATATGGGAAGAAAAAGAGAGGGAAACAAAACCAAAAACCTACAAAGGGGATTGCATATTACATTTGTCTCTATTTTGCCATTCTACATTTTCTGATAATATCTGATAATATTTAAATGTATATATGTATATATATAGAGATCTATATTTGTTCCCATTCCAAAGAAAGGTGACCCAACTGAGTGTGGAAACTACAGAACACTGTCATTGATTTCGCATGCAAGCAAAATTCTACTGAAGATTATCCAAAAACGACTAGAACAGCACATCAGCAGAGAACTGCCGGAAGTCCAGGCTGGGTTTAGAAGGGGT
>NW_006399764.1:10488659-10568582 GCF_000299155.1 Elephantulus edwardii | reverse complement strand
TGATTGTGGAGCCAAGCAAACTAAAGCTATTAACAATCTCAATCTCTTCACCATCTATCATAATGCTGCCAAGTCAGCCCAGTGTATATCCTTTGCATATGTTATCGAGAAGAGCCAGTTCTTGGAGAAGGATAGCATGCTTGGTAAAGCAGAGGGCCAATGGAAGAAAGGAAGATCCTCTGTGAGATGGCTTGATGTAGTGGCCCTCAGAGTGAGCTCCTCAGTTCCCAGATTGTGCCATCTGACCCCTGGGTGGGGGAAAAAATGCCTAGGGTATCCAGAGAATTTTATCTAGGCTACATTCCGACACCCTCTTCCCTAGTAAATCTGAAAGTAACACCCCCAAAGACCTTCTATTTGTAACTCACAAGTTTGTGCTCTCTAGGTTTGCTCCCTTTCCTATAGGTAACCCTAACACTGAGTTTTACTCCAGACCTGATCCTGAACCCAGTGCCAGTGACAAAAAGGAAATACAACTGCCAGCTAAAGAAGCAAAGGAGGATGGATCCTCAGGGTTCAACCAGCCATTCCCACTGGATCCACCTGGGAAAACATTTTGCAGTACAGAGGGGAGCAAATGTCAGAAAAACATCTTCTAACAGAACAAGAAGGCAAGAAGCTTTAACCCAAGACCACCAGTAAGGTGATAAAGTGTCCTCCCTTTCCCCCTTCACATCTATGCCCCTATTTAGCATGAAGAAGCCAGAGAGTCTGCATCCAGTTCCCAAATCAATAAGACAGTTGGTTTAATCACCATTGGAATATGCTTACCATTCCCTTGTAGCATCTGGTGCCCACTGGATCCTTTTCATTTCCTTCACCTGCTCCCCCCTCCAACCAAATTGTACAGCTCTGCAACTGCACCCCTGCAATTTTCATCCCTGCCTATCCTCACCCTTCTGCCCCCACCCCTCACCTCCTTGTACCCCCAATATGTTTTTCCCAATAAAATAAAATAAAAAAAAAATCTCAATCACAGCAACTGTTGTGAGTGTGGAGCAGGATCACGAAGAGTTTTGTTCAGCTGTACAGAGTCAACATGTGTCAGCACGAGCTCAGTGATACACACTAACAAGAAACAATAACAAACTAGTCATGGTCTTGCCTTGTTCTTAACTGATAGATTGCTGACCGTCAAAGCCAAGCTAGGTTTAAATGCCATCGAGGCAGCAGAGTGAAAGAGAGAAATTCCATGATCAAACTACCTTGGTTCTAAATCCCAGCTTTTCAACTTACTGGGTGTTAACCATCCTAACTCATACAAATTCACATGGTCTCACTTGCCTCATCTGTAAAAGTGGACAAAAATAGGACCTGCCTTAAGAAGCTCCTGTTAGGAATAAAGAAAATGTTGCTGTTAAGTGCTATCAAATCAGAACAGGCTCATGGCCCTGCAGGAAGTTTTCAGAGGCTGAAAATAGCATGGGAGGGGATTGTCCATGGGTGGATTCAAACCCAGTGCCTTCAAGCTAGCAGCACAACTCCTTACTCAGTAGGCCACCAGAGCTTCCTAAATAAAATGGTGCCTCTTATGTACTCAGCCTGACTTATAGATGACATGAGGCCACATACTTAGTGATGAAGAAGAATCTCAGTTTGTTTTCTCACCTAGATCAAATCTTACAGGTGTTTGGCAATTTCCATAACTTATAAACTTTCCTTTTCTCACCTATAGTCAAGGGACAATAGCATTGAGTCATTGTAAAGGTATGAAAGTGCATATAATGTGATTACCTCACTATTTGACACAAAATAGTTACTCTCAACAGGAAACTCAAACTATAAATAATGTATACTGCATTGGAACAGAAGAGGGAAAGAACTGTTTAAAAGAGATATATGATTAGATATTACTGAATGGCAGGAGTCCAGAACGAAGGTAGCATAGTGGAGTGGACTTGAGGGGAGGGATGAATAACAAGGAAAGAAATTTTTCTTTTACTTTACAAAAAAGCAAAGTAAATTAGGGCAGAGGGATGGGCGGGGAGAAACGTGCAACAATGAATGAATGGAAATCCAAAGTCTCTGTAAACTTTTACTAAAATAAATTTTTTTTTAAAAAGAAATGTTTCAACATTTGTACTCAAGAAAGAAATTTTATGTTTTATCAAGAGATGACTCTTCTAAACTTTTAAAAATTAACTTTTGGGATGAAGTAATTTTGAAAACATTCTTGATATGTAATAAGAATCTTCGACAAGTCCTTTTTTACAGTGAATACCTTCACTTATATTAGTAATTTCATGGGAAGTTTCTCCTGGTCTGCATTACTTGCTTCTTTGTGTTTAAATATTTAATCTTTAGAATTAAATATCTTTGAATGCATGTTTTGTTTGGGTGAACTCTGAGAGCTGGGTTCCCTGGGGGACAAACCGAGGCCTTCAGTGAGCAATATGAAAATTCAGAAAGGAGGACTGGACAGAGGTAGCCTTCAGCCCTGCCCCAAATGATCAAAGTATTAGAGATATCTATTGAATACGTTGTTGTATTCTAAGAGCACTTGGCCTCAGCAACAATAGCAAAGTTCAACAAACAAACAAACAACAAATTCTAGAGAGTCTGCAGAGGACCTGGAACTCTCATGCCTTGCTGATGAGAATATAAAATGATGCAACCACTATGAGAAGCAGTCTGGCATTTCCTCAGAAAGTTTAAAATGGAAGTACAAGTTCATTCAGCAATTCTGGTAGCTTAGTGGTACAGAGTTGCACTTTAAAAAAAAAGTTTATTATTAATTTCAACGAAAATGTAGAGACACTTTGAATTTCCACTCATTCATTGTTGCACGTTTCTCCCCTCCCAACCCTCCCCCCTAGTACACTATCCTCTTGGAAAAGTAAAAGAAAAATTCTTTCATTGTTTTACAATGCCTCCCCCCAGCTCCACTCCACTGGACCACTCCAGGTCCAGTCCACTCTGGACTCTTGTCATGACAAAAATACCTAATCACATATCGCTTTTAAACAGTTTTCTCCCTCATCTGTTTCAATGCAGTATACATTATTGAACCCATCTTTCTCAGTCTCCCCCCAACCCCGAGGTCAGTCCTGTTTTACAACAGTGGCACCTGTCCAGAGTTGCACTTCTAACACAAAGGTACACAGTTCAAATCCATCAGTAGCACCACAAGAGAAAGATAAATAATCTCCTCCTGTGCGATTTGTTGATTGTCTTCAAGTCGAGCATGACTCATAGTGACCTTATGATCAAAAGGCCTGAAGCCCATCTACAATTACCAGCATTTACCAAAGTTCATAGAGTTTCCGGAGGCATGTTATTTAGGAAGTGGATGCCACTCCTGCTTCCAGACCTGTCATAGTATGCTATTGTTGTTATATGCTGTTGAGTCACCTGTGATGTATAGCTACCCTATCTACGTACAGCAGCTCTGAACTCTTCCCTATCCTGAGCCAGTATCACTACTTCTAAAACATCAGCCCCCATCGCCCCAGTCATTGTATCAATCCATCTCATCTGAGGTCTCCCTCTCCTGCACTGTCCGTCTGCCTTCTGAGCATGATGTCTTTCTCCAAAGGCCTATCTCTCCTGGCCACATGCCCAAAGTAAGTGAGGTGGAGCTTCAAAGCGCTAGCCTCCAAGGAAAGACTTGGCTTCACCCTCTCCAAGACAGACCTATTTGTTCTCTTGGTAGTCCATGGTATGTTCGAAACTCTTCTCCAGCACCATAACTCAAAGGCATCGATTCTTCTTCTGTCATTCTAAGTCATTGTCCAGCTTTCAGATGTATAGCAAGCAATTGAGAAAACCAGGACTTATAATAGTCAGACTTCTGTTAATGTGCTGTACAGTCCATATACTCTTCACTTGATAGTAGAGTTTCAATCATTCCAACTAAATCTTTATTTTGTTCTTAGAGCTAAAAGACCTGCTCCCTTAATGTTGAGGGTGGGAAGCCAGGTCGGGCTTCTCAGGGTGTTACAACTAAGCCCTGCAGTTGAGGTTCTGGTGCCAGGAAAGAAGGAAAGAGAAACAATGCCTTCCTTCCAAGTAGAACATATTCTAGTCAAGGAGAGCTCCGTGACACAGCATGAAATAAGGACAACTCCCAGGATCCTATTTCTCACCTGCAGTATTCTTCAAGTAACGCTTTGAGGCATTTTCTCACAAGAAATAACATGAGTAGTGTTTAAGGACCCTTGGCAACACAACTTGCCATTGTAGATCCGTCATTTCTTCTCAAAACAAAGGTCAAGATTAAGCCTGGAAGACTTAGCACAATCTCCAACACAAGAGGATCCAGTTTAGACCAGCTCACCTCCTCCTGCTTCAACTTCCCAAGAGATAAAATCTGTCAGGACTACTGGGAACAGGGATTCTTTGTGTACAGATGTTATTTCTAAATCTGCCCAAAGGCACATCATGAAAATGAGCTCATAAGAGGCATTAAAAACATCTTGGGGGTTTGGGGTGGGTTTTTTCCCCCATTTTCATATTATTCCCTTAAACTGGGATCATTAGGTGTCCAAAAATGAAGGGCAGAATAGCGGTGTGGGCTTTTGTTTGATTTTATGTATCTGATTTGATCATTTCAGCAGAAATTTATGTATATATACAAAACACATCAGGTACACTAAGTAATCTCTGCTGGCATTTTAGTAAATTTAATAAATAAAAGGCATTGCGTGCCACTTCAGCTTATGACGGCATTGTCTTGAAAGGAAGATGAACAGCTCCAAGTGGCACTAGGATGGCCTGATGCGTGTCTCTTTGCAACTTACTTACAGTTTTTGTGTAGCTCTGTTAACGTTTCCCTTTTCTGCCAGCCCTCACGAGTCATTGGCCTCTTTCCAAGTACAGTAGCAAACCTCTCCATCTACATATCTGCAGGAGCTTGGCAGGAGTATGAATTTATGCAATGTACGGTGCCAGGAAGGAGCACCGGTGACACAGTGGTTAATCACTCGGCCGCTAGGAGAAAGGTCAGCAGTTCAAACCCACGGGCCACCCCAGCGGAGAAAGACGGCCCTCTGCTCCGATAAAGATTGTGATTGCCGTTGTTAGGTGCCGGTCCCCTTGGAGCCAAAAGAGAGCTGATCCTCCTCCAGTGAGTTTTCAGAGGCTTAACAGGAGGAGATTGTGCAACCTTCTCCCTCGGAGCAACGGGTGGATTCAAACCAGCTGCATTTGGCAGCACAACTCTTTGCTACTGGGCCGCCAAAACCACTCCAGTAAAGGTTACAACCTTGGAAGCTTTGGAAAGTTAGAGTTCTGTTCTTTTCTATGTGGTTGATATTAACTGGAATCCCCTTGGCCCAATGGCTAGGTGTCATTTAATCAGGGCAACTGCAAAAGCAGATCAGCTGCACTCATCTCCCAAAAGGCAGAAAGGAGCGGCAACTTCCTGAGATTTGGCTCACTGTCCCTGCTCTCTTTTGGGATTTTTTTGTTGCCTTTTTTTTTTTTGTTCTCAAAATCTAGATAATTTGAAAACATTGATGTATCCTGGTTTTTAATAATGCCAGGAAAACTCTAAGTATGTGAGAGTGCAGCTCCTAATTGTATAGAAAAAAGAAATCAAACCACAAAGCCGAGGAGAAAACCCTAGAGCATGTGCACAAAATGCATTTCCCCCCCTTTAGTTCGAGATTTTTCTTTCATGAGGAAAATGCTAAGATACACAAAAAGACGTCTTTATGGCTGGAGGCTCTTACATGTCTAATGGCTTTTGACAGTGTGTTACAGATTGCTAAATCCAATTGAATTTGATTGTTCATGTCGGTAACAAGATAAACCGGTTGACAGAGGAAATTTTTTTTTCCAGCCACTGGTTCATATCAGTGTCTGCAAATTCAGTTTTCTAGAAAATAAAAAGAAAGAAAGAAGTGCAAGAGAGATGAAATTCTAAACCCATCTATTCCTGACATTTGAATTTGACCATGGGGAGTGTATTGATTCTGGAAATAACTGGTGTTCATGCTCTAAAACAAAATTCCCAGGGGAGTACACATCAACTCGTGGAAACTGAGCCCCAAATTATAACAGTCATTCTCAGCCCTCTTAACACACACATGTACAAACCAACCCCATGCCAAGCAGCTAGGGCTTTACATGTTGAGCTGCTAACGTACAGGTCGTTAGTTCAAATCCACCAACTGGCCTAAGAGGGAAAGTTGATGCCGTCTCTTCCCATTAAGATTTACAGCATCTGAAACCCCCAAAGAAGTGTTATCGTGAGTCAGAATCTACTTGATGACTGGTTTTTAATTTTGTTTTTTAGCTCAGTTATGCAAATAAGAAATGTTCCATAAATACACTGTATCCTCTGTTTTCTGTTGTCATTTGTATATTGTATCCTTTTCCCCAAATAATCCTTCTCTGAACTGGCATACTCTTTCTCAGCCTTCAAAATGCAGCATGAGAACCACCACCATGTGGTTGTTGTTAGTTGTTATGGAGTTATGGGGTTCATGGCAGCTCCACATGAGCAGAGGATCGCCCCGTGTGACCTTCTGGGCTGTGGTCATTCAGGAGCAGATTCTCAGGTCTTACTTCCCAGGAGCCTGTATCTTTCAGGAGTCAACTGTTAATCATTTGCACCACTCAGAGTCTTCCTAACAGCCTGAATAGTGTCCTCATTCCAGGTCTCCCAATCTCTTGTACTCCAGCACACATGGGGGGACCAGACATGATCCTCTTCATAATAGTAGCTCAGTGGGATTATGTATTTAAATACCAGTGGGCCAAAATGGCCCCTCTCATAGGCCGGTATAAGAATTTCCAGGGTGTGAATGTATTTTGAAACAGCCACAAGTACCGTGCTCTACCCAGTCACATTAGGGATTCTGATAGCTTCATCTTCTATAGATAACCACTTCAGCAATTATTTATCCTAACATGTTGTTGTTCCTCCACCTCAGTTATACCTTTGTCTCTGACACTGATACTATTGTTTGTTGATACTGTTGTGTATTGTTACGTACCATCGTAGCTGACCTTCCAGCGAGTTTTCAGAGGCAGTTAATAGTACAAGAGGAAATTGCTCATCTTTATCCTCCAGAGCAGCTGATGGATTTGAACCTAGGCCTTTGGGCTGACAGCTCAACCCCTTACCACTACACCACCCTTACTCATTTTTATATCATTGTGCACCCCCCCCAGTGTATTCTTACACAAAGGAGCCTCTTAGTAAAGGTTTGTTCAGAGAACAATTAAGTGAATAAATTAGTAAATGATTGAGGAAATTTATAGGATACGGTAGACAGCATTCATAACTAGAAAATTATGAAAACTAAACTATTAAAAAAATGAAAACATAGTAACTTGATCCTAGGGGAACTGCCTGTTGGACAGTTCTCACCTGAGCTGCACAGTGATCACTGGTTGCTTAAAAATCACCGAAAGTCTGCAGTGTAGAAAATCTTAATTGAATTCTGCTCTAAGTACAATATTAATACTGGATTTCCGAGACTTACTGTGAAAAAATGCAAAATAACTTTATGAAAATTAGCTTCACCTGTTTCTCTCTGTTTCTTACTTCCTGTAGCTCCTAGAAAATTTTAAGCTGTATGTGTAGCTTGCATTTGTGGCTTTCAAGATATTTCTCTTGGAAAGATCTGCTGTTAGTGAGGCCCAAAGTCCTGACTGGTTGAGTCTAACTTTAGTCCATCAAATGAGAGTTCAGAGTAGAAGAAGAAACAGGCTGCTGAACACAATTGCTCAACTCCTTGAAAGTGTGTGAAAGGTGTGTAGAAAGTATATCATCAACAGTCATCCCCCAAGAATTACTGGATTTCTACTGTTTTCCACACCAATAGACAACATCAAAATAGATGGAGTAAAGGTTGAAATTGTCAACGATTTCATCTTACTTGAATCCACAATCAACACACTTGATACCGACAGTCATGACATTGGGAGACACAAGTCAGCTCTCAGGGCCTTCTCCAAATTACTGAGGAGCAGTGATGTCAGTTTAAAGACTAGGGTGTGCCAGATTCAGGCCATGGTCTTTTCAATCACTTGCTATACATCTGAGAGCTGGACAATAAATAAGGATGACAGATGAAGAATTGGTGTCTTTGAGGTGCGGTGTTGGAGTAGAGTACTAACTATCCCATGGTCTATCTTGGAAAAGGCACAGCCAGAGTGCTCTTTGGAGGCATGGATGGTGAAACTTCATCTCATATATTTTGGGTATGTTACTAGGAGACGCTGCTTCTTGGAGAGGAACATCATACTTAGAAAGACAGGAAGACCTTCAACGAGATGAATTGACACAGTGACTACAACAACGGACTCAAGAGTGTCAGAGATGGTTAGGATGGCACAGAATAGGATAGGGTTCAGATCTGTTGTTCAGAGGATCACTATAAGTTATACTCACTTTGAAGGTTACCTAACAACAACAATTATTTTTCTTTTCCAGGTATTCCGTTCAATCCATGTCCGTCACCGAAGTCCTCATCCCTGCATTATTAGGCATCATTCACGCACACAAACTGTGCATCCTCTGCTCCCCTCCTCCACCGCTGCGTCAGCTTCATCAGCTTCATCCTCAAAAGTCGCCCAGCCCTTCAGTAAGAAGGCTTTCATTGAAAAATGGGCACCGGATATGAATAGACACTTCACCAAAGAAGACATTCAGATGGCCAACAGGCACATGAAGAAATGTTCAAAATCCCTAGCTCTAAGAGAAATGCAAATCAAAACAACTACGAGATATCATCTCACCTCAGTAAGAATAGCAGAATTTAACAGAACAGCAAGCAACAAATGCTCGCGAGGTTGTGGAGAAACTGGAACCCTTATTCACTGTTGGTGGGAGTGTAAAATGGTGCAACCACTGTGGAAGGCCGTATGGCGCTTTCTCAAAAAGTTGCAAATAGAGATACCATTTGACCCAGCAGTTCCACTACTGGGAATATATCCCAAAGAGACTATAACTGACATCCAAGCAGATATATGCACACCCATGTTTATCGCAGCTCTGTTCACAATAGCAAGGAGTTGGAAACAACCCAGGTGCCCATCAACAAACAAATGGATAGAGAAGCTGTGGTATATTCACACAATGGAATACTATGCTGTATTAAAAAACAAGGAACTCATGCAATATTACTCAATATGGGTGAGCCTGGAGGATATTATGCTGAGTGAAATATCTCAGTCACAAAAGGACAAATATTGCATGGTGCCACTGCTGTAAAATGGGACTGATATCAGGGTGGGGGTTAGACTGAGAAAAACTGGATAAATTGTGTATACTGCACTGAAACAGATGAGGGAGTGAATAATTTAAAAGCGATGTATGATAGGGTATTATGGTTACCACAAGAGTCCACAATTAAGGTTGCATAGTGGAATGTACTTGGGGCGGTGGGAGGGGTGCGGGGGAATTGTGTACCAGGGAGGGAGTCTTTCTTTTACTTTTGAAAGAGAGGGGCGAACTGGGGGGCGGGGGGAGAGGGCTGGGCGGGTAGAGAAGTACAGCAATGAATGAATGGAAATCCAAATTCTCTGTAAATGTTCATTAAAATTATTTTTTTAAAAAAGAAAGCTTTCATTCACAACAACCCCAGAGCCACTTGTGCTGGAAAGCCTTTCCGTTCTTCTCAAATGTCTTCTCAAGGCATCCTCCCTGTGTATTCCAACTGCATTTGAATATTCTAATATAACAATGTGTGTGTGTGTGTGTGTGTGTGTGTGTGTGTGTGTGTGTGTGTGTGAATAACTACCTTAAAGACACTTCAAAGTCAGGGACTGCCATTGTGTGTAAATTTTACAGAAGAAAAAAAAATCCAAACAAATTGAATGAGTGAATTCAGTGATGGTCTAAAAAGCATAGCCCATTTTTTCCAGTGAAGGTTTTGGCCTAGAAATACAGTATGTCTTAAATGGCATACAGTAACTGGCTTAATGAAAATGTATCAAAGCCTCACCTGGAATTAAGTTGATGAGTAAAGTCAACTTAATCCTTAAAACTCCTGTGTCAGACAGGATGCATATTTTGCAAAGAGGTTGAAAGTGTGATTATGGAAACAGCTGTTAAAACATGTTAGATTCACATTCACTGTCAGGAGTGTTTATTTCTGTGCTAACCTTCAGAAACCCTATTGTATCAGCCTTAGTTCTTCAGAGAAGTGAGGTCATTGACACATGCACATACATATACATGTCTGCATGTCTGTATGCACATACACACACATATACATATATGTAGAACTCTCTTGGTGCATTATTTAGGAAGTTGTGCTGCTAACCCAAAGACCACACCTCTCTGTCGGTTCAAATCCACTAATAGCTCCAAGGGCGAAAGATTGACCATCTCTTCCTGTGTTATTTACAACCTCTCAAACCCAATCTTTTTCCTGAGGATCGGGTAAATACAGTGGACCCATGGGAAAAAGATGAGCAATATTCTCCTATGGTTTACAGACTATGAAAACCCACTGGAGGGTCAGCTGACTCCAAGACAGTGATGATAGATGATAGATAGATAGATAGATAGATAGATAGATAGATAGATATTGATAGAGATGACATAAGTTGTGTTGTCAGGTGCTGTTGAGTTAATTACAACTCACAGTGACCCTTATGAACAACAGATCTGAACCTTGACCTATCCTGGGCCATCATAACAACCTCTGATATGTGTGACTCTGTTGTTACATATACATACATGCACTCTCTTTGAATCATATAAACAAATTTCATCTTATATACTTTGGTCATGTGGTCAGAAGGCATCATTTCTTAGAAGAAGACATCATACAGGGCAAGGTCTCAAAGAGTCTGAAAAAGAGTGGAAGACTCTCAACAAGATGGATTGAGATAACGAGTCTTACAACGAGTTGGTGCAGGGTGGAGCTAGGTTCCTACACAGCCAGGGTCAGTATGAGTGAGAGTCAACTTGTAGGTGTATAAAAAACAACAATTACATGTTCTTCTGAAGAGAAGAGCTATCACATTAACCAACTTCCAAGATCTGTGATGCAAACATTCTTAAAAGTTTTGCCCTTTTCTGTTTGCACTCAGGATTGCAAAGTTTCTATACCAAGTCTATGACCATGATACAGACGATTTAGCTATCAGGCCATGAAGAACATGTGTTTATCTTCTTCCAATAAGTTCTTCGGATAGGTTTTGCCTTCTTGCACCAAGATAATATTTTCATCATTTAGGTAATCTTTAAAGTACATCATGTTCTTCAAGAGATCTACTGAAAAAAGCAGAACTTTATAAAACATGAAGCTAAAAGAAAAGTCTAGAGCAACTGATGGTTAAGAAGAATATTTTTAATTTGCTTTAAATGGATTAAGAATGAGTGATAGTATTTCTGTCATCACAGGAGTCTAGAGCGAGGGCTACATGGTGGAGGAGACCTGGGGGAGGGTTTGTAAAACAATGAAAGAATCTTTTCTTTTACTTTTCCATAATTTTTTGACTCATGTACTTATAACTTGTTAGTCAAATTTGTGTCTTCTAGGTTGCAACACCCCCATAATACGTCTTCAAGGATATGAACATGTACGGCCAAGCACAATCAATAAGAGTGCATCTAAATTCCAAAATCAATCTCCATAATAGTCTATGTGTTTCCTACTGCCAAAGGGGCCCTTTAGAGTAGTGAGAGAAGATCTTCACCCTGAAACCCACAGCGTCCCTTTTCAGCAGGAAGTAGCTAAGAGAATACGCCATCCCCTTTTCCTTATGACTCAGGGTGAAGTCTCTCTCAGGGAGGAGTGATAGGGAATGGCAAAGGACACACTGACAAAGAAGATTAATCAGAACTGGCTTTGACAAGCACTGTGGCATTTGGACAAGAACAAACTGGGAGGAGGGTAGAGAGAATAGTGCAACAATGAATGAATGGAAACCCAAAATCTCTGTAAATGTTTATGAAAATTAATAAAATATAATTATAGAGAAAAAAAAAGAATGAGTGATAGGAAACTCCAATTAGAAAAGCTCACTTAAACATCAAGGTGAGCAAGTTCTCTCCCATTAATTCATCTGCTTTCAACTACACTCTGTCAAAATAAAGAAATTCCAAAGGGTAGGAATTGGAGAGAGCTTCTAAAGACAAGAGTAAAACAAGTACTCCTTAAATGTCACAAATTGACAGTGGATTCCTTTCCAGCCACATGACTCCCTGCTACACTCAACTCTGAGAGTAACGCATTCGCATTCGCACTCCTTGAAAGGTGAGATTGGGGTGTCACTTGCAGATAGATTTAGAGGAGGTAGCTCTGACCAAGCTACCTGTCAGCCATCACTATTCCAGGAGGGTGTCAAAACCTGCTAAGATAAGAGTCTGTTTTTTTATATTTAATTTACAATGAAAATGAAGAGGAAGAGGAGGAGGTTGATATTTCCTGACTATTCATTCCATTTTCCTGAGATATCTACCTGTTTCACTGTCTTTAACAATTTTAAACTAAAATGCCATGAGTACGCTAACATTTTCTTATCCAGATCACCATCACACTCGTGTACTAAAGGAAACAATTACATAGTTAGAAATGAGACTTCATTGGCAAATAACATATTTGCAAGTTATTTTCATGGATGGAGCATTTCTCCAAAATACTTCATCCTTGTGAATGGAACTTAAAATTGTTACAACAGGGTTCAAATACTTCCAAAACATGCTGCCCTTACTTCATTACTTAGAGATTTAATTTCTTGAGTGGCAAGAGTACTGCCAATAAAACTTTCTTAAAACATTACTTTTTATTCTATTCCCCATTTTCTATCAGAGAAGTATTATAGGACCAAGGGAGGGGACTTATCAGGAGAGCAATGTGGGGACAAAACCAAAGTCGGCGTGACTTGCAGCAAAACCAGGGAGCTTTGGTGGCTCAGTGTGTAGAGAGCTGCACGGCTCACCCCAAACCCGGCTTCTCTGGCATTTTCTGCATAGCTTTGCAGTAGAAAGAGAAGCAGTCTTCTCCCGTGCGATTTACAGCCTTGAAAACCCAATGGAAGATGGCTATGTTTCAATTCTGTTCATTGAAATAAATAAGAAATACTGGAATTACCAGAAAAGAATTATAAGATAATTATAATATGTATTTCAAAGATGGTATTAACACAGAGAAATTTAGAAAATGAAAAGGAAACAAAAACCCTAAAACTGAAAAGTGCAATATCTGAAATTTTAAAAAACCTCATTCAATATCATTATCAGTAGATTGGCTCCAACAAATGAAAGTTTCAATCAGCTTAAAAATAAGTTCATAAAAATCATTCAACTTAAATACACACAAAGAAAAAAGATGCACCCTCTTCCATGCCATTTATAGCCTCAGAAACGCAATGGAGGATTTGCTCTGAGTTGGAACAACTCCATGGCAATGAGAGAGAGAGAATCTTTACAGAAGCCGACAGCCACATCTTTCTCCCCTGGAGCAGCTGGTGGATTTGAATGGCTGCTCTTTAACACCCCAGAAATGCTTTAAACTGTGAGCCACGACAGCTCCTTATGCCCATGATAACTAGTCCTAGCAACAAAGGCCATGTCCTGAAAATCATAGCAGATTCCAACCGCCAGGTTCTAGCCTTTCTGCCCACTCAAGATTTAGACTTTTCAAATTCCAATTCCCATATACATTTGCCTAAGTATGAAATGTATGATAGAGTCCTTGGATTGCTCAGTTAAGCACTTAACTACTAACCAGAAAAGTTGGAAGTTCAAACCTACCTAGAGGTGTTTGGGAAGATAAAACTGGTGATTTACTTATGTCCAAAAGTCACAGCCAGGAAACCCCATGGACACAGTACTGCTCTGAACTCGTGATGGTGCCATGAATCAGGATCCATAGCAACTAATAACATCCATCTATAGACCAAGAGGCACTTGTGTAAACAGAGCAAGAAAACACTACATGGTTTAAAATTAAGAAATGTGTGTATCAGGATTGTATCCTCCCTTCACTTCTATTCAACGTGTATGCTGAACAAATTATTTGAGATGCTGGACTCTGCGGGGGAATGTGGTGTCAAGATCAAAGACTCATCAATAAGCTTCATTATGCAGATGTTACAACCTTGCTTGTTCAAAGTGAGGAGGACTGGAAGCACTTGTTGCAGAAGATCAAAGAATCCAGCCTTTAATATGGATTGTATCTCAACATTGAGAAAGTAACAATTGTAAGCACTGGACTGAAAGACATTAGGATAGATGGAGAGAAGATTCAAACTGTCAACACTTTCATCTTACTTGGATCCACAATCAACACCCTTGGTACCAGCAGTCGGGAGATCAGAAGATTTTTTTGCACAGGGGTTAGGAAACCCTTCAAATTATTGAGGAGCAATAATGATGTCAGTTTGAGAACTAAGATGTGTCTGACCCAGGCCATGGTCTTTCTGATTACTTACTATGCCTCTGAGAGCTGCATGATGAGTAAAGATGGCAGAAAAATAACGGACACCTTCGTTCGAGCTGTGGTGTTGGAGAAAGGCGCTGAACATCTCCTGAATGGCCAAAAGAATGAACACCTATGTTTTGGAGATGGTGTGACCGGAGTGCTCTTTGGAGGCAAGAATGATGAGGCTTTGCCGCACCTACTTTGGACATGTTGCTAGGAGGGGCTATGCCTTAGGGACTTAATGCTGGGAAGGCTAGAGGGTAGAGGGTAGAGGGTCAGAGAAGGAGAGGAAGACCCTCAACCAGACAGATTGATTCAGTGACTGCTGCAATGGGCTCTTGTGTGTCAGGAAGTGTGAGGATGGTGCAGGACAGAACAGGGTTCAGATCAGATCTTTTGTTCATAGGGTTGTTATGAGTCGCGCTTGACTCGATGGCACCTAACATCAGCAAGGATGTTGACAGCCTAGTCTCCCAAATCTGTCAATATATTATATGAAAAGGGGGCATTCAGGTAACAATTGAAAGTAAGATTGCCAACCAGCTGACCTAAACAATGAGATTATTTTTAATCACCTGGATGGGCCCTATGTCCATGGCTCCTTTCCACTTGACCAAAACTCATTGCTGTCCCATCATTCCAACTCATAGTGACCCTATAGGACATAATAGAAATGCCTTAGCATCTCC
The DNA here is from genome assembly GCF_000299155.1 of Elephantulus edwardii. Classification (NCBI taxonomy): domain Eukaryota; kingdom Metazoa; phylum Chordata; class Mammalia; order Macroscelidea; family Macroscelididae; genus Elephantulus; species Elephantulus edwardii. Next base: position 10,553,560 of record NW_006399764.1, on the reverse strand, counting down.
CAGGCTGTAAACCTTTGTGGTTGTGGAAGCAAGTTGCCACATCATTTTCTCATGGAGTAGCGGGTGGGTTTGTGTCTCTAACCTTTCGTTTAGCAGCCAAACTTTTAGCTACTAAATGACCCAAGTTCAAACCAAACCCACAGCCACCAAGCTGATTCCAAACTATGACGACTTCCATCAGCTTTCCAAGGCTGTAAATCTTTGCAGAAGCAGAACGCCCATGGTTCTCCCACAGGGTCACTGGTAGATTCAAGCAGCTAACTTTTAACAGTGCGACACGTTACACACTACGCACAGCACCACCAGGCTTCTTAATATTGTCCCATGTGTCCTTAAATATGGACGAAGGAGACGGTGTCAGAGTGAAAAATGGATTCTCCACTGGAGCTTCCAGAAAGCTGCACAATCTCATTGTCTCCTTGATTCTTGTCCAGTGCGATTTGCACCAAACTTCTGAACTACAAAGTTTAAAGGTAATTGGTGCTGCCGTAAGCCACTGAGTTTGTGGAAATTTGTGACAGCAGCAATGGGAAACTAATACAGAGAGACTCTACTTTCCTCCAGAATTTTAGGTGAGGAATTTTGAATCTCTATTAAAAAGTTAATTTCTCAATTCACAAACACCTGGTTATAAAACAGTCTTCTAAGCTGGACTACAAGAATAAAACAAAGTCTCTGTTTTCTATAATGCTCATTTTCCCCTGTCATCACATTCCCCCAACACAGATCTATAGCACTGTGAACTACATACAGCTTTCAAAACTGGAACATTGCCCTACAAATTCTAAAGGTTCATTTTCCTGGATGTCTTTTTTTATCTCATAATTATGAATAATGAACATTTCACATTTTTCAAGTAGCAAATAGAATCCTCCCAGTTCTAGTACAATTTTCTATACAAGAACTCCATGGACTAGAAAGGCAATAAAATGGAGTTAGCCAAGCAAAGAAATCAGTCAGAAAAAGGATTCAAATCTCTAACAAAATTATTTAAACCTATTTAAAAAGAGGTTTCAACTCAAAACAGCTTCTGAGGTTGTTTTTTTTTAACTGACTTAAAGTGCTGCTTTTGGTGTCTGCTATATAAATCAAATAGTTGTATCTCTTGAAGTAAATCACTTCATATTAATGTCTTTGGCATCACGTGGAGAGACTTTAGTGTTCGTGCCAAATCCTTAGGGTTCTCAGACACATCACATGAGCACATTTAATGACAGACCTCATATGTGTTTTTATTAAACGTTACAGTAAATCTTCACCTGCAAAACTCTAAGTAATGTATTTCAGAGGCAAATCCTTCTCTGGGCAGTGATCTGTACTGAGACTAAAATTGCCTCAAGCGCTTTCATTGTTAGTACTTTGTTCCAGCGACTTTAATCTACAGTTTACTTCATGGGCAAAGTATCTACCTATGTACCTAATGAGGCTTAACCCCTGCCTGCCTTAAAATACCATTCTGCAGGGAAGTGAAAATATGGGTACCAGTATGAAGTCTACAACTCGACGGCACTTAACAACAATAACATCGACAACATAGAGAGATCTACGTTGGCCTGGTGGACAGAAAGTTATGCTACCAAGCCCAAGGTCGGTGATTTTAATCTGCATCACTCAGGCTTGGTTTAAATCGGTTTTTTGTTAAACATGCTTCTAAGTGGTATAGCACTGGCCTGTCGATTTGCTGTACAGAGGTAACTCATGGTTGCTGTGATGCTGAACACTGTGACACTGATGTGCCAGATGCAATAATGGTGACCCATGGTGGACAGACAGTGTTTGGTGGAGCTTCCCGATTAAAACAAGCTTGGAAGCAGGAGTGGCATCCACTTCAGAAATTACTTGCCTCTGGAAACTCTATAAACTTGGAGAAAGGATGAAAGTTATACTAGCGTTCAGGTCTTTTGTTCACAGCATCACTATGAGTCGTCTACGATTCAGCAGCACTTAAGAACAACAACAACAGTATGAAGTTAACATAAAAACTATGTTTAGTAATTTATTACTTCATTTGTAAGGCTGCACAGCAAATAGCCAAGGCAATCCCCTTAATCCTTTCCTCCTTACCCTCTTTCCACCCCCTGTGAGGCGCATTTGGTTGGCTTCTAAGGCTAAGATTCGGAGTCTGGCTAGGGAAGAGCTTTCTCCTTGGTACAGTCTTGTCCAGCCCTGGGACACAAACTCTCCCAGGCCCACAAGGGAACACCTGAGAACAGTCCGCTCACATACCAAGATCACGTGTTCATATCCCTTTGTCATGACCCTTCATTTCTGACTCCCACTTGGATGGCTCAAAAAGAACAAAAGGATTGATTAGACATTGGAACCAATGAATTACCTTCTTGTTGTTGTTAGGTGCCATCGAGTTGAGTACAACCCATAGTGACCCTATGAACAACAGATCTGAACCCTGTTCTATGCTGCACCATCCTCAAACTTCCTGAAACATTAAAGTCCATTGCAGCAGTCACCTTATCAATCCACCTGGTTAAGGATCTTCCTCTCTTTTGCTGACCTGCTACCTTTCCAAGCATCATGTCTCTTTAAGGAATCGTCTTGGCAATGTGCCCAAAATATGCGAGCTGAAGCCTCATCTTCTTTGCCTCTAAAGAAAGAGCACTCTGGCTGGACCCTCTCCAAGACATATTTGTTTGCTTTTTTGGCAGTCCATGGGATGTTCAGTGCTTTTCTCCAACACCACAGCTCAAAGGCACCAATTCTTCATTCACTTGATGCTCAAAGCTATTCATTAATTACCTTAATCAGTGGCAATTAGTATTATAGAATGAAATGTCTATGAAGGAATACGAAAACCATGTACGATTTGTAACCTCTCACACACCAAAAAATAAAGAAAATTTAGGAACATAGTTTTTCTTCTTGTGCCCCTTCAGTAATATTACATGAATTATCGTAGCCAAAACAGTCACTTAGAGCAATAATATTGCTACATATTAGATAGTCCCTAAAATGCAGACATTTACATCAACAAATATTTATTCCTACTGTTTTAGTTACCTAGTATTGCTGTAACACAAACAGGTGATGTTAAACAACAGGAAATAAGACAATAATTATTGTCTCAAAGTTCAAGAGGCTAGAAGTCCAAGTCGAAGCCTTGATTCTAGGGATGGTCTTCTGTATCCACAGTCCTCTGGCATTCTTTGCATTCCTTTGATTATAGGCAATCCTCATGTAGAATCTGTTGCCCCCACATGTATGTCTCTGTCTATTCTGTAACTCAGAGATGACCGGGTTTAGGATTCATTCTATGCTAGTATGACTTCATTAGGTCACATCCAAACAAGGTCATATCCACAGGTACAGAGGCCAAACTTTAGCATATGTTTTTGGAGATGCAACTCAATCCAAAACACTTAACACTTGTACATCTGTAGTGACAAGCTTGGCTAGACTCCCAGGCTGTCGCTTGATGGACCTCAGCTCCTACTTGAAGATTCAATTGAAGTCTGTTCTAAGTCTTTGTTCTGTGATTAAGCTGATGGGGAAATAGCTATCTAAAGCATGATATTGTCATGATTGGATAGAGCACAAGAAACCAACAACATGCAAGAAACAAGAAGCACAACATAGAACACAAGAAGCCAACATCATGCAAGCGAGTGTCACCAAAATCTCATTGGCCAAAGTTCAAAGTTAATGATTAGGAGACCAAGGCAAGTAAGAATGATACAAATCCATCATGGTAAAATGAAGAACCAAGTTAAAAAGTCAGTCTATACCAGTATCTTAATAATGTTCAGGAATCCATAGAATGAAGACCTTCTGGTCAACCATCGTGAAGGAAGAGGGGAAAAGAAGAAAGGCAAACTTAAAAAAAAAAAAAAGAAAGGCAAACTGTATTTTCTAGAGCTAAGAGCTCTCAACAACAAATTAAATTGTTGCTGTTCTTCTTGTTAGGTGTCATCAAGTCAAGTACAGCTCAAAGCAACCCTATAAACAACAGACCTGAACCTTGTCCCATTGTGAGCCATCCTGAGCAACACTGACACACTTGAGTCCATTGCTACAATCACATCTTCCCAAGATCCCTTTCAAAAGAAGAGCCTCTCCTAACATGTCCAAATATGAGAGATGGAGCTTTGTCATCTTTGCTTCCAAGGACACTCTGGCTGCACTTTTTTCCAAGACATTTATTCTTTTGGCAGTCCATAGAATACTCAGGACTCTTCTCCAGCACCACCACTCAAAGGCATCATTTCTTCTCCTGTCATCCGTATTCATTGTCCAGCTCTCAGATTCAGAGTGGTGTTGTTGTTATGTGCCGTCGAGTCGCTTGCGACTCACAGTGACCCTATGTACAACAGCCCTAAACTCTGCTCTGTCCTGTGCCAATTGCACTGTCTCTGACACTCCCATCCCGATTACCCCAGTCACTGAATCAATCCATCTCGTAAATGATCTTCCCCTCCTGCGCTGTCCCTCCACCCTCCCAAGTATGATGTCCTTCTCCAAGGACCTGTCTCTCCTCACAACATGTCCAAAGTATGTTAGACGGAGCCTCAGAATCCTTGCCTCCAAGGAGCCACCCAGTTTAACCCTTTCCAGGACAAATCTGTTTTCCTAGCAGTCCATGGTATTCTCAGTACTCTTCTCCAGCACCACAGCTCAAAGGCATCAATTCTCCTTCTATGCTCCTTGGTCATTGTTCAACTCTCTGAAGCAGAGATTCAGAGTAAAAGACCATGACCTGAATCAGGCACAGCTTCGTCTTCAAGCTGACATCATTGCTCTTAAGTATTTTGGAGAGATACCTGACAGCTGACTTGCCCAATTCAGTACATCTCCTAACTGTTGGTACCAAGTGTATTGATTATTGATCTAAGCTAGATTAAATCACTGAGTTGATCTGAACAATAAGAAATCATTGACAGCTTCAATCTTTTCCCCTTCTATTATGATGTTGTCTGTTAGCCCCATGGTGGAAACTTTGTTTTCTTGATGTCAGCATGTCCCAAGGGCTGTGTAGTTCTTGATCTTCTGCAACAAGAGTTTTAAGTCTTCCTCACTTTGAGCAAGCACAGTTGTGTCATATGCGTAATACAGGTTATTGATGGTTCTTTCTCTAATTCTGATGCCATAATCCTCTAAAGAGCCCAGATTCATTAACAATTTGATCAGCATACAGATTGAATAGTTATGGAGAAAGGACACATCCCTGACATGATTTTAAAACATGCAATATTCCCTTGCTCTGTTCAGACAACAGCTTCTTGATCTAGGTATTGATTTCACATGAGGTGAATTAAGTGTTCTGGAATTCCCATTCTTCTCAATTTTAGCCATAGTTTGTTATGATCCACACGGTCAAATTCCTTTGCATAGTCAATAAAATACATTCTCCTTATATTCTGTTTTCAGCCAGGATCAATCTGACATCTGCAATGATATCCCTGGTGCCACTACCTCTTCAAAACCCTACTTGAACTTCTGGAAGTTAAAATAATAGATAAATTAGGTGGCTAACTCTGAGAAGAATGGGAATCCCAGAACACTTGTTTGTGCTTCTGCAAAACCTATCCTTGGATCAGGAGGCATCAGAACAGAGCAAGGGAACACTGCATGGTTCAAAATCGGGAAGGGTGTACGCCAGAGATGTGTCCTGTCTCCATACTTTTCCATATATATGTGAAACAGATCATCTGGAAGGTTAGGCTCTATGAGGAGGAATGTGGCATCAGGATGGGAGTAAAACTCATCAACAACCTACATTATGCAAATGACATAACCCTGCTTGCTGAAACTGAGGAAGACCTGAAGCGCTTGCTGAACAAGGTCAAGAACTGCAGCCTTCAATATGGATTGGAGCTCAATATCAAGAAAACAAAGATTCTCATCGCTGGGCTGATTGGCAACATCATGATAGACTGTAAAGAGATTGAGATTGTTAGCAGCTTTAGTTTGCTTAGCTCCACAATCAACACTCTTGGTATCAGAAGCCAGGAAATTAAAAGACAAATTGTATTAGGAAAGTTTGCTGTCAGAGACCTCTCCTGAGTGCTGAAGAGCAACGATGTCAATGTAGAGACTAAGATGCTCCTGATCCAGGCCATGGTCTTTGCAATTATTTGCTATGTGTCAGAAAGCTGGACCATGACTAGAGATAGTAGAAGGAGAATTGATGCCTTTGAACTGTGGTGCTGGAGAAGAGTATTGTATACACTATGAACTGTTAGAAGAATAAACTGGTTCATTCTAGAGAGGTAAAATCAGGCTGCTCCTTGGAGGCAAGGATTCTGAAACTTCGTCTGACATACTTTGGGCATGTTGAAAGGAGGGACCAGTCCTTGGAGAGGGACATTATGCTTGGGAGGGTGGAAAGACAGTGTAAGAGAGGAAGATCCTCTATGAGATGGGTTATTGATTCAGGGTAATGGGGGTAGGTGTGTCAGAGACAGTAAGGCCGGCAAAGGATAAAATAGGGTTCAGAGCTGTTGTACATAATGTTGCTATGAGTTGCAAGTGACTTGACAGCACATGATAACAACAACATGTGGTTCCAAATTTAGATAATATAAAATGATTTTATTTATCTCATTTATCCTTTAATTATTTCTTTTTTAACAGAATTATGATACCTCTAGACTTTCTGTGGTAATTGTCTCTATTTATTTCCCTTCTTTGTAGCTGTGTCATCACAAATACTGAGGTGTACGTAATAGTGCTGGTGTCAGAGGTTTTTAGACCTGATTTTTTTCCCCAGTTTTCTTTTTAAGAATTAATACTTCATTTTTTGTATGACACACAATGTGTAACTGGTGCTCTCTTATCTATGGTTGCTATTTTCTTTTTAAATATACCATGTTTTTACTTAAATGCAATTTAAATAAAATCATAAGCAAATTTTAAAAAGCAAAATGTAAGAGGATAGTGGAAAACACAATGTACAGGAACTTTGTATGCAAACCAATTATAAAACAAAAATTTTTTAAATATTAGTCTATATACAGTATTTGTCTTGAGTCAGTTCACTCAGCATAATGGTCTCTCATGTTGTAGAGTATGTTATAAAATCATTGTTCTTTAGTATTCCTTTGTGCAAATGTAGTACAATATCTCAATCTGTTTGTTATTTAAGGGCATCTGGGCTGTTTCCATTTTCTTGCTATTATGAACAATGCCTCTGTGAGCATAAGGGTATATAACTGTGTTTTTGTCTCAGTTTTCATTTTCTTAACAGCACGATAGTTGGGTCATATGGGATTTCCACGTCCAGCTTTTTTTTAAAGAGAAATTTTTATTTTATACTCATTTGCTTACACAGTTTCTATACATCGTTTTTCACTCTGGATCTTTCCCATTTCCTTGACCGGTCACCCCTCCCTCTACCCTTCAAATTGTATGGCCCTATGATTACCCCCCTGCCCATCCTCGTAATAAGACCTGAATTTTAACCACAGCTCCACCACATTCTTTCTAAACAATACCAAGCAAATTCTTCAGTGTCTAAGTTTCTTCAGCTCTCAATGATGATATTTGTGTTGTAGATAGAGTTCTTGCAAGAAGTAAACAGTACATTCCTGGAACATAGTAGCAGTGTGAATTTGAAACAGATTTTGTGTTAATTAGTCCTTAATCTCTTTCTCTTCCAACTTCACCACAGAATATGTTTGTTTTTTAGGGTGTGGTTTTGGGGGTTTTAGGATGCTGTTGTGTTTTGTTTTGTTGTGTTTTTGTTGGTTGTTTTTTTCCCCAGCAGGGTGAGTTAGCATCGTTAAAGAATAAGAATAATTTGTGGACATGATAGTGAGTCTCAAGATACATTATCTGAAGAACTTTCTTACACATTTGGCAAGCTCTTGTTTTTATTCTCATTCCTAGTTCTTGGGAGAAATGTAAGCATGGAATCTGGAGGATGTCACTGTCTAATTGTACAAAAATGTCTCAAGTGCACCACAAACAAAAAAGATCTTCTACCCCTTGTTAGCCTACTTTAGATCGACTGTAACCAACTCATGACTGTCCCTCCAGGAGGTTTTCAGGGACAATAAGTCACGCGGGAGAAAATTCCCCTCTTTCTGTCATGGAACTGCTGGTGGATTCAAACTACCACAGATTCAGGTTAGCGGCCTAACTCTGTACAGACTACACACCAGAGTTCCCTAACAGGATTTAATGACCTTAAATATTCCTTTATTTTTAAATAGAATGGACCCCACATCCTACCTCAGCCTTGATATCCAACTCGCTTCATTAAACACATAAGTATAATTAACTCTGATAACTTGTATAATTACTTAATTATCACACAGTATGTTTTCAGAAGACAACCTTCATCTCCGGCTTTTTAACCACTGTACTTATACTTATTCCTAGTACTTGACACTGCAGATGTTCTGTAAATATTTGTCAAATGAATGGATGGATGTAAGACGGAATGACTGAATCTTAATTGTTAACTGAAAGGCTTCCTAATTAAATACATACTAATGAAAACTTTAGCCTATTATTTTTATTTTTAAGCTCAAAATGGGTTTGTATTATTTCCTTATATATAATCATAAAGCTGTTGTTGCAAATAATTGTCACTTCTAAACCTTAATTTAATATTTGAGTTCTAAATGGTTACTTTTACAGCTAAGTCTTCTAGATTGTGTGAATGTAGCATTTAGAGGTTAAATAGGATGTCATTATAATCTAATCAAGGGTGTTTTTCAAGTATAAAATGAATAATGATGTTAGAATGAAGCTTTAGTTATTCCCATTTAACATTTAAACTTTAATTTTTATTGTCATAAAGTGGCATAAATCAAATAGCATTATTTTTTCATAAAACCTCCTTTATAATAAAAAATCAAATGTTTCCTAATCACTGTTAAAAAAATAATTACCATGAGAACATATTTCAGAATTTGGACTGAAATAAGCAGTTCAAGTACTGCTGAAGTGGGTGTGGGTGTGGGTATACAGTATGTTTTGTTACTCCACGTAAGTAAAATATAAACCACAACTATATATACTACTTGGGGTATATAGCTCTAATTATAATGCATATAAGGTATAAAGATATAATCTTCTATATGTGTAAAATCTTAGGATTCTCTTATTGTTGGTGTGTAGTACTTGGAACTTTGCCCTTACACCTTGGCTGTTCCAGCCCACCAGCAGCTCCCCTGGAGAAAGATGAGTGTTCTCTTCCAGTCATGATTTATGGCTTTGGAAACTCTCTGGAGGATAACTATAAATTGGAACCAACACAACAGCAGTGAGTTTGTGTTTTGAATTTTTCTAAATAACAGGTCTTTAGAGAGGGACATCATGCTGGGCAGAGTGGAGGGACAGCGCAGGAGGGGAAGACCCACTATGAGTTGGATTGATTCAGTGACTGGGGTAATCTGGATGGGTGTGTCAGAGGCAATGAGATTGGCACAGGATAGAGCAGGGTTTAGGGCTGTTGTACATAGGGTCGCTATGAGTCCCAAACGACTCGACGGCACATAACAACAACAACAACAACATTATGCTCTGGTGGTTTAGTGGTAAGAAACTGTGCTGCAACCCCAAGGCACATGGTTCAAATCCACCAGCTGCTCTACAGGAGAAGGATGGGCAATCTCCTCCTATGTGATTAACTGCCTTTGAAAACACACTAGAGGATCGCTATGGGTTGATTCCAACTCAATGGTACATAATAAAAATAACAACAACAACAACAACAATAATTATGTTCCATGAACTCTAAAGAAATAAAATCACCAATAATGGAGTACTATAATTCTTGCTAGTAGCATCCCAGGAAAAAAGTGTTAGATGGAGCTAGCTCTCAGAGACTAGAAGTCAATCAAAATGAGAGAAAGCAGCTGCAGAAATTCTTTAATAATTGGACCATAAAGTGTATGAAGTATGAAGATAAGAAAACTAGAAATTGGCAAAAATGAAGCAGAATGCATGAAGGTTGTATTAGTAGGCTTTAGTGAGATTAGATGGACTGGCATTGCTACTCTGAATCAGACAATCACATCATCTACCTTGCTGGGAACAAAACACAATGGAAGAATGGTGCTGCCTAGTGTTAAGAAGTTGCCATGTGATCAAGAGCCAATGGTAATGAAGAAAGAAGTTCAAGCTGCACTGAAGGCAATGGCAAAAAAATAAGGCCCCAGGAGTCGATGAGATACCAATTGATATGTTTCAATTAACAGATGCCGCTCTGGACATGCTTACAAGTCTATGCCAGAAAATTTGGAGCTGCCTGGTTGACTGACTAGAAAAGATCTGTGCTTGTTCCCATTCCCAAAAAAGAGGACAACATATTTTATGAGAATGTCTGGATTTTTAATCATACCAGCCTCTTGCTTAGTATACTTTCATTCTTAACCACAAATAGCACTTTCATTTTTTTTCTACAAGAGAAGAATTAAATTAATATGGCACCTACCAGGAACTGATGCAATAATATAGGTGTTTAAGGATTACATTAAAAAATCAATGCTTTCCGCTTACATTAAGAACATTAAGTACTTTAACGTAAAAGCTTCAACTGTGTGTATACTTTAATTTCATGAAAAGAAAAAAATAAATCAGACCCAAGGATACAATGGAATTTTCTTTATTTCTAAGCTTTCTGTTCTCTCTAGAGCACAAGCATTTCTAATTTTTTGGGATTTGTTTATTGTAGGGCACTGGGACATTCTAACACAACGTGGAAGTCAAAGGGACTCTTCAAAGGATGTGTCATCTGTTTTCAGTCTCTTGTTATATGTTATAGAGAACCCTGTTGTGTTTGTCATCTCTTATATGGAAATTCTATTATATTTGTCATCTATTGCCAGTCTCTTGTTATATGTCAAATAGAATCCTGTTCTATTTCTCCTTTATTTATATGTATCTTTAAAAATAAATATCAGATGTTCAATCAAATACAATTTTTTTAAAGTAATTTTAGGAGACGAAGTCAAAAGGTTCTAATTCAGGTTAGTAGCAGAAGATAATCTCAGTCAGGACAGCTTCTGAAATGTGCTGACAGGCACCTCGAGCTTGAGCTTCAGACTGTTGGGCCTTTAAGCTCTCACTCCTGCCAATTATGGCTCTTCCCCTAATTCTCCAGCAAACTGGGACAAAATGCTCTCAGCTTTGGTTCAGTGCCATAGCAATCCCAAGGTCCACTCTGTCTCACCTCAGACCTCTGGTCCTCTGCTTTGGCCACTGCTCTTGCTGCTGGAAGTTAGCTAGGGCAAAAAGTCTCTGACTCCAAAGGGTGCTCACTGCCTGCATTTCTTCTTTGCGGGTGGCAAGACTCTTGAGTCTGCCTCTGAGTCAGCTCAGTTTAGTGGTGAGACCAGCTAACACATCCTATGTGCATATTCCCATCCACATACATGGCAAAGTCAAATTCAATGTGAGGAAAAGCCATTTTGAATAAACCTTCAACACCACAGAACAACAGGCATGACCTTCAGGTGCAACATGTAGAACAAACAGGTGGGACATCCAGGCACTCCCAGGGAGACCTGGGCACAGGGACAAGGAGAGTCGAGGTTAGACATGCGCCGTGTGGTGTCTGGCGTTGTCCTAAACTAATGGTCTAACGGCACACTCAACAGGCAGCTTTCGGGGGCCACACCCACCCTCAAGCTAGGTTTTGAGCATGTCCCAAAGTGGACATTGCAGATCTTTGGGGGCTACCCATCCTCTGTGGGATGTGTGAGATGGAGAAACTGACTTCTCTATCCACAGGCTGGGCTTGATAGTTTCATGTTGGACTGTTTTTGCTGTTGATAGCTGTCATCAGTCAACTACAGCTCATAGTGACCCTATGAACAACAGATCTGAAACTTTCCTTTACTGAGCCTTCCTCACCTCTACTCCAGTCCATCGCTACAAACAGTGTCAGTCCATCTTGTGGAGGGGCTTCCTCTCTTTCTCTGGCCTCCACGTTTCCCAGAATGATTTCTTTTCCTAAGAACCAGCCCCTCTTATGCTCACAATACGTGAGACAAGGTTTCACCATGCCTTCCTCTAAGGAGCCCTCTCTGTGCACTCCTCCATGACAGACCTGTTTGTTCTTCAGTCGGTGTTTGAAGTACTTCATTTCCTTTTAAACTTGGAGTTAAAGAATTATCATCCATATCCATTAGCCTAATTTTTTTGGTATCTTCAGTGCAGAAGTTCTGAATTGCCATCTACCTAGTCGGCCATGCTATTTTTCACTGCATTTTGCACCCTTCAGCAGGTGAGGCAACTATGAGTTAATATGAGTATGATTAAATATACGATTTAATCAAATACAATTTTTAAAAATATCTCTCTTCTGTTGCTTATCAATATAGGACATACTGATGAGCAGTATTTCATATATTATAAATAGAAAAGATATTTTAAATCTTTTCTATTTTTTATCAAATCTACCAATATAAAAGACATTTTACAACTATCTTTCTTATGTTGCCTATCAATGTACACTCAAAGCCAAAAATTTCTTTATTAAGAAAGATGAAAAGTAGATCAGGTAATCTTACTTGGATGTAGCACAAATGTAACTGAGAAAATATTCAAATATGTTAAAATGTATAAAACCACAATACTAAGGTGAGGATAAACTCTTTTTATCAAATAAAAAAAAAACATTAGTATCATTTTGGAGGGGCATCAGCTTGGAAGTTTTTTAAAAAATAGGTTACCAAAAAGGACAAAGAGGAAAAGTAGTGAACACTATAGCTTGAAATGTAAGCATGAAAAAAAAAAAAAAAAAGAAATGTAAGCATGTCTGTTTCCTAAGTATATAATAAGATGTTTGATCAACATCCAAATTATATAACATCCTGATTCACAGAATGCATCATAGACATTAAAGAATGCATATCTGGATATAAAATTTGGACTAGCATTAAAATGCATTAATTTTAAAACATTCTTGTTTCAAAATTAAAGAAAATAACACTCTGAAATACACTGACATCAAGTTGATTCATGAAGTCACTGGTGGATTTGAACTGCCAATCTTTTGTCTAGAAGACAAACAAAAAGAGCTGCACCACCAAAGTTCCTTGATGATAGTAATAACTAATATTTATTAAGCACTTACTATAAGTTCCTTGTGAAAAACAAACAATTAATGAAGAAGAATTAATATCTTTGAATTGTGGCTTGGTGAATGTAAAAAGAGCAAGGGCTCATGGGAATGGCCATGTCTGACCTTTATCAACTTCACAAAGGAGAACTGTGCCAGTCAAGAGTATCAATAACATGAAACCAATTACCATTAGGTCAGGCATGTTCCCTATGTTACCATATCTCTTTCTACTCATCTCAACACTAATCTTACTGCTTTGCTGGCCACACAGAACTATACTGGGAAAATTAAAATGTTATAGTCTAGTTAAGTAGCAAAATACAGTTGAGATAGGTTCCAAAATGTGCTAGGAGGCACCTCAGTCTTGAGTTTTGTGGCTCTAGCCAGTGTTATAAAGTTCTCAGTCCTGTGAATTATGACTTCCTAACCCCAGCTGTCCAACAATCTTGAGCAAAGGCTCTTTGCTCCAGTCCCAATGGTGTAGTAGTCCCAAGGTCCCATCTCACACCAGGTCTCTGGTTCAGCTATGGCTCCTGTTGATAACGTAGGTGTAACTGGAACAAGAATTTCTGGACCCAAAGGATGTTGTGTTACATTCTCTTGCTTCTTTTTCCTCTTCGCTGGTGGGGAAGATCTAATTCTCCTGCTGCTGGAGAATGGCAAGGCTAACCAATCCCCTTGTGGATAGGCTAACATGACCCATTCACATATTCTAATCTCAGCCATCTACATAGTAAAGTCAACTATGGCTAGGGAAGTCATAATGAAAGATAAACTCCACAGTGAAGAACAGTGGATACACGATGGACTGTCAAAAAGAACAAACAAATCTATCTTAGGAGAAGTACAGCCAGAGTGTTCCTGTGAAACAAAGGTGGCAGGTATTTTATCAGAAGGATCCAGTATATGGAAAAGGCCTTTTCCTTGGGAAAGCCAAAGATCAGTGTAGATGAGTAAGACTCTCAATGAACTGGCCTGAAATAGTCAGTGACTATAGCAATAGGTTTGAGCACAACAGAGACCTTTTATGCAAAAGATCAAAACCTTTCTTAATCCTGCATTTTCTGCCTAAATCCATTGTTGCCGTCACTGTATCTAGCTCATTGACAGTCTTCTCCTTTGCTGACTCGCTACTTTTCCAAGCCTGATGCCCATTTCCAGGTCTGGCCGCTCCTGATTTCATAGACACCATCCTTGCTCTTAATGGGCACTCTACCTGCATTTCCTCCAAAATAGATTTTCCAGTTCTTTTAATCTTGTTGGCAGGTGATATCAAGTCGAGTATTCCAAACAAAAGAGCCAAGCAGGAGACTAACAGGAATTTAAACTGCTTTGTGCTGTTTGGGTTGAGACAATGCAACACAGGGAAGTTATATAAAATGTCTGCTGAAGTACAAATATTTTTCAAGTTTTTGAAGATTGCTTGGGATTTGCTAACAACTGAATTTTTGAATGGAAAAGCCAATAGCAATCCTGTGAACCAAAGATGTGAACCTCATCCTGTTCTGTGCCATCTTCACAATCTCAGACATGCTCAAACCCTCTGCTATAGTCACCATGTCAACCCGACTCATTGAGGGTCTTCCTTTCTTTCACCAACTTTCCACTTTTCCAAGCATGATATTCTTCTCCAAGGAATAGCCTCTCCTAGCAACATTCCCAATTCCCATCACCATGAACAAGTCGTCCTTTTATATCTCTGGAAACTATCTCATCATTCACAACATCGCACTTGAGTCTAGAGATTGAGATTGTCTTTTTAACTATGAATACAACACTGTTCTTCTGATTTTCATTCTCATCATAGTATGCCATGTGATTGTCTGAGTCAAAGTGGTCAAAGCCAGTCCATCTCATCTCACTAATGCCTAGAATTTAATGTCCATGTGTTCCATTTCGTTTTTCACAACTTCTAGTTTTACAACATTCATACTTCATCTTACTTGGCTCCACCATGAATTCACTTGGTACCAGCAGTCAGGAGGTCAAGAAATATATTGTTGTTGTTGATTGTTGTTGTAGTCGAGCACAACTTATAGTGACCCTATGAGCAAAAGGCCTGAAGCCATTCTACAACTATCTACATTTATCAAAGGTCATAGGGTTCTCCCAGAGGCATGTTATTTAGGACATGGATGCTATTATGCATCGGGGAAAGTCTGTAGTCAGTGGCCTCTCTAAATTCTTTTTTTATTTTGAGGACAAATGAATCCTCAGTTTGAGGACTAATGTGTACCTGACTCAGACCATGGTGTTTCCAATCATTTGCTAACCTGCTGAGTACTAGACAGTGACTAAGGACAACAGAAGAAGAACTGATGCCTTTGAATTGTGGCTTTGGCAAAGAGTACTGGATATACGAAAGAACAAACTATTGTCTTAGGGAAGGCACAGCCAGAGTGCTCCGTGGAGAAAAAGATGACAAAGCTCCATCTCACATACTTTGGGCATGTTGCTAAGAGAGGCAACATCATGCTTGGGAAAGTGGAGGGATAGTAAAAGAGAGAAAGCAAATCTAACCAGGTGAACTGACACAGTGACTTCTCCCATGGAGCAATTGGTGAATTAATGATTCACCTCATACAACCCTCTGGTAGGAACAACTAATTAACCTTTCAAGAAGTAAAATAACTTGTGTGGTCCCTGTCTGTCCTTCACCCTCTATACAGACTATAAAACATATTGTCTCTTTTTAAAAAAATATTAACAGAATAGTGAAAAACTGTCACATTTTTTCTTTTCACCAAAGAATGTCTGGGACCAAAACAAGTATTCTAAAGAACACATATGTATCGGCAAGTGCAGTGAAAGAAACAAGATCATGCCAGCTCAAACTACAGACTAGAATGAGAATCTATTAGCAAAACCTAGCCTGTCACTCCCCACAAATGAGCCAAGTAGGAGACTAACAGGAATTGGAACAGCTTTGTGTTTTCTGAGTTGAGACAATACCACACAGGAAAGTTATGTAAAATGTCTGTTGAAGTACAAATATTTTTAAAATTGTTGAAGTTTGCTTGGGATTTGCTAACAACTGAATTTTGGAATGGAAAGGCATTCTTTAAAATTCCAAACTCAAAAAAGTAAATGGGACAAGCTCTGCTGACCTAGTGGCAAGAAGCTAACACTGCAATCCCAGGGTGAGTGGTTCAAATCCATCAAATGCTCTGCTGGAGGAGGGAAAATCTTCTCCTGTGCCAGTCAGAACCAATTTGATGGTACACACACACACACACACACACACAAATAATAAATTTTTTTTTAAAAAGTAAACATCTGACCTAGAGAGTGAAAACAGTGAGTGTCATTTTAAAAAGATTCTACACCTCATTTGTAACCAAATCATTGATTAATCTGAAGCATCCTCTGCAACACAACTTTGAAACCTTCTAGTCTGTGGGCCACGCCGCAGTTTCAGAGCAGAAAGCTTGTAATTAACTCACTCACTGCATTCCAGGCGGAACCAACTCATAACTGATCATTCAGCAAATTTTTCCGAGGCTGTAAATTAACTGCATGGGAGGAGATTGGCCAGCTTTCTCCCTAAAAGCAGTTAGTGGATTTGAAACACCTGCCTTTAGTTGGTAGCACAACTCCTTACCTGCTAGGCCATCAGGTCTCCTTAAAGGGCTTGTGCCTAATGCCACATCTTTCCTCTACTCCATTTCTCATACTCCGTTCTATTTAACAATGTGACAGGAAAGAAAAACAACACAAGTTGCTGACAACTCAAATTCAGTTTCATTAAATCCTGGGACCGTTATTACTAATATGCTGAGTTTTACAGATAAGTATAAAAAGATTGAGAGATACTATTTCATCATGTCATCTCATGACCATACAGTCAAAACTGACCCCTAGCTGACCCTCCAGTGGGTTTCTCAGGCTGTAAATCACACAGGAGGAGACTGTTAATCTTTTTCCCTCTAAATCACGGTGGATTTGAACTACCAGAGAGATGTGTTCTTCGGGTTAGCAGCTCAATTGCCTTTGAACTCTCACCAGATCTCCCTCAGAACTACTGTTGTATGTTGTCCTGACAACGGGCTTGTCCAATGAAAAGCATATCCTGATTTCCTGGGGGCTGGTACCAAGGGTGTTGGTTAGTGACCCAAGCAAGACTAAACCATTGACCATTTCAATCATTTCTGCATCTATCATAACTTTGACTGTTGGTCTTGTAGTGAAGACCTTTGTTTTCTTGCTGTTAAGATGCGATCCATAATGAAAGCCTTGATCTTTTGCAGCGAGCATTTCATATCCTCTTCACTTCCAGCAAGAAAAGTTGTGCCATCTGCAAAGCACAGGTTGTTGATGAGTCTTCCTCAAATCCTGATGCCACATTCTTCTTCATAGATCCCAGTTTCACAATTATTTGCTCAACATACAGATAGAACAGATGCGAAGAAAAGATACCTGACACACATTTTTCCTGATTTTAAACCAGGCAGTGTTTCCTTGCTCCACTCAGACAACAGCTTCTTGGTCTAAGAATAGCTTCTTGATGTTGTTGTTGTTGTGTACCATTGAGTTGGGACTGACCCATAGCTGACCCTTGGGTGGGAGGTCATTCTGCATTCCCTATAGTGCATGTTGAAGCAACATCCTATGAAGATCA
Organism: Elephantulus edwardii; assembly: GCF_000299155.1. Lineage (NCBI taxonomy): Eukaryota > Metazoa > Chordata > Mammalia > Macroscelidea > Macroscelididae > Elephantulus > Elephantulus edwardii. Next base: position 10,535,912 of record NW_006399764.1, on the reverse strand, counting down.
GAAACTTACCTGCTCATGGACCGACCTGGACAAGGAGGAGTCTGCGCAGTAACACATCACCCACTGGTGCTGGGCTCGAACTGGAGAATAATGTACCAGATACTTCAAGTTTTCTAGGAAATTCAGATTTTTTTTTTACTTAAATTATTTCTTTTAAATGCTGAAAATTAATTCTTTTTTATTTTTTTTATTAATTTTAATGAAAATTTACAGAAACTTTGGATTTCCATTCATTCATTGTTGAAAATGTATTCTTTAAAACTGCTGAATAAACCAAAGTTCACTCCATTTCCAAACTTAACTCATGATTTCCCTGTTCGTAATGCTCAATCTGACCTCTGTCCACCTGTGGGCCTTCATCCCTCCTTCTGCTCCATGAGTCCACACCTCACCATGTTCAGATTAGATTCATTTTATAAATGCATCTCATTAGTTTCCACTTGAGTGCCTTTAAGCAGGTAATTCCCAGTCCTGTCTGGAATGTCCTTGGCTATTTTCTTACTGGTGAATGCACAGTCATCCTTCACAATTCATCTCAAGGGCCTTTCCTCAAGGTAAGGTATCCATCCCCACCCAGGCTAAGTTAGTCTCCGTGTAGCTTTTCTATTAAATCTACCATGTTTCTCTCTTGCTTTTCTACCTGTCTCCTTCCAAAAGACTAAACACCTCAGAGGTTGAGGTAGCCCATATCAGTATCTGTATTACAGTCCTTAATGCATTCTTCTAGGTGGTATAGCACTGGTCTGTTGATTTATTGTACGGAGGTAACTCGTGGTTGCTGTGATACTGAACACTGTGATCCTGGTGTGCCAAATGCAATATTGGTCACTCATGACAATGTTTGGTGGAGCTCCCCGATTAAAACAAGCTTGGAAGCAGGAGTGGCATCCACTTCTGAAATAGCTTGCCTCCGGAAATCCTATGAACTTGGAGAAACGAAGAAAGTTATACAAGTGTTCAGGTCTTTCGTTCATAGGGTCGCTATGAGTTGCCTACAACTTGACAGCATTTAACCACAACAACAATGCAGAGACCACAAGATACAGTGTAGGATACAGTGTTAAACGTCCAGCAGACAACTAAAAGTCAGTGATGCAAACCCACCAGCGCCGCCTTTGGAGAAAGAAGTTGCAGTCTGCGGCCATGAAGATTTACAACCTTGAAAACCCTGTGAGGCAGTTACACTGTCTTATAGGGTCGCTATGAGTCAGTAGCAATGGAACAGGAGTGGGTTGATGTGGGTAAATCAGTGTCTCAAACATCAACATCACATTGTGGAGCACGTATGATGCTCCAGCTTAACCAGTAATTGACTCTGATTATCATCTCCTTTTTATAAATAAGAAAACTGATACAGTGTGACAAGATTGGACCCCCACAATCAAGAAGCCACAGACTATGCATCTAAGTGCCATGTTCTCGTCCCTTCCACAGGAAGCAGAGCTATCTTTTGGAAATAGAGTTAAATCTGTTAGTCATTTGCTGGTGATTGACCATTCTTAAGTGTCCCTAATCCCTTTCTTTTGTGTCTCCCAGTTGCTAACCTGAGGTTCAGAGTTAAAATCACAAGGAAGGAACTTGGACATTATTAATGTAGTAAGAGTGAAAGACAATAAGCCTACCCAGTCTTCTGAATTCACAAGTCCTGGTTTCAGCTTCGATGCAAAACCAGAGTGCAGTCTGACCCAGTGATAACCCCGTGAGGGAGTTTGTTTTGGGTGTGAACAGGCTTTTAAGCAAATACGTCCTTCTATTTTTTCAATGCTGTTTGTTATTGTAGTCAAATCCGAGTTAGGCTTCATGTGGGACATCAAAGAACCAAAGGGGGGGGGCTTTCCATTATCTGCAGAAATGCAACAGAACGCCTTTTATTCCCCATCAAACCTTTATGATCTATTTGCCTGGCGAAGGCATGAACATCTAAGAAAAAAGTAAGTGTTGGACTGGCCTCTGCTCCTTTGCCCAGATGGGAGTTTCACTGGCTTGTTTGAAGTTTCAGGTCAAGAGCTTCCACCCTCAAAAACTAGTGGGTCTGCATTCTCTGTCCTCCAGCTACAGAGCTTATTCCTGCTTTTATCTGAGTCTCAATATCCACCTGAAGCAGTTAAATGTTTGGGAAAGGTGAAGAGCTGATAACACTTAAGAGACTCTGCAGCAAAGCACTGACAATTAAATAATGTTGTCAAGGACAGCTGAGAAAGTTCTTTAATCAGTAATCCAAAAGCATTGTGTCTGGGGACAATTGTCCTCTCAGCTAACATCTATGAACTGATACTGGGGGAAAAAGATCTGATAAAGGAACACACTGAAAGTTCACAATAACCCCAAATTATTTTCTTCAATTACAACTCACGTTTTGTAAGGCTCTAACTTGAAATTTTAGAACATGTTAGATATTACCTTGCATTTAAAAAAAAAATAAATAAAAAGCCTTCCAGTTAAAATTCTACTTTCCTTTCATTAAAATATTCAGACTTGCTTGGTTGTTATGTACTGTCAAGTCGGAACCAACTTCCTTCTGACCCCCAATTAGTTTTCAGAAAGTGTAAATTGCAAGAGTGGAGAATGCCCATCTGTCTCTCCAAGAGCAGCTGATAGATTCAAACCGTAAGCTTCTGGGTTAGCAGCACAACGCCTTATCACTAGGTCACAAGAGCTTGAGCCTCCACTTCCTGTTGTCATTTTCAGATCCACCAAGTTGGATCCAAATCATGGTGGCCCTCTCCTCACAACCACTCCCATATTTGAGCCCACTGTTGTACTATGTTAATTCACCTTGTTACAGGGGGTCTTCTTTGTTTTTTTACTGACCCTCTACTCTCCCAATGCTCTTCCCTAGTGATTGGTCCCACAGACCAGTTCAAAGGAGGTGAGACTAAAGAACTGTATTTCAAAAAAAAATTTTTATTTTAATATTTTTTTAAATAATGTTATTGAACATTTACAGAGATTTTGGATTTCCATTCATTCATTGCTGCACGAGACTAAAGAACTTTTAAAGAGCATTTCCGCTATACTTCTAAGACAGATTTATTCATTTGGGGAGCAGACCATGATATATTAAATATACTTTACTACTATCGTAATTTAAATGCATCAGTTTCTCTTCAGTCTTCATTATTTGTTGTTCAGATTTCACACACAGAGGAGGCTAAAAAAAAAAACCACACCAAAAACCATAGCTTGAATCAGGCGTATCATGGTCTTCAAAGTGGCATCTTTGCTCTTTAATACTTTAAACATGTCTAGGAAGGAGGACCTATAATCCTGCACTTAGTAATGGTTTTCATTTCTTCAATATGTTTATATTTAAACATTTGTATTTCAATATTTCATGTCCTATACATGCACATGTTTATTGTCCCCCACAAATCTAGTCATGTATTTTACTTAGTCCTGTATTTTTAACCTATGCTAAGTACTGCCATCTCCTGGCCATTAATATATAATGCTGCATGGGCAGTTTACAAGAACTCTTGACCACAAGCAGTGTTTTAGAAGAAACAAATAAATTACTTGCCACTTTAGAATTGACATTTAAATTATCACTCATCTCTCTTTCCAGAATTGATCTTTAAATTACGACTCTTCCCTGTCTGAGAAACATCAGTCAGAACAAAATTTACTTCTTTCTAACCCAGAAAGCCTCTCCGGGAATGTAGAGAGAAGAAAAGGCTTTATTGCTGAATAAGCATCGTGACGATGGTGCTGAAATGGCATTTTGTTCTGTTGTACATAGAGGTGCTATGAGTCAGAACCAATTCAAATCCATACAGCAACAGGAAGGATCAAACCAGAATGTTGCAAGAGGTTAACAACACTGCAAAGACAAAAAGGAATCTAACCCTTTGTATAGCTAAATAGATACTACATTCATGCTTTCAAGAGAAAATAGTTATGCTTCTTTTCCAATGCCTTTGTGGCCAGATATCTGAAGTTACATCAACTTTCTTCCAGAAAAAGTGATGCTTCTTGAAGCTTATTTTTATGGGTCATCTAATTGGCTCTAACACATACCTACCCTAGGTATAAATAGCATTAGATGCTTTCAGTGTGGTATGGCAGTAGACTGTACAAAAGAACCAAATACTGCTTGGTCCAGCTCCATCCTCACAATCATGTCTATGTTACAGCCACTGTGTCAATCTGCCTCATTGAGAATCATCCTTTTTTTTGTCCTTCGACTTCACCAAGCATGAATGCCTTCTCTGGGTACTGATGCCTCCTGATAAGATGTTTAAAATACATAAGAGGAAGTCTCACCACCATCTCTTCTAAGGAGTATTCAGGCTGCATTTCTTCCAAGCAGATTCGTCTGTCCTCCTGTCTAGCAGTCCATCCCCTATACTTTCCCAATATCATAATTCAAAGTCTTCAATTCTTTGGTCTTCTTTGTTCACTGTCCAGCTTTACAGTGCATATAAGGCAATGACAAATGTTCTGGCTGAAGTCAGGCATGCTTCTGTCCTCAGGTGACATCGCGTAAAAGTCTTTTGCTGATTTGCCCAATGCAATAAGTCATTCTATTTCTTGACTGATGTTTCCATAAACGTAGAATGTGGACTAAAATGAAATCCTTCATGACTTTAGTATTTTTTCAATTTATCATGATGTTGTTTTTTGGTCCAATTGTGAGAATTTGTGTTTATGTTGAAGTATAATCCATACTAAAGATTATAACATTGATCTTTATTAGTAATTATTTCAAGTCCTCTTCTCTTTCAAAAACCAAGGCTGTGTCATCAGCATATCACAGGCTGTTAATGAGTCTTCCTCCAATATTGATGCTGTATTCTTCTTCATATAGTCCAGCTGCTTGGATTATTTGTTTACCTTTTTCTTTTTCTTGTACTGATTGAATAAGAATGGCGAAATTATGTAACCGTGATGTTTATCCTTGCTGATTTCAAGTTATGTAGTATCCGTTTGCTTTCTTCCAATGACAACCTCTTGGTTCTACACAGGCACACATAAGTATTCTAGAAATCTTTGTCTTCACAGTATTATCAATATTGGGTTATGATCCAAAACATTCAATGCTCTTGACTAATCAATAAAACACAAGTAACCATATTCTTTATCTTTTCTACTTTCAGCCAAAATCTGCCTTATGTCAGCAATGATAGCGCTTATTCCATGATCTCTTCTGTAACCAATTTCAGTTTATGGTAGTTTCCTATTAATGTCCGGTTCTAGTCATTTCTGAATTCTCTTTAGCAAGATTTTATCTGTGATATCATTCAACAATTTTTGCATTCTGTTGGAGCACCTTTGGAATGGACACAAATATTGGTCTTTTCCAATCAATTGGTCAAGTAGCTGTCTTCCAAATGTCTTGATATAGAAGAGTAAGCCCTTTCAGCATTGCGTTTGTTTGTTGAAACATCTCAACTGTTATTCTGTCCATTCATGGAGACTTGTTTTTTGTAAATGTGCAGCTTAGACTTCTTCCTTCAGTACCACGGGTTCTTGATCAAATGCTGCCTAATGAGATGGTTGAATACAGACCTGTTCTTTCTTGGTAGTGACTCTATTCCTTCTGTTGTCTTTTGATGCTATACTAACAACCTTGTAGGAAGCCTAATTATACTTTAATAGAGATTGTTGCTAACTCCTTGAGTAAACATTAGCCTTAATTTATTATACACTTTTCAAAAGAAATTTTATGTTTTCTAAAGTAAATTTGTTGGGGGGAAAGACAAATCATCGAGTGAAACTTTTCTAATTTTCAACAGGAAGATTAAGCCTCATATTTTCTGGTTTTGTTGTCATTGTGGTGCCTCCAGGCTCCATCCTTCATCCTCACTTTCATCAAGCAAATAGGATTAAAGAGCCTTGGTTTCTGCAAGCTTCATCTGGGGCTAAAGGAGGGGGAAATACTAACTTTTGCTGCCCCCTGGTGTTCAAGTTCCCTACATTTTTGCTAACACGAAAAGAAAAACACACATTAACGTTTGTTCTTCCTTTCATATATTCATTTATATATCCATTCACTCAATTACCCATTCGATGAATAAATAGCAACAGTAGAGCCAGGAATCTATAAACTATAATCTATGCTGCTTATGCTTCTGGTTAGATAGATGGCATCGAGTAAGACTCTACAGACCTAAACCCATTTCTGATCCAGCGTCATTCTCATCATTTTGACACACTTCATTCCATTGTTGCAGTTACTGTGTCAACCCATCTCATTGAGGGTCGTCTTCCCTCTCACTGACCCTCTGCCTTTCCAAGAATAGTGTCTCGTTCAGAGGAATAGCCTTTCCTAACAACATGCCCAGAGTGTACGAAACAAAGTTTCACCATCCTTGCCTCCAAGGTCACTGGGTGCACTTTTACCAAGACAGATCTGTCCGTTCTTTTGACAGTACATGGGATATGCAGTACTGTCCTCCAACACCACAATTCAAAGGCATCTTCTTCTGTCATCCTTATTCATGGCCCAGCTCTCAGATGCACAGCAAGGGATTGAAAAGACCTGGGCCTGCATCAGGCACACCTTACTCTTCAAACTGGCCTTATTGATCCACAGTAATTTGGAGAGGTCCCTTACAATGCACTTACCCGATGCAGTGTCTCCTGATCTCCTGATTGCCAGGACCAAAGATGTGGATTGTGGATCCAAGTAAGATGAAATCGTTGACAATTTCAATCTTTTCTCCATCTATCGTGATGTTGCTTATCAGTCCAGTGTTGAGAATTTTTGTCTTCTTGATGTTGAGATGCAATCTATATTAAAGCCTGTATTCTTTGATCTTCCACAGTCTGTATTTCAAGTCCTCCTCACTTTCAGCGAGCAAACCCACAGCGTCCCTTTTCAGCAGGAAGTAGCTAAGAGAATACGCCATCCCCTTTTCCTTATGACTCAGGGTGAAGTCTCTCTCAGGGAGGAGTGATAGGGAATGGCAAAGGACACACTGACAAAGAAGATTAATCAGAACTGGCTTTGACAAGCACTGTGGCAATTGGACAATTAAAACAGACATTGGGGGGGGAAGAAGAACGAACTGGGGGTGAGGGTGGAGAAAACAGTGCAACAATGAATGAATGGAAACCCAAAATCTCTATAAATGTTTATGAAAATTAATAAAATATAATTATAGGGGGAAAAAAGGTTGTGTCATCTGCATAACACAAGTTGATGAGTCTTCCTCTGACTCTGATGCCATATTCTTCAACATAGAATTGTCAAATGATTTGTTCAGCATACAGATTGAATGCTGTTGTTGTTGTTGTGTATGGTCTGTCAGTCAACTACAACCCATAGCAACCATATGAACAATGGCTCTGAACTTTGCCCTATCATGAGCCAATCTCACTGTCTCTGACACATCTTGATGCCATTGCTACAATCACTGGAAATGTATGGAGAAAGGATACAACCCTGGCATACACCCTTCCTGATTTTAAACCATGCCATGCATACTTCCTTGCTCCATTCAGACAACAGCTTCTGAGTCTAGGCATAGATTTCATGTGAGCATAATTAAGAGTTCTGGAATTTAGATTCTTCTCAATATTAGCCATAGTTTGTTATGATCCACTTTCAAATGACTTTGCATAATCAGTAAAACACAAATAGGCATTCTTCTGGTATTCTCTGATTTCACCCAGAATTCATCTGACATCAGCAATGTTATCTCTAATTATGGAGAAACAAAAAATGTAGCCAATGTTAAAAAAAAATGTAGCCAATGTTATAAGAAAAGATAGATGGAACTATTATAAAGCAAAATTACAAGACAAATTTTCTTTTGATTGTCCTAAAAGAGTATCTGACAGCTGGACAATGAGTAAGGATGACAGACAAAGAATTGATGTCTTTGAGCTGTGGTGTTGGAGAAGAGTACTGAATATCCCATGGTGGCCAAGAGAATGAACAGATATGTCTTGGAGAGGGTGCGGCCGGAGTGCACTTTGAAGGCAAGAGCGATGAGGCTTCGCCTCACAGACTTTGGGCATGTTGCTAGGAGATGCTAGTTTTTGGAGAAGAACATGGTGTTGGGAAAGGTGAAGAGTTGGTGAAGAAGAAGAGGAAGACCCTCAACCTGGTGGATTGATGCAGTGACTGCTGCAATGGGCTCTTGTGTGTCAGAAAGTGTGAGGATGCCACAGGATAAAACAGGGTGATCTTTTGTTCAGAGTGTTACTATGAGTGGTGTTCAACTCCACAGCACCTAACAAGAGAGAGTACAGAGGGAGCTCTTGCCACCTAATGGGTAAGGAGTTGTGCTGTCGACCTAAAGGCAAGTGGTTGAAATCCACTCTGCTCCACTGAAGAAAGCCAGCAATGTTTTCTTATGTGATTTACTGCCTCTGAAAACCACCTGGAGGGTCAGCATCAGAACAAAACTTAAAGAGTGTGTTACTTGTGGAGCAATATTTATTTGCACATGAAGTTTTAACTTAATTCTTACTCAGTTCCACAAGGATAAATACTGTATAAAACCATTATGTAGAATGAGTATGAGGCTCCCAGGCGGAGGGTGGAGGGTGGAAATAGAGGGGTGAGGATGGGTTGGGGGTAGGGTGTTAATCACAGGGTTGCACAGTTCGATGGGTGGATGGGGTGAAGGAAATGGAAAGGATCTTTTGTGAAAAACAATGTACTCAAACTTTGTAAATAAATCGGAATTTTAAAAAAATAAAATGAAATAATTTTTTAAAGTTTTCACTTAATTCTGGTAATTATTGCCAGATGGCCTAGAATAACATTTTGCACCTGATACAAGATCCCTTGGAAGCCAGTGACACTCTCAGCAACTCCTAGATTCCTTCCACTTTAAGAACTAGAAATACTTCACAGATGGCTGTCTCAGTGGCTGCAGACGTGCAGACCTCTTCTTGAAGGAGCCTCTGGGGCCTAGTCTGTAGGGAGTCGCGCTCCTAACCCATAGCATCCCTCTGGAGGTTTGGATCTGCCAGCATCTGCTGGGGAGAGATGAGCAGTCACCTCCCACATGATTTCCGGCTCTGAAAACCTGCTGCAGGGTCATTTCTGAGTCGGTTCTGACTAGACAGTGAAGACCTTGAGAGTTGTCTGATTGATTGATTGTTTTAGATGCTTCAAAATCTGATTCAAGAGCTCACAGACCACGCAAAACTCTATTAGGGAAATCAAAAGGCTATAAATTCAGGTTAGTAGTAGAATATCAGTAGCCAGGCACCAGTATCCAAGAAATTAAAAGACATATTGTGATGGGAAAGTCTGCTGTTAAGGACCTCTCTAATGTACTGAAGAGAAATGGTGTCTCTCTGGAGACTAGGGTGCACCTGATACAGGCCATGGTCTTTACAATCACTTGTTATGCATCAGAGAGTTGGACAATGACTAGGGAGGATAGGAGGAGAATTGGTGCGTTTGAGCTGTGGTGCTGGAGAAGAGCATTGAGGGTACCAATTAAGGTACTGCTAGGAAAACAAACAGATTCATCCGGGAAAGGGATAAACCGGGCTGCTCCCCGGAGGCAAGGATTCTGAGGCTCTGTCCAACATACTTTGGATATGTTGTAAGGAGGGACCAGTTCTTGGAAAGGGACATCATGATTGGGAGGGTGGTGGGACAGTGCAGGAGAGGAAGGCCCTCTATGAGGTGGATTGATTCAGTGACTGGGGTAATCGGGATGGGAGTATCAGAAACAGTGCGATTGGCACAGGACAAAGTGGAGGTCAGGGCTGTTGTACACAGGGTCACTATGAGTAGCAAGCAACTCGATGGCACATAACAACAACAACAACAAGTAGAATACAATCACTGAGTCAGGACAGCTTCCAAATGGTGCTTACGGGCACCTTAGCCTTGACCCTCCAGGCTTTGGGCCTGTGTCACAAAGCTCCCAGGTCTATGAGTTATATCTCACTGCAACCTCCCCCCGCCCCCCAAATCCTCCAACAAACTTGAGCAAAGACTTTGATTCCATGGGAACTATCAGCCAGATGGTCAGCTCAGTCTCATGTTAGATTTCTGGTCCTCTACTTTGGCCACTGCATCTGCTGTCCAGCCCCGAAGTGTGTGTGTGGGGGGGAGGGGTACGCATAAAGATGCCTGCTTCTTTGCTGGTGGTGAAACTCTTGAATCTGCTGTTGAGTCTGCTCAGGTTAGTGGTGAAAATAGCCAATCCCCTTGTGGAGAGACTAACACATCCTATTCACATACTCCTGCCCATTCTCATGGCAAAGTCAAAGTCAATGGCTAGGAAAGCCATTTTCAACAACAAACCCTTAACACCACAATATGATTTTGAGTTTTGTTGCATTCTTTTTGCCACTCTATCAGTGACCTCCCATGGTGATGTTTCAGATAGTTGGTCGTGGTACCTAGACACCATCTAGTTCTTCTGGTCTCAATATCATGGAGGCTAAGATTTGTTATCATGGCTATTATTGTTGTATGGTCACTTAAAAACTCTATAGTGGCCATGGATAAGTTCCAGTCATTTGTAACTGGCCACTCCCATGCCCTGGTAGCCCACTGGGTTAAGAGTGGTGCTTCCAACTCAGTGGCACTTACCAACATGTTCACAAGTATTTGTGTTTCTTGTAACGCCTACTGATAAAAACTGCTAGAGTCTTCTTGCGAAGTAGGTTAATTTGCCATCAGTTACATACTCCCACACATAAATTTCGTCTAAAAATGTTACTTTCTTCCAGGAATAAGAACTGCTTCACTCCAAAATCAGACCAGGCTGGGTCAATATCCCTTTGACCAACATGCCATGTTTAAGAGCAAATTCTTGAGCCCTCATCTGCAAACAATTGTAGAAAAGTCCCTAAGCCCAGTCTATTCTCCTCCAAGTGTCTGGCTCCCTTGCTGTCCAGGGTCTAATCTGACTCTTTCCCACTTGTAGCAGAGAAGGAGTGCTGAGTAGAATTGGAGTCATGATACCTCAAAGTGCATAGCTGGTCAACGTCCCCTACTGAAGGGGCAGCCATAAAACCTAGGGTTCCATACCCTCGCAATTTCCTTTCCTAGAGGTGGGCTTCCTGGTCCACCAATTTAGATCTAAAGCAAATAATGAAATGACAGGGCAAGTCTCTGCTGTCGAAGTAAACAGCCTCTATGGGCAAGACCAGGTTACTATAAGAGAGTGATATGTTGAAAAACAAATGTTTACTTGTGTCTTACTTCAGTGTTTTGCTACTATAAAGAAAGTTTCCCTTTCACAGCCTTTCTTTCGCTTCTATCTTCACATTGTAAGTAATTAGCTGCATTTCAGCTTCTCAGAAGCCATCACTATTTTTTAAGCGTTAATGAAGAACTGCTTTATTAATAAAAAATATGGAACGCTTCACAAGTTTGCGTGTCATCCTTGCGCAGGGGCCATGCTAATCTTCTCTGTATCGTTCCAGTGTTAGTATATGTGTTACCAAAGCGAGCACAGAAGCCATCTGTAAGATCACTGCTACACAGATCTTTTTGGGGCATACTCACTCATAATCGATGACAGAAGAACAAGCTATGCCTTTGAATGGTGGTGCTGGCAAGGAGTACTGAATTGAATACCCATGACCTGCCAACACAGCAAACAGATCTGTCTTGGAAGTACAGCGATGGTACTCCTTAGAGGCGAGGGTGGTGAAATTTTGTCTGATATACTTTGGATATGTTGTCAGGAGGGGCTAGTCCTTGGGAAAGAACATCATGCTGAGAAAGGCAGAGGGTCAGAGAAAGAGAGGAAGATCCTCAATAAGATGAATTGGCACAGTGGCTGACAATGAGCTCGAACATGTAGAAGATTGTAAGAACAGTGCAGGATAAGGTACGGTTCAGATCTATTGTTCATAGGGTCGCTATTAATCTTAGTGGTCTTCACAACCTAACAAGAATTCATCAAGGGAGGTTGAGTGGAGTTGTCCTGCCAGTACGGAATGAGAGAAGTTTGAAAGAAAGGGGTCATTCCAGTAGAGGTCTGGGAGACAGTGATTGTGCAAATGTTGAATGATGGAGTTAGGAATCTCCACTATGAGTCTAGTTGTACTTGCTGCATGTTGCACAGAGTGAAAGGGTTAAAGAAGACCTCATTGCACGTGCTCAGTTAAAGAAAAGTCATACCTCAAAAGGCTTCACCTCACGTACTTTGGACATACTGCTATAGGTGCTATTCCTTGGAGAGGGACATGATGCTGGGAAGGGTGGAGGTTTGGCAAAGCAGAGGAAAACCCTCAACCAGGTGAATTGACAAGATGACTTCTGCAATGGGCTCTTGTGTGTCAGGAAGTGTGAGGATGGCGCAGGACAGGACTAGGTTCGGATCTTTTGTTCACAGGGTTACTATACTATGAGTTGTACTGGACTCCATGGCACCTAACAACAACAACAAGCCAAACCTCGGAAATCACACGGGTTAACCAAGTAGTTCAGTGACTCTTTACTTTTACGTCATTCTGGCCCCGCATAAGGAAGTATTTGAGTACAACTCATCTCTGGTTTCAAAACTCCAACTCATTTCCATAACCTCCTCAAAGCTGACCCTGCAATGGTTTTTCCGAAGGCTGTAAATCAGCAGAAATAAGTGGCCCGTTTCCCCTCCCCGTGGAGCCGCTAGTGGATTCAAACCAGTAAAGAGAGGTGCCACCTTTGGGTCAGGAGCGCAACTCCCATCTAAGCAGGGCACCAGATCTCTTCTATCTGTTCTGTTGCTCTTCCCAGGTGTCACGGAACTCCAACTCATAGCGACCCTAGAACAACAGATCTGCGTCCGGCTCTACCCTGCCCCATCTCACCATCTCACCTGCCAAGCCCACTTGCGGTGGTCATTGTGTCAATTCATCTTGTTAAAGGAGGGTCTTCCTCTCTTTCGCTGACCCTCTCTGTCTTCGCCAGCATGGTGTCTCTCTCCAAGGATTGGTCCCTCTAGAAAATATACCCAAAATAAGTGCGACAAAGTCAGCTCTCGCAACTAGAAGCCAAGGGAAATGATCCAAGATCCACTTGGACTGGTAGAGAACACAGTGTCCGGGCTTCCGCCGAGGGCTGGCAGCTGGAGGGACTAACTCCCTGCTGGTGATTCCCAGTCTCAGTCCCCCGGGAACTTGGAGAATGCGGGCAGGCTTGACCTTACAGCCCAAGGGGGGGCGGTTCACATCAACCACACACTCGGTGGGAGAAGGATGGGCAATCTCCTCCCATGCTATTTACTGCCTTTGAAAATCGGCTGGAAGGTCAGCTATGGGTTCTGACTCGATGGCACACAACAACATCTGGCCAGAGGAAGCCTTTCCTTAGAGGGTTTTTGTGAAACGGATCTGAACTCAAGAAAGGACCCAGCAGAGTCTGGCCGCAGGCAAGCACTCCCCTAAATGGCCTCTATTATGGTCAGAGTGAAGGCGCTAAGAGGAGCCGGCACCTGGAAATGCAAGTCCATGAGCTCGAGGTTGGGGCGGGGCTGTCCCCGGAGCGGGGCTGGCGGAGGGCCCGCCCACCGGCCGGTCCAGCCCCTCCGGGGAGGAAGAGGCGGAGCCCGGCGCTCTCCGGGCCCGCACCGCGCACCCCGGCGCCCGTGTTTGAACCCGCTGCGCTGCTCGGCTCCCTCGCTCCGGCGACATGGCTTCAGGCGCCGCCACCGCGGCCGTCAAGGTGAGAGGAGCCGCCCCGCCGCGCGTGCCGTGCGCCTGCGTGCCGGGACCGCGCCCCTGCCCGTGCGCCCCGGCCGGCTCCTGGGCTTCGCACCGGGTCCCACCCACCTCGGGGAACCGGGAGCCGCGATTGCGGACTCGCCCCGCCTCTGGGCACATCTGCACTGGCCCCTGGTCCACCGGCACGGCTCCTTCCCCCGGGCATGTGCCCTCCTGGAGCTGGCGGGTGGCCCCGGTGGCCGCGCCCCTGCCGCTGGGAGACCACCCACCTCCTCGTGTCTGGTCCTGTGGGCCCTTCCGCTCGCGGCATCCCTGCCGCCCACGTGGGCGAACTGCGTACTTGCTCCTCTGCAAGCTTCCGGCTTCTGGCCTTTGCAAATTTAGGCCTCTCTGCCCAAGTTTTGCCCAGCGGTGCGTGTGGCCGGCCTTCTGCGACTTTTGGTTCCTACCTGAAACTGCCTTCGCCTCCGGTGCTGCGGCCTCTGCCTTCACTCTGCTTTGTTTGCAGCCTAGGAAGTTCAAGCCCGGTTTCCTCGGGGTTTCAGCATAAGAGACCTTTGTTTGCCGAAACTTTGGCAAGACGAGTGAGGGTTGCTGTGGGACTCCCTGGGGCTTTAAAACACTTTTTTTCTGGTTAGTGTTTAGAGAGTGTGTACAATTACTGTGCATAAGAGAAAATGGATGGTAGAACGCAAGACGTCTTTCAGATGGTTGGTTTGTCTAAGAACGCAGTTAACTTGCTTGACTTCTGGAGATTCTTGGGGCTGCGATTAGAAGCTCTGTGGCCTCCGGAGATTCTTGGGACTGCGATTGGAAGCTCTGTGGCCTCCAAGCGTCTCGTTTCTAGTCTCCTTTCTGTTTTTGCAGAGAGAAAGATAACGGGTATGCTTTCAGCCCGTGATTAGTGTTTTGTCCCTTGCAGATCTTCTGAGCCACATTGAATATTCTCAGAATGGTCTTTAGGTTTTGCAGTCAGACTTGACTGTGAACCTCCTTTGCTGTTTTGAAAGACTCTTGCGTTCTGCAAATATGTATAGAACAAAACACCCTTCCCGGACCAGCTGGCAAGGTAGAAAGGGCGTTCATGAAGCCCGTGTGGACGGGGTGTGAGCTCTGATGCCTGCTGTCCGAAATGGGGATCGTACTGCAGTTTGTTGAAAATATTAGCATTTTCTTGGTCTAGTGGAACCCCCCTAGGTGGTAAAAATGGTTAAGCACTCTTCTGATCTGAAAGAGACGTTCTTTCACCCAGAAGCATCTGCAAAGGCCTGCAGATCTTACAGAAAAATAAGCCATTGAGAACCTAAAGGAGCCCAGTTACCCTGATACACGTGGGGTCACTATATGTGGGAATAGGTTTGACAGCTGGTAGGTTTGTCCAGCATATGGTTGAAGCTTGTTAAATGGTACTGCTTGGCAGTAGGAGAAGAGAGCTCTAGTGGCCTAGTGATAACAAATTGCTCTGGCCACCCAAAGGATGGTGGTTCAAAACTACCAGCTGCTTCTGGGGAGAAAGGTGGGTCATTTACAACTTCTGAAAGCCTCCCGGGTAGTTGTCTTGGACTTAATGGCACATAATAGTAATTATTAGGAGAAGGAGCTCTGTTAGTGCAGTGGTTACCTGTTAACAGAACAACTGGTGGTTCAGACTCATCAGAGGCTTTGCAGCAGAAGAGACCTGGCAATCTGCCCCATAAAGATTTCTGCTTGGGAAATCGAATGGGACAGCTGGACGCTGTCATAAAGGGTCACAGTGAATCAGGATCAACTCAAACAGCATGTATTGTTGGAGAAGCTGAGATGAATGTTGACTATCTTTTCTCAAAAAAGAGAAAATTACAGTGGGTGTCATTGTGCAGGCGGGAAAGTATCACCCTTCTCCGACAGAAATACAGTTAAACTGCCGTTTAAAACAAAAACTGGTATTTAACCTCATTTTAATCTGGTGCCGAATTCTCCCAGCCACACTGTTTCCCTGAAAAATTAATGCAGTGCATTTAAGTACGGACTGGGCACCGTGATCAGAGAGCTGATGTAAATATTGAATGATGGATATTTTTGGTCTTGGCAAGGAACTGAATAGAAAATTAAGAGGTGCAAGTAGTGCTCGGCCTGCTTGCTGATTAAGCTCTTTTGAGATTGGAAAGGGTGACAGCTTTACTGCTGGAAATCCGTGAAGCACCTCAGACTGTAGCAGAGGTAGCCAACATGAAGCCCTAGTTGCCAGGGCAAAGCAGACTTAATAAAAATACGTTCCATCCCCAGATCAGAGAATCGGAGTTGGAATATTCATTTTGGACCACCCTTATTGTTCAGACATAAGCCTCGGGCCTAGTCAAGCCAGCTAGTTTGATTAGTAATAGTATTGGGCCTACACCCTGGCCCGCCAGTTAGATGGCAGAGGGGAACAGTTTGCAAATGTGTTGCTTGGTTTTCTGTTTTCTCTAGGAGTAATGAGTAAACCAAGCCTAGCAATTCCACTCCCAGGTAAATACTCAGAAGACAGAAAACCCGATACTGGTACACCGTTCTAGCACTATTCAGAAGTGCCAAAAGTCAAACCACAGAAGTATCCACCAACAGGTGAATGGGATAAACAATATTTTGTGTGTCCATACAGTGAGGGAGCTCTGGTGGCCTAGTTGCGCTGCCAACCCAAAGGCAGATGGTTCGAATCCACCAGCCGTTCTGCAGGAGGTGGATGGGCAGTCTCCTCCTGTGTGATTTATAGTCTCTGAAAATGCTCTGGCAGGTAAACTGAGTCAGGTCCAAAACTCAACAGCACACAACAGCAGCGTCCATGCAGGGCAATAGGACTCAGCCAGAAAGAGACTTGATCGCCCAGGGTCTGAAGCTGTAAAGTGAGGGCCAGCAGCACCTCTTGCGAAAGGTTGTGCCTTTAAGTACAGCAGTGTAACATACCCGGCCCTGTTCTAGGCACTCACAGATTGACAGCCTTTGTGAATTACAGACAACTACCAGAAGTCTGAGCTGAAATGCATTCCCTCAATTTGAAGACTACAATTAGCTCCTTCAAGTGGAAAACACCATCAGGTTTGACAGTAAAATGTGATTCCAATCTAGCTGTCTACTAACAGAATCATATTTATTTGGAAATATTTATAGCGTCCTTGCCAGACTGTAAGACTGGTGGCGAAGTCTCTTGCTTCTTGTACTGCTCACCAGAGTGTTGCATGTCTGCAGGAAGGAGCAGTGCCTTACAGAGTTCTCGGCAGCTGGGGTTTTGGGGAGTAGATTTGCAGACCTTTCTTCCAAGGCACCTGTCATCTTTCAGTTCGCAGCTGAACATAACACAGCCTGCTGGGCCCTGGTCCTCTGGGAGGCCCTGAGGTAGTGAGGAGTATCGGGGTGGGGGTTGTTGGTGTGTCCACCACCTAGGTTTATGTGCCAACGAGCAGAGAAAAAGGAATGAGAATCAGGGCTTCTTTCTTGTGACTCTGAGGTAAGGAGTTGCACAGCCAACCCAAAGGCATGCAGTGTGAATTCACCGGCTGCTCCATGAGGCCGTCTTCTCCTGTGCAGTTTGCTATCTCTGAAAACCTGCTAGAGGGGTCACTGTGAGTCAACTCAGGCATAACTTACAGAACAAGGAGAAGAAGAAGGATGTTTATTTTGCATATGTTGGAGTTAGAGGTGGAAATGAACACACATCTGGTTTGGATGGAAATGATAACAGATAATAAATTACTTCATTGGATTCTCACCGTAATGCTGTGGGTCCGTTTTAAGCTTTATGCTAGAAGTCAGAGGAAGTAGGTACCAAGTATGTTTGTATGCCATGGACCCTGAGCCCATAGTTACCATTATAATAGTGATATTCTCATTACAGGGAACTCGGTAATAACTCAGAAGCACATAATACAAGGGTGCACCACCTGGGAACTGCTCCAAATGTACATTCTTGGGCCTGTACCTGTCAAATGGGATACTCTGGGCTGAGGACTAGAGTCTGGCTTTTAATTTGCTCCAAGATGTTCAGGTCCATGCCAGAATTTTTTTTTTTTTATCTGCTTAGGTGTCAGTTCTGTTTGGTTTTTTTTTTTCATTTAGGTTGTTTATTTTTCATTTCAATGAACATCTACAGAGATTTTGGGATTCCATTCATTCATTGTTGCACCCTTCTCCCCGCACAAACACCTCCCCCCTCCCCCCCATTTGCTCCTCTCCTTGAAAAGCAAAAGAACATGCCAGAATTTTAAAACTAGGGGCCCAGAGAGCTTCGGAAAGAAAGCTGGGTTTCTCCATTCTAAACAAACTGTTCAGTGTTGTTTCATTGGTAATTTAGTATTGAGTATTTTAGTCCCCTGTTGAAGCTCAACATCAAGAAAACAAAGATTCTCACCACTGGGCCAATTGGCAGCATTCATGATAGATGGTGAAGAGATTGAGATTTTCAACAGTTTCAGTTTGCTTGGCTCCACAATCAGCACTCTTGGTACCAGCAGCCAGGAAATTAAAAGATGAATTGCACTGGAAAAGTCGGCTGTCAAAAATGTCAGTTTGGAGGCTAAGGCGTGCCTGATCCAGGCCATGGTCTTCACGGTTACTTGCTATGCATCAGAGAGCTGGACAGTCACTAGGGATGATAGAAGGAGAATTGATGCCTTTGAGCTGTGGTGCTGGAGAAGAGTATTGAATATACATAGACTGCTAAGAGAACAAACAGGTTCAGCTTAGAGAGGGTTAAACCAGGCTGCTCCTTGGAGGCAAGGATTCTGAAGCTTTGTCTGACCTACTTTGGACATATTGCAAGGAGGGACCAGCCCTTGGAGAGGGACAGCACAAAAGAGGAAAACCTTCAATGAGATGGATTGATTCAGTGACTGGGGTAATGGGGGTAGGTGCGTCAGAGACAACAAGATTGGCACAGGATAGAGCAGGGTTCAGAACTGTTGTACATAGGGTGACCATGAGTCTCAGGTGACTCGATAGCACAGAACAACAACATTGCTGCTATAACAATCACCGCAAACTCGTGTTATGTGGTTGTTAGGTGCCGTGGAGTGGTCTGCATCTGATCGTGACCATTGTACTAGAAGGCGAGCCCTGCCCGATGCTGTACCGTCCTCACAGACTCTACTGTGATTATGCCAGTCGATGCCAATTACGTCAGCACCAGCTCACTGAGGGTCTTCTGTCTTTTGCTAATCTCCTATTTTTCCAAACGTCTTCAGGAACTGACCCCTTCTGTCTATATGCCCAAACTCTGAAAGATAAAGTCTTCTTCTCTTTCCTTAGGAGTGTTCTGGCTATGTTTTCTTTTCATGCCAGACGTGTTAGTTCTTGAAAGAGTCCATTCCAGTTTTTTCATGAATATAGTAATTCAAAGACAGTTCTTCTTTGAGCTCTATTTTTCATTGTGTAACTTTTTCTTTTTACCTTTTTTTTTTTCTTGTGAACTTTTGAGTCGGGTCTGACTTAGCACAGGGAGAAAAATTGCCCCTGCTTCACCAGCGAAGCATCTGTTGGATTTGAACCGCATGCCTTCAGGATTGCAGCGCCGCTTCTTGCCACTAGACCACCCAAGCTCCCTTTCATTATATAACTTTTACATGTATATGTTGTCGTTGTAAGGTGTCATCGAGTACAACTCACAGTGACCCTGTGAACAGAAGATCTGAACCCTGTTCTATCATGTGTCATCCTCACAGTTGCTGACACACAAGTGCCCATTGCAGCAGTCACCAAGTCAATTCCCCTGATGGAGGGTCTTCCCCTCCTTCACCATCCCGCCACCCTTCACAGCATCATGTCCTTCTCCAAGGAATAACACACACGCGCGCACACACACACACACACACAGAGTAACATGTCCAAAGCATGTGAGTGAAGCCTCATCCTTCTTGAGGTTACTGAGAATACTTAAAGTTTAGGTAAAGCAAACCTTAGTCCTTAAACAGACTCCAGAAGTAGAACCTTTGCTCTTCCGCAATTTAATGAGGCCCTTGGCTGTGGAGTTGCCCAGAGCAATACGTTACATCCTTTGATTTCTTGCCTCCTGCTTCCATGAGTTGATGGTGGATCCAAGTAAAATGAAATCTTTGACAGCTGGCATCCTTTCTCCATTTATGCTGATGTTACCTGGGGTTCACTTGTGAGGATTTTTGTTTTCTGTGTGATCTGCACTTTAGTAAGGGCTGGCAGGGTTGTGTCATCTGTGTATTGCCTGTTGTTGAAGAGTCTTCCTCCAGTCCTGATGTTGCATTCTTCTTCATAGAGTCCAGCTTCTCAAGCGAGTTGCTCTGCATATACACTGAGTAGGTATGGAAAAAGAATACAGCCTTCATGCACACCTTGCCTGATTTAAAACTGTGCATTATCTTCTTGTTCGATTCAGATGACTCCTTGGTCAATGGAAAAGTTCTGCATGAGTACAGTTAAGTGTGCTGGAATTCCCGTTCCTTCCACTGTTATCCATAATGTATTAGGACACTCACTGTTGAATGCTTTTGTGTGACCAAAACAAAAACAGAAATCTTTCTGGTATCCTCTGCTTTCAGCCAAGATCCATCTGACATCATCAGTGATGTCCTCCCTACCACAGCCTCGTCTAAACCCAACTGTGATTTCTCACAATTCCTTGTTGATGTACTACTTCAGCCATTTGAATCCTTCAGCAAGGTTTTACTTATATACGATATTAATGATGCTGCTTGATAATTTCCCCACTCTGTTGGATCGCTTTCCCCCCCCCTTTTTTTTTTCAAATGGGCTTAAGAATGGATCTCTTCCAGTTTGTCTGTCAGATTTCTTAGCACAGACAAATGAGTACATCCAGGGCTACATTTGTGGATTGAAACACATCCTTCTGTATCATTCTCTGGAACTTTATGATTGGCCACCACTTTCACCACTGCCTGGTCTTCTTCCAATACCATTGACTCTTGAGCATATGCTACTTTTCTGAAATAGTTCAGTGTCCACAGTTCTTTTTGGTACAGTGACTCTGTATGGCTTCCTACGTTACAAATGTATGGCTTTCTAGATTGGTCAATATTCTTTAAAAACCACTCAACTGCCTTAGTCCCCTGGTGTGCAGCCCGTCTCAGCTGGTCCGCCAAAATACCCCGAGTACCAGCCCTGGCCCCCTTCGCAGCACCGTTTCCTCTCTGACAAGATGAAAGAAACGCTCATGAGTCAGGAGAAACTTGCCGAACTGCTGGCACAAATGCACATTGGTGGAAAGGAATTACACGTAGGAAGAAGAAAGTGGTTCATAGAACAGCTACAGCAGATGACAGTTCTCCTTAAAGAAATTAGGCGTAAACAGTATCTCTGGTATTGAAGAGGTGGATATGTTTACAAATCAAGGAACGGTGATCCACTAGAATACCTAAAGTTTAGGCATCTCTGGCAGTGAACACTTTCACCGTAACCGGCCACACTGAGGCAGAGCAGTCGAGAGAACTGTTAACGCAGCATCTTAAACCAGCTTGGCACAGATCGTCGTGAGTAGTTTAAGAAGCCTGGCTGAAGCTCTGCCCAAACCTTGTCCATGGATGGAAAAGCACCGCTTGCTCCTGGAGAAGGCGATGATGAAGTTTCACATCTTGGGGAAAACTTTGATGAGAATTTTGATGATTCTTTGAATTTTCAAAGAATGAGGCCAACTGAGTTGAGTCAACTTCTAAAGAAGATAAAACATGACAAAGTTACTACGAGCTACTGCTTTATATCATGACTGCTTTTTTAAAAAGTTGTTCTGGTTTTGGATCTGATAAAATCTGGATCTCTCATATTTTTAAGCCCAAAGTCTTTTGCATATTGCAGTTCTTTTCAGTTTCTGCTTCAGTATAATTCATTCTTTACCACCCAATAAGCTGAAGAAAACTAGGAACAAAATTTGAAACAGATTAATAAAGTTCTTTGCCTGGTATTTGCTTTTTATTACTATTACTTCAATAAAGATTTGTACACAGAAAGCTAATTTTGTCATGTAATATTGGCCAATAATGGAATTTAATTAAAGATTTAGAATAGCTTAATGTAAAAAAATAAATAAATAAAAATTTGAAAAAAAGCACCACAAACCAAAACCAAACAAAAAAACAGCAAAAAACCACTCAACTATCTTCAGGATTTCTAAAGTTGAAATGAGTCTTTCAGGGCTAACAGCAGGCCAGTAGAGGCAGCCCTAGAGGCTGACACATTTTGTTTCCTGGCCTTTTCCAGGGTCTGGAGGCCATTCTTGCTCCTCAACGCACAACCCCCATCACAGAACCTTAGTCCTTTGGTTTCCTCCCCTTCCTCCATTGACCTTCCTCCCTCCTTACAAAAAGACCCACCCTCATAATCCAGGATAATCTCTCATCGCAAAATCCTTAATCTCATAAAGCAGCTTCACAGAGACCAGCTCTAGAATAGAATGTCACTAGACATTTGACTGTGTGGATCAAAACAAATTGTGGTTAACCTTGAGGAGAATGGGAATCCCAGAACACTTGATTGTCCTCATGTGAAACCTCTACTTGGAACAGGAAGCAGTCCTCAGAACAGACCATGGTTCAAAAACAGAAAGGGAGTGCATCAGAGATGCTCCTGTTTCCAGACCTTTTCAGTCTATATGCGGAACAAATCATTCAGGAAGCGGGGCTTTATGAATGTAACATCAAGATTGGAGGAAGATTCATCTACAACCTGTGTTATGCAGGTGACACAACTTTGCTTGCTTAAACTGAGGAGGACCCGAAGTGCTTGCTGCAGAAGGTCAAGGATTGTAATCTTCAATATGGATTGAAGCTCAACCTCAAGAAGACAAAGATTCTCACCATTGGGCCAATTGACAGCACCATGATAGATGGAGAAGAGATTGAGGTTGTTAATAATTACAGCTTGCTTAGCTCCACAATCAGCACTCTTGACACCAGCAGTCAGAAAATCAAAAGACTTAATTGCACTGGGAAAATCTGCTGTCAGGGACCTTTCCAGAGTACTGAGAAGCAATGACGTCAGTCTGGAGACTAAGATGTACCTGATCCAGGCCATGGTCTTCACAATTACTTGCTATGAATTAGAGAGCTGGACAGTGACTAAGAATGACAGAAGAGGAATTAATGCCTTTGAATTGTGGTGCTGGACAAGTGTCTTGAACATACCATGGACTGCCAAGAAAACAAATAGGTTTGTCTTGGAGAGGGAGGAAACCAAGTTTCTCCTTGGAGAAGGACATCATGCTTAGAAGGGTGGAGAGACAGCGCTTAAGAGAAGGGCCCCGGATGAGATGGAGTGATGCAGTAACTGGGGCAATGAGGGTAGATGTGTCAGAGTCAGTGAGGCTGGCCCAGGGCAGGGCAGGCTTCAGAGCTGTTGTACATAGGGTTGCTATGAGGCACAGGCTACTCGACTACACATAACAGCAGTCTCCATGTTGAGGGCAGGGTCAGGGGGAGTTACTCAACCTACCCTTATGCTCCGGAAGACAGAAGAAAAATCGCCTTTCAGAAGAATGGCCACTGCTTTCACCACTGTCTGGTCTTCTCCCAATACCATTAACTCTTGAGCATTTGCTACTTTCTGAGATAGTTTCAGTGCCCACAGATTATTTTTGGTACAATGGCTCTGTATGGCTTCCTACATTAGTCAATATTTTTTTAAAAAAACCACTCAACTGTCTTTTCAGGATTTCCAAACGTTTAAATGAGTCTTACCAGGGCTAACAGCAGGCCGGTAGAAGAGGCTTGTTCCTAGAGGCTGGCAAAGAATATGGAGTCTGAATCACAGAGCAGTCTGTCTTTTAAGGAGTGTAGCCAGAATGTGCCTTAGGAGCGAAGACAGAAAGAGACTTTGTCTCCAATATTTGGGGCATGCTATCAAGAGAGGCTGGTCCCTGGAAGGGACATCATGCTTGGGCGAGGAGAAGAGGAAGACCCTCAGTGGGTGGTCGCAGTGACCCAGCAGTGTGTCCACACACCGCAGTGATGATGATGATGATGATGGTGCCTCATCCTGTTGTATTTGAGTCACGGTGGGTCAGAGACACCTCACCACACAACAGCAATACTCAGCTAGCTGGGATTTTAGAAATTTCTGTTCTAAGCCCCAGAGCAGTGATGCTGAATTTGGGAGGGACACATCATGCTGGTTAAGAAAGACTGGGATTTCTATCTTGTCCAGCTGCTGAATGCTATTTGGTCCTGAATCAAGTTAACCTTTGTGTTGATTTTTTTTCCATGTGTGTATAAAAGGGTGTATAATTGTACGGTGCTTGTCTCCTGGTCAGGAGCCCTGGTGGTGGTGCAGTGCATAACATGCCTGCCGCTTCCAGAACCTGGGCAGTTCTAACCCATCGGCCACTCCATG
This sequence comes from Elephantulus edwardii, assembly GCF_000299155.1. Taxonomy (NCBI): domain Eukaryota; kingdom Metazoa; phylum Chordata; class Mammalia; order Macroscelidea; family Macroscelididae; genus Elephantulus; species Elephantulus edwardii. Next base: position 10,512,014 of record NW_006399764.1, on the reverse strand, counting down.
GGAGACAGGTGGTCAGCCTCCCAGAAAGCTTTACAGCCCATCAACCCAGCGCAGAGTCCCTGTTAGTTGGCCTGACTCATGGGTTTGGGGTTATCTCTTGGTGGTTGGGGTGATTAGACAAGGTAAGACCACTGAAGTGCTTCACACATTGCCTGTGATGCCAAAGTGCCAAACGCGATCACTTTACTACAAAGCCAGGTCCGGAGTTGACTTTAAGTGGTCCCTGTGGTGTGAGTAGAATTGAACACTGGAGATGCCCGGGTGTACTTTGCAGTAAAGCCAGCAGGTGGCGACATTGGCCACAGTTTTCACTGCAGGACTCTGCCTGACACACTCTCTCTCTCTCTCTCTCTCTTTCTCACCCCTCCCTCTCTCTCCCTCTCACCTCTCGCCCCTCTCTCTCTCCCAGACCAGTAAGAGTTTCAGTTCCTGTGTACTGAACCTCCACGATTATCCTTATGCTTTACAAAACGTGGGTTTTAGTAAATTACTCCAGTCATTTGGGTAACTGAGTGGCCTCACCTACAAGTCAGGTGCCAGAGACCCTGTACTGTTGAGCTTCCTGAAGTCGCAAGTACCAGGTAGCTGACTAGGGGGTTTCATACAGCCAGGGGTGTGGACTGAAGGTTGGGGCAGTGGGGTGGGCTCAGGGGACACGTGGTTTGCATCTCTGACCACCACTGTGATCCTGGCCAAGGCTGCCTCACGTGAGAGGGCAGTTCCAGAACTAACTGGGGTGGCGGGAGGGGGAATAATTGTGGGACAAACAAGCCTGAAGGTCTAGTAAGGAATCCAGGACCCCAGATGGATGGAATACCCAGAAACAGCCAAGACAGGTGGTGACAGATCAGGAAGCCAATGTGTTCAGGAACAGCAGGATCTACAGTTAGTCAAGGGAGGAGTAACTTCATCATTAGCCACTCAGTTCCCTGGTCCAGAGGAATGATATCTTCACAATAATGACTAGTCTATATCTATAGTGTTAAATTCTAACTCTTGTTGTTATGTGCCATTGAGTCATCTGGGACTCATAGCGACCCTATATACAGCAGACCTAAAATCTGCTCTGTCCTGTGCCAATCTTATCTTCTCTGACACACCTACCCCCATTACCCCAGCAACTGAATCAATCCTTCTCATCCAGGGTCTTCCTCTCTTGTGCTGTCCCTCCACCCTTCCCAAGCATGACATCCCTCTCCAAGGACTGATCCCGCCTTGCAACATGCCCAAAGTAAGTCAGACAAAGCTTCAGAATCCTTGCATCCAGGGAGCAGTCTGGTCTACAGGATGAACCTGTTTGTTTTCTTAGCAGTCCATGGTATATTCAATACTCTTCTCTAGCACCACAACTCAAAAGCATCAATTCTCCTGTTATCCCTAGTCATTGTCTAGCTTTCTGACACATAGCAAGTAATTGCAAAGACCATGGCCTGTATCAGGCGCACCTTAGTCTCCAAACTGATGTTGTTGCTCTTCGGTACTCTGGAGAGGTTTCTGATAGCAGACATTCCCCATGCAATTCATCATTTAATTTCCTGGCTGCTGGTAGCAAGAGTGTTGATTGTGGAGACAAGCAAACTAAAGCTGTTAACAATCTCAGTCTCTTCACCATCTTACCGTGATGCTGCCAGTCACCCTGAGGTGAGAGTCTGTTTTCTTGATGTGAAGATTGGTGTACTCTGCTGTAGTTTAAAAATGGGCCACAAGGTGGCATCAATTCCAAACATTGGTTTAACCCCTTAAGGCACTTGTGGGAACACATTGAGAGCTTGATTTATGTAACCGTGTCCTGAGCAGAGACGCCCCAGATGGAGATAGCATTATGAGCTCAAGCACTTGCCCTGAGAAGCACTTGAACTGTATTTTATTTCCCATTGTCTTTACAGCATTTAGGGAGCTCTAGCAGGCCTAATCCTTTCTAATGTAAGCCTGACTCAGGCCCTGGTCTTTTCAGTCACTTGCTACGCATCTGAGAGCTGGACAACAAATAAGAATGATGACAGAAAAGGAACTGATGCCTTTGGCTTGTGGTGTTGGAGAAGAGGACTGTCTATTCCATGGACTGCCAAAAGAACAAGCAGACATGTCCTGGAAAAAGTGCAGCCAGAAGGCTTTTTGGAGGCAAGGATGGTGAAGCTTCATCTCCCATCCTTTGAGCCTGTGGCTAGGAGCGAATATTCCTCGGAGAGGGACATCATCGTGCTTGGGAAGGTGGAGGGTGGGCAGGAGAGATGGAGGACCCTTCAGTAACAATGAGTACAGCAGTGGACTGGAGTGGGTCAGACAGGATGAGGACGGGACAGGTCTGCTACTCATGGGGTTGCAATGAGTCTTACCCGACAGCACCTACTCAGAGTTGGCCTAGTCGGTAGAGAGTTGCGCTGCCATCCCAAAGGCTGGTTGTTTGAATCCACCAGCTGCTCCATGACAGGAAGATGGACGGTCTCCTCCCACGGGATTTACTGCCTCTGAAAAGTGCTGGAGGGTCAGCTAGGAGTCAGGGTCAACTTCATGAGTTTGCGTTTTCTCATAGAATTAAATTATCAAAGCAAAATAAGTCATAGGATTTCTCTCCTTCCTGATTTTCAGTTCAGTGGGGAAACTTTCAGAGGTACCAACTCTGTTTTCAGAAATAAAGCCATTCTTAAAAGGGAGGCTCACAAGAGCTTGATATTCCTAATAAAAAGCATTCACCTGACATACTTTGGACATGTTGTAAGGAGAGACAGGTCTTTGGAGAGGGACATCATGCTGGGCATAGTGGAGGGACAGCACAGGAGGGGAAGACCCTCTATGAGATGGATTGATTCAGTGACTGGGGTAATGGGGATGGGTGTGTCAGAGACAGTGTGATTGACACAGGACAGAGCAGGGTTTGGGGCTGTTGTACGTAGGGTGTAGGGTCGCTATGAGTTGCAAATGACTTGACGGCACTTAACAACAACAACAAATTCTCTTTAGTAAATTCTCACTAAATTTCCCTTGTATTCTTAATTTATTTGTTTGTTTTCAGAAAACTCAGGGCCAGAGATTAGCCATTTCCCTTCTTAAAAATAAATATCATCTTTTATAATCTGATCTGGAAAATACTGTAGATGATCAGGTAATTCTTAATGCTGGGAATTTTTTTTTTCCTAAAGGAGTTACTTTTACTTAATAGAAAATATCTTCATGATGATTGACTTAAATTTTTCTTTAGGAACATTTCTCAGGTTGTCCTTGGGCTTGCTGTCCCAGTTGTTGTTGTTGTTGTTGGTGGTGGTTTTGTTGTTACCATCACAAACGCATAGCTGACCCTCCACGTTTTCACAGACAGTAAATTGCATGGAAGTTGGTTGCTCATCTTTCTCCTACAGAGCAGCTGGTGGATTCGAGCTGAGTACCTTTGGGTTAACAGCACAGCTTCTTGCCCCTGGGCCACCAGAACTTCCTGCTGTCTCAGTTGTATGTGTCTATCTTAAGTATTCTTCCTTCAGGAAGTAGCAGCCCAAAGAAACCTTCCTGTTCATGTCATTTGCATAGTTCTTCACTTTAACAGTTGACTTAATACTTCGTTATCCCTGTAATTGTTTTTGTGTTTCTTTGTCACTGAATTTGATTAACTCCTAGCAGTGCCAAGTTTCTTTGACTCTGATTAATTCCCAAAGACAAGGTCTGCTAATCTCTGGAAAATTAAGTAAAACGCTTGAACGGTTGGGTTTTTTGAAAGGAGTAAAAACAGCAAAAAACTTTAGATAGCTAGATGGATGTCAGCTCAGTTCGCTTCTGTGGAGTTGGAACCTTGTCATAGCTGAGACTCTTGCCAGGTTTTCGGAGGCTGTGAATTGATTGGGAGGTAATTGGCCATTGTCTGTGGAACCACAGGTGAATTTGAACCACCAGAGGTGCCACCTTGGAGTTTGCAGCACCACGGCCCTGTGTTCTGCACCACCAGTTTGTACAGGTGCACAAAACACACACACACTGCCATTGTGTCGGTTGTGACTCGGGCCGCCACGCGGGGCAGAGTGGAACCTTCACAGGAGCAGACTGCGTCAGGGATCAAACGGCTGACCTTGCGTTGCAACAGCCGTGGATCCTTGTTTAGGTACTGTTGAGTCGGAAGTGATCCGTCCCTGACCCTCCAGTGAATTTTCAGAGGCAGTAAATCGCGCAGGTGCTGGGTTCGAACCACATGCCTTTGGATTAGCAGCACATCTCCTTACAGTGAGGCCACCAGAGTGCCCTTGTACATGTATATATGTGTGTGGCATAAATGGCTCGTGTTGAGCTGTTCAAGATTAGTAGTTTGAGCTCACCCAGTGATGAGGAAGAAAGGCCTGGTGATCCGCTTCTGTTAGAGTACAGACGACCCTCTGCCTGTGAGGTCTGCAGGAGGCAGGTGGAGCTGTTGGCTGCTAACAACATTGTACATGTGTCCACCTACGCGTGTGAGTGACTGATTTCCTGTGTGTGTGTGTGTGTGTGTGTGTAACGTCTTACGATATCCCAAACTCCTATCCGTGTTCTCTTCCCATTGCTATAATTCTGTGATTTTAATGGCCTGAGGAAAAAAAAATATTTCCCCTCTTTCTTTATCAAATGGTGGGATCACCAGGCAGAAAGGAATTTGGTGGTGCAGTGGTGAAGCAGAGAACTCATTTCCTGTCCGGAAGGCCAGTGGTTCGTCCTTCCAGCGGTTTCCAGTGAGAGACCTAGCGGTCTGCTCCCATGGAGATGATGGCCTAGGAATCCTGGAGGCCCTTCTGTCGGTCACGTGGGGTCACTAGGAGTCACTGTCCGCTTGGAACACGATGACAGGGACAGAGGATTACCCAGTGTCTGTGTCTCGTATTCTACATCTCAGCAGTCCCCTGTATTTTCTGTTTTGGTAATTTTCAGAATACGGAAGACTTTCAAGTACCTGATTGAATAAGTGAACTCTCTTTTGGTGATTTTTCTTTCTTTCTTGTGGGTTTTTGCTTTTGGTTTTGCTTTTTTATTTTGGGTAACTAGGCCTTATGAATGGCAAGCAGCTTATGAATACTCTTAAATGCGTTTGATTTGAATCATGATTTGAATTCTTGCAGAAAATGATTAAATATATTTCCTGTTTCTCTCCTTTAGATTGGAATAATTGGTGGAACAGGCCTGGATGACCCAGAAATATTAGAAGGAAGAACTGAAAAATACGTGGATACTCCTTTTGGCAAGGTTAATATCCAGACTTCGTTGGGGACATGTTAGCTTTTTTCCTTGTTCTTTGCAGGCTTGAATTTAAAGTGAAAAATAGAGAATGGTTTGTGTTAACCCGTCAGAGCTGAGGTTCCCGTCAGGAGGGTCAGAAGCCCCGTGCAGGGTGCTGTCAGCTGAGGTCGTCAATGTCCACAGGACACCGGGGGTTTTGCTGTGTTGAGGTCTGAACTGAAGCTTTCCATTTAGTTATTTCTCGAACCAAATACTCATTTCAAACATAGCAACTGTACTTTGTGGCCTCTCCATTCAAATTGTCTTACTTCTCTTTCAGGCCTTTGGATTATATTTGCTAATTTTGGGATTAGGCTGGTGTCTAAAACGAGCCCTAGACTGCCAGTCCAGAGGTCCTCAGGTCAGACCCACCAGCAGCTCTGTGGGAGGAAGACGTGGCCTTGGAAACCCCGTGGGTCGGTTGCATCCTGTGGGGTTGCTGTGTGTTAGAAGTGACTTCGCAGCAGTAGGGTTTTTTCTCATGACTTAAAGGAGGGAATAACATTACAGAGCAGTGTTTTCCTGATGCGTCCTGACCCAGGAGAGGACGGAGTGATTGTCCTGAGGATCAAGGACACAGTCCATTTAAGCGCATGAGTGAGCTGGGAACCATAGAGTTGTCCGTCCCTAATAGAGGCGGCGGATCCTGCATCCCCTGTGTTGTCTGCCTTGACCAGGGAGAGGTGTCTGCCTTCTCCTGCTTCTGTATTACTTCTCCAGTCCAATTGCAGTCCCTCTCACTCTCTGGTGAAGACCCCCACATCTTTACAGCCCAGTCTCTCCTGTTAGCCTGGACTAGCCGTGTGTCCTCCACATCTTGCAGTCAATGTGACCAGCTCGTTAACAACCTGTTTTCTAAACCTCTGTAAATTCTAAGGGCCTTTCTCTCCTCCTGAGTCGTTCCATTGCCATCTTGGACCGGTCTAAGACAGGCGGTCAGATCTGGTGCCCGTTCCTAAGTCCCATGACCAAGGCTTTCTTTCCTTTCCTGCTTTCACTCACACGTCTGCTCTTCAAACCAGCCAAAGACCCTTCACCAGTTAGCAGATCCTTGAGGTACCTGCTTTGCAGAGACCTGACCAAGTGGAACCTCACAGTGACCCACGGCAGGCTTCACGGTCCTGCTTGCTGTTCTTCGGAGGGCTCACTGGTGGCCTGGTGGGTAAGGAGGTGTGCTGCCAACCCAAAGGCAGGCAGTTCAAGTCCACCAGCTGGCCCAAGGGAGAAAGATGGGCAGTCTTCTCCTGTGTGATTTACAGCCTATGAAAACCGGCTGGAGGGTCAGCTAGGGGTTGATTCCAACTCTGCAGCACTGAGTGCAAGTGAATAGAGGTTGCAGAAAGTGTTTATTGAGTGATTTTGACTGATTGTTATGTTTGTGTACTGTCGAGTCGGAACCGACTCCCAGCTGACCCTCTGGTGGGTTTTCAGAGTCAGTTAATCACACAGGAGATTACCAGTCTTCATCGCACAGCACACCTGGTGGCTTCGAACTGCCTGCCTTCTTTATTGCAACATACTTTCTTGCCACTAGGCCACCAGAGCTCCCCTTTTATAGACTGTGGATGTGAACATGTGGAGTCTGTAGGTGGCACATGGTTGAAAGTTTGGCCATTCGGATCAACCCAGAGGCTCTTTGAAGAGAGAGAGAGAGGGGCCTGGCGGTCTCCTGGTGTGCTTCTGAGCTCTCATAACCGTAAGACCCTGTGGGGTCCACCTCTAGGGCTCTAGGGTGGGCTGTGAGTCATGATCTGCTCACCGGCAGCTGGCTTGGTTTGGGGGTTTGAGGGCGGGTATACGTGTACTGTGTGCTTTTAAATCTGTTCATTCAAACCTTTTCTTTTTAATGCACAGCCATCTGATGCCTTAATTTTGGGGAAGATAAAAAATGTTGATTGTGTCCTCCTTGCAAGGTAAGACGTCATGTTTTTCAACTGTTACTAGGAATTTAAATTTACTGTAATTCGTGGAATGAGTAATGACCACAGTTTAATGTGTTGGTGAAATCAGAGCATGTTAATCTCTTTTCTGCACCCCCCCAGGGTTTTGGAATTACACTGACTTTGAGCTCTGGTGACTTAGTCCATAGGGAGTTGCATTGCTAACCAGAGGTGGTGCCTCTGACAGTTCAAATCCACTAGTGGCACCAAGGGAGAAGCAGGGCAGACTCCTGTGTGGTTTGCAGCCTCAGAAGGCCTGCTGAAGGGGCAGCTGTGACTTGACTCCACAGCAAGGAATGGGAGGGTTTTATGATTTTGAGATACCACAGAACTTGCTTCCCTAAGACAGGCCAGCAGGTGCAATGGATGTGACTGAGAGAGAAAGTCTCGTGTCTGTTCAAACTGGAAAAGGAAATGCTTTCTTCAGTTGGGTTTTTTCCCTTGTTTAGATTAACATCATCGTGAAAGCCAATGCTTCATGCATGATCCGTTGTGCGGGGACAGTTGTATATTTAGATGTTGGGGGGCAGGGGAGACCCCTGAAGTGCCCAAGCCCTTAAATTCTTTCAAGTTCTTCATTTAACAGAGATTATTAGATTCTGCTCATAATGCAGTTTCACACTTAAAATGTCCCTCATCTTCTCTTTGGCCTATGATTTTTATTCCCTTAAAATCTCTGCTCTTGAATGAATAAATTTTTTTAAAAAATCTCTGCTATAAATCATTACAGAAGGAGACTACCCATCTTTCTTTCTCAGAACAGATGGTGGATTTGAACCAGTGACCTTTTGATCAGCAGCTCAACACATAAGACTTTGTGCCACCAAAACAGCTAGTGTTTTATTGCTAAGTGACTACAGATTTAACTGGGTGGAACCGTATTTGTGTCTCAGAATTTCTGTGGATCAGGAGTCTGGGCACAGCTTATCCGGGTCTTGGCATTCTCTGCCAAGTTCATATTGCCCTTAGTTCCTTACAGCTGTGAACTTGAGACCCTCGGCACCTATAGGTTGCAGACGATTCCCTGCCAAGTGGGGATTCCCTGCCTCTGTACATGCATTTCCCATCACAAGGGCAGCTTGCATCGTTAGCCTGTGGGCGCATGCGTGCTGCCAGAGGGATCCCAGTCATGCAAGGGCCATCCTAGCACCTTCCTCATATTCCATTGGTTATCAGCAAATCTCAGCTCCACCCACATTCAAGGGGGAGGAGTTTTTAGGGGCTGGATTCAGGGCCACTGCACCTCTGCCACTCTGCTTCTTAGAAATAGAAATAGCTCCTCTCAGTGTCCCATGGACTGCTGAATGGACAAACAAATCGATCTCAGAGGAAGTTCAACCAGGATGCTTCTTAGAGGCAGGGCTGGTGAATCTTCACATCCTTTGGGTGTGTTTCAGGAGGGGAACCTATCCTTGGGAAAAGACATCAGGCTGGGAATGGTGGAGAGTCAGAGAAAGAGAGGAAGACCCTCTATGGGACAGATGACACATAGACTGTAACAATGGGCTGGACCGTATCAGAGCCGGTGAGGTGGGCTCAGCGCAGGACAAGGGTCAGGTCTCCTGTGTGTGGGATCCTGTGAGTCACAGTCGACTCCTAACAACACACTGTTCTGCAGGAAAAGGGTGACATAGACTTCTCTGTAAAGATTTACCCCCTCGGGAGTCCCGGGGGTGCAGGCTGCCCTGTCCCACTCGGACGTGGTGCTTTGGTTTGGAATTCAAACGCTCGTCTCCCTCTTCTGCTCTCCTTCCCGTAGACATGGGAGGCAGCACACCATCATGCCCTCACAAGTCAACTACCAGGCGAACATCTGGGCCCTGAAGGAGGAGGGGTGCACACATGTCATCGTGACCACGGCCTGTGGCTCCTTGAGGGAGGAGATTCAGCCCGGCGACCTCGTCATTATTGATCAGTTCATTGACAGGTGAGTGAGCACTGGACACACTCTGGGCTCTCGTAAGGTCATTCCCTCAATAGTGAAACTGCTTCCCACACTCAGCCACTAACTGGAAAATGGGATTTCATGTTCACTGAGCGGCATCTAGGAAGAAAGGCCTGGAGAACTACGTCCGGAAGAACCTGCCGTGGAAAATCCTGGGGCACAGAGTCCCGCTCCTGCTCTATGGGGTTGCCGTGCGTTAGAGTTAATTCAGCAGCCAGTGATGGGTCTCATCTCTGTTGTTCATCTTAAGGGACCGGGCACAGAGCAGAGGGTGGGGCTTTGCACTAGTTTTCAACTTTTACTCAACAGAGGAAAAATTCCATGAACTCTTTAAATTCCAGATTCTCAGCTTCAACAGGTTATCAATTAACTGTGATCTGTAACTTAAATGGTAATTATGTTAATTAACATATGTTAATTAACATGTCTCAGGGAGCAGGGATCTAGGCATTGAGCTCCTGTCTCATCATGTCACCAAGCTTGTTTTTTCATTTGGTCAGATAAAGGTCCTTGTGGGCCGAATCGTTCATCCTTGGGGCCTCAGGGTTTCCACTGCCTCTTTTTTCTGTTCCTTTCTTTCCTGCAAGGAACTCTCACTTTTCTGCATATCTAGGGATCTTTGTTCCTGTGTGGTTACATCAGTAAGCATCGGTTCATATCCTACAGTTCTTTGAGCTGATAATTAGCCCTGCAGGCCTGATGAGAACCAGGTTGGTTTTTAGGCAAGAATATTTATGCGTCCCACCAGCCTTGTGACATCTGTGTAGCCAGAGGGTGCCATGATTGGTCACTGAATGGGGAGACGTCAACTGGAGCTTGTTGGGAGCCTGAGATTCTCACGTACTCACAGCCCCATCTGGCCTGACAGGTTGCAGAGTTTTCCAAAGCCACATGCAGACTGGAGACCAACTGGATTCAGAGTGCATCTTGCTTCTCTGTGGCTTTGGTTTTTTATATTTTTTTTTAATTTGTGCGTGTGTGTGTGTGTGTGTACACTATCAAATCAGATCTGACTGGTACAGGAGGAGATTGTCCCTCCTTCCCCTGCAGAGCATCTGGTGCATTCGAACCATGCGCCTCTGGAATTGCAGTTCAGCTTCTTGCCACTAGGCCACCAGAGCGCCCTTCTCTGTGACTTTGTATTATTTACTCTTGTCTACCTGGATATCTGTTCTATCTTCCGAATCAAGGGTTCAGTGTTTCCAGCTCTTCCCTGAATGGCTGGTGGGTCATCTTCAGAGGTTGCCCTCCCAACACATGTGCCTGTTTATGTAACTTTGTCAGCACATTATCTTGGGGAAAATATCCTGTCCTCCCAAGGTCACTGGCTTTGTCTTTAAATGGGAAGAAAATGTCAGACATGTAGAGTTGACAGAAACATCTTTAACTTTGAGAGACTAATTCAGAAATAAACATTGACGGAGTAAAACAAAGGTGTTTCAGAGTCACTCTAAAAACTTCAAGACTTTCAGAAGCACAGCCATCTGTCCTTGTTGATTGTAGGAGCCCATCTTATCTCGTAATTGTCTACTCAGAAAGGTCTTGGAGGAAATATCTGGCAATCTGTGTTTGAAAAAATGGTGCCATTGAAAACCTCGGGGCACGTTTTCACTGTGACACATAGGTTGTCACCCATGAGTCAAGTTCGCCCGACAGTACAGTTTGGTTTTGATTTCTTGGTGGCTGAAGTGTTACTTCTTTCTCATTTTCCCCTTATTTGTTAGTAAAAGTGTTGCCTCATGATTTTATTGTATGATAGTGATTTAAAAAAAAAATAATGACCCATATTTAAGGAGGTTTTGCAGGTGTGAATTTTTTTTAATAACTATTAGGAAACACCAATTATAAGTTTGTGGGGTTTTGGTTTGCTTTTTAAAAAAAAAGAAAAGAAAAGAAGGGCAGGGTGTGAATCCTGGTGCCTGCCGAATGTTTTTGTGCTGCGTGGTTGGTGTTAGCCTGTTGTGACTGAAGGCAGCCCTGGCTGAGTACTTATGCTTGAAGGACGCGGTAGGAAAAGTCCTCACGTGGAGAGGTAGGACTTCATCTTTCTTCCTTGCCCCGTACACAGATTGCTCTGTCTCCCAGTCGCCGCCTCTGATAAATGCGGGTGTTGGAACAATTCTGTGGTGTTTTGAAGATGCACACTTACTCATCAGGAAAGTCCCGCTGTAAACATGAAATGGCATTAGGATTAGGTCAGGATAATTTATCTTCTCCTCAAAGAGACAGCCCTGCCTGGGCCGTTCCCAGATGTTGCGGTTAAACGTTCTTCTTTGTTGTTGGGTTAATTGCTGTTGAGTCACCTCGGACTCTTGTCATGGTGAACTCATGCACGGCGGAATGAAGTGGGCCTGGTCCTCAGGACTGGCGCGAGGCTTAGGCCCCTGCCTGTGGCTGTTCTGTTAATCCATCTCCTTGTAGGTTTCCTTCATGTTCGCTGACCCTCTGGCTGTACCAGTACTTTCCTAGCAAGTAATCTTGTGATCCTGATGCAATTGATCCTGAGGCTGTGTCTCAAGTAAACAAGACGCGGTGTGGCCGCCCTCACTTCAGAGTGTCACCTGCACACCCCCTGCAAAGACTGGCTCCTGTGCGGCTGTGCTCTCGGGTCAAGTACCTAGTCAGTCTTTGTCCACCTGCTGATGGAGAGAAGTGGAGATGACAGTCCACGTATGGTCCAGATGACATAGGAAGCCTTTGTTTAGCCTCCTCTCTGGTTCCTGTCAGGAGCTATTTTAAGCCTTCGTGTTCTCTCTCCACTTCCTACCTTCTGCAGTCTTAGCCGAGACTGTTGCCTCCTTAAAGAACACAGCCACCAGTCATAGGGTCACCATCTTCTTTGTCCTCCCTGTACCCCTTAAAATGTGCCCACCTTTCCAGCCACCCTTCTCATGTTGCAGATTTTTTTACTTAAGAATAAGGGTGCATTTTTATAGACACTGTCACAGAGGATGTGCTCATATTGTTCCCTGAGGGAGTAACCAGAGTCATCAGTTGAAGATCTCTGTGTGTGTGTGTGTGTGTGTGTGTGTGTGTGTAGAGTCAAATCGGATCTGACTGGTACAGGAGGAGATTGCTCCTCCTTCTCCAGCGGAGCATCTGGTGGATTTGAACCGTGTACCTCTGAGATTGCAATGCATAAAGAACCATCTTGAGGGACAGGAGAATGTCAAGAAGCTATGAAGTAGATTCATTCAAGTTACACATTTTGACCCTGAGCAGTGTCCTTAATACTAAAGTGAAAATTTCAATGAATAGCTTTATTAGAATTCCAGTTTAAAAGCAACCTACCAGTCAGGGAGTTTTGTCCCCTTCCTGGCTTTTTTTTTTTTTTTGGTAAAATGTAGATCGCTTAACTTCTTTTCCTTTTTAAGTATATGTGTAAGTAGCCTTAATTATGCTCACAATTTTGTGCGGCCATTGCAGCTGTCTATAACTGCAGAGCTTTTCCATCACCTCATAGAGAAACCTTGATCAGGAACTGCCATTCTCCAGTTTCCTTCCCCGCCACACAATCTTTATGTCTGGAAGCGCCCAGTATTCTCACCTTACTTGTCTTAAAATTGCTTCTCTTCACCGTGCCTGTATCCTCCAGCCTTCCACAGTCTGTGTATGTGCGATGACTTTCCCTGGCGTCTGTTTGTGACAGTCTCAGGTCATTTTCTGGTTAGCTTTGAGCAGACGCACATAACAGTGGCATACTTTGAGACCAGCAGATGAAAAAGTATGAAAGCAGATTTGCCAAAAGGGATAGTTAAAATGAATGAAAACACAGTAGGATTTGTAAATTTTCAAATAAAACAAAAAGTTTGAAAAAAGGATAGTGTTGATGAATATTATGCCATTTTAACATGAGGTGCAGGTCGGAGTGACTTATCCAGGGTCACTCGGCGAGTGAGCCTGCCGGGTCAGTTAGTCCCTCAGTCAGCCTCCCCTGGGTCCTGAATTAACAGTGGCGTCCTCTAACCTAGCAAGGAAAATTTACTGGTTGAAGCAAAAGTGGAGGAACAGACCTTCAGCCGCAAGCAGTCGCTACTGTAGAAACCATATCTTAAATCATGGAAGCGTCTGTATTTATTTCCTTTATTACTGTAACAGAGACTGTTAGCACAAATTCAGCAGCGTGTACAACACAAGTCTGTTATCTCACATTTTTGGAGTCTTACATGGAGTCGCACCAGCTCAAATCAAGATGTTTTTTTAAATCAAGTGGAAGAAACTACAGTCAGCATCTGAGCTGAAGGCAGATACTTCAACTTGAGGATTTGTATGTGCTGCTCTGGTGACGTCATCCATGGCGAGTTTACACATCTAACCCAGAGGTGACTCCTTGGGAAGTTCAAAATCCCCAACAACTCTTCTGGAGAAGGATGAGTCCTCTCTTCCACGCAGTTTACAGCCTCCTGGATAAAGGGTCAGCAATGAACTGGGTCCAGCTCGCCCGTGAACGCATGTCAGTATATAGTAGAGCCAGCAGGGGGCGAGATCACCTAAGTATTACTTAGTGTCCTCAAAGTGAAGACCGAGGTCTATACCTTACATTAACTAGTAAGAGGACTTAAGAAGGAAGATAAAATCCGTTTATTAACATGGCTGCTTCCTTACTGGATACATTTCCTTGCCTTTTCCAGCGTGGAGGGCCTTGTCTCTCTTCATGATCCATGACTCCTCCCATTTTCAAAGCCAGCAGTGACAGGTCAAGTTCTCACAACTCATCCCTCAACTCATTACACTTTTCTACTCCCCTCTTCAACGCTTAAAGACTTAGTACAGTAGCATTGGCCTCAGAGATAATCTAGAGTAAGACCTTTATTTTAAGATCAGCCATTTGGTAATATTAATTCCGTTACTTTAGTTCCCCATTGCCGTGTAAAGTTAGTTACCTGCTTGCAGATTGTGAGAATTGGCGTGTGGCTGTATGTGGGAAGCCGTTGTGCTGTGGTCCGCAGCTTGTCACTTCCATAGCCCAGGAGGAGGGAACCACGACCCCTAAACTTCCTGACCCTGGTAGAAGTTGATGTGCGAGAAATGAGATCCTTTTAGTCTGTCTCAGCTAGAATACTTATCTCCTGCCAGCAAATGCAACATGGCTCAAGATAAAATTTACACAGTTGGACCAAGAATAAATTCCAGTTTCGCCTCCTGCTGGTTCCTGTAGCAACCCTGTGTGTTCGTAGTAGAATTCCATTGAGTTTTCAACACTGATATTTCAGAAGCAGTCCTGTCTTCGGAGATGCCTCTGCATAGGTTTGAACTGCCAGTCTTTTGGTCAAGAGTTGAGAACTTAGGTATTTGCATTCTCTGGTCCTCCTCCTGCTTCCTGTTGGAGTCTTTTTTATTAAGTCCTGGTGCTCAAGGTCACTGGTAAGAGACCTCACTGCTTTCTCAGGAAGCTGGCAATCTCTCTGCAGGTCTTGTCTTTGGGCCCATTCTCAAATATTGCTTCTCCGTCGTAGTTCTATGCTCCTGAGCAGGGATCCATCTATATTACAGTTTGCAGGAATACTGTGTGCCGAGAGCTGGATCTATTCCTCATTGATCATCAGGGCAACACTCTGCAGTAAGAATTATCAGCACATTCTTATTTGCATTTTAACATGTAAGATAGATTACTTCAGCGGCATCCAGTGACATAAAGCTGCTTTGCTTGGCAGCCATGTTTTCATAGTCTGAGCCCCTGGATATTACATATGGTGGTTCCTCTGGACGGTTCACCAGAAGTTTGGAGTTTCTCATCCACTCAGAGAACCTTGAAGAAAAGGCCTTGGGGAAAGAACGTCCAGAAAAACAGTGGAAACTGTGGAACACAGTTCTGCACTTAGCACATATGGGGTCACTGTGATTCAGAACCGACCCGTACCGATTACGGGCCGCATGATAAATGGGAGTATTGCTAATGCTGACCTCACGAAGAAGCCGACGTGGATTAGTTCATTTGCTCAAGACCACACAGAGGCGCAGTAATAAGATTCAGATCCAGGCACAGAGGCCGTTTCTTGTCTTTTGTCTTCACCGCCGAGACTCTCGGCTTATGGGTGAGGTTCAGTTCTGTTCACACAGGAGCACCGTCTTGGCTGGACCTGGAGGTACCTGTGGCGTGAACTGGCAGGACGTACGTCTATCCAGGCTTGACCAGGGAGCAGGAGTCTTCTGTCTGCAAGGACTTGACTGGGAGTTACCCCAAGCTCTTTCTGCTGCGGAAGACAGGCCAGTTTCTGGGCGATGGACAGGAAGGGAGACAGGACTTGTTACAGGTGACACGTCTTCATTCTAGAATTTCCCTTGGATGGTGATTTCTTCTTACCTCAGATATGCTCGTAAGCCCATTACTCTCTGTTAGGATTTCAGCATGGGCATCAGTGCTTCTTCTCGTGTACCGTGCATGTGTCTGGAGGTTTATAATGACTTGCTTAGCTTATTAAGCTTTTTGCTGAATCACTTGCTCATTTCATCTTTGTCAGAATCGACTCACAGCTGGCCCTTCAGCAGATTTCCTAGGCTGATAACCAAATGAGGAAAGACTGCCCATCTTTCTCTTTGGAAGCTTTGAGTGGATTCGAACCACCAGAGAGACGTGGCCCTTAGCTTAGCAGCACAACTTCCACCACTCTGCGCCACCAGAGCACTGTGTTTCACTGGATGTGTGGGCACAGATTAGTTAAGGTGAACCACCTCGTGTGTGGGCAGGAGAGTGTAGGGCTCTTGTGTAAGAGGGGAGATGGAGGGCGGTGAAGACGGGGTGTTGCACGTGGCCTTGCTTCATGGAGCTGCTGAAGGCTTCTGCAGCCCTGTTTTCTGACTCACCGGATGCGTGAGGGGATGCTGCTGAGAACTGACTCATTGAAGGCCGAAGCCAAAGCCCGGGTTGAGCGCGACATGGCACCATTTTATTGGTGTGTTTGCAGAAAAGGAAAAGGCCTGTATTTACACAGACAGCAACAGTCATTTGACCTGCTCTTCACCCCTTTGGAGTTGCAGGGGGGTTAACTCGGCCTTTTTCTTCAAGCCAGAGGTCTGGGAGAAGAACAGACAGGGTTCTCCTTCCTCCAGAACACAGGGGCCTTGCCGTTGGTGAGGCGACTTTGCTGCCAGCTCCTGTTCCATGGCATCCTGACGGAGTGGGAGGTGATGGCTTCACGCTGGTAGGAAGCAGTGAGCCAGCTGTGTGCTTTCTCTCTAGACCAGTGAAGCAGTTTCTCGCTGCCACTCCCCCTCCGCCCACCCACAGGAGAGCGCGTCAGATGACATCTTGCCCGCCCTTGTTGGCCTCTTCGCCCCCGCATCTCCTTCCCCAGGACTTTGGCCTTCCTGTCTTAGTCATGGCTTCACATGTAGGACAATTAGAAAGGTGATTTGTTCTGAAAATGTCTGGTGAGAAGGAGTGGGATGGCTTGGCACCGGAACTAACGTTAGCCTCTCTTTTGTGGATTGGAAAATGTTTTATCAGAAAGTTGAACCAAGAGGCTTTGGAATGAATAATAGCAACTTAGAGGGCCACACATATTAAGCCAGGCAGCAGTGAGACAGATGCCAGAGTGTGGGCAGGACAGTGGCGACCTCCTCCAGGGCCTCAGCGGCCTGACCAAACAGCCTGGGGACGGAGAGCAGGAATGGCTGCACGTTAGAAACATGACGGTCAGATGCCAGAGGAAGGACTTTGTCAGGACCCTTAGAGTAACAGTGCACCTGTTAGAAAGAAAGATCATTTTGAGACCCTCAGTGATGATTGCTTATGGCCTAATATTAGATAATAAAGAACGACTACTGTTTTAATTAGGAGTGACAGTCATGCTGTGATTCACATTAATGATACCTCTAAAAGTAGAGTAACAGTGGCAAGCTCTGGTGGCCTGTTGGCAAGAAGCTGCACTGCAATCCCAGAGGTGCACGGTTTGAATCCGCCAGATACTCTGCTGGACAAGGAAAGACAATCCTCTCCTGTACCAGTCAGATCCGATTTGACAGTACACACAAAAAATAATAAAATTTTTTAAAAAGTAGAGTAACAGTAAAGTTTGTAACCATGAGAAATGAACAGATCAGGCAAGTAAGCAAAATTTTGAAAATGATCCAATCTGGATGCTAGGTGTATGGGATTGATTGGCTAATTTATATCTGTGATGACTGCAAGTTTTCTTACTGGTTTCCTAAATGCTTTTCCATTCTTCCCGAACCCAAGGCTGAGTTATAATCACACACAGGTCTGGTCAGTTGTTAGCTTTTCGCTGCCATCTGTTCACAGATAAGTGAAGAGTGAGCCACCACCAGCCCAGAGCCAGAAAAGCCTAGTTCCCTCTCAGTGCTGCTTTTTTTGACCATTTGTGTTCACCTTGTCCAGTGTTGATTCTCAGGATCTCTGGTGACTTGGTGAAAAGGAATCACGTTGCCAACCCAGAAGCACATGGTTCAAATCCACCTGCTGCACCGCAGAAGGAAGATGGGCAGTCTCTTTGCTGTGACTTCCTGCCTCTGGAAACCCAGCGGAGGGTCCCTTAGGAGTGGGTTCCGACTTGATGGTACACAGCAGTTGAGGAGGGAGGATCAGGATGTTGATCTAGATACCGTGGCATCACCAGCAGTGGACCCTGGAGAGCTGCCTACAAACAAGTGGACACTTTTGCTTTTTCTTGTAGGACCACCAAGAGGCCTCAGACCTTCTATGATGGGAGTCATCCCTGCACCAGAGGAGTGTGCCACATCCCAATGGCCGAGCCCTTCTGCCCCAAGACGAGAGAGGTGTGTAGTCTCTGGAAGGTGTACTGAAGCAAAGCACGGCTGTTAGGGTGGCATCAGAGTTCAGTCAGTTGACTGAGCATTTATCCTGCTTCCTCTCTCTAGGGGAAGGTCAGGCAAAGAGCTCTGTGTATTCCTCCCATCATCTTTTAACGCTCGTGTATCTGCCGTTCTGGATCTTGCTCATAGAACCTCTCCGTTTGAGGCTTGAGGAATACCAAGTGCATCTTTCCATTTGGGTTTTCTAACTCCAGGTCTTTGCACATCTCGTTACAACATGATGGGTTTTGTTTTGAGCCGTCCTTTTAAAGTCTTCGACGCTTTGAGTCATCATTTGCTCCATTTGCTAGGGGATTTAAATACCTCTGTATGCTAATCATTGGTGTAAGTTTAGCTTTATGTGTTAAGTAGATGTTTCCTTTTGAAATTCAAGTCTATACATGTGATCTTTTCCCTTTTAGGGGCATTTTCAGGAGAAAAGTCCTGTCCATTTCAAAGTCGGAGCAGCTTTGCTCAAAATAGACTGAGGAGTAAAGTCTGTTTCTGTGAAATCTATCTTGTCCCAACAGAAAACTGATGGGGAATTATGAGTATAGCTGTGGGTGGGAAAATGCTGAGGATACATGCATAACCAATGATATACGCATAACCATTGCAGGTTGGTTGGTTCTCATGCGTAGGGGCTTTAGGGCAGGGCTGACCTGCCCCGTAGGATTTCCAAGCCTGTAAATCTTTACAGACGGGAACTGCGACATCTTTTCTTCAGAGGAACGGCCTGTGGTTTTGGGCAGTGACCCCTCGGCCTCGGCTCTTCAACACCGTGAAGTGTGGCATGTGGGTGAATTTCCAAGAATGCAGTTTTGCTTTCCTTGGGACCAGATTAATTTAGCTGACAGTACTCGAGCCAGCTAAACATTCTGTAAAGAGCTGAGGAAATTCATGGGAGGGCAGTGTAGAAAAATGGAGTTTAAAAGCTTTTAGAAATAACATTTTCTTCTTAATCACTTGAAAAGATTTTAAAAAAACAAACAAAACCTATCCAAAAATTGGATAGAGTAGATGTTGTTATTAATGTTTTACATTTTTAAAATTTAAAATTAATGTTTTACATTTTAAATTTCAGTATTCACGTAATCAGGTGGTAAGGAAATAGAGGTAGGGTGAATTATCACACAGCAAGCAGAGTGTTCAAGAATTGTACCATTTCCTAGTATTTAGGCCTAAATATATATTTATTGAGTTTCATCTCTTTATAGGCCAACAGGTATTTCTGAAAAGTTTCTTAAAAAACAACTTTGTAACAGTGGTCTTGGGTGAGTGAACTGAGCTCTTAAACCAAGAGGCTAAAAAAACAAAACACAAAAGCCCAGAGGTAAGAAAAAGAGTCATTAGAGAACAATAAATACCCTTTTGTAGCGTGCACATGTGTTGCGGTGGCGTGAGCGCCACTTCTGTCCTTTTCAGAGGTGACCCAAAGCGATTAGTGCGTGACTTTTGCCAGTAAAGTGTAACAAGGCTAGTGCCTCGGCTTGTTCCGTTATGATTACTCAGAACGAGAAGATTACATCATCTCTTCTTCAGGCCCACTGCTTTCTTACCCCCGATCGTATTGCTGTTGTCTTACTGTGGCATCATATGCGGTCATCCGTGCGGTCAGCTCAGTGGAGAGCCCTCCGAGGCTCGTGGCTGGCATGCCCACACCTCGAGCCTCCTCTGTGGGTGGCTCCCAGCGACCGTGGCACCTGACTCCAAGGCTGATGCTGAGGAAATCAAGGGACACACCGTGGCTGCTATCTTCCCTCACGCGTCACCACCTGCCTCCAGAATCACTGATACTTAAGTAAAACAAATATCTTGGTTTTTCATGATCTTTAAAAGCAGAACTTAAAATGCTTTTGTGGGGGTGGGGGTAGAGGCTATATTTATACCCTTCAGTAGTTTTCCTGATAAACCCATTCTTTATTTTTCATAGATTAATAAGCACCAAGTAGTACCACCTAGTGTAGATAGTTTCATGGTTCTAAATTTGGCGTTACCAAAGCTTTTGTTAGCATGCCTCTATTGGCAAGAAGCTGCACTGCAGTCCCAAAGGCATGCAGTTCTAATCCACCACCCACTTCACGGAAGGAGGATGGGTAATCCCATCCTGTGCGATTAACTGCCTCTGAAAACCTGCTGTAGGGTCAGCTACAGGTTTATTCCGACTCTGTGGTACAGCAACAACAGGGTGAATTATTTTTCCATTTTCTTCTATGCTTTTACATAGGCAGGCAACGTACTGACCCAGATTGAAGCTTTCTATTGACTTAGAGGCATTTCATTTCATATGGTAGCCCAGGAGACTTTGCCAGTTATTTTGTTAATATGTCCAGAACCTGCCATTAACAACTATGAGGACACCAAATTAGCTTGAATATAGCATTTACAGTGTGCCCAGCATAATTCTGTACTGTGCATATCTGAACTCACATAACCCTTCCAATATCGTTGTTAAACAATATCATTATTCCCATTTTACAGATCAGAAAGCAGTCATACAGAGGTTAAGTGACTTTCCAACCATATATTGAATTTAAAAGACTTCTTGTTAAAAAAATAGAGAATTGGGGGGTTCAGGTAGCTTAATGTAAAGGCTTAAAGGTAATGGCTTTGCCATCCAGTGACACAAGTTTTCCAGCTGCTCCAGGGCAAGAAATAAAAAAATTATTTTTTAATTAAACAGATTGAGAAAAATTAAGTTACTAACCTCAAAATTAGATGTCAGTTGTTAACCAATTCTAAATCAAGTAATTATGCTTCTTAACATTTCTAAAACCCGTACTTGACAAGTCATTAAGTAGATGCCCCAGTAAGTTTCTCTCAAGTTACTAAAAAAAATCAGTATGACCTATTCATTTTCACCATCGGCTCTGAGAGGCAGTAGTTGAAGGAGATTGCAAAGAAATTAGTTTTCTAATCAAAAACAGCGATTAGAGACGTCAGATTTGTTATTAAAGCGCAGTGGGAATGCACCTTCTCAGGAACTTGGAAACAGTTCTCAGAACTTGACTTTGGGGAGATGTGAATGCTGAGATTAGCCTTAGAGGGTAAAGGTCAAGACTCAGATTGTCTGTATTCATTAGCCAGTTAAATGTTTTCCTAAACTAGCTCAGTAGTAAGAAAGAAATGAGATAAAAACAAATGCTTGGGATGTAGTAACAGCTCACCTATACCTGGGAGCGGTGTACAGGAAAATTGGGGAGTGGATGATTGAATAAATGGGAGGGGTCCAGGAATGACCCTCCTCTGGTCTTCCAGGCTCTCTCTCAAGTAGTTCACCCGTTAGGGAAAAGGGAATCTTAAACTGTTGATATGCTTTGATTTTATGGCTTTTTCTTTCAGGTCCTCATAGAGACTGTTAAGAAGCTCGGCCTCCGGTATCACACCAAGGGGACAGTGGTCACAATCGAGGGGCCTCGGTTTAGCTCCCGGGCAGAAAGCTTCATGTTCCGCACTTGGGGGGCCGATGTGATCAATATGACTACGGTTCCAGAGGTGGTCCTGGCTAAGGAGGCTGGGATTTGCTATGCAAGTATCGCCATGGCAACAGATTACGATTGCTGGAAGGAGCACGAAGAAGCGGTAGGTGGATGCTCTTCTGAGCAGCATGGGCTTCTGAATGCTGTGGACACCAGTAAAGAATGTCTCAGCCGTGTGTCCCTGTTATGTCAGTTCCAGAAAGAGCTTTTCTTTAATGTTTTTATGTCCTGGTAAGGAGAGTGAATTGTCGGGTGACAAGCAGAGTGCACACCAGTGCTATCAGAGAGTGTTTATTTGTAAAAAGAAAAATATGTGCTTATTTACATTCAAGTAGAATATTTCTACGAAGTTAACCCCCAGAATGGTAGCATTGGTTCCTTTCAGTGATGAAACAGGTCCTAGTCAGCTTTTTATATACATTACCATTGAATAGTATCAGATACTTCCAGTAACTCTCATTTTGAAAGGTGGAAAGAAAGATCTTCATAGAAAGAAGAGACTTTTATCCAGGGATCAAGAGTGGAAAATACATCGTAAACATAGAGTTGTATTGAGAATCATCTAAGACTTGTGGTTTATTTCAGGGATAAAAGTGTCCTTTGGTCTGTATGTACTTTTCTTGTGCTGTATAACTGTTTATTGTGTTTGTTTTCATAGGGAAAGAACACTTACTACTTGTTTCTTCTTGGTAAAAGGACTCTTTGAATCTGTCATTTAACCTGCTGTTACTGGTATTGTGCTTGGTGTAGCAAGGTGAGGGCATGTCGACAATTCTGTTGACAATGCTGGAGACACACTTAATGCAAAACATTGTGGGAAAGCTGAGGAAATACAAGAAGTGGTGGGTGTGAGAATAGAGTACCAAGCTGGTTGAACAAAGATTCGAGTTCTAGGAAGCCATCCTAGTTAAAGCAGTGGGAAACATGGGTGTGACTGAATAGGGTGAGAATTAGTGGGCAGGACAGAGAAGAGCAGAATTGCGTTACATGAAGACTTTGATGAGGATTTTATACAAGAGGCTGTTACGGATTGAATCTTTCCTCCCCGAAATAAGAGTCCACTTCTGTGGGCCATGATTCTCAGTGGTTTGTCATATGAAGGATATATAACACTTTCACATTTCAGTATATAATTACACTCATGATGCAATAAGCCCTGATCTAATAGAAAACTCTTGAGGTGACACACAGGACCTTGATGTGGTGTGACTTCACATTAGGGGGGATTACAGCACCCTTAAACAGGTCACAGCCCTGATCTAACATAAGGGGAGCTGATATGCAATATGGCCTGAATCACCTTTTTTTTTCCTTACAAAAAAACAAAATGAGAGAGAAGTGAGCTGAGAAAGAGGGATCTCTCTTGCCAAGAAGGGCCAAGAGTTAAACCCTGTCGTTTGGACGCAGGGTCCCAACCCTCAGCACTTTCTTGAAGCAAGAGACACGGAGAAAGCCGCCTTCTAGAGCTGGGACTCTGAATTCTGACATTTAGCTTCTTAAGAAGTTGGAAGAAACCCACAGATATGTAGCAAAAAGATTTCATCAATATTCAGCCGTTTAAGGAAGTAACATAAAACCAAGAATAATAATTTTGAAGGAAGAAGTCTTAGCTGTACTGCAAGCATTATGGAAGAACAAGGCTCTAGGAATTGCTGAGATGTTTTAAACAAAAGATACACCATGCCAGAGCTGTTCACTTGTTTATGCCAAGGAATTTGGAAGATGGCCTCCTGGCCAGCTGACTGGAGGAGAGCCATATTTCTGCCTATTCCAAAGAAAGCTGATCCCACAAAATGAGGATATTACCAGTCAATATCACTGATTCCACATATAAATAAAATTGTGCTAAAGATTATTCAAAAGCAGTTGTAGACACTTCCATGATACATCTTTAAGGATATGAACATGTACGGCTAAGCACAATTGATAACAGTGCATCTAAATTCCAGAATCAATCTCCATAATAGTCTATGTGTTTCCTACTGCCAAAGGG
>NW_006399764.1:10474611-10488309 GCF_000299155.1 Elephantulus edwardii | reverse complement strand
AGATGTGCCAGGACATCCCAACAGGGTAAGCCGGATTTAAAAGAAGACATGGAATGAGGAATATCCTTGCTGATGGCAGATAGATCTTGGGTAAAAGCAGAAACATTTTTAAAAAGTTTAATTTGTGTGTTTTGACAGTGCTGAGACGTGTTGCTGTATGCATTTTAGCAAATTATGGGTAACATTGTAAAGAACAGGAACCCACGTGACATAGGTGTCCGGCCTGGACCAAGAAGCAGTCCTTGAAACAGAACAAGGAACACGGTTCAATTTAAAATCGGGAAGACTGGGTTTGTGGTGTAGTCTATGTATATACGCTGAGAAGCTCTGCTGTGAAAAACCATGTGACATCAGAATTAGAGCTCCTTAACCACCTGCATTACACAAACGACACAGCCTTGCTTCTTGAAAGCAACGAAGATTTGAAACACTTTTGGGTGAACATCAGAGACTAGTTTTCAGTGTGGATTACATCTCAGTATAAAGAAAACAAAACTCATTACAAGGTCACTATGCAACTTAGAAAAGACTAATGATGCCTTGGACTTGATCTTAATTGAATCCACAGTCAGCACCCAGGGAAGCAGGAAAGAAATCAGACAATATATTGCGTTCTGCAGATCTGCAAAGTACCTCGTTAAAAGTGTTAAAGTGCAAAGGTTCGCTTGAAGGACGAATGTGTCCTTGATGGAAGAGGATCGTATTTTCAATTGCCTAATGCATATAAAAAGCAGGAGTGGATCCACTTCCTAAACAACATGCCTCTGGAAACTATGAACTTTGATAAATATCGATAGTTGTAGAGGGGCTTCAGGCCTCTTGTTCATAGGGTCGCTATGAGCCGTGCTCGACTCAGGCAATCAGCAACAGCAGTAATGCATAAAAATACTGAATAATGAATAAGCAAGACTGAAGAAAAATAGATGCCTTTGAATCCCAGAATATTGACTACATTACCCTGGACTGTCCACAGAACAGTCCATTTTGGAAGCACAGCCAGAGCTCCTTAAAAGCAAAATTTGATCTCATACACTTTGGACATCTTATCAGGCTGTGAGAAAATAAATTTGTGTATGTTAATTTTGTATGAATAAATGTATGTATGTTAATAGTTGTCTGATTTCTGTTAAAGCAGCCCTAGATAATTAATACAGAATTTTATACTAAATGAATGAGGGGCTGCTCTAGTAGATAATGACATATGAGAGCAACTTTGGGATTGGGTAATGAATAGAGACCGAAAGAGTTTGAAGATGCCTAAGAAAGGGTTTTGACTACCATCAGCCACAAAAAAGAATACAAGTACATCTGTCTCGGAGGAAGTGTAGCCAGTATGCCACGTAGAAGCAAAAATTCTTCCTCTCATATCCTTTGGGTTTATTGTCAGAAGAAGCCAGTCCTTGTAAAAGGGCGTCGTCCATGGAAAGGTGGAGGGTCAGCGAAATGATACAACCTTCAACAAGATGAATTGTCACAGTAAATGTGACACAAAGGATTTTGTGAGAATGACACAGGATCTGGGCAGGGTTTCGATCTCTTGTTTATAGAATTGCCATGAGGTGAAGTAGATTCAACAGCATAGAACAATTGTAAAAGCCTAGATTGCCTTCAAGAGACTGTTGGTGGAAATAGGGATCAGATGGAAGTGGGGAGAGCTATTAACACCAAGGGTGGCCTAGACATTTTTTACTGGAGTGACAGAAAGTCTGCTGTTAGGGACCTCTCTAAAGTACTCGAGCAATGGTGTCTCTCTGGAGACTAAGGTCCGCCTGATACAGGCCATGGTTTTTGCAATCACTTGTTATGCATCAGAGAGTTGGACAATTACTAGGGAGGATAGAAGGAGAATTGATGCATTTGAGCTGTGGTGCTGGAGAAGAATACTGAATGTACCATGGACTGCCAAGAAAACAAACAGATTCATCCTAGAGAGGATTAAACCAGGCTGCTCCTTGGAGGCAAGGATTCTGGGGCTTTGTCTGACATACTTTGGACATGTAAGGAGAGACAGGTCTTTAGAGAGGGACATCATGCTGGGTAGAGTAGAGGGACAATGCAGGAGGAGAAGACCCTCTATGAGGTGGATTGATTCAGTGACTGGGGTAATCGGGATGGGTGTGTCAGAGGCAATGCGATTGGCACAGGATAGAGCAGGGTTTAGGGCTGTTGTACATACAGTCGCTATGAGTCGCAAATGACTCGACGGCACATAACATTTTTTACTAGTTTATGTACAAAATTCTAATACATTGTTTTCAAGAACAAATTCTTTCCATTTCGCTCACACTCCCCCCCCCCATCAAATTGTACAACCCTGTGATTAGTCTCCCCTCCCCCTGCACATCCACATCCCTTTGCTTCCACCCTCTCCCACCACTCTTGGATCCTTATACTCATCCTACAATAATAGTTTTATACAATATTTGTCCTTACGGGACTGAGTTAGTTCACTCAACATAATGCTATCCAGTCCCCCCCAAGTTAGGTAATAATTTACAACAGGGCAGCAAGTAAATAAATGTTGGAGAGGCTGTAGCGAGAAAGGAGCTCTTGTACATTGCTGGGATTGTAAAATGGTGCGACCATTCTGGAAGGCAATTTGGCACTTCCTCAAAAAGCTGAACATAGAAATTCCATATGACCCAGCTATTCCACTACTTAGAATATACCCTGAGAAAATGAGAACCGAGGCACAAACAGAGACTTTGTACACCATTGTTCATAGCAGCATTGTTCACCATCACAAGAACATTTAAACAGCCCAGATGTCCAACAACAAATGAATGGGTTGAGAAATTATGGTACATTCACACAATGGAATACTATACAGCATGCACGAGCAATGATTTTGTAAATTATTACCTAACTTGGGGCGGGCTTTTTGGAACAAAATTGAATAGCTTGAGCAAGAAGCTTCCAGGCACAGTGAGGTACCTCCAGGCACTAGTTGGTAAAGATGGACTTGCCAGCCCAAGATCAGAAGGGTTAGTGTTTGAAGACTTTCAGCCACTGAGCTCAGGCTTCCACAACAAATGCTTCCTTTTATAAAACATCACACAGATACCAAAGTAGAATATATAATATAATGGACCCCTTGGTATCCACAACTTCTACTAGTAATTAACTCATGTCCAGTATTTTTTCACATATTATATGATTCTGCCTGCCTTCTCTCGTCCACTGTGATTTTATAGTGTTGTCAGAACAGTTTCCCTCACCTTGCCCCACTCACTTTTCTTTTTTTTAAAAAAAAAAAATATTACTCTGATTTATTTACAAAGTTTGGATACATTGTTTTTCACAAAAGATCCTTTCCATTTCCTTTACCCCACCCATCCATCAAATTGTACAACCCTATGATTAACGCTCTACCCCCTCATCCTCACCCCTGTTTCCACCCTTCCCCCTCCCCCAGCCTTGGATCGTCATACTCATTCTACAGTAACGGTTTTATACAGTATTTGTCCTTGTCGGACTGAGTTCACTTAGCAGAATGCTCTCCAGTCCCTACCAAGTTAGGTAGATGATTGCTCCTGTGTGCTGCATAGTATTCCATTGTATGACTATACCACAACTTTTCAATCCATTCATTTGTGGTTGGATATCTGGGCTCTTTCCATGTGCTTGCGATGGTGAATAACGCTGCTGTAAACATTGGTGTACAAATTTCCTTTGAGCCTCAGTTCTCATTTTCTTGGCGTATATTCCAAGTAGTGGAATAGCTGGATCATAAGGAATTTCTGTATTCAGCTTTTTGAGGAAGTGCCCAGCTGCCTTCCAGAGAACCACTCATTTTTCTTAATAAACATAACACAATAGCATTATTGTACCAAAATAATTAATAGTAACAGGATCATCAAATATATTTTTCACATTTTTCCTCTTCACTCATTATTTTTAACAGTTTGTTCCAATTGAGATCCTTTCCCGTCTGCATATTTCTACAGTCTGCTTTTAAGTCTCTCTTAATTTAACAGCCTCCTTTTCATTCCTTTTATTTTATTTGAAGAAACCAAATCATTTATACTGTCATTTACCTCCTTTTAAAATCTATAAAGGGACAGAACTACTCTCAGGAAATCCTGATGTAAAGAAGTGTGACTAGTTGTTCTGTGTTCATTTTTTAAAAAGTGATACTTCCCCAGAGGGACTTTTGCCACTCTCTCCGAGAACTTCGTCACCCAGTTTCTTGGAAAATGGGGTCACCTGTTCTTGCTCTCTGGCCATGAGTTAGGGTCCTAGCTGAACATGAGTTCTTTGTTTAGCATGACTGTCCTTCATCCTGACTCCTCAGTTTCATAATAGTAATGATGCCAGGATGCCTTTTGTGACTGAAGACGAAGAAAGGTTCTCAGGGCCTGGGTAAGGTCCTGCTCTGTGGGAATGCCGTCTCATCTTTGTTCTACATTTTTAATCTTTGACTCTATTCTCTGCCTTTCAGTTACTTAATACCCAAGTTGTATAACTCCACTAAAAATACCAGGCACTATTTTACATAATGCTGGAACTTAGAAATATGCTTTGTAATTAAGCAGTATCTTTTTCTTCTCCCCCCCCCCCAAATTCCATAACTTACTGCACTCCCCTTCATGGTGTTTCAAAGCTGTTTCCAGTTAGGGACACTGGCTTCTGCAGCTCCTGGAAGCAGATTGCCTGTCTGTGGCTCAACTCAGCCTCGTACCATTTGCTCTTTGGCGGCACCAACAGAGCTTTTCTTTGGCAGGCCGAGTGAGGTTTGAAAAGCAGTTAGAGCTACTTTCATTAGGACCAGAGAAGCTAAGCTGTGTGTAAAAAGCAAGGCACAC
Source organism: Elephantulus edwardii (assembly GCF_000299155.1). NCBI lineage: Eukaryota > Metazoa > Chordata > Mammalia > Macroscelidea > Macroscelididae > Elephantulus > Elephantulus edwardii. The sequence goes on along the minus strand of NW_006399764.1, from coordinate 10,483,504 downwards.
ATTTAAATAACGTTGGACATCACAAGGAAGGCACGGATAAAAGAGCACACCATCTTAGCCAGCCCTGTGAGTCATTAAGCTTTAATATATGCAGCACACTGTAATAAGAAAACGTCTTAACCCCTGGGCCTGTAGGCAACATCATGATTGTTGTTGTTTGTTCTTTTGTGCTGTCGAGTCACTTGTGACTCCTAGTGACCCTGTGTACAGTAACTGAAACCTGCTCTATTCTGTGCCAACTTCACTCTCTGACACATTACCCTAGTCAATGAATCAGTCCATCTCATCGATGGTCTTCCTCTCTTTTTCTGTCCCTTCACCTTCCAAGCATGATGTCCCTCTCTAAGGACTGGTCCTTCCTTGCATCATGGCCAACGTTAATATCAGACGAACCCTCAGAAAACTTGACTCCAAAGAGCAGCCTGATTTCACTCGCTCTAGGGATAATCTGTTCATTCTCCTAGCAGTCCATAGTATATTTCAACACTGTTCTCCAGCACCACAGCTCAAAGGCATCAATTATCTTTCTGTTACCTCTAACCATTGTCTAGCTCTCTGACATATAGCAAGCAATTGCGAAGACTCTGGCCCGAATCAAGTGCACCTTAGTCTCCAGACTGACTCGTTGCTCTTCAGTACTCTGGAGAGATCGCTGTCAGCTGACTTTCCCAAATGCAAGTCATCTTTTGATTTCCTGACTGCTGATACCAAGAGTGTTGATTATGGAGCTCAGCAAACTAAAGCTGTTAACTATCTCAGTCTCTTCACCATCGTCATAATGCTGCCAGTCAGCCCAGTGGTGAGAATCTTTGTTTTCTTGAGGTTGAGCTTCAATCCATATTGAAGACTGCAGTCCTTGACATTCTTCAGCGAGCACTTCAGGTCCTCCTCAGTTTCAGTAAGCAGGGTTTTGTCATTTGCATAACTCAGATTGTTGATGACTCTTTCACCAATCCTGATGCCACATTCCTTCTTCCTCATATAGCCCAGCCTCCTGAATGATCTAATCTGCAGATAGATTGAAAATGTATGGAGATAGGACACATCCCTGGCATACACCCTTCCCAACTTTCAACCATGCGATGTTTCCTTGGTCTGTTCTGACGACTGCCTCCTGGTCCAGGTATATGTTTTGTATAAGGACAATCAAGTGTTCTGAAATTCCTGTTCTTCTCGGAGTCAGCCACAGTTTGTTGTGATCCACACAGTCAAAGGCCTTTGCATAGTTAATGAAGCATAGATAGACATTCCTCTGGTACTCTATGCTTTCAGCCAAGATCCATATAACATTATCTATAAAACCCTAGTAGCCTCTTCTAAACCCAGCCTGCAGTTCTCTGTTGATGTGCAGTTCCATTTATTTTTGGGTAATTTTCAGCAGAATCTTGCTTGCATGTATTATTAGTAATATTATTCAATAATTTCTTCACTCTGTCGTGTCATCCTTTTTTGGAATGGTAACAGATATAGCTCTCTTCTACTCATTTGGCCAGGTAACTGCCCTCCAGATTTCTTGGCACAACTTAGTGGATGCATCCAGGACAGCGTCGGTTTGTTGAAATATGTCAGTTGGTATGCCATTGATTCCTGGGGCCTTATTTTTTTCCAATTCTTTCAGAGCAGCTTGAACTTCTTCTTTCATCACGACAGGCTCTTGTTTCATAAAATCCTTCAGTGTCAGCCAGTTCCTTTTGGTACCATGACTCTGTCAGTGACTTCATATTACTTGACTCTTCAGTCGGTACGCTTGATACCAGCAGTCAGGTGATCAAGACTCATACTGCACAGAGAATGTCTGCAGTTAGGGACCTTCTCAAATTAGGAAGGAGCAATAATGTTAGTTTGAGGACCAACATACGTCTGATTCAGACTAAAATCCTTTCAGTCACTTGTTAGGCATCTGAGAGCTGGACAGTGACTAAGAATGACAGAATAAGAATTGATGCCTTTGAGCAGTGGTATTGAAGAAGAGTACTGAGTATGCCGTGGATGGCCAAAAGAACAAAAAATAGGTCTTGGACAGGGTACAGCCAGAGTGCACCACGGAGCAAAAATGATAAAGTGTCTTTATCACATACTTCGGGCATGTTGCTAATAGAGTTATTCCTTGGAGAGGGAAATCATGCTTAGAAAGGTAGAGAGATAGTCAAAGAGAAGACCTTCAACACATTGACATAGTGACTGTGGCAATGGACTTGAGTGTGTCAGAGACTGTGAAGATGGCACAGGATAGGACAGGGTTCAGATCTGTTCATTGGTCTTTATGTGTCGTATTCAATTTGACGGTACCTCACAACAACTGTAGTAAGGTCCTGAAACTACCTAAACCCATCTTCAGATTTCAGTTGCTTTATTTTAAATGATGACCATGGACAGGTTATCAAACGTGTTTTCTCATCTGTAAAATGGAGCTGGGGAGGAGGGTATTGTTTGTGGTTAATGATTCCAGCCTTGTGAGGTCACTAGAATTAAAAATAATGTGTGTGGAGCAACTGGAATGGTGCTAACTTTCAGCAGAGTTGTCATCAGATACTGCTTATGATGGAATTGTGTGGGGTCTCGCGAGGAGAAGTCGATGAGATTTGAGCTAGAGGATTAAATTCCCAGGGTAGGTGTAGGGAAGTGTTAGGGAAATCTCTTTGATGTTTCATAACCCTTTTCTTCAAGACTCAGCTTCAGACATTCTAGGACATGGGCCTGGCCATTAGCTCGCTGATTAATTGCTGTGTCCCCCCGGCACTGGAACCTCCCTCTGTTTCAGTGCCGGTACTCAAGGAGAATCCTGGATCTTTGTATCCAAGCAACCAAAAAAAAAAAAAAAAAGGAATCATTGTGCCCAGAATCTTAGATTTCTGACAAGCATATTGAATCCTGGGAAGTACTTGTCTCCAGTGGTCTATTGTGAACTCACAACGTTATCAACTTTTCTTTAGGAAACTGTTTCACAACATTACAAACTTCCACAAATCCAGTATCTAACTTCTACTATTACCACATGAAATTAAAACTAGTCATATTTTCAGTATTCTCCATCAATCATTTTACCTATAAGTATTACAGAAGATAGCTAACGTAACCACAGCAGTGTTACACATCAGTAATTTAATTCCTTAACCCAGGCAAGATTCAAATTCCTCGTCATCACAAATGTCATAATTTATCCCAAATGCTGCGGTGGTTTTACTTTTTCTTATAAGTTTTCTAGAATGCTAACAGGGTCATTTATCCTGAAATGTTTTCCAGAGTCTGGGTTGACGGTAACCTATAAAGTAGTTTAACTGTATTTTCTATAAATTGATGATTGATTGAATGTAAACATTTCGGATTTAGGTGCCATCAGTGATGTTTCCTTCTTCTTGTACATCTGATTTGACATCATTTTCAGTTCATTGAAACTTTTTGGTGCTTTTCAAAGATGCATTGATGCATAAATACAACTGGGCTCAGAGAATTAAAACTACAGTAAAGTGACATCCAGATCGAGCTGAGACTTGGGAGGAAAAAAATGACAATGTGAAAATGATAGAAATGAAATTACCCTTAACATTCGATGTTGTTATCTCTCTAGGTTTCAGTGGACAAGGTATTAAAGACCCTGAAAGAAAATGCCAATAAAGCCAAAAGTTTACTCCTCACTGCAATACCTCAGATCGGGTCCATGGAATGGTCTGAAACCCTTCATAATCTGAAGGTAGGTCCGCCTCTGCCACCTGAAGACATCGGACAGGGCCGCAGTGCCTCAGCCCTTTGTTCTTACTTACAGGTCACCTTTTTTTTCTCACCTCAGTGCGTTTTCGTGCCCTTTACTGTAATACCGGCTGTTTGGAAACCTAAATGTCATACTTGGGCATGATGAAATAGGACTGATTACGGATAGGTACAGCCCCAACTCCCATCTTAATCCCCAGAGTTTATGTACTCTAAACTAATGAGCCACAAGATGTGTGGTTATTATTTGGCCGTTTTGTGACTTCGATTCTCCACACAGATAAGGAGTTGCATCAAGTTGACATTGCATTCACCTATATACAAAAAAGCATAGTCACTTTACCGTGAGATCTCCTGAACACAGCTATATTCTTGGGTCGTAAAGTAGTAACTAGGAAAGGATTTGAACCCTCTCTGTCTGCATTAAAAACTAAAAGCCATGCAGGAAAACTAGTTTTAGGAACACAGAGACAATAGAAAAGCACAGAGAAATACCTACTGAAGATGGGGCTGAGCAAACAGGTAGGGTTTGCTGCTTTCTGTGGTGTGAAGTCACTGATGGTGTAGGAAGCGCGCACGTAGACTCTCAAAGCTGGTTCAGCGTACCCGTGCCTCCCACGGTGACAAGGTGTGTGTCTTTAGGACCAGCAGAGACAAGTGCGATTTGGCATCCATCATCCTCACTAGATTTTGTCCAAAAGCAGCAGAGATGTGTCTGTGGGTTTCAACATTGTATACCTAGGAGATAGATAGCTGCTTTATGACAAGTAATGACGTATGTCTGCCATGAAGCACTTTGTCATATTGAAAAATGGGAAGCCCTTACTTATTATTTTGAAGAAAAGAAAACAGGAAAGTTAAATTTACTGAAAAGGAAGTGTGCCTTAGAGTTGAAACAAGAGACGTCCCCCTTGTTTTTCTTGAGATTAGGTTTGTCTGTTTTGTGTAAAAGTGTGCTGCATAGCAGTGAAAGTTTTGTTTGACTAAACAAAGTTCTAGAAGTATGACTCGCACTTTTGTTGCTGCTCAGGCTGGTGGGAGGGGAGTTACAGTAGTTACATAGCAGGACACCTACAGATTAGGGTAGTTTTTATTTTGTTCGGATTGGATGTTTGTGGCAGGCCATTTTCACAAACTACACATATATACTTATTTACATAAACATCTGTTTGGGTGTGGAGAGTGTGTATATGTGTGTATAAGAATACTTACATATCTAGGGGAGCTCTGGTGGCCTAGTGGTAAGGAGCTGCAACTATAATCGCAGAGGCGCACGGTTCAAATCCACCAGATGCTTTGCCGAGAAAGGAAGGTCAATCTCCTCCTGTACCAGACAGATCTGATTTGACGGTACACTCACACAAAAATAATAATTAAAAAAAAAAAAGAATACTTACATATCTGTTGTTGTTGTTGTGTGCATTTGAGTCCGAACTGACCGCTAGCTGACCCTCCAGTAGGTTTTCATGGGCAGTAAATCTCAAGGGAGGAGATTGCCCATCCTCCCTCAGAGCAGCTGGTGGATTCGAACTATGTGCCATTGAGATTGTACTGCAGCTTCTTACCACTAGGATACACACAGTACACACACACACACACACACACACACACACACACACGTGTGTATTATTTACATTTGCTGTTGTTTTTTACCTGTACAATTCAGTTTGCCCCATTTTAATCATAATCTCTTGAATATAAACTTTCAAATTTACATAAGTATTTGAACATAAATATTTGAGCAGTTGATTTATTGTTGTTGTTGTTGTTATGTGCCGTCGAGTCGTTTGTGACTCATAGAGACCTTATGTACAACAGCCCTAAACCCTGCTCTATCCTGTGCCAATCGCACTGCCTCTGACACACTCATCCCGATTACCCCAGTCACTGAATCAGTCCACCTCATCATAGAGGGTCTTCCCCTCTTGTACTGTCCCTCCACCCTCCTGAGCATGATGTCCCTGTCCAAGGACCTGTCCCTCCTTACAACATGTTGAAAGTGTGTCCCACGAAGCCCTAGAATCCTTGCCTCCAAGGAACAGCCTGGTTTAACCCTCTCCAGGATGAATCTGTTTGTTTTGCAGTCCATGGTACATTCAATATTCTTCTCCAGCACCACAGCTCAAAGGCATCAGTTCTCCTTCTATCCTCCCTAGTCATTGTCCAACTCTCTGATGCATAACAAATGATTGCAAAGACCATAGCCTGTATCAGATGCACCTTAGTCTCCAGAGAGACACCATTGCTCTTCAGTACCCTGGAGAGGTCTTATTTAAGTGAAAATGTTCGGCTAGTGGACATGAATATTCTCTTCTCTGATGCCACCGGATAGAAGTACATGTTTCTGTATGCATGCATTTCTAAAGAGGCTTACTATGTATCATTTAATCAAAATCTCCAAAAGGATATAAAACCTGAGGAGAGAAAGTGAAGAATTGCTGCTCTGGACACAGTAATAATAACCTTTTTCTGAATGTTTCCATCTTCCAAGCACTGAGAGAAAAAAATCTTCCATCTGCTCACCAGTTTAGTTAAAAAACACTTAATATGAGCACCTACTTTATGCCAGGCTGTGGTTTACAAAGAGTCATAGGATTTGCTGTGATGATGAAGCTTCTTTTCTCTTTGGAAATGTTAACACCTTAACACAAGGGATTTTTTTTACACAATGGGCAACAGTGTAGGGTCGCTGAGCCGTAGTCAGTTCAGCAGCACATAACAACAGCAGCGAGGTGTAGAGGGTTGTTAGCTGCCTTGGTGCCTACCCCTAACTCATGATGCCCATGCTTCCTATGCGGCATTGATGCATGTTTTCCATAGGTGAATCTCCAGGCCTTTCTTAGTTCATCCACTGGCTGAGAATGGAGCCCAGGTCTCCTTGCGGAAGGAGAAGCTGGTTATACGCCATAACCCAGCCTGTAGAGCCTTTAGGCAAACGCCTTCTCGTGGATCTAAAAGAGGATGCAAATGATTAAGAATCAGAACAGTCCTCTAAAATTGGCATTGTTGACCTACTGTACAGGAAAGAAATGGGATGTGTGGTTAATGAATTTGAAGTTTTGTTGTAACACTTTTTCTCGAGAGCTTATTCAAAATGCTGCCTCCCTCAAACCAGAATCTGGTTAATCAGCACACATGGTGATACCTTGCTTACTCATGTACATGAGAACCACTGCCTAGGAAATTGAGTCATCATAACTTCTGCCTGCTTTCTTTCAGAATATGGCCCAGTTTTCTGTTTTATTACCACGGCATTAAAGTGTCTTGGCTACCCAGGAAGATAGCTGACTTTCTAATCCCAGTCACTTGGAGAATTCCTGCTGAACTTGATGGACCAGGGAAAATACTCAGCTTCTGTGATGTTGCATAGGGAAGAGTGTGGCTCGAGATTCCTTCTGCAAGACTTTGAAAATCCAGAGACCAAAAGACAATAAATGCGTGAGGTGGGGAAGGGAAGCTCTCGTTCAAGAAAAGACGGCACCGAGGTACCAGTTCCCTCTCTACTAGATTTGCAGCAATATAGGGGAGGAAGTGACACCTAGTTTTTCATGTCCCAGGAAATAACAGAGAAGAAAGGAGACTTTTAATCTGATTTTAGCTGTGGGTGTAAATTAGTAACAGCCTTTCTGGAAAGAAGTCTCATAAAACATATCTTGATTCTTATGAAATATTTATACTCTTTGAGCTGGTTCCTCCTTAGAATTTTATCTTTTCAAAATTTTCTGAGGTGCACACTAAGAATTTGTATAAAGAAAGATGTTCACTATTGTGTTAGTTCAAGTATTCGGACTATACAGCGATTTCATTCATTACTAGAGAGGATGCTCTCCCATTGCTGTCGAGTTAATCCTGAGTCATGGCACCCTTCTGTAAATCTTAACGGGGGTAGACTGCATCTTCATCCATGGAGCAGCTGATGGGTTCCAGCTGCTGACATTACAGGTAACAGCCCAACACAACTACGGTGCCACAGAGGCTCCTTAAATGATGGGTGGTGATTGTGTACCATGAGTTCAAACCAACCTATTGCTGACACTTCAGTAGGTTTTCATGGTCAGTAAATCACAGGGGAGGAGATTGCCCACCTTTCTCCCACAGAGCAGATTGTGGATTCGAACCACTTATTTGACAGCTCTGTTCCGTACCACCAAGCAACCAGAGCTCCTGTGTGGATTCGCTGTAGTTAAATTCCAAAGCTGCCAAGAACTGAAGGTCACATTTTCACATAAAAGTTAACGTCCTAAAGGAACGATTGTGGTAACGGGGTGGAAAAACAGCAATGTATGTGCTTAAGTGTTGAATGCATTTTAAAATTCTGTGTACCCATCTAAAAGACCTAAAACGAATATGTATCATCTTTTATCTTAGAAGAAAAGTGCTATATTATTTTCTTTGTATTTTTCTCTTATTTTCACATTTTTTTCTACAATGGATGTAATCAAAAGGTAATGTTGTTTGTTTCGAAAATGAAAATGGACTTGGAATGAGCCAGGAATTTGAAACAACTGTGGCTGGCAGTGACAGGAGATGTAAGACTATCGTACTAAAAAAGAGTTCTGTTTAAGGAAGCTACATCTTTATTCCACTCAGAGGATCATTAATGCCTGCACAGCAATGCTTGGATTTGCTATGACTTCCTAAGAAAGCTGGATTTTAATGCTGCGTTAGTCTAAGTGCTAAGCTTTTTAAGAGATTCTATACACACATTATAGTGTGTCAAGTCTTTTTAAAAATTAATAATGAATTTTGTGTTTCTACTCTTTTTATGAGTTTAATTAATTTACATGAGTTGGTGATTGTTTTATAAGAATACCTTTGGGTTTGTTCTTGAATGTTTTCTATTGTCAAGAGATCTTCCCTCCCTCCTTTAAGAGTACTATGTTCCTCCATGCCCACCCCTGACTCGCCAGTGTATTACAGGGGACCTTAGTGGTGTATCTTCTGTCTGTTTAAGGAATCTGTAAAGTCAGTGTGTATGTGTCTATGAGATTGCCTTGAAGAGAAAAAGCTGCTAATTGTCAACGATAAAATAAACCAGTTGCTGTGCTGCTTTAATACTGCACTGTTTGTGGTGTTTGTGTGATTATGACCTTTGGGTTGCTCACTGATGTGCTGCTTTCACCTCTGGCTACACATTAAAGCTCCCTGGAGGGTCTGTCTCCCCAGCGTGGGGCCCAGGGTTCTC
>NW_006399764.1:10407029-10474511 GCF_000299155.1 Elephantulus edwardii | reverse complement strand
GTGTGTGTGTGTGTGTGTGTGTGTGTGTGTGTGTGTGTGTTTATATACACACACATTTCCAGTAGTGCAGTGGTGAAGCACTGGCCTGTGCAAAGCCACCAGCTGCTCTATGGAGGAAGGACAAGGCAGTCTGTGTCTATTAAGTTTCTTTTTAAACCCTTCTGAGCAGTTGTCCTCGTAGCATCACCGTGAGCGAGAACAACTAGGCAGGGTGGATATTTGGTGTGCTGTTGGAGTCTGGGTGGCATAGGTGGTTTCAGCTGCCACGACGTGTGCAGTTCAGACCCACCCAGCAGCTCCAAGGCAGCAAAGACCCAGGGATGGATCTGTAAGCATCACAGCCGAGAAAACCCTTGTTGGGCGGCTCTGCTGTAACGCCCAGGGCTACAGGGAGAGTCAGGGGCCAACCCCAAGGCAGGTGACAACACGCTTCTGTTTGCTTTGTGGGTGTCAGAATGCTTTCTCTTACCTTCAGAAAGTATCGTTCCCTCCACTGTGAAGAGCTACGTGTCTCCCCCCGTCCGAGAGCAGTGCACGTCAGAAGCCGAAAGGACGTAAGGTCAAGACGCAGTTCCCCTTCATTTATATAGGAAAGAGCTTTCAGCCTTCTGAGACCCCCAACGTGGTCCACCAAACCAACCTAACGTTAGGGCACTAACATTAAATGTACCAATAGTTGGGTAAATGCCAGCGTGTTTACTCAGCCAGCCGCCTGCAAGTCACTTCTGACTCGGTGAACCTTGAGGGCAAAACTGCCCATAATTCCAGGATTGTAAGGTTTTACAGGAACAGGCTGCTTTGTCTTTCACTGGAAACGTGGCTGGTAACTGGAACCATTGACCTTTCAGCTAGCCTCCATGCTTAAGGCATGGTGCCACCAAGGCTTCTTCACAGCTTGTGTGAAAAAAACGCATGTGTGTGTGTACAGTGTGGTTCCCAAGGAAGGAGCTCACTCTGGCTGCTTCCCAGGGCATGTGTCCCTCCTGAGTCACCACAGAACAAACACTCAATGCCTAGAGCCTTGCTTCTTCCAAGGGTGGAACTGAAACACTGAAATGAGGTGCCAGAAAGAGGAAACAGCACATTTCAGTGTGTAGACTTTGTTTTTAAAGACTGCATCATCTGGAAGACTGAGGACATTGTTTGAAAACCTTGTTAGAGGAAATTATCAAATGTTTTAATCTCTGGTGGCTTCATGGGTAAAGAGTTGTGCTGCCAACCCAAAGGCAAGCAGATAGAATCCACCAGATGCTCCAGAGAGAAAGATGGCCATTCTCCTGTGTGACTTCCTGCCTCTGAAAACCCACTGGAGGGTCAGCTGTGGGTTGATTTTTGCCTTGACAGCATAAACAACATTCTTGGGCAGGGGGAGTCCTCTGCAGTAAATTCTTATTAATCATGCTCTACAAGAAATGTATGACCATTTAGAATTTCAAAGCAATGGTTGAGAATTTTTCAGATTGCTTTTCTCAGGATCCTGATGCCATCTGTATAACTACAGGACAGAGTGGAGCTGCCGACAGGGTATTCAAGGGTGTAGTATTCACAGACAGGTTTGTCTGCACCTGGGAGATTTTCCACAGTAGATGATATGCTTAGCCATAAAGCAAACCTTACTAGATGAAAGAGGGGGCAATCTCCTCCTGTACCAGTCAGATCTGATTTGATGGTACACGTAAAAATAGTACAATTAAAAAAAAAAAAACAACAAAAACCACGTTTAAATCAGTACACAACATACTAAAATTTAAAGAGTGTAATTAAAGCACTGCAGCCTCCTATATGGTTTGAAGCTCAACATCAAGAAAGCAAAGATTCTCACCACTGGGCCAATTGGCAGCATCAGCATGGATGGTGAAGAGATTGAGATAGTTAACAGTTTTAGTTTACTTGGCTCCACAGTCAACACTCTTGGTAACAGCAGCCAGGAAATCAAGAGACGAATAGCATTGGGAAAGTCAGCTGTGAGGGACCTCTCAAGAGTACTGAAAAGCAACAATGTCAGGCTGGAGACTAAGGTGTGCCTGATCCGGGTTATAGTTTTCCCAGTTACGTGCTATGCATCAGAGAGTTGGACAGTAAATAGGGATGATAAAAGGAGAATTGATGCCTTTGAGCTGTTTTGCTGGAGAAGAGTGTTGAATATACCATGGACTGCTAGAAGAACAAACAGGTTTGTCCTGGAGAAGTTGAAGCCAGAATGCTCCCTGGAGTCAAGGATTCTGAAGCTTTGTCTGACATACTTTGGGCATGTTACAAGGAGGTCCTTAGAGAGGGGCATCATATTTGGGGGGATGGGGGCAAAGGAGAGGAAGACCTTCGATGAGATGGATCAATTCTGTGAGTGGAGAGGTGGGAATGAGTGTGTTTGAGGCAAGATTGGCACAGGATAGAACAATGTTTAGGGCTCTTGTACATTTGGTCACGGTAAGTCGCAAGTGACTCGATGGCACATAACAACAAAGCAATGGATTGAGGGAAATTGACAATCAGAATTGCCTATAGTTAAAATCTTAAGTCAATAGCATAGCCTTCTACCTTAAGATCCATAAAAGAATAGCAAACTGTAGCAAGCAGGAGGAAGAAATTCAGGACGATTAGAGCATAAGTTAATAGAGAATATGGTAAAATGGAAACAGAAGGTCATTCTTTTGAAAAATGAGCAAACGCTTTGGTAGGAAAAAATGGTGAAAGAGGATTCAAATTAATAGATTCAAAAGTAAGTTGTTGTTATGTGCCCTATGTACAACAGTCCTAAACTCTGCTCTGTCCTGTGCCAATTGCACTGTTTCTGACACTCCCATCCCGATTACCCCAGTCACTGAATCAGTCCACCTCATACAGGGCCTTCCCCTCCTGTGCTGTCCCTCCACCCTCCCAAGCATGATGTCCCTTTCCAAGGACCTGTTCCTCCTTACAATATGTCCAAAGTATGTTAGACGGAGCCTCAGAATCCTTGCCTCCAAGAAGCCACCCAGTTTAGCCCTTTCCAGGATGAGTCTGTTTTCCTAGTAGTCCATGGCTTAAATAAATTATTAAAGGTGCTTTGGACAGATATTATATACTGATAAATTGAACAGATTCCTTTAAAAAAACCTAACCCAAGAAAAATACAGAAATTCTGAATCATTTTGTAACAAGCAGAAAAAATTGATTAGTAGTAAACAAAAAAATAAAATACACCAAAGGCCTAAGCCCAGATTATTTGTGTGTTGACTTCTAACATTAAAAGAACTGGCACCAATTTCCTTCATATCTTTAAAAAAAATAGACGAGGAGAGGATGCTTTAATTAGATAAAGCTCCTCCGTGGAAAATCCACAGCTCACAATGGGGAAGGAATGATGGTATTTCCTGTTAAGAGGAAAAATTAAGTTCACTCCCACTCTTGAAAGTTGTACTGTACTTTCTAGTCAAAGGATCGGGGAAATAAATCCAGATCAGACGGGAAGAATAAAGCTAGATAAACTCACAGGTACAAATACCTGCCAAACTTCAGAATCGTGGCTACTTATATTTGCTACACTTTGCTCTGTGACTATGGACTATAAAACAAGTGAGATTTTTCTAGGCGTCAAAAAAAAAAAAAAGAAAGGATTCTCAAAGAGTGAGAGGGCTGAAAAGTTGCAGGAACCTTCTCTAACAAGTGTGTGATGATAAAAAGGGGTGATTGCAGTTACAAAAGGAAAGAAAGACGTAAAGGGACTTTCCACAGGAGATGGAGCTGATGACATCTGTTACCTATAGCCAGCCCTCAAGGGTCTGATCTGAAGAGTGGATTTTTCTCTGACTATTTATAATCAATGACCTCAACTCAAAAATGAAACATCAGTGAGCTCTGGTCGCCTGATGGAAAGGTGACTCAACCCAAAGGTGGTTTGAATCCCACAGTGGTTCCGTGGGTGAGTACAAACAGATGTGGGAGAAAGGTAACTTCAAGTAATCTCACTCCTCTGGTCATTATGTTAGGATATTGGGTGTGTTCCTTGGAAAGGGACGTGATTCTTGGAAAGGTAGATGACCAGCAAAAGAGAGGATGGCCCTCAACCAGATGGATTGGCCATGACCACAGCAATGGGCTCAAGTGTGTCAGAGAAGATGAGGCTAGGACAGGGTTCAGATCTGCTCACAGGGTTGCTACGAGTTGGACTGACAGCATCTAACAGTGCTGCTTACTGAAGGGATTACTCTCTGTGATTGTGTTCTATCTGATTTGAGCTTTCCAGATATCAGGAAAAAATAAAAAGAAAATTAGGATAAATGTTATAAAGCTCCATACTGGAAATGAGACATAGTATGTCGCTGAGCAGGCTATGTCAGGAAGAGCTGTCTCTCTGGATTCTTAGATGCAGCCCATACCATCTCCAGCTGACTTAAGTGGGGGAAAAAAATCACTTCGTAAGCACACTGAGATAACTCAGAATCATACAAGAGTGGTGGTGAATGGGCGGCACTGAAACATCTTTTAGAAAGAATCTGGAAAGAGACCTTGCCCTTTTTTTCAGAGCCTCCTACTCAATATCAAGTCAGTTCCAACTCAACAGCAACCCATGTGGTTTCTGAGACTATAAATCTTTCCCCCAAAGCAGCTGGTAGATTCAAACTGCTGAACATTTTTTTTTTTTATTTTTGTGGAAAATTACCAGGATTTTTTTATTTCCATTCATTCATTGTTGCACTTTTCTCCCCGACCCACCCCCCACCAGTTCACTCTTCTCTTTGAAAAATAAAAGAAAAATTCCTTCATTGGTATACAATCCCCCCCGCACCACCACCCCCCCTGCCGCGGGTACACTGCACTATGGAACCTTCATGCCAGACTCTTATGATAATCATTATACCTTATCATATATCGCTTTTAAACTGTTCTCTCTCTCATCCATTTCAATGCATACATATTTTATCCAGTTTTTCTCAGCCTTACCCCAACCCTGATGTCAGCCCCATTCTACAACAGTGGCACCATTCAGTATTTGTCCTTTTGTGACTGAGATACTTCACTCAGCATAATATCCTCCAGGGTCATACATTTTTAATAATATTGCATGAACTCTTTGTTTTTCAATGCAATGTAGTATTCCATTGTGTGAATATACCACAGCTTCTCTATCCATTCATTTGTTGATGGGCACTTAGGTTGTTTCCAATTCCTTGCTATTGTGAACAAAACCGCAATAAACATGGGTGTGCATATATCTGCTTGGGTGACAGTGATGGTCTTTAGGATATAGTCCCAGTAGTGGAATTGCTGGGTCAATTAGTATCTCTATTTGCAACTTTTTGAAGAAGCGCCAAACCTCTTTCCACAGTGATTACACTATTTTACATTCTCACCAACAGTGAAAAAGGGTCCAGTCTCTCCACAACCTCGCCAGCATTTCTTGCTGCTGTTTTGTTAAATTTTGCTATTCTGACTGGGGTGAGATGATATCTCATAGTTGTCTTGATTTGCATCTCTCTTAGAGCTAGGGATTTTGAACATTTCTTCATGTACTTCTTGGTCATCTGAATGTCTTCTTTGGTGAAGTGTCTGTTCATATCCTGTGCCCATTTTTCAATTGGATTATTTACCTTTATCTTGTTGTGCTGCTCAATTATTTTATAAATTCTGGATATAAGTCCCTTATCTGACATGTCATTCCCAAATACTTTTTCCCAGTCTGTGGCTTCCCTTTTTACCCTGTTGGAAAAGTTTTTGGATATGCATAGGGATTTGACTCTTAAAAGGTCCCATTCATCTATTTTATCTTCTCCTGGTTGTAGGTTTTTAAGGATACTTGGCAGACTGTTTGTTGTGGATTAGGAACACTAAAGTTCTTCCAAGCTTTTATTTAATGAAGTTTATAGTCCTTGATTTTAGTCCAAGGTCCATGATTCACCTTGAGTTGGTTTTTGTATATGAAGTGAGGTGTGGATCTTGCTTGAGTCTTCTGCAGATAGTTTTCCAATTTTGCCGACACCATTTGTTAAAACGGCTGTCTTAACTGATTTCATCTCCTTGTCAAAAATCAGTTGATGATAGGTAGATGGGCTGATTTCCGGGTTCTCAATTCTATTCCATTGATCATTTTTGATAAGCAGTCCTACAGGTTATACACTACGCCCTGAGAGCTTCTCAGTACCATAAGTAGCAGTTCACTTGCAAAGTATGGCTTCTCTCAAACCATTCTTCCATTCGAATCTGCTATGTGCCATCCTGTGGACGGTGACTCAGTGGTTCGATGAACAGATCTCACCTTTGCCCTGTCTGCCACCATCCTCACGTCTTCATTGTGCACAAGCCCATTCTTAAAGTCAGTGTGTCACTTGGGCTTGTGGAGGGTCTCCCTTTCTCCAGTCCTCCAGCTTTTCCAGAATCATGACTTTTTGCAAGGACTTAGCCCTCCTGATAACATGCCCAAAGTCTATGAGACCAAGTTTCACCATTGCTAGCCAGAGTGTGCCATCTGACCTGGAAGCTTCAGCTTGGTAGAACCTGGATTACATGTCTCTACCCTCAAGAAATCAAGACGAATTTTTCTGGAGAAGGCTGCTGTCAGGAACCTCTCAAAAGTGCTGAAGAGTAATGATAAGGAACACGTGATTGAGATCATGGTCTTTTGAATTATTTGTTATACATCAGCTAGGAAATTACCAAACTGATGACAGAATTTATGCTTCTGCGTTGTGGTGCTGGAGAAAAGTATTGAGCATACACCATGGGCTGCCAAGAAAATAAACAGGTGTATTCTGGAGAAGGTGAAACCAGGCTGCTCCTTGGAGGCAAGGATTTTGAAACTCTTTCTCACATACTGTGGCCGTGTAGCCAAGCGGGACCAGTCCCTGGAGAAGGACATAATGCTTGGAAGGGTGGAGTGACAGAGTGGAAGACCCCAGATGAGATAGAGTGACAGTAACTGGGTAATGGAGGTAGGTGTGTCAGAGACAGTAAGACTGTCTCAGGATAGAGTACAGTTAAGAGCTATTGTACACGGGGTTGCTGTGAGCAGCGGGCAACTTGATGGCACATTAACAGCAACAACCCTTCCTGCAAAGGAGGCTGGGAGAGCAAGTACGTAGGAAGGGTGGAGAAACGTCACTTCACAGATGGTCATGTCAGGAAGGACTGATCCATGGAGAAGGACATTATGGTTGGAAAGGTGGACGTTCAGCATAAGAGAGGAAGACCCTTAATAAAATGTATCAACATTTTATATATAACATATATATATAACTATAACAGTGGCCTTGAGGGGTGGTAGGGCAGAGTTCAGATCTGTTCCTATGGTCATTGTGAGTTGTAGTGGACTTCATAGCACCTAACAACAACACAAGTTAGATCCATTTAACTTGATCAAGGACTAGCGCCCCAAAATACCTGTGAGAATAGATTGTTGTTGTTGTTGTCATGTTAGAATTGGAACTGACCCCACAGCAGACCCTCCAGTAGATTTTCAGAGACAAATAATTGCGTGGGAGGAGATTGCTCATCTTCCCTTTGTGCAGCTGGTGGATTTGAACCACATGCTTTTGGGATTGCAGCACAGCTGCTTACCAGTAGGCCACCAGAGTTCTTTGGAAGAATAGATAGCCTTTTTTTCTTCTTTTTTTTTGTTATCACTTCTAAGGAATTGTAATAAAATGCCATTTTATCAATTAAGAAATGCAAATCTTGGGTAAAGACTAGAAATATCATTTAATAATACTTTAAAGTCATAATATGCATGAAAACTCAAATTCCTGCTATGATAAAAATCTCAAAAGTCACAGAGGTGGATGTGGAAAGAATGAAAATGATTAAAATGGTAAGGTGCAAAAATTATGAAAAGCAATGGTGAATAAATAATGCTGCAATGAACACTGGTATACAAGTCTCCATCTGTGCCTCAGTTCTCGTTTTCTCAGGGTATATTCCAAGTAGTGGAATAGCTGGGTCATACAATACTGTATAAAACCATTATTGTAAACTGAGTATAAGGATCCAAGGGGTGGTGGAAGCAGAGGGATGAGGATGTGCAGGGGGACAGAGAGTGGGATTAATCATGGAGTTGTACAATTTGATGGGTGGGGAGTTGAGGGAAATTGGAAGAATCTGTTCTGGAAAAGAATGTATTTGAATTTTGTAAATAAACTAGTATAATAAAAATAAAATTATCAAAAGCAGTATGGACTGAGGCTCAATGTCAAGAAGACAAAGATTCTCACCACTGGACCAATCGGTAGCATGAGGATGGATGGCGAAGAGATTGAGATTGTTCACAGCTTCAGTTTGCTCGGCTCCATGGTCAACACTCTTGGCACCAGCAGCCAGGAAATGAAAAAACGTATGGCAATAGGAAAGTCTACTGTTAGGGACCTCTCTAAAGTACTCAAGAGCAACGGTGTCTCTCTGGAGACTAAGGTCTGCCTGATACAGGCCATGGTTTTTGCAATCCCTTGTTATGCATCAGAGAGTTGGACAATGACTAGGGAGAATAGAAGAATTGACGCCTTTGAGCTGTGGTGCTGGAGAAGAGTATTGAATGTACCATGGACTGCCAGTAAAACAAACAGATTCATCCTAGAGAGGATTAAACCAGGCTACTCCTTGGAGGCAAGGATTCTGGGGCTTCATCTGACATACTTTGGACATGTTGTGAGGAGAGACAGGTCCTTGGAGAGGGACATCACAGGAGGGGAAGACCCTCTATGAGGTGGATTGATTCAGTGACTGGGGTAATTGGGATGGGTGTGTCAGAGGCAATGCGATTGACACAGGATAGAGCAGGGTTTAGGGCTGTCGTACATAGGGTCGCTATGAGTCGCAAACGACTCGACGGCACATAACAACAACAACCTGGGAATAGATGATTTCATGGTACATACACAGCCAGCTCTGAATGGCCCCTTGTGCCTTCTCCCTGCGATCACTGCAGGGGGAAGAAGGAGCCCAGAGACTTTATTTCCAAAGCAGGATGCAGGGCCAGTACAGTCAGGAGAGGAGCTGCCAGGACGTGTGGGTGCAGCATGCTTAGTGGGAGATAATCCCTGACTTCTGTGGACACAGCCTGACACATAAGAGCCAAGACTTGAAAATCAAAGGAAGCAGTCAATACAAGCTCCAGGTCTAATTCTGACTCTGAGGCAGCACCTAAAATCATGCCCTACAGTGATAACCAGGAGCCAGAAGGCCATGCATGCAGAAAAAGAAGAGGTGGAAAAGACAGCTGGTTGAAGAAAGTCCTTTTTCAGCTGTTTCCGGAATTGCCTTCTGTCCTGGGGGTATCTGGCGGCTTCTTTTCCTCACTTCTATCCCATCAAACCCTGTTTTCTGCTGCTCTTGCTGCAGAAGCAGTCAGACATTGTGTGAGTCAATTCTTTTTTTTTTTTTTGAGTCAATTCTTACATCAAGGCAGGTTAGCAGGCTTCTCAGTTTGCTTTTGCGTTTTCTCAGGGTAATTCTTGAAGAGCCGGAATAGCTCATTAAAAAGAAAATATATTCAACATCAGTGTTAGGATGAGGTGGAGAAATCTCAGAGTAGAAAGAGTCCTGATACATGAGAGTTGTTTTCTTTGCTGGTAATTAAACAAAACCAGACCCATTGCTGTTGAGTGGATTCTGACTCAGCAGTCCTGTAGGACAGGGAGCTGGCCCAGGTTTCCAGAGCTGCAAATCCTCCTGAAAGCCAACTGGCTCATATTTGTCCTGGAGTCTGGCTGCTAAGCTCAGACTTTCAACCAAAATACTTAACCGTTCTATCACTGGTGCTCCTTTACTCCTTTATTAAGATTAACAATAGAATAATAATAAATTAAGACTGGTTTTTAAGAATATAGCTCTCCCAACCCACATAAACACATATATGTTTAATATAAACCCACACAAAAAATATGGTCAACATTTTTTGGCAGAAATTGTCACAAAGTGGTGGTGGTGGTTGTATATTGTCAAGTCAGAACCGACCCATAGCTGACCCTCCAGCGGGTTTTCAGTGGCAGTTAATTGCACGGAGGAGACTGCCTGTCCTTCTTCCGCGGAGCAGCTGGTGGCCTCGAACTGTGTGCCTTCGGGATTACAGCGCAGCTTCTTGCCACTAGGCCTCACAAAATGGTAGAAAGTGTAAAAAAATCACTGAGCTACTGCCATGAAGTTTGGATCTGCTCATTATTCCATAGTGAATAGACTGCTTTTTACATATAAGGCAATAAAGTAAAAGCTAATATCTTTTGAAAAAGTTCTTGGTTTAAGTTAGGGACAGCCACTTCAACAGCAAATTAACTAAGGATGAGAGAACAATTACTAATTTGTCCCTGTTTACTGAAATATTACAGATCCTAAAGCAGCAGCAGTCAAGCTATGAACCAATAAAGAATTACCAGAATACACGGTTAACTATGCCAATTTTTTAAATAAACCTTTTTTGGGAACAGAAGAAACCTTGAATCATCTCTATTCCTGTCAAAGACCGTGAACTAGTGAATAACCTGCTAACTGAAAACTCCCCCCAATGATAACTTAAGATCTTAATGCAATATCGTAACTAAGATTTTAACATTAACACAGGACTACATAAGGTCTCTGTCACCCCCTACCTCCCTTAGAGAGTCACAACCACTTTTGTTCCATTCTCTTCCCCCACCCCCTTAACTCTTAGAATCTCTAATCTGCCCTGTATTTCTGTATCATTTCTGGATAGTTTGTACATAGTACAGAGCCTTTAGAAACTGTGTTTTGTTTTAACTCAGCATAAATCTCTGGAGATGAATGCAGGTTGTCCCTCTTCAATAGTTTGTTCCTTTTTCTTTGGTGAATAGTGTTGCATGAGATCACTATCCACAATTTGCATAACCATTGATCTGTTGAAGGTCTTTTAGGTTCTTTACAGTTAATGCAAATAAATAAATTAGGTGTATGGAACCCTAACAACAAACTTGGTCAGATAATGTTACCCCTTTAAGCTTAAAATGAATCTATCCCAAAAGGTAGACAGGGAATTTCAGAACTGTGAACAAGAAGATGAGCGAGAAGCAGAGACCTTGGACCTGTAAGGAGACCTCCAGACCCTGAATCAGACTGAACTGTAATGCCCGTGATGGTGAGAAGTGGCAGCAGAGGAAAGGCAGGAGCAGAGCTGAGAGACTAACACACACTGCAGTGGGCTTCCCGGCCCAAGGAGCAAGGTGGTTATGGTACATGTGTTGCTCTATGGAGAAAGAGAGCTAAGCACTTCTGGTCAGGACGCTGTCTGCCGGAGTGGAGTACCTCTGGACACTCATTGGCCAAAGAGTTTTGTAACACTTCCCTGAGCAGGGCAGGTGGGGGCCTGAGAGTCAGGGAAGAGACCTGCCTGTGGGTGTGAATGAGAAACTGTCCTGGGCAAAAAAAAAACTGTATTGAGTCATTCCTGATCATGAATTATAACTTGTCACTTCCCTAATAAACTCCAGAACTCTTTCCTCCCGCCTTTTTTTAAATTAATTTTAATAAAATTTACAGACTTAGGGTTTCCGTTCATTCATTGTTGCACTTTTCTCCCTCTCCACACCCTTCTCCCCCAATTCCCTCTTCTCTTTAAAAAGTAAAAGAAACATTCTTTCATTGTTATGCAATCCCTCCTCCCTCCAAGTCCACTCCACTATGCAGCTTTCATTCTGGACTCCTGTCATGACAATAATATCTAATCATATATCCCTTTCAAACAGTAAAGTATGATGTGTGAATTGTGTGACTTTTGCAACAAATTACTGAACCCAGCAAAAACCTTTGTATAGTCCAGCTTCTGTTTTCAGCTTCTCAATTCCCATTCCTTATTGTTTGGCCTTCTCTGTGGTTACTTTGGGTTCAGTTTGAGTCCTTGAGTGGCACATGTAGGAAACCACATGGCTGTTAACCAAAAGCTTGGTAGTCTTGACCCACAGGGAGAGAGGCACCTTGGAAGAAAGAGCCAGATGATCTGCTTCCTAAAATCACAGCCATAGAATCAGTGTGAAGAATAGTTCTGTGATGCACACTCTCCCACAGTCTGAAGAATAGTCCTCAAAATTGTCAAGGTCTTCAAAACTAAACAGTACGGACTGCCCGCCTAGCATGCACGAAGGCGTGGATGAGCAGGGGATAGTGGTTCGCATGAGGAGCAGGGAGTTGAGAGGACCACAGGCTTGTTGACTTGACTTGGCCCCATGTGTAGGCTCAGGCTACATGCAGGGGGCAGTATGAACTCCTGAGCTTGCCGCAGAAGCCCATTCAAACCTAGGTGAACAGAGGATGTTTCCGTGAAAGGGATGTGCTTGTGCCCACAGAGTACTGGTGTCATAGCAATGAGCAAAACAGCAGTTGGCTCTCTAAATGGATGTCAGGCATGAGGCATGAAGCCGCTGGCTTATACACTTTCATGAAAGTAGTTGGTGGGATGATTGTATGGCGGGAGGGAACACCTTATAATATAAACGAATAGAATGTAAATGAAAGACTGCCTAATGTACATAATGTGTCTGCATGAAACACAATGTATATAAATGATTATTATATAATCAATTCTTTATTTAAGAGAGCTCTGGTGGCCTAGTAGCAAGAAGCTGCACTGTAATCCCAGAGGTGCGTGATTTGAATCCACCAGATGTTCTCGTGGAGAAGGAGGGACAATCTCCTTCTGTACCAGTCAGATCCAATTTGACAGTACACATATAAAAAATACAGTACTTTTTTAAAAAATGTCAAAGGAAAAAATGTAATTTTTAAAAATTTATTATTCATTTCAATAAAAATTTACAGAGACTTTGGGTTTCCATTCATTCATTGTTGCACTTTTCTCCCCTCCCAACCTTCCCCCCTAGTACACTCCTCTCTTGGAAAAGTAAAAGAAAAATTATTTCATTGTTTTACAAACCCTCCCCCCCAGGTCCACTCCACTATGCAGCCTTCACACTGGACTCCTGTCATGACAAAAATACCTGATCACATATCCCTCATCAGTTTCAATGCTGTATACATTATTGAACCCATCTTTCTCAGTCTCTCCCCAACCCCAAGGTCAGTCCTGTTTTGCAACAGTGGCATCGTGCAGTATTTGTCCTCTTGTGACTGAGATACTTCACTCAGCATAATTTCCTCCAGGGTCACCCGTTTTAAATAATATTGCATGAGTTCCTTGTTTTTCAGTGCAGTGTAGTATTCCATTGTGTGAATATACCACAGCTTTTCTGTCCATTCGTTTGTTGATGGGCTTGTTTCCAATTATTTTTTAAATGTAGCAAACTATCATAGTCCAGAGGAACCTTAGAACACCCATGTCCTGAATGGGATCCTAGAATTTAAAAGGGACATTAAATGAAAGCTAAGGAATTCTTTTCAAAACATTAACTTGATAATGTATCAATATTTACAATAATGTATCAATAGCTCACCTTAATTTTTTCTGTCAGTATAAACTTGTTTTTAAAAAGAAAGCATGTTTTATTTTAAGTCTTGATTTTCTGGGTCTTATTTCACCCCTTCAACTAAGCCCTAAACCTACAGAAAACACAAGAAGACAGCTTAGTGTAGGTATCCTGCTTCATTCCATTTAGGGTTAAAGGGAGACTTCCTTTGCTTTAATCAGTTAAGTCAAGCTGGATCTCTGGTGACCGTTGTGGGTAGGGAGTTGCCCTGCCAACTCAAAGGCAGACAGTTTGAATCCACCAGCTGTTTCAAGGGAGGATGGTGGGCAACCTCATACCATGAGATTTACAGACTCCAATAATTCACTGGAGGCTCAGCCCTGAGCTTGTTCCAACTTAATGGCCATGGACAACTGTGCAAGTTAAAACCATTTCTTAATGTGAATTGTTTCTTGTCATCCTTTATATATCTAACCCTTTCCCAGTCTTCCCAGCCATTCTCCAATGTGATCCTGAATTGCAGACAGACACTCTCTCAAACACACACACACACACACACACACACACACACACACACACACACACAGCGAGAGAGAGAGACAAGCTTAAGTCAACTACACCAGTTTATGAGGCCTAATAATGAAAATTTCAGGGATATTGTAAGCCAGTTATTCAACACAGCACTTCGAATTAAATAAACTTCCTTAAAAACAAGTACCCGGCGAGCTCTGGTGCCCTAGTGGCAAGAAGCTGCACTGCAATCCCAGAGGTGTGCAGTTCAAATCCACCAGATGCTCTGCTGGAGGAGGAACAATCTCCTTCTGTACCAGTCAGATCCAATTTGAGGGTACAAACACACAAATAATAATAAAAAAAAACCAAAACAAATACCCAAGATCATGTCTTCCTAATTATCATGTTGGGTTTTTCATGGTGGGGTTGTCAGGGGAAGTGGCAGGTTCTAGACATGGAGAGGTGGCAAGAGGAGGAAAGAGAAATGGTCTGTATGTTTCTAGTGCACAATGAAAATCGTAAAGTAACTGATAGCAAGATATTTGCCTCTAAAATCTTTGCCGCATGTCTCTCTCTCTCACTCTCTTTACCGTCAAGTCAGAATCAACACATGCACCTGACCCTCCATCAGGTTTTCAGAGACTATAAACCCCACGGGGGGAGATTGCCCATCTTTCTTCCACAGAATTACTGGTTACATTTGAGCTGTTTGTGTTTGGGTTCGCAGTACAACTCTCAGCCCTGCAGCATGACTGGATGTCTACAAGTTTGAGAAGAAAACTGACAAAAAGTAATCTACATTCAGACAACAGTAAGAATTCTATCTTAAGAAGAAATGTCTTTGTAAAGATTCTCACATTTTCTGGCTAAAAGGAATGGTGAACATAGATTGTGAAAGAGCTACAAAAGACTGGTTCTGAATCAAAACCCACAGAGGGAGCCATCTATGAGAACAAACTAAGCCCAGCCAGGATTTGGACTTGTGCACAGGCTACATGTCCTCATCAGTTGCTGATAAGAATAGAGGTAAGAGAACTTCTGAGATGAAAGAAGAAATGCGGACCAGGTCTTCCAGGTCAAGACCATGATTCTCATAACTGTAAGGATTCTGGATGTATGTCTGCAAACCAGTATGGGTAGAAAAAGGCTAGAACCTAACAATCGGCAAGAAAGAATATTGGCTAGTAAAGTTGTGTACTTTGTAGATTACAGAAGGCTGAACCCAGGTTTACTCTGCAGCATGTTCTGGAATTAATCATCTCACAAGGACTTAAGCAGGAACTTCTATTTATGGAAAGTGTGGGCTAGGTTACTTGAAGCAATTATTGCAGAAAAAGAAAAGGACAACTAGAAATAGTTTGTAAAATGCTGTTTAAAATGGTGCAACCACTATGGAAGGCTGTGTGGCGCTTTCTCAAAAGGTTGCAAATAGGTGAGCTCTGGTGGCCTAGTGGCAAGAAGCTGCACTGCAATCCTAGAGGTGTGCGGTTCAAATCCACCAGATGCTTTGCTGGAGAAGGAGGAACCATCTCCTCCTGTACCAGTCAAATCTGATTTGATGGTACACACACACACACTAAAAGTAAAGTAAATAAATTTTTTAAAAAGGTACTAAAAAACAGAATTAAAAGGTTGCAAATAGAAATACCATTTGAGGCAGCAAACCACTGCTGGCAATTTACCTTAAAAAAACCATCACCACTACCCAAGCAGATATATACACACCCATGTTCATTGTGGCTTTGTTTGCAATAGCAAAGGGCTGGAAACAACTCAAGTGCCCATCAATAAACGAATGGATAGAGAAGCTCTGGTATATTCACACAATGGAATAGTATGCTGCATTGAAAAACAAGGAACTCATGAAATATTATGCAAAATTGATGACCCTGGAGGACATTATGCTGAGTGGAATATCTCAGTCACAAAAGGAAAAATATTGTATAGGGCCACTGTTGTAAAATGGGACTAACATCGGGGTTGAGGAAAGATAGAGAAGGAGGGGAGGAATGATGTATACTGCATTGAAACAGATGAGGGAGAGAACTGTTTAAAAGGGATATATGAACAGGTATTCTTGTCATTACAGAAGTCCAGAGTAAAGGCTGCAGAGTGGAGTAAACTTGGGGAGAGGGATTACAATGGAAGAGGTTTTCTATTTCTTTTCAAGGAGAAGAGTGATTTGGGGACAAGGGAGTGGGCAGAGAGAAAAGTGCAACAATGAATAACTGAAAATCCTAAGTCTCTGTAAACTTTCATTAAAATTAATATTTTTAAAATGCTGTTTAAAAACTCTTTCCTTGACAATCCAAAAAGGTAAACTTTCTTTTTTTAATTTTTAAAAAAATTTCTATTCATTCATTGTTGCACACTTTCTTCACTGCCCATCCCTCCCCCCAGTTCGCTTTTCTCTTTGACAAGTAAAAAAAAATTTTTTTTCATTGTTATACAACCCACCCACCCCCCAAGTCCATTCCACTATGCAGACATCATTCTGGACTACTGTCATGACAATAATACAAGGTAGACTTTCTATTGTTATAAATGGTTGTCGATTTGATACCAAGTCATAATAGCCACATGTCTGCAGAGCAGAACTAAACACCAAGCCTGTCTTCTGAGGTGTTTTAGTTAATAATGAAATGCTTAATCATTTTAGCATTGTTCCACCAGCCAAAAAAGTGAAGAGACAGAACCCAGAAAATTAATGATCCTTTTGCCTGACCAGGGGAAAAAAAATACAAAAACAACAAACCCACAAAACTTTTGTCACAAAATCTTTGCAAAGCCAGGAAATGGGAGTTCAAAACCCAGGGGGATTCCAGGTAAAGCCTTCAATAGAAGGCTATCTCCATGTTAAGCTGAAGAATCAAGGAGCTAAACCTTTGGGATCTGAAAGACCTAGAAATAGACTGATCTGTACAGAGATTTGCAGGCCAATTTCTCAGTGCCTAAGTGGGTCATGAAACATCAACTCATAAATCTGCTTTAAGATAATCATACACTGGACGCGTCCACAGACACCTGGTGGAACAAATGTAAGCTGTCCACACAAGCTTCTTATTAGTAACCCAGCACACAAAGGACTGCTCCTTTGAGTCCCTGAGACAAGTGCTTTTGTCCCCCCAGATCAATTTTACAAAGAAGTTTCTGAGGACAATCAGTCACCAGTTTACAGAGATAAGCAAAGCACATTAATGAAGGAAGACAAGCTTGTTGGGAGTTAGGTGGCTGTTAAACAAGACCAAAGCCCAAGCAAGAGAGTTAAAGGGTAGGTGAAAATTAGAAACTTTCCTGCGGTTGCAGCTGTACCTTCTTGTTAAGCTATGAGAGGGCAGCATGAGCCCTTAGAAGACAGTCAACAAGCGAGCAAAGGCTAGTCCAATCACAGTCAGGAATTGCCTGTGCTGCCTTATGAGGGAGATGCCAAAGAGAAAGAAGGTTGACATGCGCAGTAGAGAGCATCTTCAAAGCAGTATAATTAGCATATTTGGAAGCATGAGACCTCATGATATTACAAGCAGAGGATTAGAGTGGGAACCTCCAGCAACATCATTTCATTGGTCTAGAAACCACTCAACGGCTTTGCATAAAGCATGCTCCAGGAGGAAGAAGATTAGCTACAAAAGCCCATAGCCCCAGTAGCCCACTGCACTCTTTTCCGTTTGGAGAGGGACTTGTTCCTCTCACTGGAACACACTGTCTCTATGCTTATTAATAAGTTACCTCTATTTTAATCTCCACTCTCTTCTCCTTGCCTTCTGTCAAAGTCCCTTGCAGGAGCCACTGGAATTGCTGTATATACACTCCCCGGTACTTTCCTGACAGCACCAGCCTTCCCTCTGTCTCCTATCCAACTCAAGTCTCTGTCCGGGCAAGGGAGACCGAAGCCCAGGCACTCACTGTGGGGGTAACATTTTGGTGCTGAAATTTGAGAGTATAAGCTGTGTCTTCCATCTGTGTTGAATTTTATAACAAGGCCATGTAGGAGAAACAACAGAAACTACAGATAATAGAAAGAAACCCATAAAGACTTCAGATACTGAAAACTTTCAACATCTGTTCCAGGATGTAGTTATACGATGTTTTATAGTAGTATTGTGGATCAAATTCCCAGAGTAAAAACAAATCTAAACACACATCAGCAGTAGAAAGGATTAACATATTTTGGCATATTCCTATCCAGTTAGCCAACGGTGGAAATACTGTGAATGCTTCTCAGAAAACAATGCTAAACAGGAGAAGAAACAGAAATATGCCCATCATGACTATCTACATAGAAGTAAAAACAGATAATTATATTGTTAGGATGCATATTTAAATAGAAACTATAAACATGTGATCATTAGAATTTACTATACACAGAGGAAACTCTTAGGGCAAAGGGGAGTTTATTACCATAAAAACTCACTCCTGGGACTTGAAAGATACCATTTATTGACCTAATTAGAACGTGGATGTATGCATTGTAATAATTTATCAAATTGAGTATTTATGTGTTTCTTTTATTAAGAGCAAGGATTACTTGGAGTGAAGGTGTTAAAATGTTGAAGAACTTGTAGACAAGCTGATGTGGATTCTGGTTTCTGAGGAAGAATTGGTACCTTTGAATTATGTTGGTAAATAATATTGAATATTCCAATACTGCCAGAAGAATAAGCAAATATGTTTGGGACAAAGTGCAGCCAGAACCCCCTTGGAAGTAAGACAGGGCTTCGTTCTACATGTTTGGGGCATTTTATGTGGACTTGCAAGCCTCTGGAGAAGGACACCGTGTTTGCTAAAGCAGAGCTTCAGTGAGAAAGGGGAAGACTGCATCAGATGGACTGACACAGTGATTACTGCAGTTAGTCCAAGCACAACAGAGATTGTGAGGCTGGCTCGGGATACAGAAGTGTGTGCAGGGTTGTCTAGGTGACTTAAGGTCTAGCTGACTTACCAACAAATTTTACTAAAACAATAAACCAAAGACAAATAATGTTTGGCAAGTGCTGTGTCTTATTTGTAGCTTGCTGCATAGACTACTTAGAAACTATCTGATACTCAATTTAAATTATTACAGTTCTCCTTCACATTCAGTGCAGCTGCCATGGCTCCAACCAGAAGACTATTTGTTTCCTTTTTACTTGTAGTGATAACACCTCTGGTTAATTATTTAGCAAGTTGTAACTCACAATAGCACTTGAGTTGTTACAGGCCATAACTGCATAAATGTCTCAAGAACTTAAGCCCCAGATTGTAGATGCCTTTAGGTCATCTTGGTGCATTTTATTCTTCTCCATGATTACAAAGCATATCCTGTTGGACCTGACTCCACAGCTATTCAAGTGGCAGTGGAATTTTATTGAGATGACTGTGTGTCTAATGATCACTCCTCCACCCTGCAGATGCTAGATATGACTCAGTGCCAGCTTTCTTGTCTCTCGGCCAGGAGTCCTGAACAGGACGCTTTCCCCCAACAATTGGGCAGAAGGTGCTTCCAAGTGCAGGCAAACAGTGGTTATTAGTATAAAGTTTTATGAAAACACTCAAATCAGGAACCAGAAGTGAGCCGTATGGGAGAGGCACAATGAAGATAGCATGATCTGGAAAATACAGGCAGAAGAAAAGGCATTTTGATTAGAAAACAGGATGCATGAAGGCAGGGATGCCTCAAAATAAGGGTGCCGAAGACTAATTTGGTTCAAAGCACAGAGTGTTTGAAAAGGAGTCCTTGCAGAAAAGTACACGGTAGTCCCCTGACTGCAAAACGCCTGGAATGCAAGGCTAACAGTGCAGATTCCACTGTGCAGGCCAAGGAGCCGTGTGGGACAACTTTAAGAGAAAGAGTACTAAATGGATTGTAAACGGGCTTCAGCAATATCATTATATTGGTTGTATGTAAATTGAAAGTAAATGCCACCAATTTGGGTCTGGTGTCCTAGAAAATGGTACTATTCACAGACAAAAGGAGGGGAAAGAAAGAGGGGGGAACCCTACATTGAGGAAGAAGTGTGATTTTGAGATGTTGACAAGCTATCAAGATAGCGATGGGTGTGGCCACAAAATGAATTTACATGGAGCTCTGATGGCTTTGTAAGAAGCTGAGCTGCAATTCCAAAGGCCTATGGTTTGAATCCACCAGCTGTTCCACAGGAGAAAGGACGGGAAATCTCCTCTCATGACATTAACTGCCTCTGAAAACCTACTGGCTGGTCAGCTGGGAGTCAGTTTTTGGTTTGGGGTTTTTTTTTTAATATTTGTGTGTGTGTACACCGCCAAATTGAATCTGACTGGTATATGATGTGTGTGTGTGTGTGTGTGTGTGAGAGAGAGAGAGAGAGAGAGAGAGAGAGAGAGAGAGAAGAGAAGAGAGAAAACCGCCAAATCGAATCTGACTGGTACAGGAGGAGATTGCCCCTCCTCCAGCAGTGGATTCAAACTGCTCACCTCTGGGGTTGCAGTACAGCTTCTTGCCACTAGGCCACCACAGCTTGCCTGGGAGTCAGTTTTGACTTGGGAGCAAACAACAATAACAGCTTGGGACTTGAGAGTTCCAGTGGCCTAGTGGTAAGGAGTGCTGCTGCCAGCCCAAAGACAAGTGGCTTGAATCCACCAGCTGCACTGAAGAAAATGGGTCATTTCCTCCCATATGATTCATGTTTTTGTTGTTATGTGTTGTCCAGTTGAGTACAGCTCATAGCGACCCAATGAATGACAGATCTGAACCTTGTTCTATCCTGTGCCAACCTCATAATCTCTGACACACCTAGGCCCATTGCTGCAGTCAGTGTCAACTCACCTGGTTGAGAGTCTTCCTCTCCTTCACCATCCCCCTACATTTCCAAGCACGATGCCCTTCTCTAAGGAATAGCCTTTCCTAGCAACATGCCCAAAATATGTGAGACAAAGCTTCATCATCCTTGCCTCCAAGAATCACTCTTCTTAATTTTAACTATATAGTATTCCCTTGTTCTGATTGCACAATAGCTTTTTGGTCCAGGTATAAGTTTCCCATGAGCAAAATTAAATGTTGTTGAACTCCCATTCTTCTAAATGTTAGTTAATACTTTGTTATGATCTACACAGTCAAATGCCTTTGCATAGCCAAAAAAGCACAAATAGACAATCTTCTAATCAGCAATTATATCTCTAGTGTCATGACCTTTTCAAAATCCAGTTTGAAATTCTGGAAGTTCTCTACATACTGTTCTAGACATTTTAAAAATATTTTTTAAAACTTAATGGCCACAGCAACCATGAAATACCTTTGTACAGCAAATGGACAGACCAGTGCTATACTGCTTAGAAGAATGTTTGACCAAAACCAATTAAAACTATGAAGCATATTAAAAAAAAAAAAACACAACAAAAACCAACTTAATGGCAACATATTTTCATTTGTTTTCTATTGCTACATTAAAAATAGCTACTTAAAGCAACAAAAGTAGTGCTCCAGGTTATGAGCAAAGTGCATTCTTAGGTTGAATACCATTCTTATTTAGCTTCACTTCAGAGTAAAAAAGGGCTTCAAGCCTTTTAAAGATCTTCTTGTTTTGAACAAGATGTGTTCCTAATAATATCTTTAAGTTGACTTTGTAGTAAGTTAGAATAAATGCATACTGTTCTTTGTTCACCACACTTTTATGGTAAAAAGGCGTCAAGCCTTTGATATTCTTTATAGTCTCTGGAAATCCAGTGGAAGGTCAACTATGAATTAGTTCTGGCTCGATAACAACAAGAAGTTCAGAAATAAACAAGTTGATTAATGAGTCCAGAAGACACCTGCATGGCTGTGAATTTAATGTATTATGAAGATAGTAATACAAAGAGGTTGAGAAAGGGGTGGGCTATTCAATATTCTTCTTTGTTTCCAAATTTTACATGCCAATTACTAATTACTATTATTAATGCATTATGATTGCATGTTCAATAATTTCTGCTACAAAAGTTGGCAGAAGGCCTAGTGTCTTCATCTTGGTTGGTGCATAATATTCAAATAATATCTGTATTGACAAGTTTTCCTGATGTGCATGGATAGTATACTATCACTCACAGCATTGTACTTTAGGATAGATCTTGAAACATTCTTTTTGACTATGAATGCAACACCATTCTTCCTCAATATTTCATTCCCTGTATAATAGATCATGTGGTTGTCTGATTCAAAGAGGTTGATACCAGTCCATCTCAGCTCACTAATGCCCAAGATATTGATCTTTATGTGTTTTGTTTCATTTTCACCAACCACCTCCAATTTTCTTAGATTTCTATTTTGTACTTTCGATAGTTCAACTAGGAAACTCTGATAACAACATCAACAACATGTTCCAATTATTCATTGAATGTTTGTCCTCATTTTATGAGTGCCTCCAAATCTAAGAGACTCTCCTTCTGGGACTATATCTAAAAATATTTCTCTATTATTCATAGGGGTTTTGGAGATTCATTATTTCAGAAATGCTTGGACAGTCCTGCTTCTTGGGTTGTCTTAGTCTGAGAGCTCCTCTGAAGCCTGTTCACCGTGGGTGACCATGCTGGTACTTTAAATACCAGCAGCACAGCTGGCAGACAAGTGCTGTCCCCATAAGAACAAACTATAAACAAACACACATACATATTCAGAAACAATAAAGTAAGGATTGTTGTTGTTATGTGCCATCGAGTCACTTGCGACTCATAGCGACCCTATGTACAAGAACCCCAAACGCCATTCTGTCTTGTGCCAACCTCACCATCTCAAACACACTCATTCCCACCTCTCCAATCACAGAATTGATCCATCTCATGAGGGTCTTCCTCTCCTGCGCTGTCCCTCCACTCTCCCAAACATGATGTCCCTCTCCAAGGACCAGTCCTTCCTTGCAACATGCCCAAAGTATGTCAGACAAAGCTTCAGAATCCTTCACTCCAAAGAGCATTCTGGCTTCACCCTCTCCAGGACAAACCTGTTTGTTCTCCTAGCAGTCCATGGTATATTCAACACTCTTCTCCAGCACCACAGCTCAAAGGCATCAATTCTCTTTCTGTCATCCCTACTCACTGTCCAACTCTCCAACGCATAGCACATAATTGCAAAAACTATATCCTGGATCAGGCGCACCTTTGTCTCCAGCCTGAGGTCATTGCTCTTCAGTATTCTTGAGAGGTCCCTCACAGCTGACTTTCCCAATGCAATTTGTCTCCTGATATCCTGGCTCCTGTTACCAAGAGTAATAAAGTAAGTAGCAACCTGTAACTCACCCCCTTAGTACAACAAACTGACAGGTAAGGGCTATACCCATAAATTGTTACTGCTGTTTAGCACCATACAGTAGCAACCAACTCATAACTGACCTCCCAGCAAGTTTTCAGAAGCCGTAAATCACATGGAAGGAGACTGCTCGTCTTTATCCCACAGAGCATCTGGTGGATTTAAACCACCTGACTTCAGGTTGGCAGCACAACTCCTTGCTCACTAGGCCACCAGAGCTACCACACTTACAAGTGCAAACCAGAAAACAAGTAAACATACACATCTGCAACAAGCATGCATGCTAAGGGGAATAAAAAGCAATCTCTCTGGCCAGGTACAGTGTACCAGTCAATCCAACAGAAGACTTGAGTGGGGTTGTTCAGCGTGGTCAGAGGTTCTGTTCATCTGAGTGGTGATCAAATCCCAAGATGTGAGCTACATGATGAGTGCTGTCTCTTCTGGTTTATAGAAACAAACAAAAAAATATATGGAGGCCTTGGTGACAGAAACGAGGCTGGAGATTGACTGACAGAATTTTGTACAATCAATGATTTATTCACTATGAATAGATTTGTTTTTAAAAAGTCTCTTAAATACTGACTATTGTTATGAACATCACCTGATAGATTACACGAGAATTAGACTACATCTGCAGAAAGAGTCCATGAAGCCCAACACCAGCTGTCAAATACGATCAACCATTAACTGTGAAACAAACCATCAACTACTCACGTAGAAGAAAATGAAAACAAGTCCACAAGAACCAAAATACAACCTTGAATCTAGTCCATCTGAATTTAAAAGCCATATTAATAGATTTGACGCACTGAATGCATTTGACAGAGGACCAGATGAATTACGGGATGGCATCAAGGACATCATCCATGAAGAACGCAAAAGGTCATTAGATGGGGGATAAAGAAAAGACAAAAATGGATGTCAGAAGAGACTCTGAAAATTGCACTGGAACTTAAAGAGGCCAACACAAATGGTAAAAAAAAATGCTGAAGTAAAACATGAGCAGAAGATATCAAACAAAAAGTTGAGAAAACAGGACAAAGTATTTTAATGAAATCTGTAAAGAACTGAAGTTAGGAAATAAAAAGGGAAGAACATTTTTGGCATTTTTAAAGCTGAAAGAACTGACCAGCAAGGGATTCTATGTACACAATCTTGAATGATGCAGAAAGCATCAAAAGAACATGGAAGGAATACACAGAATCAGTGCATCAAAATTAATTAGTCAACACAGAACAGTTTCAGGAAGTAGCAAATGTTCAAGTGTCAGTGGTACTGATGGAGGAAGTTCAAGCTGCACTGAAGGCACTGTGATGGAATACTAACTGATGTATTTCAACAAATAGATGTAGCCCTGGACATACTCACTGGTCTATGCCAAGAAATTTGGATGATAGCTCCTTGACCTGATAATTGAATGAGATTTATATGTGTTCTCATTTTTTTTAAAAAAGTGATTCGAGACAGTCAAAATGTCCATCAACAAACGAATGGATTGCACAAGTGGGTACAGTCACACAATGGATTACTATGCCGCACTCAGGAGCAAAAATACTTAAAAATACTTTATAACATGGGAAAGATTGAAAAGCATCATGCTAAGTGAGTTCACTAAGTCTCAGAAAGACAAATAGTATATAAAACCATTATTGTAAAAATAGAAGGATTACTAGTAAAATGTATACAAAAGTTCTAGGGAAGTTGGGAGGAAGGAGGGGGCTGAAAGTGGAAAGGGGGTGTTATGTGAGTTTGAGTTATGAGTGAGGGGTTGAAGAAAATAGGATAGATCCAGTGGGGACATGAAATTTAGAGTGATGGTGGTCATGGATCAAAGGTGATTAATTTTATAAAACATAATATATGAGAATGATACTATGAAACACAATATGAATAGAGTAATAAACCAAACACAAAGTATACAAATTTTGTATGCAAACAAATATAAAATTATTTTTTTAAAAGCACAGGAAAAAAACAGTGATCCAACAGAATGTGGAAATTACCAAGCAATATCATTAATACCACATGCAAGTAAAATATTGCTGAAGATTATTCAAAAACAGCTGGAACAGTACATCAACAGAAAACTGCTAGGAATTCAAGCTGGATTCAGACATTGTCACAGAACAGCAATATCATTGCTAATGTCAGATGGATCTTGGTTGAAAGCAAAGAATACCAGAAAGATGTTTATTTGTGTTTTATTAACTATGTAAAGACATTTGACATAACGAATCATAACAAAGTTATGATCATAACAAAGTATGGGTGACATTGAGAAGAATGTGAATCTCAGAACACTTAATTGTGGTTGTGTGAACACTCTACCATAGAACATAAAGCAGTTGTCTGAATAGAACAAGAGAACTTAAAATCAGGATAGGTGTGAGTCAGGATTGTATTATTTCTCCATACCTAATCAATCTGTATGCTGACCAAATCATTCAAGAAGCTGGACTCTGTGAAGAATGTGGCATCAGGATTGGAGGAAGACTTCCCAGCAACCTGCATTATCCAGATGACACATCTTTTTTTGCTGAAAATAAAGAGAGTCTGAAGCACTTGTCATTGAAGATTAAAAAATTACATCTTCAGTAGAAATATACCTTCAACATGAATTGCATCTCAACATTAATATAATTCTGTACTCCTAGACCAATAGGCAAATCATGGTTTATGGAGAGAAGACGAATGCTGTCAGTGACTTTATTTTACCTGAAACTATTAGAAACACCATGGTAAACAGCAGTGATGAAATAAAAAGTCATTTTGAATTGGGAAAGTCTGTTGTTAAGAACTTCTTGAAAGGACTGAAGAGCAATGATAGAGTTTTAAAGACTAAGGTTCGCCTGCTCAAGTCATGGTGTTTTCAGTTGCTACCTGTGCGTCTGAAAGTCAGACAATGAATATGGAACACTGGCAAAGAACTGATGCCTTTGAATTGTGGTGTTGGAAAAGAATATGGAATATTCCATGGAATCCCAAAGCCAAGTCTGTGTTGGAGAAAAGTGTAAATAGGGTCTTATTGAGAAAGAAGGATGATGAAATTTTGTCTCTCATACTTTGGGCATATTGTTTGGAGGGAATAGTCCATGCAAAATATATTATTCTGGGGAAGGTGGAAGGTCAGAGAAAGAGAAGACCCTCAACAAGTCAGACTGACATAGTGACTGTCACAAAAGACACTATGAGAAATCCTGAGGATGGTGCAGGATCTTGAGGATGGCATGGAATAGGCAAGCTTCAGATCTATTGTTCATAGACTCACGATGAGTCATAGTCAACTAATGGCACCTACCAACAATATTAATGTCCTTTGGTCAGAGAGTCAATTATGTTTTGAACCATGTGGCTTTGCCTTCATGTGCTAAGAGCATAAGCTATTTTTAAAAACAAACAAACAAACAAACAAACACATTTTGTTACTGCTAGTGTTTTTATGGAGCTCTGGTGGTCTAGTAGTAAGAAGCTGCACTGCAATCCTGAAGGCACATGGTTCGAATTCACCATCTGCTCCACGGCCATCTCCTCCTGTTCAATTAAGTGCTTCTGAAGACTAGCTGGAGGGTCAACTCTGGGTTGGTTCCAACTCAATAGTAAACAACAGTGTTTTTTATAGAGCCTGATTTTGTCAAATCTTCCTGTGTGTTAGCTACAAGATTGTGCTAAGTAGTATGTGTGAATCTATGTCAGTAACTTTTTTTTAGAATGAAGTAGTAATTAAAGGGAAAGGAGAAAAATTAAAAATTACTTTCAAGTTGGAAACAGAAAATATCATTTGGTCCATTAATCTCAGTGCCAGGAATATATCCACAAAAATAAGATCTGTGAAATAAACAGGTGTACAACTGTGTTCACTGCAGCAATATTTATAAGAGCAAAGAGGTATAAGCAACTGAAGTATTCAACAACAGACAAATGGTTAAAGAAAATAAAGTGCATTCACACAAAGAAGTGTTATGCAACACTAAAGAATGACAGAATTTGTAATACAGTGCAAAACATGGACGAATCTAGAAGGAATTTCACCTAACAACATATGTCAGTCATAGAAGGACTATGATAGTATAAGGCTACTACTATAGGCTCAGGAATAGGAAGAGAGGGACTTTAAATGAAAAAATAATAAAAACAATTAATGAATAGATAAGTTGGGTAATAAAAAAGGAAATTTATAATAACAAGGGCTGATCACAGATTGTAATTACTTAATTGCATCAATCAACTGTAATTAATGTTATAAAACAAAATATATAGACATGATTGAATTAACCAAATGCTTTGTAAGCTTTCACTCAAATAAAAAAGGAATAAATGTGTGCAACAATGAATTAATGGGAAAATATAAAAAATAATAAAGAGCAGCAATAAAATAGAATCATCTCTACTGAAAAAAAGGGGGCTTTCACTCAGTAATAATATTGCAATTACTAATGTTATAATTCAGTGTGGAAAGATTTTAACAAATAGTTGTATTGTTAAAGATTTGATTAGAAATAATTACATGAATAAATTGCAATCAATGCTACAAAGCAAAAATGTCTATGAATGACAAAATGAAAATGCAGTATGATTTGTAAAAACCACAATTGTGTTTTTAGTGTTCAAATAACCTAAGGAAGATTACACTTAAACCTACTACATTACATGTACTATATCTTACTCAATGACTACAACCGATAATAAACATGACTTAGGTCTGGTAGCAGAGGGAGTCCATGGGGCAGGTGATGTTACAGGTTTACTGAGACCACCCCAAGTGATGCCAAGGAGGAGGCAAATACTTGCTTCCTGAATGTTAGATTTTTGCAACCTGGGGAAGGAGTGAGCTCATTTTTAATCTCACCTTTCTGGGGGTCAGAAGTCCTGGGGTTCTTGTTCAGTCTCACCAACCAGAACCAAGAGTTTAGGCTGCTGGGATCTTCTCTGGATGCACTGGAAAAGAATCTTCTTCCAAGTATACCGAGGTTGCTAGCAGAACCCAGTTACTTGTGACTGCAGGTCTGAAGTCATCCTTTGGACTGAGGCTCGGGGTGTGGTTTTTTTTGTTTGGTTGGTGGTTTGTTGTGTTTTTTGGTTTAGTTTTTTTTTTCCTGGCTGTCAGCCAGAAGCCTCCATCTTCTCATGACCTATATTTCTTCACATGTGACACCTGCCATTTTCTCTGCTGAGACAACAATGAATTCGTCTAGTACTCTAAATCTCTTCTCATTTTCTGCTACCCACATAGGAAAATTCTACTTTAAAGGAATCAAATTATTACATTGGATGAACATGGACAGTCTGCCCTGCAGGTTCACAAAATTCACACATGCTCAAAAGGGGTCATTCTTTGAACTCTTCATATTAAGATAACATACAGAATATATTTCCAGTGGATAAAAGATCTATAGCTAAAAAGAAAATAACAGTAATATGTGTATCATCTTCTGAGTGTAGACGTATAGTTTGCCAATCAGGGCGCATTTGGAGTTGAAGGTTCACCCTGAGCATAAGCTGGACTATACCTGGAGGCTGCAGACAACTAGGGTAAGGAGAAGATCTTAAACAGCAAAGTCAAGACTTTTGAAAAGATTGATACGTTTGTCTACATAAAAAAAGTTAAAGTTCTTTATGATGAAAAATACTATAGGCAGAGTAAGAATTCAAACAAGAGTAGCAGAAACAATATAACATATTATCCTGCATTAGTAACCTCAGAGAAGAAAGAAAAGACAAATACGTATGAAAAAAATGAACACATGGGGGGGCAGGGGCGGGTAGCGAGGAAAATGAGCAACAATGAATGAATGGGGGGAAATTAAATGGGAAGAATATGCTGTAAAAAATACATATGTTGCATTAAAAAAATTAAACTCTGAAAAAAAAAGATGAACACAGATAATAATGTGGGGTTTTTTCCCTGCCACTTTATTTAACAATATTATTTAAGGTATTTTATACCAAAAAAAAATCCAAAATAACTACCCATCAATTAAATAAATGATTACACAACTTGTCATTAATAGGAATTATTAAAAAGAAAATGGGAAAATGTTTCTAACTTGACAAACATCTTCAAGACTCATGGGAGATTTAGTTACAGAGCAGTGGAGTCTATAAATGTGTAAGATTCTATTTAAGGAGGAAAGAATACCTACCTATGCATCAAATGAAATTGTCACTTGAGCTAGTCTTCTAAAGTTGCTGAGTTACCTCTGGTGAGAGAGGTGGGATGGGAAATGGCAATGAGGGAAACAATGATTTTGTCTTTCATGGTTTGAATTTAAATGCATTTTATTTATTAACTGTCTCATATTTTTTTTAAAAGCCACTTTCCCCTCCCCTCAGCAATCTCTCCACGACCTTCCTCCCTGCCAAATAATGTTTGTCTAGTTAATCAAGTCCAAGGGGGATCAAACTGAACAGAAATGCTAAACCTTGCCTTGGTGACAAGATGGCACTGGGGATGCTTCAATTCTTCAGGCTCCAAGCTCAGCCTTGGTCTAGCAACTGCTTTGGAGAAACTGGAAAGCCCTAATAATTTTTTAAAAAGTATACAGAGAACAATTTAAAAAATATGTTAAATATGTAGACTCCCATTAAGTTGAACCTTTCAAAAATACATAAAGTAATGAAGCACACATAGACTTAAATAGAAATGGTTTCATCTGTTTTAAATTCAGGGCTAGTAACATTGCTAATATGATAGTGTGAACAATTTCCAGTCTAAATAGATATATGTCTCAATGCAGTTTATATTTTCCATAAATGTTTTGAGCAAGAAAAATACTGTAAACGCGAATACGGTTCCACCATTCCTCCTCTATCCCAAGATATAATATTACTAGCATGAGTAATCATAAATCCATTGCCTTTCTTACACTAACTTACATTTTTGGTTGTTCTCTGCAGACTAGCAGAACCTCCAATTAATGGCACTTCCATAGGAAGTATTTATTAAAACTAATCCTTGCCCTCCTTTACATTGCTTCCAATGTATCCATTCCTTAAGAAGAGATAAAGAAGGCAACTGACAGGGAGGAACATCAGGATAACCTGAAATTATGTTTCTGGCAGTTTCATGAAATCTATACCCTTGGAATACGTTAATGGAGAGAGAGATAGAAAGAGAGACTCAGCTATCTCCCCGCTATGATATAATCCAAACAGAAGTCCTGCACAATAATCACTCCTGTGCCCATTTTACAAAGAAAGCGAGGCTTAGTGCAAGGACAAACTGACCTTTGGTGTAGGCTTGCTTCTTCCTGTTCCTGTGTCACCATGCGATCAGTTCTGGAAAAACACTGCCTTGAACCAATGTCTGACTTATTTTTTGGTTATTTCATTTGTGTTAGATAATTCAAAACCATATTTTTAAAAGATGGAAGCAAAGCACATTCCAGACAAAATAAATAAGCCGCGTGTGCCCAAGCATTCTCCTCACCGCCCTCCAGAAGAACGGACAGCTGTCTTGCCCTTACAAGCATGCAAAGATTTTAAAACTTCATCTACTGTGTTTTGCATACCGTCTCCTTTCTCACAAAACACTGTAACTTGGAAATCATTTCCTCTTTGCTAGCTGCCTCTTCTGTTAACTGGCTGGGTTAACACTTGTCCTCAGTGTAAAGCTCCCAGCTTCAGACCCACAGTTGGAAAGAGGGATTTTTTTTTTTAAGTGTACTGCTTTTCAATCATTTGCTTTCGGTTTCCCACTACGGCAGAGGACCGGTCTCCGGCGTCGTGGCCCACCTTTTCCGGCCCCTTCCCGCGGCGGGGGCATGGGAGTGGGCCGAACAGGCCCCATCGGCCGGGGAACGCAGCGGGTCGGGGAGCGCAGCGGGTCGGGGAGCGCAGCGGGTCGGGGAGCGCAGCGGAGCGGGTCACACGCCGGGGTCTACCAGGAGGAGCTCCGCGCGCTTCCAGGCCGCGCGCGCGCTTGGACCGATGCGTTCTGGCGGTTTTGAGCCCCTTTTGCGGAGTTTCTTCTGATGGTCCGGAAAGCCCCAGCCTGCGCCTTCCTGGGCGCGGGGCGCGGTGGGGCGCGGGACGCAGTGGGACGCGGGAGGCACGGAGGCCCAGGGGTACAGGGGGCAGGAGGTCTGGGGCAAAAGGATTCAGCGGGGCTGGGAGGGAGGCTGGGGGAGTGGAACAAGGCGCTGGGGGAGATGGCGCAAGGAGGCCAGGGGGGCGCGAGGACAGAGAGCCTGGGGCCAGGAGGGCCCCTGGGAGGCATAGCAGGGGGCAGGGAACTTGCTGGAAGGAGAAGGGGGGCGGGGCGCGCGGTTGGGGTGGGGGAGGGGCAGGCGGCAAGAGCCTTGGGGACAGGGGATGGGGCGGGGATCGGAGTCACGGGGCACTGGCTCCACCCCTCCTCGGGGCCCTTCTCCCCCGCCCCTCCCCCACCCCATCCCCACCCATCCTCCTCCTCTGCGCCGAGGGACCCGGAGTTTTCGTCCATTTGCTGCTTTGGTTGCTATGATTTTCGAACGGGTTTCTGTAGAACTTCCAGACAGACTAAGACAGCACTGGCCGTGTACTGTAGGGATCAAGAATCCCCCCAAAACCAAATACCAAAAACTGATGAAAACCCTATGTATAAAAGTTCCAAAAAGGGGCGAGAGATATTGTTGGGGAAGCGGAGGTTAGTGGGGGGTGAAGTCATGGGAAAGGGTCAAGGGGGGGTTAACTAGACAGAGTGATGACGGGGATAGAGTAACAGTAACTAATTATACAAAATATAATGTCTGTGAATGATGGGATAACATGCAAAGGCCATGCACAAATAGATGGACGTTCTTGCTGTGTACCCTGAAGTCGGAACCGATGCATAGCTGACCCTCTAGCAGGTTTTCAGAGGCAGCTAATCACGGGCAAGGAGACTGCCCATACCTCTCCTGTGGAGCAGCTGGTGGCCTCGAACTGCGTGCCTTCTGGACTGCAGCTTCTTGCCATTAGGCCACCAGAACGCCCCTAATCAGATGTATAGGAGTGATTGATGTGTATCAACAAAAGTTTTTAAAAATACATAATGCAATGTTGTAACTAAGTATGTGAGTTAAAATGCTACTAGCCTTACTTTCTAAATGTCTACTTCCTGGAAAGACAAGGAATAAAAATGACAAAATCTGGAGACAGAACACCTTCGCTGAGAGAATCCTGGATCCAAGCTTGCGGGGCTGCAGGGCACTGGGTCTTGTGCTGGGTTGTGTGCGTGAGGGAGAGAAAGCAAGATGGCAAACTTGTTACTGTTGAAAAGGGTCCTTGGCTAATACCGTGAGCTTAGAAACCCCGAGGGCTGGGTGTCCACAGAGGGCCGCGTGTCCAGAGCCACTATGTGGTGCCTGAGTTACACACTTATCGGATCCAAGGAGCAAAAAAGTCGGAACATCGGAGACAGGATATCATTCCCA
The DNA here is from genome assembly GCF_000299155.1 of Elephantulus edwardii. Taxonomy (NCBI): domain Eukaryota; kingdom Metazoa; phylum Chordata; class Mammalia; order Macroscelidea; family Macroscelididae; genus Elephantulus; species Elephantulus edwardii. Next base: position 10,442,040 of record NW_006399764.1, on the reverse strand, counting down.
TCCGTTCAGCTCTAAAACAAAGCAAGCAAACAAAACCCCTAGACCTAGTTAACTGTGTTCATACCAAACCAGACTTGTTGGACTTTTCGTTTACTTTAAAAAAAACAAGTCGTGCTCTTTCTTTTCCTCCACCATTGTTTTTGTGTGGCTCCGTTCTGTTTAATTATATCGTCTCATAAGACGTTCAGATCAAGAGGTTCCTGGCCAAGAAACAAAAGCAGTACCGGCCCACTCCTCAATGGGTTAGAATTAGAATGAAAACTGGCAATAAAATCAGGGACAACTCCAAGAGAAGACATTGGAGACCACGCTGGGTCTCTAAGGGGTCGCACACGTGATGGCAGCGCAGGTAATTAGTCTCCGTTCATTAGCGTCGTCGCCCCATGTCAAGCTAATCAGCCATACCGCCAAACCGGGTTAAGATTATGTCATGGTACGTGCTTCGTTATTATGCACCCACTTTTTCAATAAATACATGAGAGCTATGGTGTGAAAAAACAAAACAAAACCAAACCCAATTCCAAACAAACAAAAATCATGTCACGAGGCACGAAGAAAAACAATTTATTCAAGAACCAATTGAGGAGGCTGGAAAACTCAGAAGCTTGAGCTGCAGTTCTGGCGGAGTCTCACCGTCTGCGCCCACTAACACCTGGGGATACAAGGGAGGAAAGCTGTTAGTGGTCACGGACCAGTCACGGATTGCGGCCAGTCCACCCCGTGAACCCTCGCCTCCTCCTCTGCGTCCTGGGGACACCAGGAAATTCAGCTCAGAACATTTACAAGCCTGGAAATCAGTCGAGGCAGTGCTTGAAGGTCCGGAAGGCTGCTAGGGTTCCGGATGAACCCCAGGCAGGCCTCCAGGTTTTATTTGGGTAATATTTAGGAGATGGAGGAAGCCTGAGGGTGAGGAACCCAGAGGCTCCAGTTCGATCCCGATCCCTCATGGTCCGGGAGCGATTCCCGCTGGGGGTTGGCTGTATGTAAACCACTGGATGGATCGAAGTTAGCATTTAGAAACAGCTGATGTTCCCATCAGTATCCTCCTGCCCCCCACGACCACCTCTTCCCTACACTCACTTTCTCGTCCACACCGCCATGGCACTGGGCGGTGGTGGTGTGCTAGTCTATGGGAGGGAGGCATAAGACTCCCGGGGAACAAACTGCCAACTCGTTCTTGTGTTCTGGGAAGTCCTATCTGGTGGGTTCCAAACACAAACCTGTGGACTGGCGGCACAATCCAGGAAAGCTTGGATTCATTTAGTGACACGCTCTGGAAATGTGATACATAAATATGCAAACGGAGACTCTAGTGAATCGGTGAGACGTGTAGAGGACACTAGGGCCCCTCTATCTACTCTCTTAGTCTTCACCGGTCCACAGTCTAGCCCTCAAGTTTCGAGGAGCCTGGTGTCTGTCGGGGATTCTGTTGAGTGCCAGGGAGCAGGGAGCCTGGTGGTTCATGTATGCTTGTGCATGGCTGAGGTGGACGACTTTGAGGGGAGGCTATTTCGTATCAGGACTGGCTGTGTGTGAGCTGAGGAGAGATTCCAGCCCCGGTCCTTCCTCGCCTGAGGTTGTGCTGGGCGCCTTGACCGCTCAGGGTTCAAGTTTGGGGCCTCTACCCTCCCCTACGGGACCATCTGAAGCATCATCTAATTGAATGCAGTCACCTCCATCAGCGTCCAAGGCCACACGCAGGTAGTGGACGATGTCTCTGTGGCCCTGTTGCTCAGCCAGGTCCACGGGGAGGCGACCCCACATATCGCGAACGTCCAGCCGTGCCCCGTTGCGATGCAGCACCATTAACGTGTCCAGGAATCCCTCCCTGGCCGCGTCGTGCACCGGCCGGGTTAGCGTGACGGGGTCTGCGAGGTTGGGCTCTGCGCCATAGCTCAGGAGGAGCTCGGCCACCTGGGTGTTGCCAAACATCATGACCTGGGGGACAGCAGAGTCGTCAAGGCTCTTTATATTGGTCAAGGTTAATGTAAATAGATACTTACTCACGAAACCCAGATCCCTGGCACCAGGACCACAACCCAATGCAAGCCGCATAAAGCCACTGGTTTCTGATTACTCTGTCTTTAATAGAAAAGTCATTGCCCCTCCCAATTCTATACCTTCTTTTCCATTTTGTTCCACCAATCACTTGCAGGAAATTGAGAAAAGCTGGAAAGCAACCAGTTTTTTTAAAGTAATGTTCACAATTAAAATGAATGAGGACAATCTGTAATACATTAAACACTTGTCTATATATTGAGTTCTTGTATAATGTTCACAATTAAAATGAATGAGGACAATTTGTAATACATTAAACACTTGTCTATATATTGAGTTCTTGTTATGTGCTTGAGTCGCCTGCGACTTATAACGACTCTATGTACAACATCCCTGAACCCTGCTCTATCCTGAGCCAACCTTATTGTCTCTGACACAGCTACCCCCATTATCCTAGTCACTGAATCAGTCCATCTCAAACAGGGTTGTCTTCTTTTGTGCTGTCCCTCCACCTTCCCAAACATGACATCCTTCTCCACTTAGTACCTCCTTCCAAAATGTCCATAATATGTCAGACAAAGCTTCAGAATCCTTACCTCCAAGGAACAGCCTGGTTTCACCCTCTCTAGGATGAACTTATTTGTTCTCCTAGCAGTGCATGGTACATTCAATACTCTTTTCCAGCACAACAGCTCAAAGGCATCAATTCTCCTTCTACCATCCCTAGACATTGTCCAGCTATCTGATGAACAGCAAATAATTGCAAAGACAGGGAAGGGTTCAGAGCTGCTGTACATAGGGTCCCTAAACACCACAGGTGTCCTAATGGTACATAACAACAATAACATACTATGACAGGTTTGGAAGCAGGAGTGGGAACTACTTCCTAAACAACATGCCTCCAGAAACTCTGAACTTTGATAAATGCCAACAGTTGTAGAGGGGCTTCAGGCCTTCTGTCCATAGGGTTGCTATGAGTTGTGATTGACTCCAAGGCAATCAACAACAATAGTTTTGAGCTGCATATAAAAAAAAAAAATCCCTTTTTTGGTCTTAAGATCAAGGAAGATCAGCCTGTTCAAAGTTGTGGCTACATAGTTTCAAGGAAGCCCTTACAATCAAATAGCTAGACTGTTTCCTTTCTACTTCCTTCTTTTTTTTTTCTTTCTAAGGAAATTCTTTCCCACCATCAGGTTACATACATCATTCTCTTCCCCACCATGAACACCCATGGTGGCAGCAGCCAAGATACCAAAAGGCAGAATGCACTGCAGAAATTTGCTTCAAGGATCCCTCCAAAGTTCTAAAGAGCAAGAAAGTCAGTTTAAAGCCTAAGGTGTGCCTGGGTCAAGGCTTAGTATTTTCAATTTTTTTTCTGTGCATCAGAAAGTTGAATAATGAATAATGAAGACCAAAGAAAAAACAATTCCTTTGAATTGTGGTGGTGATGAGGCGAAGAGTATTGACTATCCCACTGACTACCAAAAGAACAAACATATCTGTCCTAAAAGATATGCAGCCAGAAGAGTGCACTCCTTGGGGGCAAGGATAGTCAAATAAGGTCCTTTTTTTTTTTACTTTGGGTATATTTTCTGGAAGAACCAGTCCTCCAAGACATCGTGCTGGGAAAGTCAGAGGGTAGCAACAAGAGGAAGATCCTCCAGGAGATAGCCTGGCTTGAATGTGACAGAGCTCTATCTAGAGAATGGTGAGAATAGGGCAAGGTTCAGATCTGTTGTTCCCAGAATAATGATGAGTCCTAGCTAGCTCGATGGCACTTAACAACCACTTCTCTTTCAAGAATGTATAAGTTTTGTCTTATATGTTTGTAAAGATGGGTTTTTAATCTACCCTGAATTTGGGTTCTGTGTATGACATGAGCTAAACATTTTCTCTTCTTTGAATAGCACATCCTTTGCTCATTGGTTTATAAAGTTACTTCTGTTGTCTCGCTTGTGCTGATTTATATTGAAAGCATTCAATATAAATCAGCACAAGCGAGACAACACACTCCCCCCCCACCTTTGACAAGGAAAATTTGATGAGATCTTGATTAGTTTTTTTGGAAGGTGGGGTTTTAAACCAATGTGTAATTTTTGGCTTAATAACAATTGCTCATGATATATTTCCTTTCATAACTTCCATTTTTCTAAATGGTATTTATTTTATTGTTGTTGAGAAAATGCCCAACAAAACATACACTATTTCAGAAGTTTCCACGAGGCACCATTTAGTAACACTGGTTACATCTTCTGGGCTCTATAACTATTCTCACCTTTCTGTTCTGAGTTGCTTCTCTACCATGAACAGAACTTCACACCCGGTCAGAGTCCCGACTGCTTTCAGGTAATGAGGCATTTCAATTGTAACAGCAACATAAAACAAACTTATTAAACTAATATTTGCAGGGTGCTTAAGATCGTTTAGGAGCCCTGGGGTGCGGTAGTTAAACTGTGGGACTGCTAATCAAAAGGCTGGTAATTCAGAGCCATCAGCCCCCCATGTGGTGAAAGGGAAAGCAGTCTGCTTTTCTGATACAGATTTAGAGCTGCGATACCCTAGGGGGTGGGTTCTACTCTATCCCAAGGGGTCACTAAAAACCAGAAGTTACTTGATGACAGTGGGGGAGTAAAGTCCCTTTGATAAGAAATCAACCATAATCTAATTGTTTCAAAAGAAATTTTTTCAATAAAGTGTACAATAAGAGCTTAACCAAACACTGTGATTGTCACACACCCCCCAGAATGCATATGAGACTGAATAAAATCCAGTATGATTTGCAAACTTTCTCTCAAATTATAAAAAAAAAACACCCAAAAAACCCTAATTTTAAAAATAAATGTTATAAATGAAAAAGCAATTTGGTCGAAGTTCTAAACTAAAGGCATTTTGCCCTTTTCTCTCTGTTCTTATACCTTTATTAACAGACTAGGAAGTCTAACAATGTCACTTCCTTTTATATTTTACTATCTAAACAGACGAGATCTCCCCTAACATATTCTAGGACACCAGGCCAGGCTCAGAGTCATCAGGCTGCTGGGAAACTTCTAGGGAGTTAAAGGCTTTTTTTGGTTTTTGTTCGTTTTAAATTTATGTTTTTAATTTTAAATTTATTTTCATGAAAGTTTAGAGACTTTGGATTTCCATTCATTCACTGCTGCACTTTTCTCCCTGCCCACCCCTCCCCCCAATTAGTTTTTTTTTAAAGTAAAAGAAAAAAATTCTTTGTTATTCAATCCCTTCCCCCAAGTACACTCCACTATGCTACCTTGTTCTGGACTCCTGTCATAACAATAATATCTAATCATGTCAGTCCTCTTTTATAACGGTGGCATTATGCCATATTTATCTTTTTTTGTGACTGAGATATTTCACTCAGCATAATGTCCTCCAGGGTCATCCATTTTGTGTAACATTTCATGAGTTCTTTGCTTTCCAATGCTGCATAGTATTCCATTATGTGAATATACCCCGGGCTATATGGCACTTTCTCAAAAAGTTACACATAGAAATACAATTTGGCCCAGCAGTTCCACTACTGGGAGTTTAAATTTTTTTGTTTTTGTTTTTTTTTTTTTTTGTGGGGGGGAGTTAAAAGTTTTGATGTGCAACTCTAACTTCATCTCAGGTATCCTTCTAGAATTCAAGTTTTTATTTTTTCTACCTGTATTTTTAAAGTACATAACTGGTGCCCTCGTGGTAAATGTCAGCTCGAAGGTGTGCAAATCCATCGGGTGCTCTGTGGGAGAAAGATGGGCAATCTTCTCTAGTGTGATTAACAATCTCCAAAATCCTCTGGAGGGTCGGCTCTGAGTGAGTCACAACTCCACAGCAAATAACAATTTAGGGGGACTGGTGGGTATGCCTCTAACAAGAAAGGCAAGTGGGGCCCTGCCTGGACACTGATGCTTCACAATACGACCCATGACAGTGACGCAGATCCAAAAAAGGAGGATTCTTTGTAAAGTCAGAATTTGAGTTCCTAAAATCAAAAGCAGAGTTCCTTTCCTTTGTCTTCAGGAGTTCTGGTAACGGCATTTGTTTCATACTAATTTTCTTTCCCAGAACCAGTACTCACTGTTACCACTTGAAATAAACTTAGGCTAATGTTTTCAAGGAAGATTTCGTTTTTAGTCTGAGATTCAGGAAGTTAGTAAAGGCAAAGGACATGGCGAATGAAGCTCCCCTGCCTGGCCAGCCACCTCACAGATGGAGGGGGCGGGGGCAGGGAGGGCAGCACAGCAGAACTTTCCAGAGAAGCACTGAAATCCCTGTCCCCAATTCACTTAACTCCATTACCATTCTGTATCACGTACCAGGTGGTGCGTTTGTGGTTTTTTAAAAAATCTATCAAAGTTTCTAATTTTTCTTTTACATTTTTAGAAAATTTTACTTCTTTTATGAATTTTAACAAAGTTTCTATTTAAAAAAATTAATTTAACCACATCAAATGAGTAAAAGTAGAAAAGGAAAAAAAAAAAGAAATACCGTCCAGACTGTCATTATATGGGAAATGCTGTTTCTGGAGAGATGACAAGAATTTTTTTTCAAACCTGGTTTGTTCGTCTTGAGCTATTTACAGACATGTCTCTACTTAGATGTACTTTTTCACAAGACTGCATCTGTTCTTAGTTAAATGAAAATACACACACTTCAGAATCGTTTCTGAATCATCTCAATCGCTCTTTGTCCTAACAAACATGGCAGTATCTTTCCAGCTAAGTCCCTGTGGCGTGGGAGCCACCCAGATTTAAGAAGCCGACATTTCTTTAACCTCCTGGCAAAAACTTGCAGATTCTCCAGCTGATAGAGTAGGCCCCCTCTCCTCTCGCCCACAGCCACCCGGAGGGAGCCAAACCCCTTGCTGACCCTCGGCGGGTTTCCGAAGCTGTAAATCGATCAGAAAATATAGTTCACCTTCACCCCCACCCCCACGCTACCCCGCAGATTCGAAGGCCCTGCCCTAGGATTAGTCCTGCACCTCGTGGATTAGCCAGACACTTCCCCAAGGATTTAGCTCCGGCTCCCTGATAAAAGGATCTATCTGGGTCTGTACTAGCACACACATGCTCGCCCGCCCTCCAGGCGGACACACCATTCAAGAAATGTGCGCCCCAACCAGTCTTCCTCCCCCTTAGGGCATCTCCGCCGATCTCCAATCCCAAACAACGCCCGTCTGAAAACACTCGGGGAATCTCCCTTTTTTCTTGAGAATCCAACCACCACCTCCCGAGGAACCATCGGGCCCCCTGTCTCGCCTCCTACCTGGATCGGGCAGCGGCCGAAGCGGTTGGGCACGTTTGGGGGCACCCCAACCTGGAGCAGCAACCTCACCTCCCTGGTGCGGCCCTGCGCGGCCGCCTGTGCCAGCCTCTCCGCAGCTAGATCCATGCCTGGCTCGTGGTGCTCGCGGTCTGTGCGTCCTCGCGGTCTGTGCGCCCTCGCGGTCTGTGCGCCCTCCCCGCTTGTGCACGCTGCCAGGGGCCGTGGCCGTGACAAATGTGCAAGGCCCGCCCCGCCCTCTGCCCGCCCCTTGGGTCCAGTCCAAGCGGCAGTGACTGGCCGGTCCCCTCCTCTCCCTCTGCGCCTCCCTCCAGGGGCAGAGGAACCGTGAGCCCATAGCTTGTCTCAAGCCCCTTGGCCACCGCCCAACCCCGCTCCATGGCGACAGGACCTTCCATGTGATGTGGCCACGGGAGGGGGGCACCCGGCCTCACTCACAGCCGCTACCCAGCAGGAAGCGCTATCATCCCCCCCACCCCAGTTCCTGCCAGCCCTCCACCCCGAGTGAGGCCCAGGGCGCACCCATCTCTGAGCGCCTTTCCTGCACTAGAACTAAAATTGCTCCCCCAACACCTTCTCGGTACTGGATCCCCGTGCTGGGGTTTCTGCCGTCCTGTCCTGGTATTCGGTCCCAGAGCCGGGAGTTCTGCTCCCTCGGGCTGTCACAGGCAGGACTGCTGCGTCCTGGGCGCTGTGCCAGAAAGTGGTTCTAACCTCTCGGCCCCTCACACACCAAGTCCATCTGATGATCCTGCTTTTAGATCGTGCGCACGCGCTCGCTCGCTCTTTCTCTCTCTCTTACACACTCACACACACACCTTACACTAAGAGTTCTCCTTTTTATGAGTCTTGAAGAGTTCCTTTTTAAGAATCTAAAACGTGTTGGTTTCCCTCATCCTAGCCACTTGGCTCAGTGAGGTGTGCAGGGCCCCAACGTGTGCTTTATTACGATTACAGGCCGATTCCTTAATACGTTGCTACAAATGTCGGCTATAAATGTGTTTCTAAGCGTTTCTAAGCACGGGCTCAATTTAAAAGTGTGCCGCAACGTGTTAAGGTGAGGCCTCTTTAATGGCGACGGGAGAGGAGCCCTATAAACCAATGGGGAAGTGGAGAATCTGTCCCTAGGGGCGAGATTCCACCTTAAGAAGCCATTTGGGCTAGAGAGGTAAAGTACCCAAGGGCAAAAAGTTCCAATTCACCAGCTGCTCCCCCCGGAGACCAACGTGCAATCTTCTCACCGTGCAAACTTCTCACAGCCCCAGAAGACTGACCGGAGAGTCAACTATGAGTAGGTAAACAACAACTTGAGTAGAGAACCCGGTGCTCAGCTCTCCAGAGACAGAGCCACTGGCTGGGGCTCCATCCAGCTCCACCCACTTCTGTTTCCTACTGAAAACATCCCAGCTTCTTAGTTCTAAAAGCTCCGTTTAGCTCTGACTAGATTTCCATACACAAATATTAACAGACTGCTAACCACTTGTTAACAAGACAATGTGTAACCCAGTTCTAAACATAACGTTGGCATCACTGTTGTTACGATATGATGCGTAACATCATAGCGCAGAAAACAACTCATCAGCTGGGACTCCAACAAGGTTTGAGAGGCTATAAAATAGCTCAGGGGAGTATTCAAGCTTAATGCCTTCATTTAAAATTATCCATCTGACAGATTCCCTACACAGAGATGAAAATTATGCAGATAATGATCAATAGGATCCGTCTTATGTACAAGGTCAGGAACGTCAAGCCCTTAAAACACAGAGAGAGTGGCAAGGAGCTGCAACTACAATTCCAGAGGCGAACGGTTCAAATCCACCAGATGCTCTGCCGGGGAAGGAGGGACAATCTCCTCCTGTACCAGTCAGAACTGATTTGACGGTACATGCACACAAAAATAATAAAAAATTAAAAAAAAACACAGAGAGATGATGGCACAGTGCTCAGACCACATTCCCATATCCTTAACGAAAAGGTAAACATACTAAAGAGTATCATTAAAGAAAGGAAATCCAACAGAATTTACAGTCCTCCTCCTGAATACCACTTTTATGCTTTTTAAAAAGTATAAATAACATTTCAAAATTTTATTGGTACCTGCATGTGCCATGGCCCAGCTCTGCTAAATTACATTTCAATTCTTGACTGACTTATTGCCTCAGAATATTTTGCTGTATTTTTAACTGTTGTTAGGGCAAATAAAAGAGTTTTAAAATTAGGTCAATGCAAAGATATGCTGGATGCAAAATCTTTGAAAAATCTACAATGGATTACCACTGTCCTCAAGGCATATCTCCAATAGCTGGGCTGTCATAAGATCTGTCTTCAAGTCAATTCTGTTTTGAGAACTGACCTTACCACAGAGTATCTTAAGCTAAATGAAAAGGACGATATGGAAACGTCTTTTGAGTAGCAAGCAATCAAATGCTTAACCATTTTTACATTTGACATTTTACACACATGATGTGGAAGGGAAAATATGGTTGTGGTGGAAGAAAGGAACCAGATTTCTAATTACGCTTGGTTTTCAGATGAACAGAAAAATTTCCATCATTAAAATGATCATAAAAAATCATAGTTCTTAATTATGCCTTTGGAAACCTTTTGATAGTTATAAATATTTTCTTCAAAAAAGGAAAAAAAGAAAGTATACAATGAAAAAAAAACCCCTCCAAAACCAAGTGTTTTCATTTGGAATACATGATGAAATTTAAATACAGTGGCATGTATATTTCTGAATAAAATTCTGAGAGAATTCACTGAAATTCATTTATGGACTCTTGCACCAGGGTTCCTTTTAACAACTGAGTAGGGAATGCATTAAAAAAGGTTTCCTTACCCAATACAAGACGGAGCCACAGAATATGTTTCTAGGAGATGCTGAGTATAAGTATAGTGGCTAGCTGCTTTGAAAATACCAAGAACAGGGTGTGTGCTCATGAGCTCAAGTAATGACATGCTTGAGTGTTGCCGTTTCGTTCTATAAATCAGTGCTATATCTATTACAAATCTATGTCAAAAAGATGTGCATATAGCTCTCCTAGTTGCTTTTCCCTTAAAGAAACCTCCATATTTCCAATGTAATCATTGATATTGGGTCAAATCTGTGGGTGAAAATTCCAGAAGCAAATGATAAAGTTGGGGATCTTGGTGCTTATTATAGCAGCCTCAGATTCTGTGTGTGTAAAGAAAAAAAAACAATGAGAGTTCATGGTGCATGAAATAAGAAGATGGATACCAAAGAGCTTTTTATGTTTTTTTTTTCCAATTTTTATTATTTTGTGTGTCTGTGTACCGTCAAATCAGATCTGACTGGTACAGGAGGAGATTGTCCCTCCTTTCCCGGCAGAGCATCTGGTGGATTCGAACCATGCACCTCTGGGATTGCAGTGCAGCTTCTTGCCACTAGGCCACCAGAGCTCCCCTGCTTTTTATGTTTTAAAGTAGGTTGTTATCATTGTCATTTACCTGTCCTTTCCCCTGAGAATCCCATGAAATACTATGAAATTTAAACTTGTATTGCTTGTAAGCAGTCTTTAAGGAAAAAAACCCACCCTCCAAAAACCCACCCACCCAAATCAACAAACCCAGCACAACTCAAAGAAATTAACTCAAATGCACTGCTTCGAGTAAATTCCTAGCGATCCTGTAAATCCTAAGGGGAGGAGACCGCCTATCTTTCTCCTCCTGAGCTATTACTAAGGGACTGAAATCCCTAGAGCCACGCTGCCTTCCAGCTAGCTAGTAGTATAATTTGCTACAAAAGAAAGCGTCAAGAGGTACCACTTATTTATTTAACAACTTCAGAGGCTAAGAAGTAGACCCTGGGGAGTAAATTCAGCTCTAGGGTTCAGTCTATATTCCAACCTGGATTTTCCCACCTAGAAGTTCTCAAACTTTGGACAAATTAATGCTTCTGTTTCTCAGTATCCTCAACTGTAAAATTAGGATAATAATAGTACTTGTCAGCAAACAGTTGCTGTGAAAATTAGAGACATAGCAGAAGAGCAAAAGGAAGCACGGGCTGACACAAAAAAATGAAAAGGGTGACAACTCATTCTGCTGGCTTAGGTAGCGTGACATGTAAGAAGTGAGAGCTGTCTCCAGCTTGAAGAAAAGTACTAGAGGATAAAAACAGAAGGATGTTCCAGGCAGAGATTAAAAACATGTGCAAAGTCACAGAAGAAAATGGAATTCACTGGGATGTATTCTGAGAAGCTGGGAAAAGACATTTCTGCAAAAGAAGCTGAAAAATGCTACTCAGACAAAAAAGGAAGTTGAGGAGTGAGTGTGACAGCGAAGTGGCGGCATTCCTTGTAAATGATTCTTTCACAGCATGTCTGTGTGACTCACAGTGGTTGACAAGTGTATGCGGAAAGGAAGCAGAAGGAAGGTGGAGGAGCTCTGAGCACAAGCACACACTGAAGGGACATGCCAGGTGAAGACAGAACAGAAAGAAAGAAAAAGAGAAGCAGAGTTCTTAAAGTTTGAGAAGAAATGTGATCCAGTCTACAAGGAGGGCACACAGGTAAACACACGAGATGCACATGGCTTTGAAGATGGGAAAGGGTCAAGACAGAAGGTCAAGAACAGCAGCCTTCAATATGGATTGAAGCACAACATCAAAAAAAGATTCTCACCACTGGGCCAGCTGGTAGCATTATTATGGATGGTGATGAGATTGAGATTGTTATCAGTTTTAGTTTACTTGGCTCCACAATCAACACTCTTGGTATCAGCAGCCAGGAAATGAAGAGACAAATTAGAATCCATTAAGTATATACTATAAAAGCTAGTAAACAGAAGTTGTTTTCTGAGCATAATCATTCATAACTTCATCTGACAAAGAGTAACTTAGTACATTCTGTAAGCCAGGCACTTGATTTAACGCTGTGGATACAGGGAGAGAAGGGTATATACTGGTAACAGTCATCAACATTTGCTTCTTTGGAAAAGGGTGCTTGGGCTGCAAGGAGGGTATGAGTCAGCAAGTCATGAACATCTCAGACCTGTGATGTCAAGGAAAAGATGCTGTATTTCAGGATCGGGAGAGGATTCTATCTATAACGAGGGAGAATTTTCCTTAGGAAGTCCCTTATTAGAGTCAAGTCTGCACCCTGTGAAGGACTGTCTAGGTGTAACAATGGACAGCTGGGTTCTAAGACAGAATACTTTTTCTATTGTGCCAAATATCCCAAGAGCAAGGCAATGGGAGAATAAGGTATGGTCCTCATTTTGTTTAGAATGAGAGAATAAATTCAGGAAAAGAGAGTTCCAGTCTTAGCTCTACCACCTAGCTTGTCACTCTGAGCAAAAGAGAAGAGACGTTTTCATTTGCTTTTTTGCTCTTCAATGGTCTCATTGATAAAAATGCTAACTGTGCCTGTGTGGACTGTTATCCAGCTCCCACAAGAAGTGCCTCACAAAAGTGCTTCTGAGTAAGAACTGTGAAGGTCTGGTGCCCAATCTGGGTGATAATTTTTAAATGGACAAGAAGCTCTGTGGTTGTTCCCCCCCCTTTCTTAATAAAAATGGCAATTTTAATAGATAAATGTCATTTGCATGCATGGAAAGTAGCTGAACCACACAGAGAAAACAAGGCTATCCTTATCTTCAAATATAAGTGTTTTAAAATAAATAAAAAAATTAGGGCATGTTAACTAGAAATATTATTTTCAGTAAGACATAATTGACATGTATGACCTAAAAATGAAAGAACTCTAAAACAGAATCACCAAACAAATTTATATATTCTTAGAGGCTGGAAAAAAAATAATCACAATGATTTAGAAACCATGTGGTGGTTGGTGTTCTTTTTATTAAAGTGAAGAAGGCAAGCAATGAGATACTTTCCTTCAGTTATTTTTTCCCAAAAAGAGAAAAGATAAGAGATATGAACTAGAGAATCACAAAAAGGTAGAAGAGACTCCCAAAAAGTTTGCCAACTAAGGGCAATGTGTTGACAAAATGAAAGTTTCTAGAATACTAATAGGAGAACGTTTTCTTCTCCACTGGACTTTAATTAAGTACTACAGCTTTAATCACAGCAACATCACAAAGGTCAAATCAACTTCAACTCACAGCGACTGTAGGACTAACAGATGTGGACCTTGCCTTTTCCTGTGCTATCTTCCTCCTCCTCCTTGTCCTCCTCTCTCTGAAGGTCTTTGATGCTGTCAGCGTGCCAGCCTGTCTTGTAGAGGGTCTTCCTCTCTTTTGCTGACCCTTTCCTCTTCTAAGCATGTTGTCTTTTTTTTTTTTTATGTTGAAAGATGCTTGAACTTAATTTTTTTTTTACTTAAATTTTTTATTTTATACTGGTTTACTTACAAAGTTTATATACACTGTTTTCCAAACTGGATCTTTTCCATTTCCTTTATCCACTCCTCCCTCTATCCATCATATTGTGCAACCCTGTGATTACACCTTCCCTTACTCCCCCTGGCTCCTCATATGTGTTCTACAGTAACGGTCTACACAATATTTGTCCTTACAGGACTGAGTTAGTTCACTTAGCATAATGCTCTCCAGATCCTCCCAAGTTAGGTAGTAATTTACAAAATCATTGCTCTTGGGTGCTGCATAGCATTCAACCATGTGAATGTGCCATAATTTCTCAATCCATTCAACTGTGACTGGATATGTGGGTTGTTTCCATGTTCCTGCGATGGTGAATAACGCTGCCATGAACACGTGTGTACAAGTCTCTGTTTGTGCCTCAGTTCTCATGTCTAAGCAGTGGAACAGATGGGTCATATGGAATTTCTATGTCCAGCTTTTGGAGGAAACACCAAACTGCTTTCCAGAGTGGTTGTACCATTTTACAATCTCACCAACAATATTTTAGAATTCCTATCTTGCCACATCCTCTCCAACACTTATTACTTGCTGTCCTGTTAAACTTTGCCACTGCTACTGGAGTGAGTTGACATTTCATTGTGGTTTTGACTTGCATTTCTCTTATTGCCAGTGATTTTGGAAATTCAACAAATGGTGCTGGAAAAACTGGACTGCTACCTGCAGAAAACTGAAACAGGATCCACATCTCACACCATGTACAAAAATCAACTCAAGGTGGATCAGAGAGTTGGGAGTAAAACCCAAAACCATAAAGTTCATCAGAGACGAACTGGGATCAAACTTAGACGGCCTAGTCTATGGTATAGAGAAACCGCCAAAAACAGCCAGAAATGCTCAGTCTGGAGAGGATAAAAATTGATGAATGGGACTTTCTAAAGATTAAAACCCTGTGTGCGTCAAAAACTTTTTTCAACAGAGTGAAAAGAAAACCTACTGACTGGGAACAAACATTTGGCAATACAATTTCAGACAAGGGTCTCATATCAAAAGTTCACAGACTCCTACAAGGGCTTCCCCAAGGAAAAAGACAGATAACATGTTTACAAAATGGGCAAAAGACATGGAAAGAATTTTCACAGAGGAAGATATCTGGGAGGCCAACAGACACATGAAGAAATGCGTCATGTCTTTTTATAAGAACTGATATCTCCTAACAATATGCCTATGTGAGATGAAGTTTCTCCGTCTTGCCTCTAAGGAGCTTTCCCCAATACGTGTTTGCTTGTTCTTTTGGCAGTCCATGGCATATCCAGTACCCTTCTCCAACCCCACAACTGAAAGGCGTCGATTCTTCTGTCATCCTTATTCATTCACCAACTTTCAGATGCTTGAGTCAGGGGCACCTTCATCTTTAAAATGATATTGTTGCTCGTTAGCACTTTGGAGGATGTCCAAAATACAGCAGATTTCCCCAAATGCAGCACATTTTTTGATTTCATGATTGCTACAAAGATGCTGTTTGTGGACTTAAGATGAAACTGTTTACAATTGTGATTTTTTTTTTATTTATCATGGTGGTGATGATTGGTTCAGGACTGATGATTACTGATTTCTTAGTGTTGAGACATAGTCCATATTGAAGGCTGTAGTCCTGATCTTTTGTAGCAAGTGTTTCAAATCTTCTTCACTTTCAGCAAGTGAGGATGTGTCATCTGCATAAAGCAGGTTGTTTGATGAGTCTTCCTCCAATCCTGATGCTACAGTCTTCTTCACATAGTCCAGCTTCTTCAATGATTTGCTCAGCATACAGACTGAATAGGTATTGAGAGAGGATACAACCCTGACTCACATCTTTGATTTTAAACCAAACAGTGTTCCCTTGTTCTCTTAGGACAACAACATCTTTGCGTCTGTATAGACTTCATATGAGCACAATTAAGTTTTCTGGGATTCCATTCTTCTCAATGTCATAATTTGTTATGATGCACATAGCCATTGTAAAGCACAAAATAGACATTCTTATGATAATCTCTGCTTTCAGCTAAGATCCATCTCATATCAGCAATGATAACCCTAGTTCCCTGGGTTCTTCTAAATTCAGTTTTAATTTCTGGAAATTTTTATATTGATGAACTGTTCTAGCCATTGAAAAATAATTTTCAACAATCTTTTACTTGCATGTGATGTTGCTGTTATGTGCCATCGAGTTTCCTTAGACTCACAGCCATATACACCAGCTCTGAAACCTGCCCAGCCCTGAGACAATCTCATCATCTCCAACACACCTAATCCCATTTCTCTAGTTACTGAGTCAATTCCTCAGTATTGATCTCCTCTCCTGTGCTGTCTCTCCACCCTTCCAAGCAAGCTGTCCCTCTCACCTTCCTTGGGAATAGGGATAAATATGAATTTCTTCCAGTCAGTTAGCTGTCTCCCAAATTTCTTGGCATAGACTGGTAAGCACGTCCAGAGATGCATGAAGGATGAACGATGTCAACTCCTTGGTCCTTATTTTTTTGCCAGTGCCTTCAAAGTGGCTTGATTTTTTTTCTTTCATTACCATTGGTCCTGGACCACATGCTACTTCCTGAAATGATTCTGTGTCATTCAATGATTTTTGGTACAATGACTCTGTGTATTCCTTTAATCTTCTTTCTATGCTTCCTGCATCAGTCAAGATTTTGCCAATGGAATCCTTGAGTGTTGCAATCTCAGGCTTAACTTTGTTTTTCTTTCTTCAGGTTTGAGAAGTGTTGAGCAAGTTTTCCCTCTTTTTATTTTCCAACTTTAGCTCTCTGTGCATTTCTTTATTTTGCTTTGTCTTCTGGAGATGCCCTTTGAAATCTTCTGTTCATCTCTTATGCTTCAGCATTACTTCCATTTTTATTAGCTTCTCAACATCTTAGTGCAATTTTCAGAATCTCTCTGCCATCCCTTTTGTCTTTTCTTTCTTCTCTTAGAAATGATCTTTTGCTTTCTTCTTGAATATCTTTCATGTCATCCCACCACTTACTGGTCTTTGATGATGAGTGTTCAGTGCTTCAAGCCTATTTTTAAGATTTTCTTTAAAGTTCAGGTGGAATAGACCCAAGGTCATATTTTTATTATTATGGATTTTTTCTATTTTCTTCAGCTTCACCTTGAACTTGTACATAAGTAATAGATGGTCTGTTCCACAGTCAGCACCTGGCCTGGTTTTGACTGCTGATATTGAGCTCCTCCAATTATTATTTAAACAAATGCAGTCAATCTGATTTCTGCAATGTCCATTAGGAGAAGTCCATGTGTATAACTGCCACTATTCCTTACTCAGAGTATTGACCAAAAAGTATATACTTGTTCGTGTGTGTGTGTGGCAAGAAGCTGCACTGCAATCCAAAAGGCACGTGATTTGAAGCCACCACCCTCTCCATGAGAGGATGGGCAATCTTCCTCTGTGCGATTATCTGCTTCTGAATACCCACTGGAGGGTCAGCTATAGGTCAGTTCCAACTCTACAGTACACTAACATATATACTTAAAATATATAAACAAACTTATATATACATACACACACATTTATATAATTATTAAGTCACTATTCTGAGTAGGTCCTATATATTTATTCACTACTTTAAGTTTTTGTGTGTATACACACACACACACACACACACACAAACTCTGAGTAACTTTAGATATGTTTTTATATCTGAAAAATATATATACACATACATGAATATACAGGTAGTTCTTTAGTCACTACTCTATATATTACACATATTATATATATATATATATATATATACACACACACACACACACACACACGCATACATGAACATGATGACAATTATTGAATCATTACTCTAAATTTATATATATGCGCATGTATATTATACATTCTATGTTACTGTCTATATATGTTATACATACATACAAAGAGATATACATACATACATGAACAAAAATATATACACAGATATATACATACACAAATACATATATTTATGAGTCACTACTCTGAGCAAGACTTTTTTTTTTAGGGACTCTATACTTTCTCTTCTTACAATTATTGCAAAATCTCTCTTCCGGTGCAAAGAGTAGTTTAGCAAGAACTGCAAATTTCAAAATGGTTTAACTAATTTTGCACTTAATGTATAACTGTAAGCAAGTCATCTTTTGATGACTTTAGTTTCCAAAGTTCTAGCTAGGTATATAAGATCTGGAATATCTATGGTTACTCACCCACGACTATTTTGTAGATAAACAAATTCATTTCACACTACACAGCAAATATCTTACATAAATTGTGAATAAAACAAATGTGATTTTTAATTCAGGTAAGGAATTTACTATTAAAATGTATCTCCAGAGTAGACTCTTTTGAAATCATTTTGCAACCTGTGAAAACAACTGCTCTCTAATTTAACTATTTTTGCTAATGCCTAGCTTGTATACTGAGGAGTCTAATGTATCAATTTATAGACATTGAAGCCATTTGGTCAACTGAAATAAGGGTAGAGGCCTAGCAGAGAGTGTGTTATGTGTGTGTCCCCTGAGTGCTTCAGTAACAAGGTACAAGGAGACAGAGTACAAACCAGAGGTCCTAAGTTCTATCTGGAAACCAATGCTTTCCTTACTATGGTTCCCTGTTACTGCGGATGGCACGGATGGCACGTGGTGGGTAACTTGGTACTGCTTCTGCTTTTTTTCAGGGTGTGGCTTTAAGGAGGTTGCAGAACTTGAACCAAGGTGATAGGATCTGCATTCAGGAACCACTGTGTTTCTGTATGATTATTCTTGAATCACTTAATCTAGTTCTGAAACTAGACTCCACTCCTCCCCCGCCTCCTATTATCATTCACAAATCAAAACATTTTAATGATAAACTGCATAAGGGAATTAAAAAAATATTATACAGCTCTGCTGTTAGGGACTTCTCCAGGGTACTGAAGAGCAATGGTGTCACTCTGGAGACTAAGGTGCATCTGATACAGGTTATGGTCTTTGCAATCACTTATGCATCACAGAGATGGACAATGACTAGGGAGGATAGATGGAGAATTGATGCCTTTGAGCTGTGGTGCTGGAGAAAAGTACTGAATGTACCATGGACTACCAAGAAGACAGATTTATCCTTGAGAGGGTTAAACCGGGATGCTCCTTGGAGGCAAGGATTCTAGAGCTTCGTCTGACACACTTTGGACATGTTGTAAGGAGGGACCGGTTCTTGGAGAGGGACATCATGCTTGGGAGGGTGGAGGGACAGCGCAGGAGGGGAAGGCCCTCTATGAGGTGGATTGATTCAGTGACTGGGGTAATCGGGATGAGTGTGTCAGAGGCAGTGCGAGTGGCACAGGATAGAGCAGGTTTTAGGGCTGTTGTACACAGAGTTGCTATGAGTCGCAAGCGACTTGACAGCACATAACAACAACAAAAACAGTATTATACAGAAGTATTAAGTGGGTTTGAAAGATTGTGTTTCATTCAAAACTGTGACCTCTAGGCCACTCTGAGTCTAGACCCTGTGGCATAACCTGCAGAAAATAACTGACAGGTCTGTCAGGAGAATAATAGCACCAGGCAGGTATGTGGCCCTTAGGACAACCCACCACAGAGGGTCCCAAAGTGTCTTTGAATTGTGGTGTTGGGGAAGAGTTTTGAATACTTCATGAACTGCCAAAAAGAAAAACAAATCTGTCACGAAGGGAGAGCAACCAGCGAGCCCTGTAGAGGCAAGGGTGGTGAAACGCCACCTTACTTACTTGGGGCGTATTTTCAGGAGGAACCAGTTCTTAGAGAAAGACATTATTTTGGGAAAGGTGGAGGGTCACTGGAAGAGAGGAAGACTCTCAACAAGATGTCCTGACACAGGCCTACCACAGTGGGCTTAGGCAGGGCAGGGACTGTGAGGATGGCACAGGATAGACGGGGCAAGGTTCAGATCTGTTATTCACAGAGTTGGGAAAATCTGCTGTCAAGGACATCTCCAAAGTGTTAAAGAGCAATGATGCCAGTCTAAAGACTAAGGTGTGAGTGATACCTAGCAACAACAAAAAATTCTAGTTTTTAGATTCAGACTTAGGTGATTATTAATAATTATGTAAATTCTTGGAGCCTTCATTTCCTTTTCTCTCAGAATGAGATAAACTCACCTCAGAATGCTATCATGAGGGCTAAGACGTCAGGGATGTAAAAATTTGGGCATACAATATACGCCCTCAATAAATGGAACTTACTGTGTTTTCACATACTGTAAATGAATACAGTGCAGGAAGGAAACTAATGCAAGGGGATTGCACAGTTTGAAAAATAATGAACAATGGTCCATACTGCATAAAAATATTTTCTTCCTTGAGACTAGATAAGACATTTACTATTGTGTTATTCATGAAAGTTCTCTAAGTCAATTTCCTTTTGAATATTTTTGTCCTAATTTCTGTACATTCTGGTAGGTATCTTTGCAAACACCCTTCTACAAGATGTGACTTATTTTTTTTTTAAGGGGTGACTTCTTTGAATTCTAACTCTCTGGGAAAAAAAGCTTCTTTTAACAAAGTTGGTAGTGTTATAGCAAAAGAATCCTTTCCACCAATACACACAGAAAAAAAGCCCTCATTAAATTATATGAAGTGACACTAGAGTGTTCCCTCTGCATTTTTACCACCCACTGCCACTATTTCTGCATCTTGGATTCCATGTCAGGTGAAAAATATACTGGAGAAACTATAATAAAATCATGGAATTGTTAAGCCTACCTTCTCTAAGCTCTACTCTCAACATCCCTTTTTTCTATCTGGTGGGAGAGATTTTTTTGGTTGAAAATCAAATGTGTTTCAGTTTATTTGGATTAGGTATCTTTCTTTACTAACCATCTGACACATACATTGTGAGCTGCCGTAACCAGCTGTGATTTCTGGGGACTTCAAGTATAACAGAATAAAACCATCTAGTGTTATACCATTTTCATAATTGTTGTCTATCATTATGACAAATGTCTCCATCTATTTCTTTGAAGGGTTCCCTCATATAAACACATATATGACTTCATTTCTGCTGATGCTGGTGAGGTACATATGTGCTATGAGAATGCCGAGATGTTGTTGAAAGTAAGTGGAGAAATAACTAAAGTTTTTCATTTTGACTCTTGGAAGTGGGATTGAGTCATCATGGTTGACTGACACTCTAATTTCAAGAATATCATCTCTGTTCAGAGACAGTATTTTGTCTTCAAACAAATTATGGATTGGCCTCAGATCCTCTTTAAGGGTACATCCAGAGTGCTTGTTGGAGGCAAAAATAGTAAAGTTTCATCTTTCATCATCTGGACTTGTAGCTAGGTGAGACTAATCATTGGAGAGGGACATCATGCTTGGAAAGACTGGGAATCAGAAATGGAGAGGAAGACCCTTCAATGAGATGGACTGACATGGGAACTCTAGCAATGGGTACTTGAGTGTCTCAGAAATGGTAGGGATGGCACTGCGTAGGGCAGGGCTCAGGTTGGCTATTTTTAGGGTCTCTAGGAGTTGTACTTGACTTGATCTAACAACAACAACTCCTTGGTGCCCTGTAGTTACTATATTTTTCTTTGGAATCTCTTGCCTCTTCAGAGTTTTGATGTCGAAGTCTTGGTTGAAATAGTACGAAATGGTAAGAAAAATTTCTTGTGTTGGACCACTTGTTCTCAAGTCCTACCCTGCACTTAATATATGTGATTAAATGGTCCAGGAAGGATTTAAATTTATGGTGGAACACATCAATCCTAACTCAATCAGGAAAATGGTTTTTCCATTCCTTTTTTAGCACCTTTCCTTTACAGATGTGACATTACCAGCACTCTTATTTTCCTTTGAGTCTCTGGTTTGAAATTATAGTTTTACCTTCTTTCTTATGGCTAAGATTATAACGTTCAGAATTCATTTTGAAGGAAAAAATGATGTCAGACTAGAATTTATATTTGACCTAATGAGAAGGTCGCATCTGGCAGCCTAGTGGTAAGGATCTGTCCTGCCAATCCAAAGGCACAAGGTTTGGATCTACTAGCTGCTTTGAGAGAAAAAGATGGGCAGTCTTGTCCTCCGTGATTTACAGCCTCTAAAAAGCCACTGGAGAGTCAAAGATGAGGTTCCAACTTGAGGGCCTATAGCAACATAACAAGTCATCATAACATTAAGGAAGTGTAGTATTTTGTGCATTTTGTCTCTGTGGTGTCCTCACTTTTTCAAATATGCATAATTAAAGATCACCCCAGTGGTAGATAATTTTAATGTGTTGACCTTTCTTTCCTTCCACCACACACATACACATACACATACACACACACACACACACACACACCACGGGGTGGGGGAGTTTTCTGTTCTAAAAATATTTATAATTGTTTTGTGCCAAATTTATTAATTCATACATTCAGTCTGTGTCAACTATTTTGAAGGAATTAAGAATCCATTGATCTTGATTGTTTCCTCAAGAAATTATTATTCTGGGTTACTGAATTTCCTGGTTTTAAAGAAGGCAAATTAAGTAACTCATTCTCCCATTCCTCAGTTTTCTAAAATTACCTTAATTTCCTACCTTAAAAAATAGATGTGCAAATATTGTTTAATATATATTTAATGCCTATACATACAAAAAAGCTTAAAGTAACACTCTAAAGATTGTAATACAGGGTTTCTGTACAGGTAGATATTTTTTAAAAAGCAGTCAACTTTACAGTTTTTTGAGTGAGATAAAAGTGTGCATCAGGGATTAAAAGAAATGCATCTTTTGTGATAGGTGTATCTTTAAAATGGAGTCCAGAAATTTCCAGAACTCTATTAAATATTGATGAACTAGACAAATACTGATACAGTACAGTGTTCCCCTGCTCTGTTCGAACAACAGCCTCCGGTTCTGGGTATAAGTTTCACATGAGCACAACAATGTGTTCTGGGATTTCCATTTTTCTTGCTATTATCTACAACTTGTTATGATCCACACACAATCAAATGCCTCTGCATAGTCAATAAAGCACAGACAGACATCCTTCTGGTATTTCCTGCTTTGAGTCAAGATCCATTTTATATGAGCAATAATATCCCTGATGCTGGACCTCTTCCAAATCCAGCATGCACATCTGGTCCCTGGATGATCTGCAGGAAGATTCTGCTTGTGTGTGATGTTATGCAGTGATTTCTGCATTTAGTTGGATCACTTTTCGTAGGAATAGGGATGAATATGGATCTTTTCCAGTGATAGTCTTCCAGTTTCTTGTTACAGATTGGTGGGTATGTCCAGCGTTGCATCTGTTTGTTGAAATATGTCAACTGGTAGTCCATTAGTGCCTTCAGCTCAGCTTCACCTTCTTTCTTCATAACCCTGGCTCTTGATCTCATGCTACTTCCTGGAATGGTTCTGTGTCAGTCCAAACTGAAGGAAGTTCATCAATCACCTGTGGCATGTAGATAACATCAAAAGCAAGGAGGGTTCAAGTCGCTTATTGCTGAAGGTCAAAGCCTAAAGCCTTCAGGATACGTTATATTTCAACATTAAATAACAAATCCTCACCACCGGGCCAGTAGGCACCATTATGATAGACAGAGAGAAGACTTAAGGAGTTAACTAGTTCATCTTGTTAGGATCTGCCCCAGGTCGGTGAAGGAGAGAAAGACCTCAATGAGATGGACTGACTTAGTGACTTCAACAACAGGCTCCAGTGGGTCAGAGATGATGAGGATGGCACAGGATAGGGCAGGGTTCAGGTCAGCTGTGAGTCATACCAGACTAGATGTAACCTAACTAACAACAAGAAGTATTCACCCTTGGCAAAAGCAGTCAAGAAATGAAAAAGGAAAAAGTGTTGAGGAAAACTGCAGCCAGGGACTTCTCCAAGATACCAAAGAGCAGCAATGTCAGCTTTATGACTAAGGTGCTCCTGATTCAAGCCATGTATGGCCTTTTGTTTCCTATGCATCTAAAAGCTGGACAATGACTAAGGATGACAATAGAAGAAATGAGGCTTTTCTAAAAAAAATACTACTTTATTAACAAAATTAGAATACTTTGTTTTTTAGACCAGATTTTGACAATTTCCCTCACACCTCACCCATCAAATTGTACAACCCCATGATTTATCTTCCCCCTTGGATGTTCATACTCATGCAACAATAATGGTTTTATACAATATTTGCCCTTGTGGGACTGTGTTAATTCACACAGCATAATGTTCTCCAGTTCCTCCCAAGTTAGGTAATTATTTAAAAAAATCATTGCTTCTTCATACTGCAAAGTATTTAATTGTATGAATGTACCATAATTTCTCAATCCATTTGATTGCAGGTGGATATCTGGGCTGTTTCCACATTCCTGCAATGGTGAATAACACTGCTATGACCACTAGAGTACATGTCTCCATTTGTGCCTCAGTTTCCATTTTCTCAGGATATATTCCAAGCAGTAGAACTGCTGGGTCATATGGAATTTCTGTGCTCAGCTTTTTGAGGAAGCACCAAACTGCCTTTCAGAATGGTTTTATCATTTTTCAATCCCACCATCGATGTACAAGAGTTCCTATCTTGCCACATCCTCTCAAACATTTATTACTTGCTGTCCTGTTAAACTTTGCCACTGCTACTAGAGTGAGATGGTATCTTGTGGTTTTGATTTGTATCTCTCTTATTGCCAATGATTTGGAGCATTTTTTCATGTGTCTTTTGGCTATTTTAATATCTTCCTCTGTGAAAATGCTTTCCATGTATTTTACCCTTTTGTATTGGGTTGTTAGAATTTTTTTTTATTTATTTTTTTTGGTGGAGGCCCAGGAGTATTCTGTAAACTTTTGTTATAAGACTCTTGTCTGAGATGGTATTGTCAAATGTCTGTTCCCAGTTGGTAGGTTCTCTTTTCACCCTCTTGGAAAAAGTTTCTGATGCGCACAGGGAAGAATCAATGCTTTTAAGTTATGGTGTTGGAGAAGAGTACTGAATATCCAACAGACTTCCAAAAGAACAAACAAATATGTCCTGGAAAAGATGAAGCCAACCTGCTCCTTATAGGGGAGGAAGATGAAACTTTGTCTCACACATTTTGGCCATCTTGCTTTGAGGGGCTATTCCTTGGGGAGGGACCTCATGCTTCCAAGAGTGGAGGGTAAGAGAAAGAGAGGAAGACCCTCAACAAGGTGGACTAACACAGTGGCTACAGCAATGGGCTTGAGTATCTAGGGAGGGTGAGGACAGGGCAGAATAGGGCAGGGTTTAGGTCTGCTGTTCATAGGGTCCTAGGGGTCATGGTCAACTTGATGGCATCTAACAACAACAATCAGTGAATACTGTCAACATAAACTAATGTGCTTTCTTAAGGGCATAATTTGGTTAGGTGTTTAATAAAACTAGCAAATGTAGTTATTTGAAAATTTACAACATATCTTTACATAATTTTATCTAGCCCTTATTATATGGATTCTGTGGGGTTCTGGCTCAGTTCCATGGGTGAAAAAATGGAAGCACTAAGTGTTTAAGAGTTTGTCCTAGTACTACACAGCTAGTAAGTGAAGCAAACAGCACCTATTCACAGGTCACGCGAGTTCCAAGAAGTGATCTTTCATCTTCATATGTTAAGTGGTTCCTAGGTTGATGCAGTGGTTTCTCATTGATTACTTTTAAATCAAAATGAAAAAAAGTAATTTCTATTTAAAAGAGAGGCTTCACTTCGTTTTACTCCAGGTTAGAAATCAATTCTTAAAAGTAGGTAAACTCTTTGTTGTATTATGGGATTAAATGGCTCTTGGCACACATAAAAATTTCCGTTATTAAGATACTGCTTCTTGTCAAGAACTTTTAAATTCACAAATTAAATAAGCCTTTACTGAGACATAGATGGCTCAATATGGAGGAAAAAATAAAGACACAAGGATGTTAAATCACAAAAAAAACAAAACCCAACAGTTAGCATTTAACTAGCAGAGATGGAACTGAAACCAAAGGGCCGTTAAGATGCGGTGAAGGAATAGGGTTAGAAAGCACACCAAATTCAATTATACACCAATTACTTGTTAGAGACGGTGCAGCTCATACCTGCCTATCCCAAGCTTCCCCACCTGTGAAATGAGAAAATAAATAGGAGGATACTGTGAGAAATCTGAGATCTTGAAACCAAGTCAACATTACTGTAAAACTCCTTATAACTGTTGTTGTAAGAATATAGGCTGAAAAGAACTTTTCAATAATCTTACTTTAAAATTCATGTTACATAAAATATATCCAAAATGAACTATTTTGCATGCAAATTGCATGGAGTAAATATCAAAGTCTACTGGAAGGTCATTTACAGTAGATCATCATAAAGAATTATTTTAAAGTGAAAAGAAACTAGTTATCCTATTGAGGGGGGATTCTTTTGAGCTGGGGGAGTCACTGTGTCATGAATAACTACTGTTTCTTTAAAATCTGGACAGCGCACTGTACAACCGCTGAGTCAGAAGATCTGGCAGCCTAAGAGCTTTACAGAGAAAATGGTGGCACTTGAAAAAAGAAAGCAAAATACAAGCTTTCTTCCCAACGTATCACCAAAGGTGTACACATAATATTAAACTGTAGATTAAAAGTAGAAAAATTATATAATTTTAACAATTTAAAATAATCCTTATTCATACCTACCCACCCACCCACACTGTGCCCCTTTTCAAAGTGCTTTTGCAGAGACTCTGAGACAAATCATTTTGCCTGCAAGTGTTATACTGTTATGGTCATATTGTACTGTAATCTTGAAGTGATGGGAAAGAACACAATTTAAAACTAACATATACCTAAGTATTTTTTTTTCTCTCTACTACAACTGTAACATATACCTAAGTATTTTTTTTTTCTCTACTATATGACTTTAGGTTGTCATGTAAGTCAGAGCAGTCTGATTTGCACAATAAAATAAAAGAAAACCTATTACTAGTAGACAGATAAAGACTTGATCATTTACTCTCATAAAGAGCCCTCATTGTCACAGTTTTTCCCAACTCATGAAAACATGCACATTACTGTCTAGGAACCTAGGAAGCCCCACGGGGATGCTCCAGCCTGTCTTTTAAAGTCATTATGATGCAAAATTGACTCAGTGCTACCTGACAAATACACACCCACACATATATGTCTATGTGTATACATAGAAATGTAGATATAGGTGTGAATATGTGTGTGTAGGCACACATATATACGTGTGTGTTTACACAGAGAGAGGGAGAGGGGGGAGAGACAGAGGAGGAGGGAGAGAGAGGAGGGGGAGTAGAAGAAAGAGGGGGGAGAGGAGGGGAGGAAGGGAGGGAGAGGGAGGAAAGGAAGGCAGGAGAAGGAAAGAGATCTTGTGTAGGTAAGTGGTAACTGTGAAGGGCTAAGTGCACAAAGCACTTTTAAAATATAAGGTAGCTATAAAAGTTAAGTCTAGTGCCCCAAGATTGAAAATACAAATATAGTCACACATCCTAGACTTGTCTGGCTGCAAAGTAACCCACCAGGGACAGCAGTAGAGAGGAGTGTACTTCTCAGTAATCAACCGTAAGAGATGAAAAGGGCAGCAATATCCCAAAAAGAAAGCTCAGGAGGCTGGGGTGGGGGCAGAGACAAGGCATGAATGGCACTGCGGAACCTAGGGAGGAAGTGCTAAGAGTGCTGGTACCTTGAGGGGATCACAAGCAATGTTGGTGAAACAAAATGTGAATGAACTATGAGTGGAACCCTGTTAGCTCTGTAAGCTTTCATCCACATGATGAAACCCACGTATATTTTGCATGTACTTGTATCTCCCCAGTAAGTTCTGATCTTAAACAAACAAAAAAGTCATCTATGGACCAATCTTGCCAATCCATACCAAGGCGTGCACAGTAACAAGGGGTCACCTCCTGTGTTGACATAGCTCCTCCAATGACTACTCACTCTCACTGGCCCTCTTGATGCCCCAAGTGTGTCTGGATCAACAAAAGAGAGGTAGATCCTCAAGCACATGGACTGACATGGTGACTGCAACGGTGGGCTCAAGTGTGTCTGAGTTGATGAGGATGGCACAGGACATGACAGGGTTCAAGTCTGTTCACTGGCTCGTTGTAAGTCATACTTGACTCGACTGCACCTACCAACAACAATCACAACCACCTAAAACCACTCTGAGCCTCAGTTAAAAATAAAAAATAAGTTAAAAGCACGTTAAAAAAATTACTGTGTTTCTTAAGATGCACTTCAAGGAGCTACTTGCAACAGAATCCCCCTGAAGTCCCCATTTAAAATGCAGATACCCCTCAAGTGTTTATTTAAAATGCAGAGGCATGCCTAACCTGGTTATCTCTAAAAGAATCTCAGGTGCTGTTTATACCAGGGCCCAGGTGATGTTCTTTTTTTATTTTATTATTTTTGTGTGTGCATACTGTCAAATCAGATCTGACTGGTACAGGAGGGGATTGCCCCTCCTTCGCCGGCAGAGCATCTGGTGGATTCGAACCGTGCACCTCTGGGATTGTAGTTGCAGCTTCTTGCCACGAGGCCACCAGAGCTCCCCCAGGTGATGTTCTTACTGAGAATCTTATCGCTGTTGTCATGTGCCACTGAGCTGCTTGCCTGCGACTCTTTGAGAACCTATTACAATAGCTCTGTCCTATCCTGAGCCAATCTCACTGTCTCTGGCACCCCTATCTCCACTACCCCAGTAACTCTGTCACTCCATCTCATGGGGTTTTCCTCTCCTGTACTGTCCCTCCACCTTTCCAAGCATGATGTCCTTCTTTAAGGACTAGTCACTCCTGGCCATGTGTCAAAAGTACGTGAGATGTAGCTTCAAAATCCTTGCCTCCAAGGAGCAGGCTGGCTTCCCCGTCTTCCAGCACACACCTGTCTGTTCTCTTGGCAGTCCATGGTATGTCCAATACTTATCTCCAGGACCACAACTGTCCCACTGGTTTGTGCTTAAAACAAGAAGGCAAAGGTACTTCAACTTACATTACTCTGATTGCATCATCTGTTAGTTTCCATTTGCTTAAGTGATTACATATCTTTGTTCACATAATCCTGAATGTCTACAACAACACTTTTCTTCCTTTAAAAAAAAATCGTACAGAAATTCAAAGCTATTTCAATAAACTCGGAGATTTTCTTTTACATGTAAAGGAGAAAATGGGAAACTATTTGAAGAATTTAGAATTCACTGTGATAAATCTTTTATGTTATCATGAACAAAGGCAATTTTTTCACATATATATGCATATGTACGTATATATAACTTACTCTTTCTGAAAAGACCTCAGATGCCTTGGCCCTTTGAATCTTGACCTTGATGGTTTTGACTTTATTACTTCTCTAAGATTACGTGTTGCTGTTGTTGTGTGCTTTCCAGACACTCCCTAAGGTAACCAACCACAAGGGCTGTGAGAGTGGCCTAGTATCATTTTCTGGTAATGGTGGCACATAACTGCACTCTATACTACAGGCTTCCCCATGGTTGAATAGGACCCCTTTCAATGAAACATCAAAATTAAGACCATTGATTAGAATGAAAAAAATGGTAGTTTCATATGAGCACCTGCATGGTTATGTAGTTTTACTCAAATAATCAATCCCAAATCCACTGCCATCTGGTTATACCTGTCATAGGTGACCCACCCTTCTTTCTCTTTCTGAAGCTATGAAAGTAGATGGCTTCAATCTTCCCTCACAATCGTGGTGGATTTGAACCACTGAGCTTTTGGTTAGTAGCCCAACAAGTAGGTAGCAAACACCCTATGCCACAGAGACTACTTAACAACTATGTGAGGGATTTTGAAGTATCTATACTAAAATGCACTGGTGGTCTAGTCAATAGGGAGTCGTGCAGCCACGCCAAAAATGGGTGGCTCAAATCTACCCAATGCATCATGCCAGAACCATGGGCAATCTCCTCCCAGGTGGTTTGGTGCCTCTTGAAAACCTTCTGTTGGGTCAGCTCTGGGCTGGTTCAGGCAATGAGTGAGTGAAAATACACAGTCGTTTGTTTCTTTCTAATCCTCCCTTTCAAAACAAAACAACGGTATTGTCATTTACTAAGTTCAAGCATTTGTAAATATAAGTGCTTGAATGGAAAAGACTTGAGGCAGGGTATGGTGAATCTTTTGGATCTCAAATTTTGGGGTGCTTTCTGGGAGGGATCAGAGTTTACAGACAGACTTTCCTTCCTCCACTCAACAATGCCTTTCTTCTCAGTGCTTCTTCCATCAACTGGCATATGCTATTATAGAAATGAGATTTATTTTTAATAGCTACTAATGTATATTTTGTTTAACTCGTAATAGTTCCAACTCCGGAAATCCTTGGTAAAGGACCAAAGATTGATAAATTCCAAAGTGAAACCTGAGTGTATATATATTTAAAAATAGTACTCAGTGCTTTTGTTCAACCATTTTTAACTAGAGAGGAAGGCTGCTAAAGATGGAGAAAGTTATAACGTAAAAAGAATGCACCTGGGAGGCACCATTACTGGCAAATATAAAGGCACCCTTCCACATTACAAGACCCCAGCACCAGATCTTTCAACTCTTCCCCAGGGTGAGAGCGTGAAGGGAAAGATTTCAGAGTCCAGGAAGTATACCTTCCCTGGAGAACTTGACCCTCACTCCCCCTTAAAAACTGAAGCTAGCCAGTTCCAACTGGGGAAGTGAGATGGGTGACTTTTGTATCAAGCCTGTGTCCTTTGACACACAATCCATTTATACTATCAGCTCTAACATACCCCTTTGCCCTCTGAAGCCTCAATCCAGCTCTATGCAGCTCTGGGGGCCCTAGTGAGTAAGGAGTTTCACTGAAAACTCAAAGGCAGGAAGGAGGTTCAAATCCACCAGCTGCTCTGTAAGAGAGATGGGCAATCTCCTCCCATGCACCTCTGAAAGTGCACTGGATGGTCAGCTGGAAGTCAGTTCCAACTCAACGCCATTGAGTTATTCCGATCATGTTTTATTTACAGAAAATAGCTGGAGGGGACAAGGTCAATAAAGGCTATAAATGAAAAAAAGAGTGCTAGAGCACCAGGGAGCTGTGTTTGGAGCGAGCAGGGAATATGGACTGCCAAGAGAATAGCTATGTCTTGCAGAAAGTGCAGCCTGAAGGATCCTTGTAGGCAAAGATGACAAAGCTTCATCTCACATACTTTGGGCATGTTGCTTGGAGAGGCTATTCCTTGGGGAGGGACATTATACATGAGAAAGCTGAGAACCAGTGAAAGAGAGAAGGACCCTCAGTGAGATGGACAGACACAGTGACTGAAGCTATGGGCTCAAGTGTGTCAGAGCTGATGAGGATGGTCCTGGACATGACAGGGTTCACAGGGTCGCTACAAATCACAGAATCACACTTGACTCGATGGCACCTAACAACAACAGCAGCAGACCAGAGGTGAGAATGTAAACAGGCTACATCTCTAATCTCTTACTGGAGGGCCCAGCCCTTCCTGCTGTTAATTAAGCTCCTAGGGATTAGCAAAAGAGGGGACAAAAGTGGGGAGGGAGTTGGTCTGAACGAGAGGATGGGGGAAATGACGTCCAAATTCACTGTCCTCCGGTTGTTCTTAGGGCAATGCTCCTCCAGGCTCCCAAGGCTGCAATTAACGACCCCCAAACCCACCACCAACAAGCCGATTCTCATTCCCAGCAACCCTATAGGTCAGAGTAGTCCCATACGGTTTCTAAGACTATAATCTTCATGCAAATCGAGGGACACATCTTTCATCCTTTGAGCAGCTGGTGGGTTTGAAGCAGTAATCTAATGCTCTAACAACTTAACCATCAAAATTCCCTGATACAGCTAGAGCTTCATTTCATCATTGACTTAAGACTTATTTTAAAGCAGAAATAAACAGTGAGCCAGCATTGTGTGCAGTAGAATCTGCAGGGTCAATCCCTTGAGCCTCTTCCAACTGAATAAACTCAGTTTTCCCACTTATTTTTCCTCCCTACGCACCTACCTGGAGACAAGCTTTCAGTTCATGTCATCCAGTGTAATTACTGAGGAGCTAAAGCTTTGAAAAGCATGTGTATTGTTCCATCTCATGATTTCTGTTTTCATCTGGAGACTTTTTTTTGGTAAATAATTATACTACTATATATTATACATATTTAAGTAAATAGAGAAGAAGACATACACTGTGTGTAAAGAGAAAAAGAAAGGTATGCTATTTTAACAGCTGTATATATTATTTTTAAATAATCTAATTTTATAATGCTGTCATGTTATATTAACTATTCTTCAAAAATATGATGACTAATGATTGTCTAATTATATAGTTGTACTTAATATAGTTTTACTGCCTCCTTAACTGCCAGATGGTTAGGTACTTTTAAACTTACAGCTACTATTTGCGTATTGATTTTTTGCCAGAATCTATCTTTAGGATAATACCTAGATATAAAATAACTAAATGAAAGTGTATGCATATTTTAGAAGTTCTTAATACAAACTGAAAATGGTTTCAGTTGTTAGTGTGGGGTTTAAGGAAGGGCCTTACCCACCTCAGGCAACAAACACTTGCAAAACCATAGAAATACATGTGAGAATCAGAATTTAGAGAACTAGTTTGGGGGGAAAAAAGCATACTCAATATTGTGATCTTATACTTAAAAAAAAAGGAAACAATATCTGTGGTTTATATAAATAAAGCTGAAGACAACAAGGCACACAACACTTTTTAATTTGGTTAGATATTGCAAGATATAGAGGCCTAGGGCACTGGTGACAGGGAGAGGAACAAACGAAGGTGTTTAGGTTTCTCAGAAATGAAGAAAAGCTAAAAAAAGAGTAGGCCAAATGTTCACTTTTGATTTAGGAAAGCAGTTTTGAGATTATTTGGGTCTCTATACTAACAGTAAATACTTTACATATTGGAAAAATGCTTTAGCTGAAGTGTACTAAGAAACTAATATGTAAATTTAGATCTCTAAAATATTATGAACATATACAGTAATAGTGTTGCTACCTTAGGAAGAATTTTTTTTTTTTTAAAGGTCAAGTTCCCTCAAACAGTATGATAATACTAAATACTGGCTTTGGAATCACTGTTCACTTTGAGAGGACACTACTGTATTAAAACACACAAAAAATCCACCTTGATAGTTTCTGCAGAGGCAGTAAATAAATTCCTATTTTACAAACACTCCAAAGTAGAAGCAATAAATTAACAGATGTAACTCACCATTATGTGTAGACAATAATGTGGAATTTTATTATACGTATTTTCCAATCATATAAAAATAAAACAGCTATCACAAGCATATTAGCAAAAATGTAAAAGAATTAAATTGGTCATACTTTATATATTTGCATTAATAGTAAGTAATTTATACAAGGATTTTTATTTTAATACCTAAAGCTTTCAAGATTTTGAGTGTTGCTAAATATAATTAGTGTGTATGTGTGTATAGATATACTTTTACATTAATACAATCATAGGCAAAAATATATAGCAATATGAAACCATCACATACAATTAATAATTAACACTCCATATATTTCCTGTATAATTACATCTACGAGTGAAGTTAGAGAACTACATATATTTTCAAGTACACTCTCTTCCTGTCAGGCCATGTGCTCTAGCTTCTTGCACTGCATGCAAAAGGTAGTTTTTACAGAGTGGATCCATTTTATTAATTTTACACATCATTCTTAAAATGGAATAATACCTAAATAAATAGGTGGATGATAATTTCAGAGATTATATCATTTACATACATACATATGTTTTAAAATATAATTAATATGCTTGCTAACTTTAAAGTAACCAGAAATTTTATATTTCTAAAGTGGTGAGTATAACTTTAGTATTTACGTTGGCTAAAATTTATATTTTTCTACTGTAGAAACAACTAATGATGTTAAATAATATCATTTAGAAAAAGTAACCCTATTTTCTTAAAAAGTAATCTTATCAACTATGGTTTTCCAGCACCAACAAATCACCATAGCTTAATGTTTGTTGGTACCATAAAAGACCACTAAACTAAAAAATCAAAATAAGGTCTTATTAAAGCTTTAAAATGACCTTAAATAAAGTCCAGCAATACACCTTGAAATCTTCTATTCTCTCCTCTTATTGCTCCACCCTTTTAACCGAACTTTCAGAATCGGATGAAAATCATATGCTTATCCTGTAAATTGTTCCTTGGCTTTTGCTAAACGAAACCGAAGCACCAAATTAAACACTGATAGTTATAAAACTTGCATAGCTCCATGTTAAAAATCCCACCAAATGTTGCCATAAAAACAACCCCTGAGGCCTTTGCTTTTTGAAGATTCCCGGGGATGTGCTGATGTGATGTCACCAAAGACAGACACAAAAATGAAACCTCGTTAAATTATTTTTTAGACTTACCCAAATTCTACGAGGATTCTATTGACCGTAAATATTTGCCCGCCACCCCCGAACTGTCCTGGGTTTAGTTAGGGACTTGGTCACACTGGCTGTGAAAGAATACTGTGATGTCAAGGCAAAACAACTTCAGTGCTTTTTGTTTCTAAAGAGTAGGCCTCACTTTTAAGAAAACTACGTTCACTATGGTCTGAGAGAATGGAAATCTTGTCAGTCGTGACTCCAGGAGACATCACCGCGGTGCTGCGGCCTGTTAAACTTTTGGGGAATCGTGCAGAGCGCAATTGCACTCACTCTAATCACCGAGTAAAAAAAAAAACAACCCTCTGACTTCGCACAAAAGTCCCTCTCTCTCTCTGGGCTGCACGGTGCCCGAGAAAACAAGTGTGGCTCCTCGGAAGCATTTACTGATCCTGGGTGGGGTCCTAGTTTGGGGGTCGAGGATTCGTCCAAATCGTGGGGAAGTCAAACCTGCAGGAGTCCCCACCCTCCCGCGTTTCTCCGCGGGATCTGGATGCGGCGAGGGAAAAGGCAGCTTCCAGAAAAAAGCGAGGACGGCGGGGACCCCGGGGGCAGGTATTTGTTAAGCTGAGGGCGAAAACCTGTGGAAACACACCTGGACTAATGGGGACCTGGAACAGAGGAGGGAAGAGAGGGTGGCCGAGACCTCCCGCCAGGAATCGAGGGCTGCGCAGGAGAACGCACTCTCCCCGCTGCCGGCACTTTCACAGAACTGGGGAGTTCGTGCAGAGCCTCAGCGCTGAGCCCGGGGAGCAGAGCCGCCCCCCCACCCTCTGCGCCAGCTCGCGCCCCTCGCCAGGTCCCGAAGGTGACTTATCTGTTAACTAAATCACTCCCACCGCAATCAAGCAATCTATCCAGTCGGTCGAGGGCCTTTCCTACCTGGTCTTCTAGGATGCGGCGGCTGCCTCCTCCACACGCTCCTCAGCAGACACAGCACGAGGTCCAGGGCGCGCTGCCTCGCCTCCCCCCACTCCCACGGGGACCCCACAATGTGCACTACAAACGATCTCACGCGTGGCGGGCCACCCCCACGGCGGATCCGGACGGTCACCAGGAACCTGCGCACCATGCTCCACTCGCC
>NW_006399764.1:10392538-10406929 GCF_000299155.1 Elephantulus edwardii | reverse complement strand
GCAGCCTGCAGCCCGCACCGCCCCCTACACGCCCTCCCGCTCGTGCCCGCAGGCGCGCGCACGCGCTGCCCCATCTCCGGGGCTTCGCTACCTCTCAGCGCCCGGGGCGCGCGCTCCTCCTTCCCCGCCTGCAGACGCAGGCACGCGCACCCCCGACCCCTCGGAACCGCTCCACGCCTGGACGTGCGCGCGCGGTGGCTCACACCCCGGCGGCCGCCGCGTCCTCCCGGGAGCCGCTTTCCCGCCCTCGGCGCTCTCCGCGCTTTTCCCACTTCGGCGCGGACGCCCCACGCTGCAGCGGCGCAAACGCATCTGCCGCGGGGCCCGCCCTTTGCAACATCCGTCCCTCGACACGCCCCTTCCAGGAACGGCAGCGCTCGCCGGCCGCTGGTGGCGCGCGCGCCTGGGTCCCGCACCGCCCCTGCCCGGGTTCCTTCGCGCCCGTGGCCCGAGCGGCTTCCGTGTCTCCAAGCCGGGAAATTTAAAAACTGAAATCGGACAGACAACCCGAGTCACCTCATTGCGCTCCCCGCCAATCAGGAGGCGGGATGTCTGCTTGGCAAGAAATGGCCGCTTCGCCTCGCTTCTCGATTCGGAGCCGCAGCAGCAAAATTGCCGAGACCGCTGCGCGCCGGCCACGCGAGCTGAGAACGCGGCGCGGCGCTGGCGCCACCGGATCGCGGGGCGCGCAGTCAGGTAGGCGGGGCCGGGCCAGGCGCCCCTTCCCCCTCCGCTCCTGGGATCCCCACGGCGGCCCGGCGAGAACCGAGCCCGCTTTATCCACGCGGTCTTTTTATTTTCGCTTTTGACCCGGCGAAGCATCGGAGCTTTTCTTCCTCTTTCCCCCGCGCGGCGCCTCCCCTAGGGCTCGGGTCTCCGGGTCCCTCGGTCCCTCGGCTCGCGCTGGCCTCTGAGCCGCCGCCGCCCGGCCTCCCGCCGCTGCAGCCTCCCCGGCGCGCTCCCCTCGCTGTCCCCATCACTGACCTTCGGGGACCCCTCCGCCCCCCGGCCTCCGCCTGCCACGGTCCACTCGGAACAGGAAGGCGGGGAAAGAAAGGAAGCCGCGGGCTTCAGGAGGGTGAACGGAGGACACGGCGGCAGTGGCCCGGGGGCGGCGAGGAGCCGGCGGAGCGCATCTCTCCCGGACGAGCCCGTGGCGCTGGAGCGCGAACGCGGGTCCGCGGAGCCCCGAAAACGGGAAGTCGAGCCCAGGACGCCTTTTGGGACGGGCGGCGCTGGCCGGGTGCGTCGGCCCGGGGCCTGCGTGGAGTCCGCGGTGGCACCCGCCCCGAGGCCTGGCGAGCGGGTGCAGAAGGTGCCCAGCTAGGCCCAGGCTGAAGGTCCAGGGCTTGGGCCTCGCCTGGCAGTGGCTTCCCGGCTGTGCCCGGCTCTCCCTCGTGGCCTAGCTGTAGACCGAGACCGCAGCGGGAGAGCCGCAAGGCCCTAAGGTCGGGCGCCCCGTCCCTATCCTTAGGGAGCAGGAAGCAGGCCTGGGTGGGGCCCCCCACCACCTCGTCATGGGCCGCTCACAGCCAGGGTCCACACTCCCCAGGCTTGCGTAGGAACCCTGGTGGCCTCGCAGGGAGCGAGTTACCGACCCAAAAGCAGGCAGTTTGAATCCCCCAGCTGCTTCTGGGAGATAGATTGGCAGTCTTTTTCTCTGCTATTTACAGCCCTTGACAACCAGCTGGAGGGTCAGCTATGAACTGCCCCAATCTCGTCTCACCCAGGGTGACCTCATGTGAGCGGAATAGAATTAATTGCTGCGCAGGGGAATCTTTGAAAAGCAGCTGCCAGGCCAGCTGATCCAGGCACCTCTCCTCGGGGTGTCTGGATCAGCCTTCCCATAACTATTTACCAGTTCAGGAACTAGTAAAGAGATCTGTGTAGATGTGTGCGTTGGCAGGATTCCCTCCACCAAATGTGCTCGCCATCACCTCTCTGTTTATAAAGAATGTCTTCTCTCCTCCTTCGCTAGGTTGGCCGCACCACCGTCATTTGTCAGGTCCCTCTGCTCAGAAGTGCACAGTACAAAGCTTACCCAGAGTGCTTAACAGAAATTGTCTTGTTTGTTTACAGACTTGGCGCACTGTCCCCATAGAAGGTTATAAGCAGCCGTGACTTCTCCCCAAACCTCATAGGGTAGCCGGACTAGTAAAAACAGAATTCAAACATGTTTTCCTGGAGCCTAGAGGAAGGGCCCTTGGGGAAGAGGGTTAGTCCAGAGAAATCATACTGGCAGGCATAAGCTGTCTGATGCCGGGTTAATATTTAAGGAGTGAAGCGTTGCCTGGACTCGGGGCAGGGTAATTTGCTGTGACCATAAAACTATGGTATGTTCAGCAGGGAGAGGCCTCTGTAATATTTCTCTTCAAATTTATTCCCTCAGCCTGCTGGAACTGCTGAACCTAAATTTCCCAGCTGAGTTTAAACTCCAGAACCTTCTGTATTGATTGAACCTGTGTAGTGTACCTCCATAATCATTTCCTCCTTACTCAAACTTGACTCTGAGGAGTAGGGGAACTTGCCACTTCGGCAGAGGGAAGCCATTTGAATAAGGGCAGGAATATACAGTTAAGTGTTCTTCTGTTTTATCAAAGTAAGTTTTCAAATCTGGGCTTTTACATTCCATCTTGGTTTTCCCCTGCTGCCTAACACCTGTGTTCTGTCTGTTGTGGTATGCAGGGGAATTCTGCCCAATTTTAATATTAGTGGAAGCAAAAATACAATTAGGAGGATGAATATCACAAAAACAGCTAGTGTGGTGTTCCAGAAAAAAGTACTTTGGGCTGCTATTCAGTCTTAAAAAAAATTGTGATCAAGAATTGAATACGACAATGTGTGTACACTTTCACTTTATTGTATTTATTTTAACCTCACCGCAGCCATTTAAATTGGAGATTCTTATGCTTATTTTACAGGTGACACAATTGAGGCCCATTCCCTACCATCACTTCTAGCTCTTGGTGACCCCAAGTGTGTCAGAGAGGACTGTCCTCTAGGGTTTCTGATGGGAGATGTTTGAAAATTAGATTGCCAGGCCTTTTTTTCCTCTTCTTTTCTTCTGGACTTCAGTTTTCAAGTTTTCTGTTATCTGCTGAATTAACAGTGTGAATCACCCAGGGACTCCAATCCATTGCCAGGCCTTTTCTTCTTTTCTTTTGGACTTCAGCTTTGAAGCTTTCTGTTTTCTGCTGAGTTCATTAACGGGTGTGAGTCACCCAGGGACCCCAATCGATTGCCAGGCCTTTTCTTCTGGACTTCGGCTTCCAAGGTTTTGTTTTCTGCTGAGTTCATTAACAGTTTGAATTATCCAGGGACTTCAATCGCTTGTCAGGCCTTTTCTTCTTTGCTTTTGGACTTCAGCTTCGAAGCTTTCTGTTTTCTGCTGAGTTCATTTCTGTTTTCTGTGAGTCACCCGGGACTCCCCTTGAGGCACACCAAGGCCTAAATCTTGGGTTCTTCCTGGATAACAAGTTCTAGAGCTGAAATCATCAAGAAGGCCTTAGAACGGTAACTCTTCCTGTCTTTTCTGCTCTTTCTGTTGTATCTCACAGGCCAGAGTGAACGAGGGAGTGCTAGCTGTGGTTACCCATGCAGAGAGATAATCAGTCACCTAGCAGTGTCTTAAATAACTGACAATTCTTTGAATATTTGGATGGAGGGAACTTATTTTCTGATTAGGATTGGCAAATTCATTTTATAGGCGGAGAGAGGAACTTACTATCTTCTCTCCTATGCCCTCTCCCCAGCCACCCTCACCCTTGCACCACTACCTTTATTCCTCAGTATTCCCTGAAATTATTAAAATGTCCTGAGAAACATTTTTAACATTGCAGATGCCACACTCCAGACCTGAAAAGCATAAAACAAAAGTCACCATAAGCAAGATTAAAATAAATATTTGCATGTAGCTGACAATATATTGATTTCTAGAACATGTAAGTAGCTAGACAGTTCAGTAAAACAACTGAAGACTACAAAGGCAGTTTATGGTAGAGAACACACAGATGGTCAAGAATAAAAGGAAAAGATGCTCAGTTTCATTAGGAAAGAGATGTAAACAGAAATAGTGATATATACCAAAAAGTGTTGGAAATGATAATTATTGACAGAGTTGTGAGGAAGCACTTTTTAATTTTAAACACTGTTTTACTTGGTGCAATTATTTTGGGAGACAACTTTATGACATCTATAAAAACTGTTGTATATGTACCCTTTGACACATTAGTTCCATTCTTATGATTCATATAAACATGTGAATATGTACAAATATATGAGGCCGTGACATGAGAGATATCATTGCTGATGTCAGATGGATCCTGGCTGAAAGGAAGAAGTACCAG
This sequence comes from Elephantulus edwardii, assembly GCF_000299155.1. Taxonomy (NCBI): domain Eukaryota; kingdom Metazoa; phylum Chordata; class Mammalia; order Macroscelidea; family Macroscelididae; genus Elephantulus; species Elephantulus edwardii. Next base: position 10,402,583 of record NW_006399764.1, on the reverse strand, counting down.
AAGAATGTCTATCTGTGCTTTATTGACTATGCAAGGGCGTTTGTGTGGATCATGACAAGTTGTGGCTGACATGGAGAAGAATGGGAATCACAGAACATTAGATTGTGCTCATAAGGAACCTATACCTAGACCAGAAGGCTGTTGTGTGAATGGAGCAGGGGAGCACTGCATGGTTTAGAACTGAGAAGGGAGTGTGTTGGGAATGTATTCTGTCTCCATACCTGTCCAGTCTGTATGCTGAGCAAATTATCTGAGAAGCTGGACTCTATGAAAAGGAGATTGTCATCAGGATTGGAGGGAGACTCGTCAATAATCGGCGTTACGTAGATGACACAGCCTTCCTTGCTGAAAGTGAGGAGGATTTGAAGCACTTGTTGGAGAAGATCAAGGAATGCAGCCTTTAGTATAGATTGCTTCTCAGTATCAAGAAAACAAAGATTCTGACCACTGGACCAATAGGCAGTGTCATGATTGATGGAGAGGGGATTGAAACTGTCAATAGCTTCACCTTGCTTGTATCTATAACTAACATACTTGATATAAGCAGTCAGGAAATAAGGAGACACAATGCACTGGGAAAATCTACAGTTAGGGACCTTTCCAAATTATTGAGGAGTAGTGATGTCAGTTTGAGAACTAAGGTGTGTCTGATTCAGGCCATGGTCTTTCTGATTACTAGCTATGCATCCAGGCCCTGGACAATGAATAAGGATGACAAAAAAAGACTTGATACCTTTGAGCTATGGTGTTTGAGAAAGGCACTGAACATCCCATGGATGGCCAAGAAAACGAATAGATGTTTTAGAAAGGGTGCAGCTGGAGTGCTTTTTGGAGGCAAGAATAATGAGGCTTCACCTTACATACTTTGGAGGTTTTTTGCCAGGGGTTTATTTCTAGGGGATGCTCTTCCTTGGAGAAGGACATGATGGTGGGAAGGGTGGAGGGTTGATGAAGGAGAGGAAGACCCTCAACCAGGTGGATTGACAAGGTGACTGCTGCAGTGGGCTCTTGTGTGTCAGGAAGTGTGAGGATGTCATAGAACAGGGATCAGATCATTTGTTTATAGGGTCACTATGAGTCATACTCAACTCGATGGCCCCTAACAACAACAAGAAGAATATGTGTGGAAAGAGATACACTGTATAATTCTTTTCTTATACTGTTTCAGAGTCTCTTTTTAAAATTTTTATTTTATTTTAATTTTTTAAATTTTATTATTTTTTTAGACTTTTTGAATTTTATTATTATTATTATTTTTATGTGTGTACCGTCAAATCGGATCTGACTGGTACAGGAGGAAATGGTCCCTCCTTCTTCAGCAGAGCATCTGGTGGATTTGAACCATGTACCTCTGGGATTGCAGTGCAGCTTCTTGCCACTGGGCCACCAGAGCTCGCCTAATTTTATTATTTGTGTGTGTGTGTGTACCATCAGATCAGATCTGACTGGTACAGGAGGAGATTGTCCCTCCTTCCCCTGCAGAGCATCTGGTGGGTTCGAACTGTGTTCCTCTGGGATTGTAGTGCAGCTTCTTGCCACTAGGCCACCAGAGCTCCCCTCAGAGTTTCTTTTGACATCCATTTTGGTCTTCTCTTCCTCTTCTGTCTTTGCAATGACCCTTTGCACTCTTACAGGATGATACCCTTGATATCCTCCCACAACTCATCTGGTCTTGAGGAGAAATGTGGGGTCAAGATTGGTGGAAGATCTATCAACAATATGTGTTTTGCAGATGACACAACCCTGCTTGCTGAAACTGAGGAGGACCTGAAGTGCATGCTGCAGAGGGTCAAGGACTGCAGTCTCCAATATGGATTGAGGCTCGTTGTCAAGAAGACAAAGATTCTCACCACTGGGCTGACTGGCAGCATCATGATAGATGGTGAAGAGATTGAGATTGTTCACAGCTTTAGTTTGCTTGGCTCCACAGTCAACAGTCTTGGCACCAGCAGCCAGGAAATTAAAAGGCGCATTGCCATGGGAAAGTCTGCTGTTAGGGACCTCTCCAAAGTACTGAAGAGCAATGGTGTCTCTCTGGAGACTAAGGTGCGTCTGATACAGGCCATGGTCTTTGCAATCACTTGTTATGCATCAGAGAGTTGGACAGTGACTAAGGAGGATAGAAGGAGAATTGATGCCTTTGAGCTGTGGTGCTGGAGAAGAGTATTGAAAGTACCATGGACTGCTAGGAAAACAAACAGATTCATCCTGGAAAGGGTTAAACCGGATGACTCCTTGGAGGCAAGGATTCTGAGGCTCCATCTAACATACTTTGGGCATGTTGTGAGGAGAGACCGGTTCTTGGAGAGTGACATCAGGCTTGGGAGGGTGGAGGGACAGCGCAGGAGGGGAAGGCCCTCTATGAGGTGGATTGATTCAGTGACTGGGGTAATCCGGATGGGTGTGTTGGAGACAGTGCGATTGGCACAGGACAGAGAAGAGTTTAGGGCTGTTGTACGTAGGGTCACTATGAGTCCGACTCAACGGCGCATAACAAAAACACCACCACATACTGTTTGATGCCATCAAGTTTTTCTTTCAACTTGCAGCGAACGTATGTTCAACAGATTGAAACCTTGTCTAATTTGTACTTTCCTCATAAGCTCAGCTGTGCTGAAGCCCATTGTTGCAGCCACGTGTCAGTCCTTCCCGTTGAAAATCCTCCTCTCTTTACTGACCATCCACCTTAACCAACCATGATGTCCTTTTGAAGCACCGTCCCTTTCCTGACAACTTACTCAGAGTTGGTGAGGTAAAGTCTCATACTCTTTGCCTCTAAGGAGCACTCTGGAAGCACTTCTCCCAGGAAAATTTTTTTTCTTTTTCTGTAGTCTGTATATATAGTATATAATATTTATGAAAGAAAGGAAAATGTTTGTTTTTGCAGATAATACTTTCCTTCTATATTTGTTTTCCAAGGGCTCCTTCTCTTGGGAGATATTTTTGTAAACATAGCTTTTATATATTAACAAGTTGCTCTTGGCAAGAAGCTGCACTGCAGTCCCAAAGCTGTTGAAGCCACCAGGTGCTCTGCGGGAGAAGGATGGGCAGTCTCTTCCCGTGTGATTAACTGCCTCTGAAAACCCTCTGGATGGTCAGCTGTAGGTCGGTTACAACTCTACGGTACACAACAACACATACCACATTTACCAAAATACTGTGTAGAGAGAGTACCATTAGCAAGATATTATTTGGGGAAAAAAATTACACACGTATGGTATATACTATGCCCAGAGAGCTTTAGTGGCCTACTAGTAAGGAGCTGCGCTGCCAACCCAAAGGACCATGGTTTGAATCCATCAGCTGCTCTTTGGGCAAAAGATGGGTAGTCTCTTCTCATGCAGTTAACTGCCTCGGAAAACCCACTGGCAGGTCATCAATAGGTCAGCTTCAGCTTGACAGTACATGATAATAAAAACACTCTGTGGAAAGGTACAGGTACACCTTTTGACTGATTAATTCTCTTTATAACTTACACAAGTGTGGAAAAAAATATATAGTAAATCCACAAACCTGTGCACTTATTAGTAGGTAAAGACACACACACAAAGACATACATACACACACCCCCACATACACACACACACACACACACACACACACACATAAATATGGATTATATACACGTGGATATATACGTGCAAAGATAAGACTCAGATATACTTTTGGCCCAGAATTTCTAATTGCTACATGTGACTTATTTAAGTATGCAAAAAATATTCTTTATAGCTTGTGAGTAAGTAGTAGCATGCTCGCACGCGCGCACACACACACACACACCAGCAACAACAACATTAAAAAAAGGAAACAATATACATGTTTGTAATTTGGACACTAGTTTTGAAAATTAGACTCCATCATTGAAAAGTAAAGCTGCGTAGTTATAATAAAATGTGTCTATATATGTTGGTATTCTGGAGGACTCTGATGGCCTAGTGATAAAGAGCTGTGTTACAATGCCAGTGGTATGTGGTTTGAATCCACCAGCTACTCTTTGGGAGGAGGATGGGCAGAATTCTTTCAGATGATTTACTGCCTCTGAAAACCTGCTGGAGGGTCACCCATGAGTCGATTCTGATTCAGTAGTACGTGACAGAAGCACAGTTGTAGGGCCATGTAAACAATTTTAATTATTTCCCTTGAATAATGGCGGGAGAATGTAGAGGTTTGTGGAGGCCTTTAGTTAACACTTTTGCCCTCTATATGACTTTAAAAAGTTTTCCTTGAACAAAGATTAACAAAGCCACAACTACAGAAATTTGGGACTCCAAATCTAGAGATCCTACTGTGTGCATCTGAAGTTGATCAGTGAACATGAATTTTAGCACGTTTCCATAGGTAGGTCTGATATAGAACCAGGAGTGACACCAGTCTCTATACATTAGCCTCAAATGGCCACTGAGCCTGCCACCAGTATGACAGTTACTTGAGGGCAAATGTCAAATGAAATGTCATTTAATTTTTTCTTAGAAAGGGAGTGACTTTAAATTCTTTTGTCTATAATAAGATTTATGAAAGCATTTTGACAGTTGGTGTAGGCCGAGTTGTGATAACTCCAAATATCAAAAACAGTCCATAAATTAGAGAATAGTAGGGATAGAATTTTGTGCAGTTAGTGATTTATTCATCATCGATCTTGTTTTTATTTGTTATCGAGTCCTTTGCAACTCATATTGACCCTATTTACAGTAACTTGGAACCCAACCCTGCCTTATCCTGAGCCAGTCTCACCATCTCTGAGACACCTGCCCCCGTTACTCCAGTCACTGTATCAGTCTATCTCATTTAGGGCCTTCCTTTCCTGCGCTCTTTCAAGGACTGGTCCCTCTAGGCCGCATGCACAAAATATGTGAGATGAAGTTTCAAAATCCTTGCCTCCTTAGTTGCACCCTCTCCAGGACAGACCTGTTAGCTCTCTTGCTGGTCCATGATACGTTCAGTACTCTTCTCCAGCACCACAACTCAAAGGCATCGATTCTGCTTCTGTCCTCTTTCGTCATTATCCAGATCTCTGATGCATAGCAAGTAATTGCAAAGACCTGGATCAGGTGCACCTTAGTCTCTAGACTGACATCCTTGCTCTTCAGCATTCTTCAGAGGTCCCTGACAGCAGATTTCCCCCAATAAATCTTTTGATTTGAAACCTTTAAAAAAAATAAAAGGTTACTATACATGTGGACCTTGCCTGAAGGAATGCAAAGGAATCAAGTGACATGTGGAAATCAAAAGTGGAGAAGCTCAATATCCTCAGTCAGAACTAGGTCAGGGGAGCCTGCACACACATGCATGCTCTCATCGGAGGGTGGAGGGAAGGCTGCAGAGCCTCAGGCTGGACGCAAGGGCCTCCCTGTGACTGGGAGGTGACAGCAACTGATGGGGCTCTCCGTCAGATACAGTCTCATTTCCAAGATATTTTACATACTTCCACATCTGCACAAAGGCTGGCAGATGGTCCCGGCCATCCTGTCTGAGGAGGACTGTGTCGTGGTCATTCTGTTTGGACATGATTGGGATCTTACCTGTATGGAAATGAATGAGGTTCTCTAAACATTGCTGAAAATGTGGCATAAGCATGGAGTGATGCCCAGACCCCTCCATCACTGCCAGGCGAGGAGGCTGGAGAGGAGTCAAGGCTCCAGATCCGAGCAGAACTCCGCAAGATACTGTTAGCTAGGACATGGACTTCGTGTGTCATTGTTAAACAACTTGCAATTATTGTGGGTATTTCAGAAATACCTGACTTCAACAAAACATCTGAGTTATACTGTCTTTGCACTGTCATGTTTTTCTTCAGGAACCAGCACATAATGATCGACTGGGACACCAGCAATAACAGCAAGATCAGTTGGGCCATGGAGGATAAGCAGGGGTGATCGACATCATCGAGACTGTTCACCGAGGAGCACGCAAGGGCCCAGGACTGGTCGTGTTTTCCAAAGACTCTTCTACCAAGTTCAGATCCTGAGCTCTGCTCTGTGGAGATGCTTGGAGTCATTTCCACGTGCACTGATTGCTGAGAGCTTTGAGGAAAGTTTGTGCAGTTCAAGGACCCAGGATGTTTGTGAAGTAAGGAACAACTAGCCTTAAGTTTTCAATCTGTCAGTCTCTTGTTTTCTTATATTGACAAATAACTGTAAATACCTAACTAAAATCAATATAGTGCAAGGTGATGAGCTATAATAATTTGTTTCTAAAAAGCTTTCATGAATGGATTAATGATTTTTGTGGCCTGTAATTTTTATGTTTATCATAAAATTTTGAAGCTGATAGGTTTTATAAACTGAGCCAGCAAATCATACCCTGTAGTACAGAAGGAATACATAATTACGATAAACTATCTTTTATTCTATGGATTATTAAAACATTATAATAAAATATTTCAGAGGACATGGGGGGAAAATCTACATCAAGGTCTAACTGTGGAATAGAGCATCAAGAACACTATGACTGAAACAGAAGAAAATGAAAACAAGTCCGTGAATGTATAAATACTACCCTGAGTATATTCCACCTGAATTAGAAAACTATCTCAAGACTAGTTCATTAGTCAGTGCTAAGAAAATTGGAAGACAGCTACCTGGCTACTGACCAGCCAACTGGAAAGGACCCCTATTTGTACTCATTAAAAAAAAATGTGATCCAATAGAATTCATCAATAATATATACAAGTAAATCTTGCTAAAGATATTAAACAACAGTTGGAGCAGTGAATTGAGAGAAAATTACCAGGAAGTCCTGCTGGTTCCTAAAGAAGTCTGTTGGACAAGGGAGATCATTGTTGAAATAAGATGGATCTTGGCTGAAAGCAGGTTTACTTGTGGGCTTTGTTTTTTTTTTTAAATGTGTTTGTTCTATTTTATTTAACATTACCTGCATTTTTAATGCATCTTTATATTTTTCTCTTAGTTAATCCTTGTGTTTTATTGACTATGCAAAGCCCTTGAGTGTATGTATCATAATAAATTATGCATAACTTTGAGATGATTGGAATTTCAAGACTCTTGTGCTCATGTGTAATCTGTGTATAAATGATGAAACAGTGGTTCCAATGTGAATAAAGGTTGGTGTGAAACACAATGTATACAAACTTTATATGCAAACCAATATAAAATAATTATTTAAAAAATTGTATCATGGTGTGTGTGTGTGTGTGTGTGTGTGTGCATGCACGTGCACGCGCGCGTATCATCAAATCAGATCTGACTGGTATAGGAGATTATCTCTCTTTCTCCAGCAGAGCTTCTGGTGGATTTGAACCACATGCCTTTGGGATTGCAGTGCAGCTTCTTGCCACTAGTCCACCAGTGCTCCCTAAACCAATATAATTTTTTTATTTTTTTTAAAAAAGAAACAGCTGTTTGATTAGAACAAGGAAATATGGTTTAAACTCAGAAAAGGTGTAAATCCTTGTGTATCTTTTCACCATACCTCTTCAGTCTGTATGGTGAGCAAATAATCCAAGAAGATGGATTATATGAAGAAGAATGTGACATCAGGATTGGAAGTAGACTTCTCAGCAACCTGCACTGTGCAAATGGCATGACACCTAAAGCACTTACTGAAGAATATCAAAGACAAATACCTTTTAGGGAAATCTGGTGGCCTAGTGGTAAGAAACTGTGCTGCAATCTCAGAGGCAGGCGATTTGAATCCACCAGCTGCTCTGTGGGAGAAGGATAGGCAGTCTCCTCCTGTCCGGTTTACTGCCTCTGAAAACCCACTGGAGGTGCAGCTGTGGGTTGGTTACGACTACACGGCACTCAACAACAGTAGCCTTTAGTATATGTTACACCTCAACATCGAGGGAACAAAACCCCTCAAAACAAGACCAATTTTTTTTTGTGCATTGAAAATTTGTCTATTTGTTGTTTTGAGAATATATGTGGCAAAACATGCACTCGTTCAAGAGTTCGTCCACACACATTTCCTTGACCTTGATTTTGCTTTTATCTTTATGCACCCCTCCTTTTTTTAGTTGTTCATCTTCCACTGATAAAACTCCTTGCCCCTTAAAGTTTCTCTCTGTTGACCAGGATTCTTCTCTCAAATCTTTGAGCAAGATGTTGAAGAATAGTAGCTGGTCACTGTCTAGTTCTTCAAGTCTCATGGCAGAGGAGGCAGTCAGCCCTATATCCTGTCCTCCAATTGCTACAGGTGAACAGAGACCGAGAGGCCGCTTGCCATCTTTTAAAACATCTTCCTTCTTCTTTAGTCATGGTTTTCACACATCTTTTGTCAATTCAAATTTTCTGTAAGTGTCCAACTTACTGACAGCAGTTATAATAATAGGCTATGCGATCATACCTGTGAGCTGAATTGACTCTGATCCTCTCCTGGAGTGGTGTGTCTCCATCGTGCTTACCCTCATCAGGGTGTCGTTGTTGGTTGCTGGCTAACTGACAGCGACATTTGGAGCCCAAACAGGGACAGACTTGTGCTTACTACCATCGAGTTTTCAGGTTGTATAGCCCTAGTATGTCCACTTGCCATACAGCGGTAACTTGTGGTTGCTGTGAGGCTGAACACTGTGACACTGATGTATCAAATGTGTTAATGGCTGGTTACCCAATACAGACAGTGTGGGCTGTAGCTCCCTGATTAAAACAAGCTTGGAAGGAGGAGTGGCATCCACGTCCGTAATAGCTTGTCTCCGGAAACCCTATGAACCTGGAGAGAGGATGAGAGACACCCGAGCGTCGAGGACTCTCCTTCGTAGGGTCGCTATGAGTCGCTTGTGACGCAATAGCACTTAACAACAATAACAACAATCATACCCATTATCAGTATGGCCTGTTTTCACATCACTGTAAACCAAAATGGAATATTCCACATAATGAAGTGATACATAGTTTCCATATAAAATCAAATGTAGTTATACTGATCACTTATCCTGACAGAAGACAAACTGGAAATAAGCATTGAAAAATGATACACATAGGTAATCTTTATGTAAAACGCATTGTTAGCTTGATACTACCTGAAAGCCACCTAGATACTAGACACTCATTTCCAGCCCGGCTCCCCTATTACCCACAGCTTAGTACTTCCCAGCCGGGACAGAGGAGAGTGCAGTGACCAGCCAGCCCCTGCCATTGCGTTGGTCCTGACTCATGGGGACCCTCCATCAGGTCTCTCAGGCTGTAAATCTTCAATGGAAGAAGCTACTCCTCTTTCTCATACGGAGCGGCTGGTGGATTTGAACTGCTGACCTTCTGGTTAGCAGCCCAATACATTACACACTACAATTTTGGGGTTCTTTGGGAATGCTTAGGGAGCCTTGTTTTCAGATAAGGTAAATGTACGCAGTGAGATGTTACAGAACTAACTCTTGCCTGACTCACTGGTTCCTGTAACCGCCCAGGCAAGGTTGCTTCCCAGATAAGGACTTGAGATCAAATGGAACCAACCAAAAAATCTACAGGAAAACTGTTAAACCCTGGAGAGCTGCCTCCAGGAAACCACTCAGTTTGTACTGCTTTCTCCTGCATAGTTCAGCATTTAGGATGCTTCTACATAGTTGAAAATGCTTGCTTCTACATATGTTTGCCTATCTCAACAGCCTTTGTATTTTCTTTTCCAACTTAACTTTAAATTGTAACTTTAACATGAACTTGCACAGTGGGGTCTGCGAATATGGTTACATGCTCACAAAGCCTTTCCCTCTCTCTTCCCTTTGGATCACGTGTGTTAGTTTGAAAATACTTTAGCATTGATGATGTTGGTGTGCACTGTCAAGCCAGAACTGACCCATGGCTGACACTTCAGCGAGTTTTCAAAAAGGCAGTTAGTCACATGGGAGCAGCTTGCCCATCTTCCCAAGGAGCGGCTGGTAGATTTTAACAGCCTGCCTTTGAGATTGAAGCACAGCTTCTTAACACTAGGCCACCAGAGCTCCCAGTATTGGGAATTTCTTGAACTTCCACTTCAAAGTTCACTTAAAAATCAATTATTCTGAGTGTCATAAGAAAGTTGCATGCAAATATTAGGAAAAATCCGAGATAAGATGAAGTGAAAAGGACCTTAAAAATGAATATTTTCACCACAA
>NW_006399764.1:10315227-10391743 GCF_000299155.1 Elephantulus edwardii | reverse complement strand
ATTTTTGTCATGACAGGTGTCTAGAGCGAAGGCTACATGGTGGAATGGACCTGGGGGAGGGTTTGTAAAACAATGAAAAAATTTTTGTTTTCCAAGAGGGTAGTGTACTAGGGGGGAGGGTTGGGAGGGGAGAAAAATGCAATAATGAATAAATGAAAATCCAAACTCTCTGTAAATTTTTACTGAAATTAATAATAAAGAAAAGAAGAAAAAAATGAATACAAGAAAAAACTGGCAAAAAAAAGAAAGAATATTTAAGGGAGCTCTGGTAGCCTGGTGGCAAAGAGCTGCACTGCAATCGTGAAAGCGTGTGGTTTGAATCCACCAGATGCTCCACTGTAGAAGGAACGGCAATCCAATTGGATCTGTTTTGACTGCATAACAAGAAAAAAAATTATTTGGTACAGACATATTTTCTGACCCAACTCCCTTCAATTTGTCTAAGTCTTCAATTAACCGCCAGGGGTGGTGCTTATAAAGAGTTTTCCTCCAAGGGCTCAAGATTTTGAAAATATTTCCACTCTTCTCCGCCTCTCTCCTTTTTTCTGTATCACTTTCCCTGACTCGTATGGCTGTTGTTGTTGTTGTTGTTGTGTACCCTCGAGCTGATCCTCCAAGCCATAGCTGACCCTCTAGCAGGGTTTCAGAGGCAGTAAATGGCATAGGAGGAGACTACCCATGTTTTCTCCCCAGGAGCAGCTGGTGGATGTGACCCTCGTGCCTTTGGGTTGGCAGCATGATTACTGAACCCTGAGCTACTCAAGCTCCTTAGACTCACAGGGACTCCAGTATTACCAATAAAAATGTAAGACCTCTGGAAGACGTGTATGTAATAGAGTCATAAGGGTGTATGGGAGGGAGTGAATAACTTAATCCAGCTTCTCCTGCATTTATGGATGAGGGAAATCAAGGCTAAACAGTTATATTCTAACTCCCTGTCAGGCTCTGTCCTTGCCCTCTTTCTTTCAGTATTATTGGTTGAATTGTGCCTCCCCTACAAATACATTGGTGTTGATTGTGGATCCCAGCAAGCTGACATCATTGGCCATTTCAATCAATCATGATGTTTCCTTTTGACTTAGGGATGAGGACTTTTGTTTTCTTTTTTTAAAAAAAATAATTTTAATGAACATTTACAGAGAATTTGGATTTCCATTCATTCATTGCTGCACTTCTCTACCCGCCCAGCCCTCTCCCCCAGCAGGACTTTTGTTTTCTAAGTGTTGAGATATAATCCACGTTGAAGGCAGCAGTCCTTGATACTCTGCAGCAAGCGCCTCAGGTCTTCCTTGCTCTCAGCAGGTGAGGTTGTGTCATTTGCAAAATGCAGGTGGGTGATGAGTCCTCCGATCCTGATGCCATGCTCTTCTTCATAAAATCCAACTCCTCCCCCCTTTTTAAAGCTTTTTAGTTGCATTTTCTTTTTTTTAAGTGCAGCTTCTTGAATGATTTGCTCAGTAGACTAACCAACACCCTTTGAACCAGCAGTCAGGAGGTCTGGAGATGTATTGCCTTGAGAAAGTCTGCTATCAGGGACCATTTCAAACTCCTGAAGAGCAATGATGTCTGTCTAAAAACTGAGATGTGCCTTATTCAAGCCATAGTCTTTCCAGTCACCTGCTGTGTATTTGCGAGCTGGACAGTGAAAGGATGACAGGAAAAGAATTGATGCCTTTGAGTTGTGATGTTGGAGGGGAGTGATGGATATGAACTGTCAAAAGAACAAACAGATACATCTTGGAGAAAGTAAAACCTGAGTGTTCCTTGGAGGCAAGCATGGTGACGCTCCATCTCTCCTACTTTGGGCCAGGAGAGGCTATTGCTTGGAAAGCAGCATCATGCTTGCAAAAGTGGAGAGTCAGTGAAAGAGAGGAAGACCCTTAATGACATGACTGACACAGTGACTGCAGACAGGCTCACGTATGTCAGAGAAGAGGAGAATGGTGCAGGGTTCTGATAGGTTGTTCAGAGTGTGGCAATGAGTCATATTCAGTGACATACAACAGCAAGTACTACTCTTAACATTTTGACAGAAACTTTGCTAGTTGAATAATGAAAATCCATAAGCATTTCATAGCACTCTGGTGGCATGGTCGGTCTGGTTGCACTGCTGCCCTAAAGGCAGGTGGTATGAATCCACCAGCTGCTCCCTGAGAGAGAAATGGGCAGCCCCTGTGGATCTTCGGCCTCTGGAAGCCTACAGAGGGTCCGCTGTGAGTTGGTTCACAACATCAGGGTAAGCACCTCAGAATTTGGTCATGGTTAGTTGCAGACATAAATTTGAAAGCTGACCTCACTGTACTTTATAAAGCACCAGCTCTTGCATTTGACTCAGAAGGCAACTCATTAGGGTGCTGCTGCGTCTTTTCTTTTTTTTTTTAATTTTAATGAAAATATATAGAGACTTTGGATTTCCATTCATTCATTGTTGCACTTTTCTCCCTGCCCACTTCCCCCTCCCCCGCAGTGCTCTTCTCTTTGAAAAGTAAAAAAAAAAATTCTTTCATTGTTATACAGTCCCTTCCCTCAAGTCCACTCCACTGTGCAGCCTTCATTCTGGACTCATGTCATGACAATACTTAATCATGTGTCCCTTTTAAACAGTTCTTTCCCTCATCTGTTTCAATGCAGTATACATTATTTATCCTATCTTTCTCAGTCTCCCTCTAAGTCCTATGTCAGTCCCACTTTACAACAGTGGCCCTACGCAATATTTGTCCTTTCGTGACTGAGATATTTGATTTAGCATAATGTCCTTCGGGGTCACCCATTTTGTATAATATTTCATGAGTTCTTTGTTTTTCAATGCAGCATAGGATTCCATTGTGTGACTATACCACAGCTTCTCTATCCATTTGTTTGTTGATGGGCACTTGTTTCCAACTTTTTGCTATTGTGAACAAAGCCGTGATAAACATGGGTGTACAGCGGAGGGCTTCCTGAGATGATTGATTGTTTCTGAAGATTAGTAATGCCGCCTGCTCTTCTTTTGGTAGTGGGGCAATGTCATAAACGCTTTGTAGGTTACACTCTATGATAACCTCTCAGTTAGTAAAGCATAAAATTAAAGTTAGTGTGATTTTTTTTTTAAAAAGGGGGATAATTTTAAAGGGAGTGATGGTAGTCTCCCTTTTGAACATTATCTATTAATTCATACATTGCTTGCTTTTTTAAAAAATATTTTCCCATTAAGGAAAGGCAATATAGAATCTCAGTTAAGTGTAAATGAAATTGTTGTTGTTGTTGATTGCCTTTGAGTCAAGCATGACTCATAGCGACCCTGTGAACAAAAGGTCTGAAGCCCCTCTACAACCATCAACATTTATCAAAGTTCATAGAATTTCCGGAGGCATGTTATTTAGGAAGTGGATGTCACTCCTGCTTCCAAAAATGAAATTAGTTCTATTTATTTGTTGCAAGCTGTTTACTTAGCTTCTTAAGATAAATTGCTTGTTTTCAAACACAATACTGCCTTTGCCTTACTGTGGAATTAGAATGTTTCTGTCTGCAATTTTTCCCAAGGCTGTTGGAATTTTCGCTTTGTATGTTGTATTCCTTATTTTGGAGATAGCTGATTTTAGCCATTAGAACACAAAAATGAAACACACTTTTAGCCATTAGAGCACAGGTGTGGCGTTAGGGTTTATTATTCAAAATGGCTTTCTCAGCCATTGACTTTTTTTAAAAAAATGTATTTTATTTTTTTATTATTTTTATTAGTGTGTGTGTGTGTGTGTACTGTCAAATCAGATCTGACTGGTACAGGAGGAGATCGTCCCTCCTTCCCCGGCAGAGCATCTGGCGGATTTGAACCATGCACCTCTGGGATTGCAGTGCAGCTTCTTGCCACTAGGCCGCCAGAGCTCCCCTCAGCCATTGACTTTGACTTTGCCACGAGGATGGGTGGGTGTATATGGATAGGACAGTGTACTCTGTCTACAAGGGGATTGGCTAGTCTCACCATTAAATTGAGTGGATCCAACAGCAGAATTTGGGAATATTATCGTGAGCAAAGCTGCAGTAGAGTGTGAAGTGCGTCCTTCAGAGCCAGACAGTCTTGTGCCGCTCGGACCAGGGCCTTCAGGAGCAGCAGCAGCTACAGTAAAGAGCCGGAGACATGACAGGAGACACAGAGCTGACCTTGGGACTGCTACCCCAGCGAGCCAGAGCTCAGAGCCTTTGTCCAGGTTTGCTGGAGAACCTGGGGAGAGATGCTGTAATTGGCCGACTAAGACTTTGTAACACTGGCCTAAAGCCACAAGGCTGAAGGCTGAAGTGCCTGCAAGCACATTTCAGAAGCTGTGCTGAGTGACTGCACCAACTGGAATTCTAGCCTTTTGGTTTCCTAATAAAACTATAATTGTGAGTATGATTCTGTGTGCTCTGTTAGGTACTGCAACAGATCTTGGAACCAGGACAGCAGTAAGATTGGTGTTAGGACTAGTAGAAAGGGATGCAAGAGGGTGGGGGACATGTCTGACCTCTTGGGAATTGATTTTATGTTGTGGATGCTGTTAAGAGGAGCAGTTCTCTTTGTGAAGTCAGTTGTTAGTTGTTGTTGTTAGGTGCCGTCGAGTCAAGCACAACTCATAGCAACCTTATAAACAAAAATCTGAACTCTGTTCTGTCCTGCGCCATCCTCACACTTCCTGATACACAAGAGCCCGTTGCAGCAGTCATCATGTCAGTCCACCTGATTGGGTCTTCTCCTTTGCCGACCCTCCACCCTTCCCAGTATTGTGTCCCTCTCCAAGGAATATCACCTACTACCAACATGATCTAAGTATGTGAGGGGATGAAGCCTCATCATTCTTGCCTCCAAAGAGCACTCCAGCTGCACCTTCTCCAAGAAATATGTTTGTTCTCTTGGCTGTCCATGGGATGCTCTTCGCCAACACCGCAGCTCAAAGGCATCAATTCTTCTGTCATCGTTATTCATTGTCCAGGTCTCAGTTGCTCAGCAAGTAATCATTGGAAAGACTATGGCCTGAATCAGACACACCTTAGTCCTCAAACTGACATCATTCCTCCTGAGTAATTTGAAGAGGTCCCTAACTAAAGATATTGCCACTACAGTGTGTCTCCTTATTTCCTGACTGCTGGTACCAAGTAAGATGAAGCTGATATGAAGTCAGAAGACGTGGCCACATTGCCAATCCTCCTCTGACAACAGACCATGCTAAAAAAGATCTTGTGTTTATAGTAAGCCATTCTCCCCCGCCCCCAATCTGTCTCAGTAGAAAAAAGGGAAATGAAAAATGAAGCTTTATTATTGTTATGTATCGTCAAGTCAGAACCGACCCATAGCTGACCTTCTGGGGGTTTTCAGAGGCAGTTAATCCTTCTCCCACAGAGCAGCTGGTGGGATTCAAACAATGTGCCTTTGGGATTGCAGCACAGCTTCTTGCCACTAGGCCACCAGAGCTCCTAGTGAACATTGGATTTCTGAATTTTACTGACAGATTTTATTGGAGTGAATGTCAGGTTGTATTTTTAGGGAGTCATGGCCTACTAACCCAAAAAGAGCACCTCTCTGCCAGTTTGAATTCACTAGTGGCTTCTCCTGGAGGAACATGGCCAATCTCTTTTCTTACCTTGTGATTAATGGTCTCCAAGCCTAGTGAAAGGTCAACCTGGGTCAGTTCAGTGTCAACAGCAGTGGGAGGGTAAGTAGTAACAGCTTTACTTTTACACACCTTAGTGATTGTATATTTCAGAGTTAGGTATAAAAATGAACATGATGTGGTTATGTGCCATTAAGACTCCTGTGACCCAAAGTGACCCTGTGTACAGCAGCTCTGAAGCCTGCCCTGTCCTGAGCCAGTCTCAATAATCCTGACACACCACCCCCATTGCCACAGTCACTGTGTATCAATCCATCTATATCATCCAGACTCTTCCTCTCCTTAGCTGCCCCCCCCCAACCTTCCAAACATGATGTCCTTCTCCAAGGACCAGTCCCTCCTGGCCACATGGGAGCTTCAAAATCCTAGCCTCCAAGGAGAAACTTTGTTTCACCCTAACACAGACCTGTTTGTTTGGTGGTCCATGGTATGTTCACGACTTCTCCAGCACCACAATTTAAAGGCATCATTTCTTCTGTTATCATTGCCCAGCTCTCTGATGCATAGCAAGTTATTGTGAAGACCATGGCCTGGATCAGGTATACTGCACTGGGCTCGTCTCCAGATTAACATCGTTGCTTTTCAGTATTCTGAAGAGGTCCCTAACAGCAGACTTTCCCAATGCAATTCTCTTGCGTTTTTGTCTTTTGATTTCTTGATTGCTGGTGCCAAGAATGCTGATTGTGGAGCCTAGCAAGCTATAAAACAGTGTTTTTTAATTATCTGCAATTTCCAATGGAACTGAAAGCAGCGATATAGAAACATGTATATGTACTGTATATAGGGATCATGTATCTATTTCACATGTATCCTTCAAAAATGAAATTCTTAAATATATACTCCCTTGTGCTGCTGCTAATAAAACATACACAAGCCAAACCTGTCTGCCAAGTGGTTTTGAAAAATGGAATGTAATTTTACTTTTTCAGGGTGTTCTCCCCCTTACAGTTTCAGTACAACCAGGCAGTAAGTTATTTCTAATTATGTTTTGATTCGGCTTTATTTTTAAAAAGAAAGAAACAAACAAACAAACAAAAAACCCAGCCCAAACATCAAAAACGTCATAGACAAACAATATCATATGGTATTTTGGAATCTACATTTTGTTTCCCTTGATTTTCATGTTTTCATTAGGAAAGATACATACTATAATTTCTTTAATTTAAGAAATCACATGTTTTGGGGAGCTCTGGTGGCCTAGTGGCAAGGAGCTGCAACTACAATCCCAGAGGCTCATGGTTCGAATCCACCAGATGCTCTGCTGGGAAAGGAGGGACAGTCTCCTCCTGTACCAGTCAGATCTGATTTGACGGTACACTCACACAAAAATAAAAAAAAAAATTAAAAAAAAATCACTTTTTATAAGTCTTTCAAGAGATTTCAGCCTTCTCTCCACAGCAAATTTGAACATCTTGGAACTTAAGAACTAACATAAAATAATGATTTTATAAATAAGTTGACTTATATAGAATGTTTCTTAGTAATTGTAAAATACAGTGAGTATGTAAGTGACAACATTGTATTTTCTTTGCAATTTGAAAATGGGGGACAGTTACATTGTTTTTGTTCCAAAAGTGTGGTTTTGTTTTTAAAAGGATTTATTCATCCTATTTTGAGCATATTTTAACTTGTTGCCGCAAATGACAGCTATAAAGCATAGTCTAAGCATGTTTGTCAATTTAAAAGTGTGCGGCAGTGTGTTAAAGAAATACGTGTATGTTGTTGTTGTTTCCCATTGAGTCACATTCAATCCTTAGCTGACCCTCTGGCAGGTTTTCAGAGGCAGTTAACCTCACAGAAGGAGATTACCCATCCTTTTCCCTTGTGAGAAGCTTGTGGATTCTAATTGCGTGCCTTCAGGATTGCCGCACAAGTTCTTGCCACTAGGCCACTAGCGCTCCCTGATAGGCGTATACTTATGACCTTATGCTAGGTCTTTCAGAAAGAAAACTCATTCTAGGAATTTACAATGTCTTCTGCTTAAAAATATACTTATTTTGAGAAATATGTTGGTGCCCAGTCGATGCTCCTACATAGTTTTGGAGCCAGATATACTTGTACAACTAGGAATGACTTATGTATGACCTTTGGTAAGTGACTTATTTGATTCATCACTCTCATCTGGGATGATATCTATCTCTCACATTTGTTTTAAAGTGTTAAAATGAAAAAAAAAAAACCCAAACAAACCAAAATCCAAAAAACAAAACCAACACACCAAGCTTGGAGAAATTGATATCTCTGTAATGTTTGTTCTTCCATTTAGGTATGCTCAGACTCCTAAGCTTACTCAATAATATGTTTAGGAAACAATGAATTAATAAAGATTTAAAAAGAAATTTAATTCAAATACACAAATAAATCCTGTGTCTCTATTTGCAAGCCATTGCTTGATCTGTTTCCTGTTTTCTCTTTTAAAAATTGATATTGAAACTGAACACTTAAAACACAGTGTACCTATATTTAACATAAGGTTTATTTAATTAGTTGATTGTATCACTTAACAATTTTTAGAGAGAATGGTAGAAGTATGAAACCCTTTGAGTCTGAAGTGCTGCGCAGGAAGATAAACTGAATTTTGAACCTGCATCTTGTATTTCTTTTGTTCCCTTTTCATTAAAGCAAGAAGATCTCATTTATTCCAAGGCATAATGAATCCAGCAATACAGGAAATGAAACTTTAGTTTGTTCAGTAGGTTATTAAGACATTCCACAAGCCATCATCAAATATTTCCCCATTTTTATACTCATTTCTTTCACAATTGATAAATACCTGGCAATAGTTTACTGGATGAGTGTATTGGTTTTCTAAAGTACATTTGGAATATTTAATGGTTGAGTCCCCTGAGACACTTTCGCAAAGGAAACGGTCAGATAATTTAATAAAGAAATAAATAGGTAAAGAATGGAAGGAATGTTAGCATTTGGCACTAAATTCACAGTGCCACCGCTTCAAGAGCTGTAGCTCTCCATCTTCTTTTTACCAACGGCTGAGAGGTACTGTCACTAAATTATTCTTATTACATAAGAACCCTTAGTTTAGAAGGACACACCAGAATGGAGTATTTTCAAGTGGTTATTTTCTGGGGCATTCCCAACCTTCTGTTGTGTGCTGGTGAAGCAAACCCCTCTACAAAGCTGCTACAAAGTTGCGGAGAGGCGGTACTTCATCCTGATACTTCTTCCCCGGAGTCGCTACAAGGTTGCGAAGAGACCTTGCGGCTACTTGGTCGCTTCATCCCGGAGGCGCTGTTTGACACCTACCGCACCAGGAAGGCTGGAGGCGCCCAGGACTGATTATGGACCACTGATTACGCTCCTTCCGGAGAGCAGTTTAGTAGTGATCTCATAAATTTAGAGTTTGCGGCCAGTTTTTTTTCCTCTCCATTTCACAATCTGGTGGAGACTCGCTCGTTTTCCAAGACTTCCAGAGACATACCTTTGCACAGGATTTAGCGTGTGCGCATGCGCTTGACACACAGCTCCAAGAGTGGCCCTTAGGACTGCAGTTCTCAGGTTTACCCTCTTAGCACCAACCAGCAGTGAAGTTCAAAGGGCTCTTGTCTGTTGGTCTCTGGGGCAGCGCCAAGGACAATTCCCACCACTTCCCACTCCTCCCTAGGGGTCATTTGCTAGCCACTTCTTGCTAGGAAACCCTAGGAGGATAGATACCCAGGGGCGCAGCGTTCCTCCCCCAACTCTAGCTGCGAGTCAACCCACTGTTTTGGGTTTGATTTCACTGTGAGCACTGAGGCTCAGAGCCAGCAAACCCCTCAAATGCACGTATCCCAGGCTTGCTCCTGCTTCCTCCAGGGCGTGAGGGGGTCAGGTCTCTGGACTCCACTGCTCCGTTTATAGCGGTCCTTCAGCTAGGTGGGGTGGGGTGGGGTGGGAGTGATAGCCTGGCTGGGTACAGTCAGTCACCAGTGGCAGCTCGCAGGTACTGCACAATGGCGTGGTGACCCTGCTGCTCAGCCAGGTCGACAGGGAGGCGACCCCAGGCGTCTTGTACGTCCAGCCGCGCCCCATTGCGATGCAGGACCGCTAGCGTGTCCAGGAAGCCCTCCCGGGCTGCGTCGTGCACCGGCCAGGTGCGTGTGACCGGATCCTCGAAGTTTGGGTCAGCACCATGTAGTAGAAGTAGCTCTGCTACAGGAGTATTTCCCATCATCATGACCTGTGGGGACAGCGGAGTCGTTAGAGCAACTTCAAGGAGGTGGGAGTGAGACACCATCCCTAGCTCTCCAGGATTCCAGCGGCCACTAGAAAGGGGAAGAAGTTGTTGTTGTTATGTACTGTGGAGTCAGTCACCTGGGACTCATAGGGATCCTATGTACAACAGCCCTAAACCCTGCTCTGTGCTGTGCCAACCTCACTGTCTTAGACAAACCTACCCCGTTATCCCAGTCACTGAATCACTCCACCTGATAGAGGGTCTACCTCTCCTGTGCTGTCCCTCTGCCCTCCCAAGCAAGATGCCCTCTCCAAGGACTAGTCTCGTTGCAACATGTCCAAAGTATGTCAGACTAAGCCTCAGAATCCTTGCCTCCAAGGAGCACTCTGCTTTAACCCTCTCCAAGATGAAATGTGCAAGGAGCTGGAGTCAGAAAATCAAAAGGGCCCAACTTACTTACCATTTCTTAAGCTCAGAGAACTGAAGAACAAATTCAGACTTAAAGTTGCTATACTTAAGGATGCATTGGCAGAATATTAAATGATCCAGGAAGTATTAAAAGTTGATGGAAAGAGTTTACAGAGTCACTGTACCAAAAGGAATTGGCAGACACAGAGGAATTTCATGAAACAACTTATGAGCAAGAGCCTATAGTGATGAAGGAAGAAATTCAAGCTGCTTTGAAGGAATTGGCAAAAAAAATAAGGCCCCAGGAATTGATGGTATACCAACTGACATATTTCAGCTAACAGATATTGCCCTAGATTTGCTCACCAAGTTGTGTCAAGAAATCTGGAGGACAGCCACTTGGCCAACTGACTAGAAGAGATCTCTATTTGTTCTCATTCCAAAAGTTTATAATGTACCCAACCAATCAATGCTGTTTGGTGCTGCCAGGTTGATTACCTCATGGTGACCCTGTGGACTGAATCCTGCCCCATCCTCTCAATCTAACACACATGAGCCTATTGATTGCCCCAGTTGCTGTGTCAGTCCTCACCAAGGGGCTTCTCTCCTCCGCTGACCTGCCACCTTTTCAACAAATACTAAGGCCATTCCCGCCCCCCGCCCAGCTATCCTCATTAAAACAGGCATCGCTCTATCTCACAGGCAGTGTGGCCACTGTGCCATTCTCCCTCTGTCCTCCAACAGCTACTGGAGCCGCAGACCTTCTCTGGAGAAAAGTCTCTTTGTCACGGAGTAGCTGTGGGTTCCAACTGCAGACTTTCTGGTCCCTGAAGCCATCACCAGAACTTAATTGAATTCTACTTTAGTCTCCAAATATGGAGACACAAGAAGGAGCTGGTGACAGAAGTCCTTATTGGGGTGTGTGTGTAAATTTGCAGGTACTTGGAAAGCCATTGTTACACGTTAAGTTTAAGTGCCTTTTAAAAGTTGTGATTTGAGGCCAGAGCAACCCATCTTTGCGAAGGCTCTGTGCGCAACTGGGCCCACAGGCACCTGGAATGAGCCCCCTGCTGCCAACATGCCCAAGAGGAAGGGCCAAAGGGGTGATGAAGGAGTAGCCCAAGAGGAGATCAGGAGGCTGCCAGCTAAGCCACCTGCAAAAGTGGAAATGAAGCCCAGAAAGGCTGCAGGGATGGAGAAATCTTCTGACAAAAAAGTGCTAACAAAAGGGAAAAGGGGAGCAAAGGGAAAACAGGCTGAAGTGGCCAACCAAGAAACTAAAGATTTACCTGCAGAAAATGGAGAAACTAAAAATGAAGAGAAATCCAGCCTCTGATGAAGCAGGAGAAAAAGAAGCCAAGTCTGATTAATATTTGTCCACTATGTCTTATCAGTGGTCCCTGTATCTCCTTTCTTGTACAATCCAGAGGAATACTTTCATCAACTATTTTGTAAATTCAAGTATTTTTTAGTAGCTCTAGAAATATTTTTAAGAAGAAGGAAATCCCACTTCATCCCATTTTTAAGTGTAAATGCTTTTTTATTTTTTGGCACAACCAGAACATGTGGGATGTTAAAATTGTGGGGGGGCTTTGGATGTCAGTGTAACATTCCATGGGGAAAGGGGACAGTTTTTATATCCCATAACAACACATAGCACACTTAATGACAATTTGGAGTCATAGTCACACATTTATGACTTGAACACTTTTAAGTCTATTTTCCATGTTTTTTAGATACATAAGTTGGAACATTGTTTAGCAGAATTTCTTCTTAAACATAACCACTCCCTCATGGCTTTCTGCCTGTCAGAACTGTGTGGGTTCTGTAGCATCTTTGGCCTTGGTAGTATAGTTTTCCTAATAACTTTGTTATGTGATGTGAACGGTTGAAAATTTGAATGGATAGTTTGTGAGAGAGTAAATTGTAAATTAGTGGGATTTAATGATGTGACAGTTTATCAGTTTATCAACAATTGAAGATATTGTTACTTATTTTCTTTATGAAAACTTTCCTCCAGATTTAAAGCTGGAAGGTCACCGGAATTTAGACAAGAATTGTAACTACATGGCTTTTTTAGATTTTTGGTACATGCATTAAGAATTGTATACAGGTTGTTCATAATATCTCTGTAGTGGTCCTTAAAACAACCAATAAAATATAAATCATGAAAGAAAAAAAAAACAGTTGGGATTTGACTCAAGTTGTACAAAGCAAATTAGTTTTTCCTTCAACCGTTCATCCACATTTCATTGACTAATATTAATTTCAGTGCCCTCCATGTGATCCACTTTGCCCACTTCTAGAATCTGGATTTCTGTTAGCCCTTCTCTGAGGCTCTGGTGGCCTCGTCCACAGGCAGTTGGGTGGCTAACACACAGGCAGCATCTCTTGCCTCTCGCCTCCCGGGAATGCAGGAGCTGCTCTGCCTTACTCTTAACTCGCTGAAGGGTTGGTTATTGGTTGGTTCCCACGCCAACTCAGTAAGTGTGAGTTTTCAAATTAATCCTTCTATATCCTGCCCATCTTCCCTTTCTGTAGTGAAACTGTTGATCGTAGCTTATTTGACAGTGCTTTCCACCTATCTTAATATGTGCCCTTTATCTATTTGGAAGGGGGTTTTGGCGACTTATTGGGAAAGAGTTGTGCTGCCAATCCAAAAGGACTCCAGCAGTTTACGCCCGCCCGGGACAGTCTCCTCCCATGCGATTTCCTGCCTCTGAAAACTTGACTGCAGGAGGGGTCTGTCAGCTCTGCATCCGTACTCAAAGGTACAAAACAACAACAATCTAGTTGGTAATTTTCACTCTCACCTTTTTTATCCCTGGTAATCATCCAACAATGATGATACACTTTAAAAATGTTTATTTCCTTTGCTCGCCTTTTTCTTTTGTAATGAAGGTCTGAAAGTATTTACTAGACAAGAAACTGAAACTTCTTAGAAGTTGATAGAATATTAAAACTAAACTGAATTTAAAGAGTTGTACATCCACTGTTCCCTTCTCATGGAGATTCTCCTGTAGGCTTTTCCTTATTTCATATTCAGAAACCAATTGTAGTTTAATAATCTGAACCAAACTTGAAGGTAGAGAGGAAAACATGTCATTTATAATCTCACAAAATGATGAGAGGAGTTGGTTTTAGTAAGCAGATTTTAAGTTAATGGTATAGCTGAAGTTTAGTGTGACTATACTTAACATATCATGTAAATGTATAATTTAATATACCACTATAGCTATAATGTACACTTTGATTAGAGTTTTAGGTTAAAGAGTAAATATTTTGCTGTATATGAAAAAAAGAGCTTGGATATTGCCCATAAAATTAGAACAAGGCATGGCTTAGAAATTCTTTTGCAGAATTCTATAGCATTCATTTGTGTACATACATTATACAAGAATTCTTTTATTTTAATTGAACTATAAAAGCAATTTGTTGATAAAATGTAAAAATTGAAGTGGGGTTTTTTTTTGTGTTTTTTTTGTTCCTTGTGGGTTAATATGCTTTAAAATGTACCATTTGTCAGAAAGACAAATCTATAATTTTTGTTTCGTGTCTATTAGAAAACACATTTGGTCCTTTAAAAATTATATGATTTAGAATTTCTACTAGTGATGTAAAGGAGCCTATATTTAGAGAAAATGAAATTGGCTTTTTCAATCTCAGAAGATGGCTTACAACTTTAGAAAACCAAAACATGATGTTTTAAAAAAATCACTTATAAAATATTTTTGTGACCTTTAAACAGTCCTTTATTTATTATTTTGATTTTTGAAGAATTGCAATGCATTCAAAAGGAATGAATATCCATTTCTTTAAAAATCTACATTGTTGATAAAACGTCTTAATAGTAGCTTACCTCTGAAAGGCAGTGGTGAAGTACTGAGTATGAAACATTACTGTTAATAGTAATATACAAAAGTATTAGCTTAGATTTTAATGGAACCTAAAAGCGCTAATTAAAGTGGAAAGCTAAGCCCTTGATGCGGAGACTAAGCACTTCAGGATTAAACAACCCAGGAGGAAAGTGAAAGGAAAGATTATGCGTAGTTTTATAGATTGAGGTTCTCAGTCCCAATCAACTCCAGGGCTAAGGGTAGATTAATAAAGGTGACATTAATGATTAAACATATAGAATAAAAAGTATTTTATGAATTAAGAGGCTCATTACTTATGAAGACCTTTCAACACTAAAAAACTATTAGTTTCCCCCTGAATTTTTTTCAACCCAAGAATGCTGTATGCTAATTCACCCCATATTTATGAAAATACATTTTTTTGGAAGTAGGAGTGACATCCACTTCCTTAATAACATGCCTCCAGAAACTCTATGAACTTTGATAAATATCTATAGTTGTAGAGGGGCCTTTTGTTCATAGGGTCGCTATGAGTTGTGCTCGACTCCAAGGGAGTCAACAATAACAACTATATATATATATAATCTCTATCTACATATATATATAATCTCTATCTACATATATATATGTAATCTCTCTATCTACATATATATATGTAATCTCTCTACATATATATATGTAATCTCTCTATCTACATATATATGATCTCTCTATCTACATACATATATATCTATATATCTCTTATGTAACCCTCAAGAGACATTGCTAATAAAGGAAATGTACTGTAACCCTCAAGAGACATTGCTAATAAAGGAAATGTACTATGGCTGAGGATTCCCAACTTATTCCTTTGTATTCAGTTCTCTATGAGGAAAGAGAACAAAAGGATTTCAAAGGGAGACTAAATAAAAAGTCCACGGCGAATAATATTTTTGAAGTGCTATGATCGTGCAGAATTTCTTAAATCGAATCCAGATTGTGGAATCTATACATTACATATCTTTGTCGTTGAGAGTAGACAGACAAAACAAAACGGTACCCCTCCCCGTTTCCTTATTCCCTTCTCCCCTTTCTTTCCCCAAATGAACACATTTCTTGCATCTCTGATCTTACAGCAGAGCAAATATCGCGTCTCTTTTTTGTCAACTACCAGGGGGACAAATCAGACTCGGTGTTTTTAAAAATATTTCTTTAGGATTGTTGCTTTGTGGAAACCTGTTTTAACTCCGGAGCTCCAGACCTTCAGGAAAAGGCTTATGACAGGTCTGTGTTGGCGGCTGTCAAGTTTCCCAGCCCCGCAGCCCCGGAGCCTGGGAGCCAGCGCTCGCTCGCCCCCTGCCGGCCGGGCCGCGGGCCCCGCAGGTACCTGGATCGGGCGCCGCCCGAAGCGGTTCACTTGGTTGGGATCCGCGCCGCCTTCCAGGAGCTGCCGCACCGTCTCCACTTGTCCCCGCGCCGCGGCGTTGGCCAGGTCCGCACCGCCGCCTCCCACCATGCTCTTGTCGTCTTCGCGCATTCCGGCCACTCTCAGAGGCGCGCGGGCAGAATACTCCACCGCTGGCCCCTTCGTTCCTCCCTGTCCACCCCGCTCCAGCGCGCCCTCCTGCCGCCGGGAGAGCTGAGCAGTGTCAGTCGTCTCCCGCCCTCCTCCTGCGGCTTGGGCAGCCGGCAGCTAGCTAAGCGCACGCTGCTGGCCGGCCCCCGGGAGAGGGCACCGTGAGCGGCCGCAGCTTGAGCGAAAAGCCGCCCCGACTGCAGTGCGAGCGTGCCAGGCGTCCGCAGCGAACCGCCGCCGGCCGGCTCTCGGGAGTGCAGAGCCAGCGGGAGTGAAGTCCCAGGCTGGGCAGCAGCCCGGCTCGCGCTCGCCCCGCCCCCTCAGGCCACGCCCCCTGCTGGCCGGCCCTCGCTGGCCCGGCGTCTGGGCTGACGTCACAGCGGACCAGCGTGGTGGGGGATGGGGAGGGAGGCCCGCCGGGCGGCACTGGCACGCATGCGCACACGCTTGCGCGCCACCCATCTAGGAACGCGGAAAGTGCCGCTCGCTCCTTTTCTCCCAGAACCGAGAGGCTGGATTTTTGGAAAGGTTGACCCGCTGCACTCAGCTCTTAATCCCCAGAAGGCGGAGCAGAGGACTCTATTCCTATCAGCTCAACAGCAGCTGGTTTCACTGTTGTACCTTATGTAATTAGCATCAGAGGGAAATGCATTTAAAGAATGCTAAGGTGTCCGAAAGTGACAGTTCTGCACTTGCCGTGCAGGTTAAATCCATCCCGTCAGGACTTGACACTCACAAGGTTCACAACATGCATCAATCTTAGCAATTTTCTTGTGGGATATGTTTTCCTAGTTGAATCTGTCAACCAGGAGAACAGTGGAAAAATCCCGAGAATCTTGTTTTGCTGTGCTTTTTACTCTTTCTTTACATCTTTGAACTACAGGTTAAAAACCAACAAAACTTGTTGCCATGGAATGAATTCATATGTTACAGAATAGAAACTGAGGAGGATCTGATGTGTTGGATCAAGGACTGCAGTCTCCCAATATAGATTGAAACAGCACCAAGATGACAAAAATTCTCACCACAGGGCCAATTGGCAGCACCATGATAGATGGAGAAGAGATTGAGGTTGTTAACAAGTTCAGCTTGCTCGGCTCCACAATCAATATTCTTGATACCATCAGTCAAGAAATCAAAAGACAAAGTTCATTGGGAAAACATGCCATCAGAGATCTCTCTAGAGTGCTACAGAGGAAGGATGTCAGCATAGAGACTAAGGCCTAGTCCAGGCCGTGCTCTTTGTAATTAATTGCTATGCATCAGAAAGCTGAACAGTAATTAAGGATGACAGAAAAAGAATCAATGCTATTGAGTTGTGGTGCTGGAGAGTATTGAACATACTATAGAACGCTAAGAGAACAAACAGGTTTGTCCTAGAGTGGGTGAAACCAAATAGCTCTTTGGAGGCAAGGATATTTGAAGCTCAGTCTCATACTTTGGACATGTTGCCGGGAGGGACAGGTCTTTGGAGAAAGCCATCATGCTCAGAAGGATGGAGGGACAGCGCAGGAGAGGAAGACCCTGGATGAGATGGATTGGCACAGTAGTAGGCAATGGAGGTGGGAGTATGTGAGGCAGTGAGATTGGCTTAGGATAGGATAGCGTTCAGAGCTATCATGCATAGGGTTGCTATGAGTTGCAGACAACTTGATGGCACATAACAGAGAAGGGAGTTCTGGTGGTGTAGTGCTAAGAAGCTGCCTTGCAGACCCAAAGGCCTGAGATTCAAATCTCCCAGCTACTTCATGGGAAATGGAGGGTAGTTTTCTCCCATGCAACTTACTGCCTCTGAAAATCCTCTGGAGGGTTAACTGTGGGTCAGTTTTGACTGATGGCACACAACAATAGCAATCTTTAAGGAAGAAGATGGCCAGGCAACATCTTGTTGTTGTTATGTGCTGTCAAGTCACCCACAACTCATAGCGATCCTATGTACAACATCTCTGAACCCTGCCCTATCCTGAGCCAGTCTTACTGACTTCAATACACATACACCCTCTCCCCCTCACACCTAACCTTCTCTGAAGAGGTCCCTGACAGCAGATTTTCAGTGCAGTTCTTCTTTTGATTTCCTGACTGCTGGTGCCAAGAGTGCTGATTGTGGTTCCAAGGAAGCTGAAGTTGTTATCAACCTCAATCTCTTCTCCATCTATCGTGGTGCTGCCAGTTGGTCCAGTGGTGAGAATCTTTGTCTTCTTTTTTTTTTATTATTATTATTAAATTTTATTAGTTTCAATGAACATTCACAGGGATTCTGGGCTTTCACTCCTTCATTGCCGCACCATTCTCTCCACCCTCCTCCCCAGTTTGTTCTTCTTCCCCACCATCTGAATGTCTGTTTTAATTGTCCAATTGCCACAGTGCTTGTCAAAGTCAGTTCTGATTAATCTCCTTTGTCGGTGTGTCCTTTGCCATTCCCTATCACTCCTCCCTGAGAGAGACTTCACCCTGATTCATAAGGAAAAGGGGATGGTGTATTCTCTTAGCTACTTCCTGCTGAAAAGGGATGCTGTGGGTTTCAGGGTGAAGATCTTCTCTCACTACTCTAAAGGGCCCCTTTGGCAGTAGGAAACACATAGACTATTATGGAGATTGATTTTGGAATTTAGATGCACTGTTATTAATTGTGCTTGGCCGTACATGTTCATATCCTTGAAGATGTATCATGGGGGTGTTGCAACCTAGAAGACACAAATTTGACTAACAAGTTATAAGTACATGAGTCAAAAATTATGGAAAAGTAAAAGAAAAGATTCTTAAGGATTCTTTCATTGTTTTACAAACCCTCCCCCAGGTTCCCTCCACCATGTAGCCCTCGCTCTAGACTCCTGTGATGACAGAAGTACCTAGTCGTATATCTCTTTTAAACAGTTTTCTCCCTCCTCTGTTTCAGTGCAGTATACATTATTGAACCCATCTTACTCAGTCTCTCCCCAACCCCAAGGACAGTCCCATTCTACAACAGTGGCATCATGTAATATTTGTCCTTTTGTGACCGAGATATTTCACTCAGCATAATGTTCTCCAGAGTCAACCATTTTGAATAATATTGCATGAGTTCCTTGTTTTTTAATGCAGCATAGTATTCCATTGTGCGAATATACCACAGCTTCTCTAGCCATTCGTTTGTTGATGGGCACTTAGGTTGTTTCCAACTCCTTGCTATTGTGAACAAAGCTGCAATAAACATGGGTGTGCATATATCTGCTTGGATGCCAGCTATGGTCTCTTCAGGGTATATTCCCAGTAGTGGAATTGCTGGGTCAAATGGTATCTCTATTTGCAACTTTTTGAGAAAGCGCCATACTGCTTTCCATCTTTGTCTTCTTGATGTTGAGCTTCAATCCATGTTGAAGACTACAGTCCTTGACCTTCTGTAGCAAGTGCTTCAGGTCTGCCTCAGTTTCAAGAAAACAAGTTTGTGTCATCTGCATAACGTAGGTTGTGGATGAGTCTTCCTCCAATCCTGATGCCACATTTCTCATAGAGCCCAGCCTCCTGAATGATCTGTTCTGCATACAGATTGTATATTATTACCTAACTTGGGAGGAACTGGAGAGCATTATACTGAGTGAACTCGGTCCCACAAGGATAAATATTGTATAAAACCATTATTGTAGAGTGAGTATAAGGATCCAGGAGGGGTGGGAGAGGCTGGAGCAGAGGGATATGGATGTGCAGAGGGAGGGGGATTAATCACTGGGTTGTACAATTTGATGGGGATGGTGAGGAAAATTGAAAGAATTTTTTCGAATTTGTATTTGAGTTTTGTAAATAAACTAGTAGAAGGAAAAAAAAAGATATTGAAGGTCGCAACCTGGCACAGAAATGATTTGAAAAACTTACCCTTCTCATCAGTGGTTATTTTTTCATTATAATTATGATATACATCTTTCATTAGCACTTTATTTGAATCCACCCTGATGAGTTTTAGGAGCTCTGGTGGCATGGTGGTTAAGTGCTGGGCTGGTGACACAAAGGCTGGTGTTTGAACTCACAGAAGAAAGGGGAGACAGTCTGGTAAAGATGTCAGACTTGGGACCCTGTGGCAGCAGGTCTATAAAATAATCAATTGTAGGGACAATGGGTTTGAGTTTTGGTCAGCAAGTATTTGATTTTTATTTGTAATGAGTAATAAAGGAAATGCATGTGAGCAATAAAGGAAATTTATGTGGTAATAATGGAACATAATAAAATAAAGGTGTGGTGCTGGGCCTGTCATTAAACAGGCTGAACCTGTCATTATACCTCCTCTGAAGATTTAAAGACCTAGTGCATGTTTTTTCTTTCTTGTTAGTCTTCTAAGATGAGTTTCAGTGAACCCTGTTCATTGCTTTGAAGATTTAACAAAATTGTAACTAATGCTATATTCTAGTAAGAAGTGAATTAAAAAAATTATTAATCTGTTGCCTGAAGAAGACTGAGGAACTACATGAGAGCAGATTTTTCTTAAAATCAAACTATTATTTGTAAAGTTCTTTTGATTCAGAAGACTGAAGAAGACAAGTAAACAGAGGCTTAAAGAGAGGCTCGGCAACGGGTTACATTCTCATGAACAAGAGACTTGGCATGATTTCCCCCCCACCCCACTGGCTATCTTAGCTCAATTTCCCCTCCCTCTCGTCCCCTGTAGAATGACGAAAGAGGCCTTTTCTTTAAAGACAGTGGGAATCATGGAAGTGAAGATTAGTGCTGAAGATCTGAACCAGCTTCAGCCGGCCGACCCCTGTCTTCTTCACAAGGTAGAGAGGAAGCAGCTGTAGGAAAAAATTTTTCTCTTTCATCCAACCTCCATTTTTTAGTTTTCACCTGAGTTTTCTAGTTTATCACTCTTAGGTGACATTCTTTTTTTTTTTAAAGAGCATTTTAAGGGCGCTCTGCTGGTGGCAAGAAGCTGCACTGCGATTCCAGAGGCACGCAGTTCAAATCCACCAGATGCTGTGCTGGAAAAGGAGGGGCAGTCTCTGCCTTTATCAGTCAGATCCGATTTGATGGTGTATACACACACACACACACACACACACACATATGCTGGGGGGAAGGGAGGGAGGGAGGAGGGAGAGGGGAGAGAGAGGGTGTGAGTGTTATTTTATAGACTTTGTTTTTTCAGAGATGTTTTATGTTTGTGGAACAATTGAACAGCAAGTTCAGAATTTCATTCGTCCGTCTCCCTGCCCCCAGTTTTACCTGGCTTACCGTGGTGGGTGGGTACATTTGTTGTAGTTTATGAGCCCATGTTGTTGTTTACCATACAGTTGGAGCCGACTCATAGTTGCCCCTCCAGTGGGTTTTCAGAGGCAGTTAATCTCATGGGAAGACATTGCCCATCTTTCTTCCATGGAGCAGCTGGTGGATTCGAACTGCAAGCCTTTGGGATTGCTGTGCTCTTTCTTCCCACTAGGACACCAGAGCTCACCAATTACCCACAATGGTAACTAAAATGAATATAGTAAAGGTCATAGTTTCCCCT
The DNA here is from genome assembly GCF_000299155.1 of Elephantulus edwardii. NCBI lineage: Eukaryota > Metazoa > Chordata > Mammalia > Macroscelidea > Macroscelididae > Elephantulus > Elephantulus edwardii. The sequence continues at coordinate 10,370,652 of NW_006399764.1, read as the reverse complement.
GGGAGTCCTGGTGGTGTGGTTCTCAGGAAAGTGTGCTGATAACCCCAAAGTGGCAAGTCTCTCTGTTGGTTTAAATCCACCATTGACTCTTTGAGAGAAAGATATCTCTTCCCATGCTATTTACAGCCTCTGAAAACCTGTTGGTGGCTGAGCTGAGTCAGTTCTGACCTGATGGCAATGAGTTTCCTTGTGAATATGGTTTATATTAGGGCTCACTCTTTATGTTGTACCATTCTGTTGATGAATGCATACTGTTACCTTGTTGTTGGTGGTTGTTATGTGCCATTGTGTCACCTGCAACTCATAGTGACCCTATGTATTTTATCTCTGAAACCTACGCTTTTCTGAACTAATCTCATCATCTCCAACATACCTAACCCCATTTCTCCAGTCACAGAGCCAATCCATCTCCTCCTGGGTCTTCCTCTCCTGCTCTGTCCCTTCACCCTTCCAAGCATGATGTCCCTTTCCAAGGACTAGTCCCTCCTGGCTGTGTGCCCAAAATATGTGAGACAGAGATTAAAAATCCTTGCCTCCAGGGAGCAGCATGGCTTCACCCTCTCCAGGACTGACCTGATTGTTATCCTGGCAGTCAACGGTGTGCTCAAGATTCTTCTCCAGCACCACAACTGAAAGGCATCTATCCTTTTTTCTAGCATCCTTAGTAATTGTCCAGCTCTCGGATGTATAGCAAATAATTGCAAAGACTGTGGCCTGGATCAAGTACAGCGTAGTCTTCAGACTAACATTATTGCTCTGTCCCTGACATCAGACTTCCCCAATGCAGTTCACCTTTTGGTTTCCTGACTGCTGGTGTCAAGAGTGTTGATTGTGGAACCAAGCAAGAGGAAGTTCTCAACAATCTCAACCTCTTCTCCATCCATCAAGAAGATGCCAGTCAGCCTAGTGGTGAGAATCTTTGTTTTCTTGATTTTGAGCTTCAATCCATATTGAAGACTACAGGCCTTGACCTTCTGAAGCATACACCTCATGTCCTATTCAGTTTCAGCAAGCAAAGTTGTGTCATCTGTATAACACAGGTTGTTGATGAATCTTCCTCCAGTCTTGATGCCACATTCTTCTTATAGAGCCTAGCCTCCTGAATTCTCTGTTCTGCATATAGATTGTAAGCTGTGTAGATAGCAGCATGCCTCCCTGATGTACACCTGTACTGATTTTGAACCATGCAGTGTTTCCTTGCTCTGTTCTGACGACTGCTTCCTGGTCCAAGTATAGGTTTCGCATTAGCATAATTAAGTGTTCCGGGATCCCCATCCTTCTCAGGGTTAGCCACAGTTTGTTCTGACCCACACAGTCAACTATGCCTTTGCATAGTCAACAAAATGTAGACATTCCTCTGATACTCTCTGCGTTCAGCCAAGATCCATCTAACGTTGGGTATTATGTCCCTAGTGCCATGGCCTCTTCTAAACCCGGCCTGGACATCTGGCACGTCTCTACTAACGTTATCATGTAGAATAATAATTTGAAAAATATTATAACTCCAAGTATTCATCCTTCTTTGCCTCCTCCAAAGCCCCTGACAACCCATGCTCTTTTTAGTGGCATCCTGGTTTTCTTTTTCCAACATTTTTAGATCAACGTGGTATGCAGCCTCTTCATCTTGCAGTATGCATTTGCGGTGCCTCCGTGACTTTTCATGACTTGATAGCTCATTTACTTTGGTCCCTAGATAATACATTGCTCTATAGACGCACCACAGATTGCTTAGCCGTGCGTTGAAGGGCATCTTAGGCTGCAGTAACATTCTCGTGCATATTTTCAAGTCATTTGGATTAGTAACCACGAGTGTCAGTGCTGGGTTGTGTAAGACATGCTGCTAAGTTATTCTCAAAAGTGGCTGTAACATCTTTTGGTTCTATTTCAACTAGAAATTGTCTTTTTATTTGTTGATGACTACCCCATTCCTTTTCTGGCCAATGCAATCTACATCTGGGTAATAAGCGTGGCACTTTTGACATAGTTCCTGTACCAGTGGGCTCATGCATGTGAGACATCATGAGGAGGGTGCAGGACAGGGCAAGGGTCCACTCTGTTGTTCACTAGAGTGGTAGTTAAGAGTATCTCACACCCACACCCACACACACACCCATGAGGATATTCTATATTTATATTTATACATATTGCAAATACATCCATGTATGTGCAGGAGAACATAGGACAAAGTTGTGAGAATGTCCTGGCAATAACCAAGATCTGGAGGGAAAGTCCCCTGGGCTTGGGGACTTGGGACCTTAACTGATTGATACAGCAGAGTTCACAATGTTTTTCGTCTTATACATAATGACATAGTCATCAAAGGTTGGAAATGACCATCCTGCCTGGATCCAAGAGGCATAAAGGAAATCAAGGACACAAGGAAATGATTAGTCCCAAGGCCTCACTGACCACTGTATCTCAGTCTTTACTGCCCTCAGGCAGGGAGAACTCAGTGGGGCTTGGCTGTCACTACAGAGTGCTACTTGGCGTCACTATACAAGGTTCTGAAAATGTGGAAGAAAAATGTGAAACAAAACTCCAAACACAAAACCATAAAAAGACCAGGCCTGCTCTTGACTAATAGAACTCCTAAGACTCCAGCCCATATGTACCTTTCCAGTCTGAGCCTATTTCTGAGTCGTTCTCCTTTTTTATTTTTAACAAAAATTTTTAAATTACATGTTTTTATTGGCTTGCATAAAAATAATCCATATACATTATGTTTCATATATATACATTTTCGACAATCTGTCGTTTACATTATATTTCGTTCATGTATATTGTGATTCTCTTAACTGGTAGGCAAAGCCACAATGTCTGAAATACAGGTACTATTTGGGGTTGATTTGGAAGCTGAAGAGGGGATTGTGTGTATGTGAGAATGTGTGTGTGTGTGTGTGTGTTTGTTTTTGAAGAGGACTTAGTAAAGGGAGGTGAACAAGGCAAGGAGAAGCCCGTGAAGATAATATCAGAATCCTTTAGGAGTCAGATGTGGGTTTGATTAAGCGAGCTCAGTGGAAGGAGCGTTGGGCAGGAGCTTCTGAATGATGTGTGTTGGCTAGCACCAAGGACAGCGCTTCCCTGCCGTGCGTGCCTGGTGGTCCTAACCAGCTCCGCACTGGGAATTCTAGCGGAACCTTATAATTTGATCTCCCAAAGCCCTTTCTCCCTCAAAATGGAAAAGAAACCATGTGTAAGCTTAATGGACATTTTTACAAAACTAATTTACTCCGTTTCATTATATTAACAAAATATCTAATATTCTCTACGTAAAGAATAGGAAATATTCTCTATATTTAAAAGAAAAAATGAGGAATCACACTTATCTACTTGTCGCTTGTCTTCTTTCTTTCTGTACTTATTCCTTCATTTAACACCCCTAAACCCGTGAGGCAGCTCTGGTGGCCTGTTGGTAAAAAACTATTGCAACAATACCAAAGGTACACAGTTCAAATCCACCACCTGCTCTGTGGAAGAAGGATGAACAATCTCCTCCAGTGAGATTAGCTGCCTCTGAAAACCCACTGGAGGGTCAGCTATGGATCGGTTCTGACTAGATGGCACACAACAACGACAACAGAACCCTGAGGAAATATGTATTAACCCTCTACCTTTGTATTGATTCTGACTCCTGGTTATTCTCTATCACATTTTGGAGGCTGTATACGTTCACAGGAGAGTTCTGATGGTATAGTACCTAGAGAATCATGCTGATAACCCGGAGACCACACCCCTGGCAGCCACACTCCACCGGTGGCTCTTGGGAGAAAGATGAACAATCTCCTCTCATGTGATTTACAGGCTTGGGACCCCCGCGAGAATCAGCTATGAATCACTTTCGACTCTCGCTGACAGTGAGTTGTTAAATATATTATCCTCACAGAAGGAGACTGTTTCTTGTGGAAAGTCTGGTCAGTTGGAACCATTGACAAATCCAAACAGAAAGCACAATTCCATGAAGGCTCCCTAAGAGTGTTATTGTCACCGTTTCACAGATAGTACAAAAGATCAGAAAAGTGAAGTAACTTACACACTCGCTAATCATTGCTGGAGGCAAAGTCTAACCCGTGACTTCAGACCTTTTGCCTTTTTCAGTAGTGCTCTCAGCAGCTGTTGTAGTAGGCTTACCTAGGAAAAAAGGAACAATACCCTGGTTTATACTGGATTTTCAGTCTACACTGTGTTTTCCAGATGGCTTAGCTCACAGCACACCTTTACTAGACTTTAGAGATGTCATTTCATGCATAACACAATAGTGCATTTGTCTTGTGCAATAGAATGAGATAATGAAACTTTTTACCTCACCCTGAAACCCATCTGTCTCTAGGGTAAGACACAGCCTGCTGTTAATACCTGACATGTATTTTAGGAGATGATGTGAACACGAACATAATGAGCAGCTAGATCTTGGAATTGTCACAGTCAGGACTTTTAACAGGATGGAAAATTTCTCTATGAGGAGAGCTGGAGGAGTGAGTGAACAGGTAAAGTTGCACAGACATATGGAGGTGAAATAGAAGCAAAAAGTGTCCATTCCAGTCTCGTCTCTAATACAGATTACCAGCAATAGCTATGTTTTCATTCTTAGTTGGTAAAACTATATATGAACTCACTGGAAATGTGAATAAAAGAAACTAAGTGGCTAGCAAGAGTAGGGAAGCAACCAGGGCCTTGTTTGTTTGCTTCCTCATATAACTGGACTTAAGAGAATTGTGAAAGAAGGAAAATTGAATTATTGGGGGACTTTTTCAAACTGATTCATCCCTCCTAGGAAGTTTGCTTCTCTTCATTTCCTCAGTTTAGGGTCATTGACTCAGGATCCACGTCTTATCCTTTCTCTCCTCTCCATCTGTTTCTTAAGTACATTTGTTGTTGTTGTTGTTAAGTGCCATCAAGTTGTAGATGACTCATAGTGACCTTAAGAATGAAAGACCTGAACACTTGTATAACTTTCATCATTTCTCCATAGAGTTTATGGAGGCAAGCTTTTTTGAAAGTGGATGCCACTCACGCTTCCAGGCTTGTTTGAATCAGTGAGCTCCACAAAACACTGTCCGCCATGGGTAACCATTATCGCATTTAACACATCAGTGTCACAGTGTTTAGCCTCACAGCAACCATGAGTTACCTCTGTACAGCAAATGGACTGGCCAGTGCTATACCACTTAGAAGAATGTGTCTTGTGAAGATTAATTCTTTTCAAACTCTAACTCATTATTGATCAGAACTAACTCAAAGCTGATCATCTAGCAGGTTTTCAGAGGCTGTAAATCACACAACAAGTGATTGCCCATCTTTCTTCTCTGGAACTCACCCATTGGTTCTGATCTGAGCCTGTAAAGGTTACAGTCTGGAAAACCACATACGGTGGTAGTCGGGCAATGAAACATACAGTCAGAATTGCTATGATCTGGAAGAACATGATCAAGACTTACATGCAACACAGTTTCTTGGTTCAGAGAATTATGTATCTTTTCACTGTGTGAATGGCTAGATGTTTATTAAAAATGATACATCAGCCTTTTTTCTTCCCTTTAGGTCAACACATCTTTCTTATAATCAAAAAGGACCATAAAGAGACGGGTGGAATCACTAAGATGATGGTCTTTTTTCAGCCCTTACACCTGGAACAAAACTCACCCACTGGGGCTCAGCTTTTAGCCAAACAACAGCCAGGCCTATAAGGTGAACAAGACAGAATAATAAGCCAGAGAAGAGCCTCACAGAGTGCTACACTCTTTGAAAAAGCATCGATTTAAAGGATGCATGGGTGGTGCTGACCCTCAGCACTCTGGTTTGGCACAGTGGCTGACACAGTGGTCTCAAACACGTCAGTGATTTTGAAGACGGCACAGGATCAGAAAGTGTTTCGTTTTGTTGTTGATAGGGTCACTAGGAGTTGAAACTAACTGAATGGCAACAGCAAAAACAACAACAACAACAACAACAACAACAACAAGGCTTCTGTCATAGAATCCTGTCTATAATAGGAACTACAAACAATTTCTCTGTTTTCCAGAAATTCTCTTAAAAGAAGCATACCTAAATGATTCACTTAATTTATCCTGCTGAGATATCAGTGTATATTTGTTCACTGAAATAAATTTTAAAAGAAAGACACTTTTACAGATAAATGAGCAGGAGTGTCATCCACTTCCTAAACTACGTGCCTCTGGAAACGCTTTGAACTTTGATAAATGTCGAAAGTTGTAGGGGGGCTTCAGGCCTTTTGTTCATAGAAAAACTTGATTATTTTGCTCATGCAAAACCTGTACTTGGACCAGGAAGCAGTTTTCAGAACAGAGCAAGGAAACCCTGCATGGTTCAAAATCAGGAAAGGAATGAGTCAGGGATATTTTCTGTCTCCATAACTTATCAGTCTGTATGTGGAACACTTCATTCATAAGACTGAGTAGTACGGAAGGCAATCAGCACCACCACCACCACCACCACCACCACCAACGTTGTATGCAAAGCAGTGCTCAGTCAGTAACAAGACTTTACATACTGCAGAAATGACTCACGTGGAGGCTAGATATAGTGAATAACACCGTAATCTGGGAACCTGCGATTTTTTGGTGGAATCAAAGTACCTATCCAGACTTTTCATTTTCAGGGGCTTGGGTTGCCTTGTATTAATGTTAAGACCTAGGTGGATGCTGTTATGTGTTGTCAAGCAACTCTACAAACAACATATTTGAGCTCTGTCCCGTGCCATCCTCACCATCTCTGACTCACTCAAGTTCATTGCTGCCGTCACTATGTTCATTTACCTGGTGTAGCGTCTTCCTCTCCTTTGACCTAGTGTATTGTAAATTGAAAATCAGGAAGAGGGAGATGGACGAAAATATTTTCTCAAAGTTAAAATGATTCTTAGGAGTTGAATTTTTTGAAGACTTAGGTAAAAAAAGGTCAAAGAATTGAGAATCTAAATTTTTCTTAATTTCTCTTTGAACATTATTACTTAGCATAAAATGAATATATAGTTTGCCCTTTTCTCAGTAGTGTCTTAATTGAATAATAAATATTTAATATTAATTATTAGGAATGATTTGTATATTTGTTAGAGAGCATTGTTTTCCCCCTGTTGTTGTTTACTGTTGAGCCAGAACCGACCCACAGCTGACCCTCTGGCCGGTTTTCAGAGGCAGTTAATCTCATGGGAGGAGATTGCCCATTTTTCTCCTGTGGAGCAGCTGGTGGTGAATTCAAACCAAGTGTCTTTGGGATTGCAGTCCAGCTTCTTATCCCTAGCCTGTCAGAACTCCCTTGAGATTTTGAATTAAATCCACTGGTGGTTTCGAGGTGAGGAGTTGCACTGTCAAAGCGAGGGAACCACGTGTTTGAAATCACCAGCTGCTCTGTGGGAGAAACATGGGCATTATCCTCCTGTGTGATGAACAGCCTCTGAAAACCTGCTGGAGGGTCAGCTTTGGGTGGCTTCTGACTTGATAGTATGTAACAACAACTGCAACAACAATAACAACAACATGCAAATATAGTGATTTAGAAATAATTTCTAATTTTAGGAATTTTCTATGTTTAAAAAATACCTATGTGAACACACATATGCGTAAACATGCAGATCTCAGTAGAAGAACTCAACTTCAATATTTGATGAATCTAATATAATATGGGACTACAGTCTAATATACTGGAACTTTCATTTTCATGAACCATTGTGAATTGTACCGGAAGCATTTCCCTCTGTCTGAAATAGTTACTCTGAAGTATATCCAGTAGCATGACACACTCTATTGATAAACAACTGACTTTTGCACTGATGACACAGCTACATGTTTGCAACTTCAAGTTCTTGCTTGAGTGGCCTGCACTTTACTCTCACCATTTCCATTTACTCTCCAACCTTCTATAATCTGACTTTTACTCAGAATCTGAGTAACCTGTTGCCAAGGAATTCAATGACTTTATTTTTGGAATTCCTGATGAGCTCAGAGTTCATCTCCTAAGTTTCTTCTTTGCAGCTTTGGACCCTGATGACCTCTTTTTTTGTGTGACTTTCTTGCTGTTCGTGACACCAATTTTCATATATTATTGATGATATCTGTCCTATATGTGATAGAGGTAACACAAATATATTTACACCATCCCTAGAAGTGTATTCTTCAAGCTCACTTATATGTTTAACAATAACAAAAGGACAGTTCATTGTGTAGAGTTATATGTTGTATGGCTAACTGGAAGGCCATTAATTCCAAGCCACTTCACTGCTTCTTGGGATAAAAACGAGCTTCTCTTTTTCTGCTAAAATTTACAGTTTGGGAAAGCTGGCAGAGGGTTGCCATGAGTTATAATCAACTTGACAGTAGGGGATTTAGGTGGGTTTTTTTTTTTAAGGAGGGAATACCATATTTTCATTTGTTGTTGTTAGGTGCTGTCTGGTGAAGCACAACTCATAACGACCCTATGAACAGCCAGCCTGAACCCTGCCCTGTCCTGTGCCATCCTCATTATCTCTGAGACAGTGCAGCCCATTGCCGAAGTCACCGTGTCAGTCCACCACATTGGGGTCTTTCTTCTTTTTCACTCACCTTCCATTTTTCCAAGCGTGATGTCCTTCTCCAAGGAATAGTCTCACCTAGATGAAAATTCCTATATTTTCAGTAGTACTATTAAAATATGTAGCATTGTGATTAAGTTGGAGATTGTTGTTGTGTACCGTTGAGCTGGGACTGACTGATGGTTGCCCCTCCAGCAGGTTACCATATTATTTTTGTGTGAATTCTTTCTTCTTCTTTAGTCTTGCTCACTATTGTGAATGTAGCATAGATTTTCATTGCTCTAGTTAGTAAGATGGTCTCTCGTTGTTGTGATATGTATCTCTCTGAGGGCTAATGAGGGAACTCTTGTGGTAAGGAGTTAACACTGGTTTCAATTCAACACCGCTCGATGGGAAGAGGATGGGCAGTTATCTCCCATGTGGCTTATAGCCTGTGAAAACTCACTGGAGGGTCAGCTATGAATCAGTTCCAACTTGATAGCACAGAATAACAAAAGATACAGATAACAAAGATAAATACCACTACACATGTACACACTGAAGAAAAAACAAAACCAAAGAACAGCATACACAATTTCTGCCTATATGTTACTTAGATGCTAGCAGGGACACCAATTTCTGCTGTAAAATTAACTACATTATAGGAATAAGACTCAAGACATTATTTTTTTACTGAATATCATTCATACTTTGTCATCAAATAGAAAAAGTCTGGATTCTCCATATCATGTTTAAAATAACTTGTCCGTGGATGAATCAGTGATCAAAGAATTTCTCCAGTAATCAGAGACTGATTGCAATTTATTTATCTCAGAGAAACCTTGAGTTGTGTTTCAAAAACCAAATTTAATATCACAATTAAGGCAATGTTCTGTGTTTGTATTATTATCTTTTAAAATTTTGTTAGTGTTAAGAATATGTACAGCAAAACATATACAAGTTCCACAATTTCTACAAGTACAGTTCAGAATGACTGGAACAGCACATCAACAGAGAATTGCCAGAACTACTAGCTGGGTTTAGAAGGGGTGGTGGTACTAGGGATTTTGTACCTAATGTTAGATGGATCTTGCCTGAAAGCAGAGAGTCTAAGAGAAATGTCTGTCTGTGTTTCATTAACTATTGAAAGGTGTTTGACTGTGTGGATCACAAGAAATTGTGGCTAATTCTGAGAAGAATGGGAATCCCAGAACACTTGATTGTGCTTATGTGAAATCTATACTTGGACCACGGGGCAGTCATCAGAACAGAACAAGGAGACATTGCATGGTTTAAAATTGGGAAGGGTGGCAAGCACTGGTGGCCTTGTGGCAAGAAGCTGCAACTGCAAGCTCAGAGGTGCACAGTTCAAATCCACCAGATGCTCTGCTGGAGAAGGAGGAACAATCTCCTGTACTGGTCAGATCTGATTTGATGGTACACACACACACACACACACACACACACATAATGAAATAAAAAAAATTGGGAAGGGTGTACCCCAGGGGTGTGTTCTATCTCCATACCTTTTCAATCTACATGTGGAACAGATTATCTGGGAGCCTGGGCTCTATGAGGAGAAATGTGGCATCAGGGTTGGAGGAAGATTCATCAACTATCTGCGTTATGCAGATGATACAATCCTGCTCGCCAAAACTGATGGGGACATGAAGTCCTTGCTGCAGAAGGTCAAGGACTGCAACCTTCAATATGGATTAAAGCTCAACATCAAGAAAACAAAGATTCTCACCACTAGGCTTATTGGCAGCATGATGATAGATGATGAAGAGACTGAGATTGTTAACAGCTTCAGTTTGCTTGGTTCCACATTCAACACTCTTGGTACCAGAAGCCAGGAAGTGAAAAGACTAATTGTATTGGAAAAGTCTGCTGTCAGGGACGTCTGTAGAGCAGCAATGTCATTTTGGTGACTAAGGAGTACCTGATTCAGGCCATGTTCTTTGAAACTACTTGCTATGCGTTAGAAAACTGTATAATGACTAGTAATGACAGGAGAATTGATGCCTTTGAGCTGTGGTGCTGGAGAAGAGTATTGAATATACCATAGACGGCTAGGAGAAAAAAACAGCTTGATGCTAGAGAAAGTGAAACCAGCCTGGTCCTTAGAGGCTAGGATTCTGAGGCTTCATCTGATATACTTTGGGCATGTTGCAAGGAGGGACCAGTCCTTGGAGAGGGATTTCATGTTTGGGAGGGTGGAGGGACAGTGCAGGAAAGGAAGATTCTTGATGAGATGGATTGATTCAGTGACTGGGATAATGTTGTGTGTTGGAGACAATAAGATTGGCAATGGATAGACCATGGTTTAAGGGCTGCCATACATAGGGTTGCTATGAATCACAGCGATGTGACAGCACATAACACCAACATTATATTAAATTATTACTTGAGCGCTGTTGTTATGTGTCATCCAGTTGGTTGTGACTCTCTGTACAACAGATCACAGCGCTTGCCTGGTCTGTGTAACCCTCACCACCCCCCTGTGCTAGCCCATTGCTGCAGTCACTCTGTCAGTCCATCTTGTTGGGGGTCTTCCTCTCCTTTCCTGACCCTCCACCTTTCCAAGCACAATGTCTCCTCCTCGGGGTTTGCCCACCCTGATAACGTGCCTGAAGTGTGTGAGACCAGAGCACGCTGGCTGCCCTACTCATTTAGTAATGCTAGGAGTTAAGGGTATGAACCAAGACATAGTTGAAGGTTTTTTAAGTTTTGAGTTTTGTCAAAAGCTGAAACCTAGTATCATTATGAGGCAGTTTTAGGATTTTATATTTGACACACTAGTCACAGATTGATTGGTCATACTACTAGACAGAGTTAAAGTTTCAAAACACATTAAAATCAAAAGTTAAATAACATCATAATCAAACTGTGTACAATTTTAGGATTTTTAATTTGGCACCTCAGCAGAGATGTCCTTGCTTCCACGGTCTCTACTAAATCCAACTTGTAGTTTTGGCAGCTGTCAATGTGCTGTTGTAGCTGTTTATGGATAATCTTCAACATTATTTTGTTTGCATGTGATAGTAATGATATTGTTTGATAATTTCCACATTCTGTTGGATTCCCCTTCTTAGGAATGGGAACAAATATGGATCTCTTCCTGTCAGTCAGTCAAGCAACTGTCCTCCAAATTTCCTGGCTTTGACTTATGAGCACAGATGGAGGATCATTTCAGTGCCTTAAAGTGCCTATACTTCACCTGTTCATCCCATTCCACTTTCTCAGATTCTAGCAACCATTGCTTTTTCTACAATCTCTAGTTTTGCTTTCTCCAGAATATCATACAGTTAGAATAATATAGTCTCTCTATAGCTTTATCAGACTAACTTCACTCTAAATTCTTTTCACTTAGCAATGGACTTTTAAATATCTTTCAGTTCTCTTCATAATGTGACAGCTCTTTTTTTTTTTAAATTTGTGAATGTACCAGTGTCTGTTAATCCACTCATCTATGGAAGGGCATCCTGGTTGCATCCAATCTTGGGAAAACTGTTATAAAGATAAACAATTGTGTGCAAGTTTTTATGTGGACATAGCTTGATTAGAGTATACTCAGTTTTTAAAGAGACTGCCAGACGTTTTCTAAAGAAGGTGCACATCTGGCATTCCCCCCAGTAATGAATGTTTCAGTTCCTCTATATCCTTACCACTGTTTAGTCTTGTCAGTGTTTAAGATTTCAGCTGTTTTCATAGATTAATCAACTAACTAACTAAAAAAAATACTCCTCATTGCTGTTGAGTTGGAACTGGCTCACAGCTGCTGTTCAGTTCAAACAGACTTGAATTTCCATTGGGTTTGCAAGTCTGTAATGGACTTGAACTTCCATTGGGTTTGCAAGTCTGTAAGGTACAAAAGAAGACAGTGCCTATCTTTCTTGCAGCAGCTGCTGGATTTGAACCACCTGCGAGGCTCAGGTTTGGGTTAGCAGCCTAGTTCCCTATGGACTAAGCTACCAAAGCTCAGGAGCTTTCTTGTTGTTGTTATGTGCCCTCATAGCAACCCTATAAGTAATAGATCTGATTCTGCCATGTCGTATCCTGTCCTATCCTCCCCGTCTCTGATACACTTGAGCCCGTGGTTACAGCTACCATGCTAATACATCTCTGACCTTCTACCGTTTCAAGCATGATGTCCTTTTCCAAGGACTAGCCCCTCCGAACCACATGCCCAAGATAAATAGAGGTATCTTATTGTGTTTTAATCTGCAGTTCCCTGATGGCGTGTGATAATGTGAATCTTTTCACGTGCTCATTTGCCATCTGAATATTTGGTGAAGTGTTCAGATCTATTGTCTGCTTTTTAATTGAGTTTGTGATACATTTTGTGTTAACATGTGGGACCACTGCAGAAATCTGTGCCATGATAACCCTGAGTTCCTTGAGAATATCCAACACCTTCCGTTGTCATGATACAAGTAAATGATTCAAGTAGAATATAATAATATGCAACACGTAATAACAGTATAGCCACACAGCTGTACTTCTCTTGAAGTTCACTTAATTATAATACAATAACATGGGAATAAATAAATAGTCATATTTTACCAAATGAACTTTCTCTCCCATGTGCTTGCTTTGGGATAATTTGAATACTCATGAACATTTAAATAAAACTCAGTGAAGAGAAGAAGTTTTCCTTTCTGGAGGAATGACAATAGATGCAGAATAAATCCTAGAATCAGAAAAATCACCATATGGTGCCTTTCAGAGGATGACGAAACTGTAAACTGAAGACTGTGGTTGAGGAACAGAATAATCCTATACTCTCACCTCACAGATTAGTGATTTTAAAAGGAAAATACTCTTTTAAAAGGAGAACTCTGGCTCCAGCAAAGGAGAAAGCCTGGTCAGTAGGAGGCTCATCTAAGTGGAATTTTTTATTTACATCCAGTCACAAACAACCAGGGAGGTGGCCTGACAAATCCAGCCTACCAGATGATGGGCTGGACCAGTAGCAGGACCCCTCCAAGGACTCTGAGGAAGAGAGGATGCTGGCGGCTGTCCTGAGCCTCACCTCCTGTCTCAGGCTCCGCCTGCACAGCTCCCCTTGTGGTAGTCACTGGTAGTGCACACCTGAGGCCTGCAAGCCCTGCTGAGCGTGGTGGCTGGTGAAGGTTCACCTTTCAGGGCTTTGTGGAAAGAAAAGAGCAATTAGAAATGTCTCATGTTAAAAAAAGAAAAAGAAAAAAAAGAGAAAAAGAAAGAAAGAAAAGAAATGCCTCTTCCAAGGTGCTTTATAGGAATTATTTCAATGACTCATTTTCTTATATTTACTTATAATTTTTCATTTTCATACATTGATTTCTGGCATATTTTTTTAAATTTTTAAAAAATTTTTTTATTATTTTTGTGTGCGTGTACCATCAAATCAGATCTGACTGGTACAGGAGGAGATTGTTCCTCCTTCCCCGGCTGGCATTTTTTTTTAACCAAGTATTTGTTCTAATGAATATCTGAACATTGTGATATTGCTGTTGAGTACCATTGATTCAGAATTGACTTAAGGTTGACCCTCCAAAGGGTTTTCAGAGGCATTTTATTTGCATAGGAGGAGATTGCCCATCTTTCTCCCATGGAGCAGCTCATGAATTGGAACTATGTACCTTTGGGATGGCAGTGCAGTTCCTTACCACTAGGCCACCCGAGCTCCCTATTGTGATACTGTTGTTGTTTGTTGTGTGCCATCGAGTGGGAACCGATCCATAGCTGACCCGCTAACAGGTTTTCAGAGGCAGTAAAATGTCACAGGAGATTGCCCATCCTTCTCCAGCAAAGCAGTTGGTGGATTAAAAGCATGTGTCTGTGGGATTGCAAATCAGCTGCTTGCCACTAGGCCACAAAAACATCATATTATTCAAATAGGTAAGAACTTACTTTCTGCTGGAAAATGTATGTGAGTATTCTGAGGATGTTGTAGGTGCGGTTGGGTCAGCTGTAGTTCACAGCAACCCCATGAAGGACAGGTCTGACCCACGCCTGACCTGCACCTACCCTCGCTATCTCTGCCATGCTTGAGCCCTTTGTTAGAGTCACTGTGTTAAGCTACCTTGTTGAAGGTCTTCCTCTTTTTCTCAGACCTTCTACCTTTCCCAGCCTGATTTCCCTTCCTATATGATATACACGTACTTTCTGCAATCTTTTGGATTCTAATTTCCACTCATTACTGAGCTATAACTTTAGCAATATGTTTCTTGAAATAGAGTTTCAGGCTTAGTTCAAGAATCTCTCATCTGAACAGAGCAAGGGAACACTGCATGGGTTAAAATAAAGAAAAGTGTGCAGTAAGGCAGTATCATTTCTATCTAGTCAGTCTGAATGCTGACAAATAATTCAAGAGAACGGACTTTATGAAGGATGATGTGGCTGGATTGGAGGAAGAACAATTATATGCAAACAAATAAAAAAATTGACGACCATCAAATCAATTCTGATTCATAACAGCCCTCCATGTGTTTCTGAATCTGTAAATCCTTACTAAAGGAAACGGCTTATCTTTACCCTTTGGAGCAGCTGGTAGAGTGGAGGAAGACTCAGCAACAGCCTGCATTATGCAGATGAACCAACTTTGCTTGCCAAAATCAAAGGGGACTTGGAAAGCCTGCTGCAGAAGATCAAAGGACCATGGCCTTTAAGATGGACTACATCTCAGCATCAATAAGACAAATATCCTCATGACTGGATCAATAGGAAACATCAAGATAGATCAAGAGAAGGTTGAAGTTGTCAATGGTTTCATTTTTTTTGGATCCACAAGAAATACCTTTAGCTCTAACAGCCAAGAAATCAAAAGACATACTGCATCAGGTAAACCTGCTGCCAAGGACTTCTTTAAGGTGTTAAGGGGCAGTGATGTCGGTTTAAAGACAGAGGTGCATCTGACCCAAGTCATGGTTTGATCAATTGCTTGCTATGCATCTGAAAGTTGGACAGTGACTATGGATGATAGAAGAGGAATTGATGCCGTCGAGTTACAATGTTGCAGTAGAGTAGTGAATATCCTGTGGACTGCCAAAAGAACAAACAGATATATTTTGGAGAAAGTGTGCTCTGTGGAGGCAAAGATGGTACCGCATCATCTTACATATTTTGGGCATGTTGTTATGAGGAGCTGCTGCTTGGAAAAGGTCACCATGCTTGGAAAGGTGGAGGGTCAGCAGAAGAGATGAAGTCCCTCACTGAGGTGGGTTGACACAGTGACCATAACAATGGGCTCAAGTATATGTGAGATGATGAGGATGGCACAGAAAAGGGCAAGGTTCACATTTTTAAAGTTTTGTTGCTAGGGTTGCTGTGAGTCGAAGTTGACTTGACAGCATCCAACAACCACCGCGCCACCACCATGGTCATGGAGCCTGGTGGTACATTGTACTCCATGTTGGGCTGCTAAGCAAAAGTGCTAGTTGGAAACCCAGCAATGGCTGAGAGGGAGCAAGGTGGTCAGTCCTCTTCTGTAAAGATTTACAGCCCCAGTACGGGGTCACTGATAAAATAAACTCATGGGTTTGATTTTTGGCTAATGTAAAGCTTGAAGCTTTTTTAAAGAAATATATATGTGTGTGTGTGTGTGTGTGTGTGTGTGTGTGTATTTGTTGTTGTTGTTGATTGCCACTGAGTTGAGCACGACTCATAGCGACTCCATGAATAAAAGGCCTGAAGCCTATCTATAACTGTTGTCCTTTATCAAAGTTCATAGAGTTTCTAGAGGCATGTTGTTTAAGAAGTGGATGCCATTCCTGCTTCCCAATCAATCTCTGTCTGTCTGTCTGTCTTTCTATCTATCATCTATATATTATATTTGGAATATCTAATTTCAGTCAAAATCCATACAACAGACTGAGTGAAAAAAAGTAAAAGAGATCTATCTATATCTATCATCTATCTATCTATCTATCTATCTATCTATCTATCTATCTATCTATCATCTATCTATTTATCTATCTATCTATCATCTTTCTCTCTCTTTCTATTATTATCTAGTATCTATCTATCTATCTATCTATCTATCTATCTATCTATCTATCTATCTATCTATCTCTGTCTCTCTATCTCTCTGTTTGGAATACCTAATTTCAGTCAAAATCCATAAAACAGACTGATGGAAAGAAAAGTACAAAAGAGTTCTTTTCTAGAGGATAGATTTAGCTTTGCTGTTAAACAGTTTAGTAGATGTTTGGATAGTGTACGTCTCTTACTTGTAGAGGCCTCCTAAGAGGGCTGTAATCAGGGGAAGTGGTTAGCAGAGTAGCCAACTCCTCTTCCTGGGAGGAGCCTTCAGAAGTTCAGCTTGAACTTCATCTTTCTGTTTGCACCTTTGGGGGTCAGTAGGGTGAGCGAATTTTGGTTAGAAAGCAGTTGCTTCTTTTGTTTTAGTCGCTTTGCATGTCCTATCTATTTGGCAATAATAATTAATTCTCTGACTTTAAGTATCAAATACTATTGATGTATTTGTCTACATTCCAGAGGAACAAAATATTGCAAAGTTTCATTATTAAATGAAAGCTGTGGTCAAGACCAGATGTGGGAAGAGTGAGCAGAATTTTAGTCTTATAAAATCAGAGTAGAATTTGTACAGGCTTTGGAGTCATGTAGATGAGTTTAAATTGTAGCTCTGCTACTTATTTCTTGGGTAAGTGTAGCCAAAATCTTTTAACTTCTTTACATTTGCTCTACTGGTTACAGGATACACTCAGTTGTGTACTTAAACAAGAGTCACAGAACTTATATTATCAAACAGGATCTCATGCATTTGTGGAGTATTTGGTATTTTATACAGTCATTTATTTCTATGCCATTTTCACATTATTTGACATATTTTAGCACCATCTGTTGTATTGGGACAGCACAGGAGAGGAAGCCATTGGATGAGAAGGACGGCCTCAGGGACTGGGGTAATGGGAGAAGGTGTATCAGAGACAGTGAGGTTGGCTCAAGACAGAGCAAGGTTTAGAGCTGTTGTTCATAGGTTGCTATGAGTCGCAAGTGATTCAGTGGCACATAGAAACAACATCATATTATTGTCTTCAGATTGGTTCACCTTTTATCTCCAACTTCATATGAATCACATGTTAAAGAATATTTTCTATAAACTCATGTATTTGCTGTTCAACTTGTTTTTGTAGTGTACTTGAATACAAGGACCTTAAAAATTTCTGATGAAGTCCAGGTGCTACATATATATACACACATCTTTAGTACCTCTGGTGCTGTGTCATTGCACTTTGCATTATTTTCCTTTATCCTCACACTGGTTATGTGAGGTAATATGCAAATTATGTGAGCATTATTATCCCCATTTACAAGATGGTAAAACAGGTATATGGATAAAATCTCATGGCCAGCAAATTGCCAGTATTAGTCTTGGTACCCAGGCTTTCTCTATGGATACCCATGATCTTACTGTAACAATTCCTGTCAGGAATGCAAAACTGGTCCTGACCATTTTGTTGTGATTTGTATAGAGGACAGACAAAAATGTGGGAACCATTTTTACCGTATTGAACAGAACCAGCTGAAATGGACAGAAAGTCTCCAAGTTGTGGTTAGTTACCGCTAAGAAGGTTCCCAGTCATCTCTGCCTCCTGGTATTCATAATCTATGCAAGCCTTTCCACTTGAATAACTCACTTCCCTTTGAGTGTAATAGAATAGGACAACCTTGAGGTGATGTCCCTTCCTGATGAGATTACAAAAGATGGCAAAAGGTGACTGCACCTTGCCCAAAGAATCTCCTTCTGGCTTTATTTACTGAACACCCTATGGAAAAGTCCCTCATGGCAGCTTCCAGCCAACAACCAGAAATGGGCAGAGACTCTCATTTCAACATCCTCCACTGAAATGAATCCTGCCAGCCATCGTATGTATTGGCTTGGAGGAAGATCCTGCAGCAGCCAAGCCTTCAGACGAGACCTTAGCCCCAGCAGAAACCTTTACTGCAGCTCTGTGAGACACTCAAGCAGAGGACTCAGCTAAACTATTCCCCAAGACTTATCCACAAGAATTAGATCATATATGTGTGTGGTTTTAAGCTGTTAAATTTGAGGGGTGACTTGTTACAGATAAAGCCCTCAGGAGTTATTTTCAGGAGCGGTTCAGTGGGGGTGAAACCCTAGTGTCTAGGCACTTGGAGTTCTAGCGGCTGCGGCATCTGGTACTGGCCGCGTCGTCTCACTCCCTTATCCTCCCGTTCTCCTCCTTCCCTCTCTTTGCTGTCCTCTCTTTTGCTTTTCTCTATGCACTTAATTAACAGAGCAACTAGAAGCTCAAAGTCAATAGCAAAACAAAACTCCTGTACCTACGAAACCTTATTGTCTATACTTTGTATCTCTTAGACCCCGGTGTGGGCTGTTTATCTATAAGAGATGCTTGATTCAGCTTTGACCAATGCAGTTGTTGGGTCATTGTGTTGAACCACTGCATTGTTTTCTATACTGTTCTGAGCTTCTGTTTTTCTACTTCAAGGAGTAGAAGTGTTATTTTAAAGGCCTTTTGTGCTCATATTTCCTTCTCTCTCTTCTTGTGCAGGAAATTGGGCATCTGTGATTTCTAGCATGGATTGACTGCTATCACTGACTGGAATATGACAATTCTTTGCCATGTAAGTACTCCCTCTATAAAGTGAAAAACATCGAGCATAAGGGAATAGCACACACTGACTTCTTCTAGTTCTCCCATCCACCGCAAGACTTGAAAAAAAATCATTTTAGTAGTGAGGAGTGCGTGCTTCTGTCTCACGTATACGAATGGATGGAGTGACGCATGAACCTTTCCAAGTAAGTCTGTCTGTGCAAAGCCTTGAGAATAGTCTGAAGCAAGCTCTTTGGTAAGTGTAGAAAGGGCCAGGAAGTACAGGGATGGAGAGGGTGAGGGCAGACATGTGGACAAATTTGAATCACAAATCCATGAGTGCTACCAAAATGAAATAATAACACTCCTACACACACACACACACACACACACACACACACACACAAACACACACACACGAGTCATACTGTAAAAACTTTTAACAAGTGCTGGCAGGTCAGATGGCTGACTTACCCCGAAACCTGTCTCTCCAATAAAAACCTGCTAATTAAAAACAAGGTTGTCCACTCACTAAGCACAGCATATAATGACAATTATATGCAGTCAGTTGGAGACCTGATTAGAAAGTTAAAAGTTCACTTTCTCAGGTGAAAATTCTTTCCTTCTAAAGTATGTCACCAGGAGGTTACCGTTTATACATGAACCACACAGTGCTACCATTTCTGCCTTCATCTCCTACTCATGTTAGTCCAAGACCGGGCGATGCGGTTTTACCTGTTTTTGTTAAGAACAATATTAGGAGTTGGCATATTGAAGGGGTACGTACTATGATCCTGATACTTTGTTAGAGACTAAAGTGCTCTCATTTCATTCCAGGGAGCTAACAGAGAAAGGGGAGAGTCCATGAAAGGGGAGAGGTTCATTCCAGGGAACAATTAGTTGTATTTTACGGATGATGCAACTAAAAAATCAGAGTTTCCTAAGTTATTCAAGTTGTTGTAAGTGGCCCAGACCAGTTTCCTAAGTTACTCATGTTGTTACTCATGTAAGTGGTCAAGGCAGGACTGGAACCTGAGTCTGCTTGACTTCTTACAATATGTTCTATCTATTGAACATGCAGGACTTGATGGTAAAGGGTGTGACACTGATTACTAAGTGGAGACCAGTTAAAGGGATACCCTTGTGCCCTTGTACCAAAGCCCAGTGAACCCAGGCTGAAAAGGGTGAGGAAATGTTTTTCTCTGTTGCTGCCTATTTCACTTGGGGTGAATCACCAAGGCTTGTTGGATTCTATTTTTTTTTAATTGAGAAAATGAATCGTCTCAATTGGTTACTGTATAAAGTGCCTTCTGTATGAATATTCTCTCAGTCTGTAAATTTATGCACCAGGCTAACAAGCCTAAGGGAACTGAATCCTGAGACTTGACCTGTCCGTCTTAGGGACAGGCTCCTTATGGCACAGGCTGCCAGAGCCTGAAAATGGAAGGGGCGCTCCTGTCTTGGAGCCAAGAGCTATGCTTTCATGGACTCTCCCCTTTCTCTCTTAGTTCCCTAGCTTTGATGAGATGTCTTGTGAGACTCCAAAGTGGGAGAAATGGTAGAGGAAGGACTGCGAAGGAGGTGAAAGCATTCGTCAATATAGTTCAGATTCTAGTTTCTAAAACACAAATAACATTTCCTCATCTCCATTTTTAAGAGGAAGAAGAAAGCTCTTAGGAATTGGCAGAATGGCTTATGGCTTAGAGAGTCTGTTGACCAAAAAAAAAAAAAAGGATTTCAGTGGCCTCCTCCTGTTTTCTTGAAGTATAACGATTCTCTCAAAGCCCCAAATCCTTGTACTCACACTACAGTTTGGGTATTGGTAAGCCTTTTCTGTACAAGTGTAGGTAATAAATTGTTTTTACTTTGTGCAGATGGTCTCTGTCACAGCCATGCTCAGTGCTGCTGGGTAGACTGTGACTCACAGTGACCTGTAACTGCTGCTGTCAAGTTCATGCCTGCTCGTATTGACCTTCCGTCACGTCTCAGTACATCTTTACCTGAAGAGACTGCACACGTTTCTCCCTCAGAGTCGCTGGTGGGTCCACAACAATGATACTCACATCAGTTGTGCACTCTAGGACTAGGAAAACTCCCCGGTGGGGTTCCCGAGACTCTAAGCTAGATGGATACAGACTGCTGCACTTTCTCCCGTTGAGCCACTGGCTGGATCAAAGCGCAGAGGGTAGCAGCTCCACCAGGGCGCCTCCAAAGTCGACATAGACAATATGTAAATGAAAGAATTTACAAAAATAGACAAAGGGATTGATTTCACCATGCTGTAGTTTACTGACCTCTGATATAATAGAGTGGGACCCTAGCTGAGCTGCGAATGGAAAGCCAGTGTTTGAATCTGGCAGACACCCCACAGGACAGAGGGGCCATCTCCTTCCATGAAGCCTTGCAGCCTTGGAAGCTCAATGATGAGGGGAAGGGGTTGCTCTCAGGCAGAACTGACTGGAGAGTGGTGGGTTTGGTTTGGGATAGTGGAAAAGAGTTCAGTAAGAGCCACTTCAGCTGGGCTTCCTTGAGCAAGATGCTTCATTTCCACTTGCTTCAGTTTCCTTAAGGAGTCCTGGTGGTGTAGTGCATGACATGTTGCACTACTAATCAGGAGGTTGGGGGTTTGAATCCACAAGTTTCTCTGAGGGAGAAAGATGAGCAATCTCCTCCCATAAATACGTAAACTCTCATTGCTGCCAAGACAGAACCAACCAACTCGTGCCTGACCCTCCAGTACGTTTCTGAGGCTGTAACTCACACGAGAAGGGGTTGTCCATCTTTTTCCCTGGGAGAGGCTAATGGGTTCGCGTTTCTGGAGAAGCTTGGCCTTGGTGGGGCTGGCATTGCAGCTCCCTGTGGTCTAGACTGTCAGAGATCCATTATAAAGACCTACAACCTTGGAAACCTGGTGGATGGTTGCTGAGTTCTATTCAATTCCCTGAGGGTGGGTTTTGGATAGTTTCCTTATTTATGAAATGGTGATGGTAAGACTTGCTTCATAAGACTATTAGGAGGATGCAAAATGCTTAGTATCTCAAAGGCGCTTAAGAAATGGCAGCTATGATGGTGGTGATGATGATGATGAATGGGCACTCAGAGTTCTGAGAACAGACTCAGACACACTGGTGATCATGGCTCACAAGACCAGCCAGTGCTTTGTTCAGCTGTACATAAGGCTGCCATGTGTCAGCATCCAGAATCGACTTGATAACGGCTAACAGCAACATCAACGTAATCGGTCCTCTACCATTGCACTAGCATTTCAGTTTAATATAATGTTAGATTATAGATCAGCTGATGTATTTAAATGAGCCAGAAAGTGCTGTTGAGGGCACTGGAAGATGTTTCACCACAGAAGCGTCTTCCACCAGACCTAGGACAATATTTCAAGATTGCTGACGCCTGCTTCATGCTTACTGAGCGAGCAATATTCTCTTAGGTTTTCCAATTCCTTTACAAAAGAATTGCATAGACACAGGAGTATATGTTTGCTTTACTTCTTTATTTTCCTTGTTGAGTAATCATGCATATGTTGATTGGCATCAACCATGGCTCTCACCTATCCCCATGGCAATAGGCTTCTATTGCCATGAATGCAGACCAGCCCTGGAGGCCTGGGAGGGTGAGGCAAGTCTGGGTGTGTCAGACTTCTGCTCTGGTGCCAGGTGGGGGCTGGAAGCACCTGTTCTGTTTGTGTAGTGTTGGCACCACAGTAATGGTGTTTTCTCGTTGTATTTACTTAGTTTTCTCTGTGAAAGGTCGCTGGCTGATTTGAGATGCTATCCTGGGCCCCACATCCTGAAGGCCTCATTGGCTTCCTTTAGTCTCATTTCTAGAGGTGACTTAAGGAAGCATAATTTTGGTTCAGAGAAGATGGACTGTCTTTATACATATCCCCAGGAGAGAGGACCAGATTACATCTGAGGACCCTGAGCCACTGTAGCCATGAACGTATTAAAAAAGAAAATTTCCACTAAAGGAGAAAATGAGACCAGTCACAACAAAGCAGAAACCACAGAGCAGGCCCTGGGTTGTTGGCTTCCAGTGAGTGTAAGTGTATCAGTTAGCAGGCGGCTTTGAACTCCTCACTTTTGGAGGACATGGTTAGTTTGTCCTTTTTTTTTTGTTTTTGTTTAACCTCTCTCCTCCCCTCTCCTTTCTCATGATGAAGAATGAAGACAGAGAAGAGTAGATCTACCTTGGGCTGGCTAGGGCAGAAAATCCCTGTAATAAGAAAATTTGGGTCAAAATTTTAAAATTCTAAAGTGATAATGGGCTTGATAGTATTAGACCAAAGGCATCAATTGATCTTCCTTATTCACCAACTTTCACAAACATATGAAGCAATTAAAAAATGCAATGGCTTGAGTCAGGCACACCTTAGTCTTTAAACTGACTTCTTTACTCTTTAGTTCTTTAAAGAGGCCCTTTGAAGATATTTACAAAGTCTTTTGATTAATTTTTTTAAAAAAGCAGGATTTCAGGTTTTCTTCCTGTAGAGCCAGTAGGCAGGTTTGAACCACGTGTTTTGAGCGAGAGGCCAAGTGCTTACCCATAGTGCCAACTGCTGTTTTTGTTGTGCGCCATCAAGTCTGAACTGAACCTCCAGTGGGTTTATAGAAGTAGTAAGTGTCTTTTGATTTCTTTTTTTTTTTTTTTTGTCTTTTGATTTCTTAACTGCTGCTTTTATGGGTGTTGACTGTGGAGCCAAGTGAAATGATGTTCTTCACAACTTCCACCTTTTCTCCGTTTATCGTGATGTTGCCTGTTAGTCCAGTTGTGAATATTTTTGTTTTCTTGATATTGAGGTGTAATCTATACTCAAGGTTATTGTCTTTGGGCTTTAGAAAGTGCTTCAAGTCCTCTTTGCTTTTAGTAAGCAACTTGTAGTTTATGAATGGATATTTAGTTTTTTTATTTTACTTAGAAAAGGTTTATACTTGCCTCTCTATGACAAAATTAGGAATTACACTTCCTTTTAAATAATGGTCCGCTTAACTTCTTGTACACCTTTGAGAATGATCTTTCAAAAATAAGCTTACATTTCTTTTGAAGTGGCATTATAGCATATTTATCTATCTTGGGCCTTTTTGTGTGACTAAGCGGCATCAGAGACCTAGAAGTATAGGTTTAATTTGAAATCCAACAAAAATCCATAATGTAGTTGGACTTTGGTCAGAAAATTAGCTATTAGCCTAGCTGAGGGATGGACTTGAAAGTGAGCACTCCTCTATTCAACATCAATGTGCCCATTTGGTCCTATCTCGTTTCTTTCTCTTCCTCTGACTCCCCCCATTTCTCTGGGGGCAGGGACAGGGTGTTATTCACCTTTGTATTTATTGCTTAAAGTTCCTATGTTGGGACCTGGTCCTGAGTAATTGCTCAATAAATGTACATTAGGAATAATTATACATAAGCCAGAAGTTCACAAGAAGTTTGGATTCTTGTGTCTCAACAATTGATTTTCAGGGTGGTGGGGTTTTCTTTTTTTTAATAAAGAAGAAGTATGGTTGTTTGGTTTTTTTTTTACATATACTGTAGTTTAAAGTATAATTTAAGAACTATCATAAAACAACAGAGTCCTCTGTTTTCCAGTGTTAATTCACATACTTATTGCTAGCCATGTCTCAGTTCTGGGTGACTCTTTTAGCCTGGCATGTTTTGGCAAGAAAGGACTCTTCACCTGGTTTGCCTAATCTGCATTGGCTTCTAGTTTCAACAAGAATTGTTTACACACACTTAATTTTAGCTCTTGGGCTATACCATGTCATTGTTCTTTTTTTACTTATCTCCTCCCTTTGCTTTTGGAAACAGGACCGGCATCTTCAATTCTTGTTGATTCTGTTTGATGTGCTCCTAGGTTAAGTTTGCTTTTGCTCTTTAGCTTTCTGAAACTCTAAGATATTTTCCAGTAGTCAAAGTTACCATATAAGAAAATTTATAGACTAGACAATCACAAAGGAAAGCAGAAATTTTGGCAGGTATAAATTATTCAGAGAACTCTTAGTTTAAGGGAAATTTAAAGCAATGCATTTGGAGAAAATGGTCTCTTATTGTCCTTTTTTATAAGATTTATAGAGTAATGCATTTGTACCTTATTCAGTTTTGTCAGTTGATATCACAGAATACAATAAATCTGAAGAAGCAGCTCATGTATCTGTAGCTTCCCGGTATTATGTGTCTTCTAGTCTAGTATGACTCGTAGTGACCCTATGAACAACAGACCTGAGCCCCGCCCTCTCCTGTACCATCCTCATCATCTCTGACACACTTAAGCCTATTGCTGCAGTCACTGTGTCAATCTGTTTCATCGAGGGTCTTCCTCTGACCCTCCACCCTTTTAAGCATGATGTCCCTCTCCAAAGAAGAGCTTCTTGCAACATGCCCAAAGTGTGTGACAAAGCTTTGTTATCTGTGCCTCCAAGGAGCGTTCTGCCTTCACTTTCTCCAAAGCATATCCGTTTGTTACTTTGGTAGTCGAAGGGATATCACCACTCCTCCAACATCACAGGTCAGAGGCCCCAGTTCTTTCTCTGTCATCCTTATTCATTGCCCAGATTTCAGATGCAAAGCAAGTGATTGAAACAACTGTGGCTTTAATCAGGTGCACCTTTGTCGTCCTTGTAGCTTAATATTTTGTTTGGTTTTTTAAAATTTATGCTTTTTAATATTTAAAGATAATTTTAAAATCCTAGAGAAGCAATAAGGAACTTTAGGCAAAACAGTCATTTCTTAGGAGTAAGTAAGAACACTTGAAAGCCCTTGAAGCAGTCTTGCACAAGTACTGGGAGAAGTGTCCTGCATAGTTCTGCTTCTCTGTGTGCTTTACACACAGTCACGCACATTAGTGACTTTGTATAGGCAGCTTTTGGACAAAGAACTTAAAGCTGTAAAAATAAAAAGAGCAGTGGGAAGAAAATACTATAAAGCTGATTATTTCTTACCATGACAGACGTAAAATGATAGACTTGTAAAAGTGTCATTTTCTTTCTTTCTTTCCTTTATTGCTGTGTGCCAACAAATCGGATCTGACTGGCACCGGAGGAGATTGCCCCTCCTCCTCCAGCAGAACATCTGGTGGGTTTGAACAAAAGTGCCATTTTCCTGTGTCGTTTCTAGAGTGGGTGGTAGTTGCTCTGGAGCAAGTATGAGTTTGCCACCTAGAGGAGAGATGTGAAATTTAACTTTCCCCCAAATGTGCCATTGAGCGAATCTCACTCAATGATCAGAAGAATCTCACGCGGGGATTAGGCCTCTCCTCTCACGGGGACTGTCTGGTAAGTTCTAAAAGCCAGTGCTTTGGCTAGGAAGCAAGCACTTAACCATCATTCAGTGTTTCCATCAGGGCTGTCAACATGAAATGAGTAGAATTCATTTGTGTGTTCTTTTAGTTATTATGTAAGAAAAAGAGTCAAGTCTCTATTGGGCACATAATAGGAGTCCCTGTGTGGGACAAATTGGTAAAACACTGGGCTGCTAACAAAAGAATTGGAGTTTGGAATGCATCCAGAGGTGCCTGGGAAGAAAGACTGTCCATCCACTTCAGCCTTTGGAAACCTACAGAGTGGGGTCTGCCTGTCACGTGGGGGCTTGCCACAAGCCGGAACTGACTCAACACGACCAGTGTGATGTTTTCATTAGGGCTATTTTTGCCATTACAGATTTGATAAATCTATTCAAGGCCCATGAGCTCAGAGAAATCACAGAGTGTGTCTTACTTGTAATTGTTGAGCTTATACTCTAAAAAAATACCTTATATTTGAGAGAATAGAACGCAAATATATGGACAATTCTGTATCACCATATTGTTGTTGTGGTAGTGTTATTTTTGAGAGAATAAACCCTAAATATATGGACAATTCCATATTGGCATATTGTTGTTATTGTTGTTTAACCGTCAGGTTGAAGCTGACCCATAGGTGGGTTTTCAGAGGCAGTTAATCACATGGGAGGAGACTGTTCATCCTTCTCCCGCTGGGAATTAGAAAACAGACAAGTTCAAGCTCTCTGCCATCAAGTTGGTTCCAACTCATCCTGACAATCCCTAGAGTTTCTGAGGCTGTAAAGCTTCCAAGGAGAGACTGCCTGTCTTTCTCCTGAGGAGCAGCTGGTAGATTTCTAACCTCCGGAAAGCTGTCTGTCATATATCAGCATCATATATATCATATATGTTTATCAGAATATGTCACCAGCGCTCCCTCCTCCAGGTGTGGGTTTTAACCCTTCGGCTACAGTAAGACTTCTTATTTGTCTCATTTGTTTACTTTTTTTTTTTTTTAAATCTTTTAGAAGCTTTCCAACTTTGATATAGTCCCCCACCCCCAAATCAGGCAACTCATAAGATAACAAATTAGTGATAGTGGTCAACAATTCTTATATATTTTAAATGATATACCAAAAATAATTTGCTAAAGACTTATGTTTCTATTCTTCTTAAAGTTAAACGTCAATTGTTTTATTCCTTTTATATTACACAGCAATATCTTTTATAGTATTATATGGAGAGTAAATATTAAAGAAATAGTGATTAGTTTGTTGGTTATGTTGGAGTGCAACTTTCTTGTTATTTTTTAGGGGAAAGCACACACACAGTCCCCCACTACCACAAATTATGCAGTTGAGTTACACATATTAGGGGAACTCGCAGGAGTCAGCACATCTGGAGGGCATGGGGGAACCTCGCCCTAGGGAGACCACCTTCATGATGATGGTATCCCCACTGCCAGCTAAGTGTGGGGAGAGCAGTTTTCCTTGGAAGAGATCTTGTAGACATGTCACTTGGTTGTGTGAAAAATGTTAGTTAGGACATTAGTATTTTTCCTTGTTGATATTTATTCTCAGTGTGATTTAGAAATTGCCAAATCATTCTAGGAAATAGTGTCATAAAATTGTAAATGACAAAGACATAAAACCATATCTAGTTTGATAAGGCCGTGAGCCATTAAGAGGACATCCAGGGTTGGAGGTTTTGTATGATGGAGTCAGAGTCATGAGTGCCTCGCTCAGAGTAGGTAACAGCCTTAACTGGCTGAATCTCCTCTGAGCTTCCCAAGTTTTTTCTCTCTTTGCAAGGATCACTTCCAGTCCTTCAGTAGGTTTGTCTTTACAGAGTGGGTATGATTTTCCTCCCAGCTCTTGGACAGCTTACCCTCAAATGGAAACAAGATTCAGTTTTCTGTGTAACAAATACTTAGTGACACTTTTGACTGTCATTGAACTGTGTATACTATATTTTTTAATTTTTTTTTAATTTAAGCATTTTGTTTAGAGTCAACAAAACCTCAGGGAGGGCCGTTCTATTTAAAAGTTCATTGTTACTGTATTTTGGAGGAACATTCTTCTTAGTGGTACAGCACTCTTCTGTCAGTATGCTGTACTGAGGTAATACTGGGTAATGCTGTGATGATGAACCTTGTACCACTGGGGTTTCAAATGTCGTAACGGTTACCCAGGTGGACAATATTTGGTGGAGCTCCCAGTTTAAGACAGGTTTGGAAGCAGGAGTGGCATCCAATTCCTAAACAATATGCCTCTGGAAACTCCATGAACTTTGATAAATGATGATGGTTATGGAAACGCTTCAGACCTTATGTTCATAGGGTCGCTATGAGTCATGCTAAACTTGACGGCAATCAACAACAGCAACAACAATAACAACAACAATACATTGTGTAGTCGTGTTGTTACAGTTTTTTGATTTTAAAGTTCTAGGAGCTAGTGACCTGGGTTCTGGTATCTGTGTTTTTAATTAGGTCACCATAATGTAAGTTGAGCAGCAGATTAATGTAGATATTTAGAAAATGCATATAGTTCATTTAAACAAAGTTATTGAAGAAGTGGCCCAGTCCTGGGGTGTGTCACACTGCACTCTCAGCTCTCGAATAACTGCACCGAATCTTTAGGCCCTCAAAGTGTTCTCACTCCATTTGAATCAGATGGCATGCAAATATATTTTTCATTAACCTCTCAGGTAGTCTCATTTGATTTTATCAGCATTTTCCCCACATATAGACAGAACCCACATTAATAACCTAATTCTGTAGATGAAGAAACTGAAATACTTAGAAGTGAAGAGGTTCCCTGAGTCAGTTCCCTCACAAGGTAACGCTTGGTGCCAGGACTTCAGGTTTTCTCATTTCAGCCAGCACTCTTTCTGCCCTTTCTCACCACCTCTACAGTCAGCTTTTCTCACTCTGACTTACTCTTGTGGTTTTGTATGATTCCCTCCCCCTCACTAAATAACTCTGTCAAGCAGAAATTCCCATGACAACAGAAAATAAATGTACCTGAGAACTTGACAGGTAGAAGAAGTAAAACAGAGCTAATGTTGCAGAGTGGTGTCCTTCATGCAGGCTATCATGGGTAGAGATGAGAAGAGAGAAAATAGAAGGCATTTTGCCAGTTCTGAGGGAGGGAAGAGAGCAGATGTTACACGTGCACTTTAACCTCATCAGCACATATGTTCTGGAGGGCTTGTGCACAGGAGCAACAGAAATACAAAGACATTAGGAATATTGTCTAGTTGTTCCGATCTTACTGAAAACCAGTTTTTAAAAAACAAGTGATAAAAATTCTGATCAACTCCTAGTTTTATGTTTGAGGAGATAGATTTTCTCAGTGGGGCCTAGAAATAGCTTCTTGAAAATTCCACAGAAAAAAACAATTTTTTTTTTAAAGAAAGAACATTCTACAGATGTATGACCTTGTACAACTTTTGTTTACCAGGAAGGTTTGCTTAGAAAGGAACATGAAAAACTGTTTACTTCTACTGCACATACATTGATAATTTAATGGTGACTTTCTAATACAAACTTGAATAACTTCACCTTTCTTTATGCTCAGGGACATTGTGAGATTTAAGAGGGCACTAAAGGGTTTTTTTTTTTTTAACAACTCCATTTGAAATCTGACTGAAGAAGGCAGCACCAGAGATTCTGTCTTTTTTCTTCTGTATTTTTCTCTTCACCCAACACACAGATTGTCTGGTGATTAATAAAGAGCACTTCGTCTTCTCTAGATGCCAGTTTGGAATTCTTTTAGTGAAGCTATTTCATGATGTTTAAAAAACTGAATCAGTTTGTGTCTTGTTCCCCTTGAGTTGAGAAGAAAATTAAGAGTCCAATGCAACAATTTTCCTTTGGGGAGAAAGGTTTTAAAAAAAATCACCCAGAAGCGGTAGGGAGTGGCCTGACCTCCCAGCTTTTATTTGTATGTGGCTAAAGTTCATATTTCTCAACATGTCATAATCTCAGGGAAGCTGGCCAAATTCCAGAATGGATAATTAGGCCTAGCTTCTTTGGGCAGAGACAGACAGAGCCGTCAGACAACTCTTCTGGGAATCCACTGGCCAAGCCGCTTCGTCTACTGGCGTCCTTAGCCTCACTGCCCACCCCACCTGTGCTAGCCTGTCAGGTTCCCCAAGCGAGACTGCTGGGAAGAGCCCACTATTTTAGTATTGACTTTGCACCTCAGAAGTTTTCTCTCTCTATTATTTCCTCTCCCACATGTCTTCCACTAACTCTGCAGGGACTGAAACATTCATTTATAAAGTCAAGCATTCATTCATTCAGCAAATATTTACTGAATACCAAGAATGGGTCAGGCACTAGAAACGGAAGAATGAGTTAGAGGTTCTGCCTTCAAGGACCTGTAAACAAGAAATCAGAGAAAATAAACCAGTTTGTAGAGTTTAGCCATTAAATCTTTCTGTCTTTGATTGGCAGAACTTGGAGAGAAGAGGGCGTGAAAATGGCTTTTTGCCACTTAATATGTAACATTGAATGTGTGAAGACTGGTTTATTGATTTATTACGATAATAATCATCCCCTTTCCTTCCTCATGACTTCAGCTATCCCACCCTGAGACCATCACTCCAGCACCAATGGAAGCATCATCCCATTGCTTTTTGATTATTTCACACAATGCTTAGGCTTTTTGTCTGGTTTTAGAAAGTTGCCTCACATGTACTCAGATCTAGGTGTAAGATAAAAGCATGCTCAGGTCTTTCGTTCACAGGGTCGCTATGAGTCGTCTATGACTTGATGGTACCTAATAACAATAACAATGACAACATAGAGAGAGCTGCGTTGGCCTAGTGGATAGAAAGTTATGCTACCAGGCCCAAGATGGGTGATTTTAATCTGTGGCCCTCAGGCCTGGTTCAGATTGTTTTCTTGTGAAACATTATTCTAAGTGGTAAAGCACTGGTCTGTGCATTGCTGTACAGAGGTAACTCGTGGTTGCTGTGATGCTAAACACTGTGACACTGATGTGCCAAATGTGATAATGGTTCCCCATGGTGGACAGTGTTTGCTGGAGCTTCCCGATTAAAACAAGCCTGGAAGCAGGAGTGGTATCCACTTCCGAAATGGCTTGCCTCCGGAAGCTCTATGAACAGTGCTCATTCAGGTCTTTGGTTCACAGGGTTGCTATGAGTTGTCTACGACCCGACGGCACCTAACAACACAACAGTCATAATATGAAGTAAAGCTGCGAAAGCAAAAGTGACGTCATCAAATTAACGTTCTGACTCCCAGCAGCCCTCCACCAGGTGTTTGAGGCTGTAAATGGAGATGGTGGGATTTTGCCCTTTTTTCTCCTGAGGAGCACCTGGTGGATTTGAACTATGAGATTTGAAGCCTTTGGGTTAACAGTGAAATTTGCTACAGACTACACCACCAGAGTTCTTTAAGCAAACCTCTTGGTCTCTATAAAAATTTCCTGAATTTTCACCCTTGTCACGAAAATGATGCCTAACCAATGACGTGTATCACATACATGATTAACTGCCGCTATGGTTATGAAATGCATGTATGTTTTGAGAATTTAGAGTTTTATGACGGCTCCATTAGTGGTTTGTCCTTGTACCACTGCTTGCACTGAAGTTGTAATCTCATTTACTAGGTTTTTAATTTCAGCTCCCTTTGTCCTAGACTTATGGTGCTATCAGATCAGTACTTTGATCTTGGAATTTTAAGGTATTTATAGTTCATGAATTTATAAAAAAACTGAGTGTAACCATGTACTTGAAATTTTCCGGTGTTGTAAAGAGTGATTGGTGAAAATATTGTCCAATTTATTAATAATTTTAGGCTTTTCTCGGCTATGAATTTTAAATATTGTTTGAGTCTATTTTTATCCATGGATTTTACTGTTTAGTAAGAAATCATTTATGCTGAATAGGATATGCATTCTTTTTCAAGTTCACTTTATCCATCGTAAGATTTTGTTCCCTTCACGTAGTACTACCTGAATTGAAGTAGCATTCTAGTTGAAAACTTAAAACACACACGCACGCATTTTCCATTTTCTTTAAATCTATGTAGCATCCAATTATTGAGCAACTATTGACCTGCCTGAAGATTATGTTTGTTCCCAAGGAATCTATCTAGTAGGCAGATAGATTGTCACTTTCAAAATGTAACACAGTTCCTTCATACTTTAGAATGTGAAAGCAGTTGCTTATAATTTACTTCACTATTCATTAAACTGTAGTTATTTAAAAAAAAAACAACCAAAAAATGCAGTTATTCATGTATCCTCTTTTGCGTGTTTGCCATATTTACATACTACTTATATCATTAGAGAGTGCTGGTGGCCTAGTGGTAAAGACTCACACTGCCAACCCAGAGGCAGATGGTTCAAATCCATAGTCTGCTCTCATGGGAGGGGATAAGGATTTATATTTTCTGAAAAATCGCAGGAGGGTCAGTTATGAGACATTTGAGTAAGGTAAACAACACTACCAACACCTGTACTATTATGATTCTGTAAATTGACTTAATTATTTTTATCTTTGCATTTATTTAAGGAAATGTGTTAAATACCTGATGTGCTAGTTATAAAATTTTAAAAATATACATTAGTATGAATATGTAACTACTAAATGAAATAGGTATTATCTGCATTTACCCCCAAATTTTCCCCAGTGTTCTTAGTATATAACATCCCCTGAAAAACTCTCCATGTACGATTCACCTTTGAGGATGCAGAATGGCAGGAGAAAGTAAAATGCAGAATTACAACAATGCAAAAACAAAACTATGCAGCAGCATGGCACTAACAGTGGTAATGAGGCTTCCTGCGAGGCGAGGGCCTTGTATTTGTCACTTACTCTCCACAACAACCTACACAATTTGTATAGAAAGGGCAGGGGGCTGGCCCAGTGGAAGTGAACTTCATTTTGTCCAGGACAGCTGTAACTAGCACATCATGTTTTAGCGTTTATTCTTGTAATCAGAAGAGATTTCACACCTGATTATTTTAGGGGGGGAAAAATGGTGGCAGATGAAAATTTCCTTTTATCAAATGTGTTCTGTGTTAGTCAAACAAAATAATCATCCCAGGAACAGGATGTCAGTGCCAATTACGCCCACTCTAGAGATGCTGGGTCCTTTCTCACCAGAACTGAGCAGGAGAAATCAGATTAAACCCCCCTTTTTTCCAGCGAATGGTTTCCCAGTTGTAATCAGTGGGAATATCTTTGTGCTGCTGAACCAAGGTATTTGCTCACAAAAGCCTTTGTATTCTCTGGCCTGAATGTCTAACTTAATCACAACAAACTGTTGGTTTTTTTTAGCTCACTGCTGAGAAAATGGTGACATAAATATTTTTCTCTTTCCTCTGCTTGCCACACTCTGCTATCTTAGTGATGGCATAAATATTTTTATGAACTCTCAGAAACTCCTAAGATATTCCTGGTGGGAGAGACCTAAAAGACCCAAGGCAAGATCTTCATCTTAAAGAGGAATGAAATGGAAACCCAGCAATAATTGGGAACAATTTTCCTCACCTTTCCAAAGTTGTTCTCTCCATCATAATATTTCTGATATGAACTCACTTTTATTTTTGTACTTGAATATTACTTCTAGCCTTTGGTGGACTCCAAGTACAAATCATGCCTTATTTGTTTCTCACTCTGAGTTCTTAGATGACTACTTTTGTACTTGGTGCTGAATCATTATTTTTGGCCAAGTGACATAATATGCCCCATAAACTTACCTTGTAATTCTCTTTTGACATGGGCTTTCCTAATGCTTGCACTTTATTTACTGTAACGTGGTGGTGGGGGTGGGTCTGGAGAGTATTAGGCTGAGTGAATTACCTCAGTTTCATAAGAACAAATACTGTGTAGGACCATTATTGTAAAAATAGAAGGATAACTAGTAAGGTGTGTGTGTGTGTGTGTGTGTGTATTCAAAAGGGGAAGAGAAAAGGGAGGAGGAGGCAGGAACAATGGAACGGTAGAAGTCACTAGGATAGCAAAGGTTAGTGGGTGGGTGCAGGATGTGTGTGTGAAGGACTAGGAAAGATTCAGGGAGGACCTGAAAAGATGGGGTGGTAATAGGCACGTTGTTGTGTGTTGTGTACCAGCCGATTCACAGCTGACCTTAAGCAGGTGTTCAGAGGCAGTTAAGGGCTCAGGATGAGATTGACCATCTTCCACAAAGCAACTGATGGCCTCGAACCATATGCCTTTGGTATTGAAGTGCAGTTTCTTTGCCTCTAAGCCACCAGAGATCCCTAATAATAGGCAAAGATTAATATAATTAATTCTATAAAATATAATGTATATGAATATTTGTATGAAACACAATGTAAATGAAAGATTGTATAAAACCCAAGGTGCAGAAATGAAATACAGTGTAAATGAACTGTTGTATGCAAACTAATTTAAAAAACCCAAACGTCATTTACTATTAAAAAAATATCTTTTAAAGTAATTATTATATAATTGTCTAATGTCTACAAGAGAGCTCTGGTGGCATGGTCGTAAGGAGTTGTGCTGTCAACCCAAATATAAATATTTTTCTCTTCCCTCCACTTGCCATAATTTGCTATCCTTGTGATGACATAAATATTTTTATGAACACACCAAAACTCCCAAGATTGACTTAACAGCAAACAAGTGTCTATAGAGTGTGAGAAATTGCTCTTAAAAATGCAGACAAAAGGCACAAAAATAGTATTTCTACAGAGAAGCAAGCATGCTATACTGTGCTTGATAAATATCATTGGAATAGTGGTGAAAAATAAGCACTGAACGAAGATCAAGTACCATATTATATCTTTGATCACATTTGTTAAAAAAACCCCCACATCCAAATGCATGAAGGTGAAATATCAAGTGGCACATGGAATTCTTTGATAAAGTGTTTTCATACTTACATTTATTTATTTAAATGACAGGAGTGTAGAACACATTAGCTAACTTTTACCAAATACTGAGAAAGTGGTTAGAATGTGTTGTTATGTGCTGGTGAGTCAGAAATGACTCATTGCAGAACCTGCAGGAGGTTTTCAGAAACTGTAAATTGCACTGGAAGAAAGTGTCTACACCACGGCGGGTGAATTTGAACCACCTGCCTTTGGGTTGGCAGTGCAACACCTTACCCACAAGGCCACCAGATGTTAGGCACTTCATATAATCAAACTATCAGATTCGGGTTGTTTTTCCACAGTAGTCTAATGAAAACTTCAGGTCTTATGGCTTATTTGCATGTGAACTCTCTAGAGGTTTTACCCTTGGCTTTCCCGCATAACCTGATCTATATTTCTTGTTCTTTCTCTGCAGATAACCGATTCTGTAGCACAATCATTCCATAAAAAACTTTGCCTTCTTAACCCTCGTTAGTGTGAAGTTCAGTTTAAGAAGCATCAGCATCCCATTTCCAGGGCTCCAGTTTTCATCTGTCAAGGTCAGTGCCTCCTTTTGCATATGCTCAGGACTGATATTTTTATAGCTCGATGAAATATGATAATCTTATCCTTTCTCCCCCTCCTTCCGGTGCCTCTTCCCCTACCAGTTATTTATTTATTTTTTTCTATTCCTCCTGGCATTTGGACATCTGCTTCTGCCAAATGAGTCAGTCGGAGAGGAAGTGTTTAACCTAATGCTTTTCATCTTGGCTGGGAAAAGAGGCTTGAAGGCAAAAGGTACCTGAGTGTGCTGAAGCAGGACCCTCTCACAGCCCGTTTACCCCCCTACTAAGGACACGACCCGGGATTCAAACGAGCCCATGTCAGTGGACCAGACTCTATTCTAAATACACTTCACAAGATCAGTGCATACATGAGAGCTTTTATTCTGTGACAAAAGAAATGGAAAACGTGTCTGTGCATGGTATGTGTGTAGTTGTGTGCATGTGTCTAAACACCTAGTATCTCTCCACAAAGAATTTGAGGTTTTACAAAAACAGATAAAACAATAGGATTAATAATGGATAAGGAAAAATATGTACATGGAAAAATAAAGGAAAACAACAGTAAAAAAAAAAAAACAAACCATCCCAGAATATTTATTTTTTTTAAGTAAGGTGAATACATGTAGGATTCAATGAAAATGTATGGTTTGTGTTCTAGCACAAAGTAATTACTATTGGTTATTTATTTTTTTGTAAGTCAGGCATTAAGGGAGCTCTGGTGGCCTAGTGGCAAGAAGCTGCACTGAAATCCCAGAGGTAATGGTTCAAATCCACTAGATTCTCTACTAGAGGAGGAGGAGGGGTAATTTCCTCCTGTACCAGTCAGATCCGATTCAGTGGTACACCCACAAAAAAATAAAAAATCCTCCACACCACATAAGTCAGGTATTAGCATTATTGATCCAGCCTATGAAATAGAAATATGTTCTTTTTAGATTTTGTAGGTTTAGAAGCTGCATCAGAGAGAGGTAAATTCATCCAATTCCGCACTACCGGAACTGAGATTTGAACTCTAGGTTAGTCTGATTAAGCACAGAACTATTATATCATCTTTATCTGGCCTTGATGTCAGAGGTACTTATTATTAATGGAAATGTTACAATACTATCTCAGTACATGTACGAGTGGATTAGCTTTATTTAATTAGCCATGCCTCCTCCTTAGTCATCCATATCTGGGAATTGAAATCGCTTGGACGAACAGTAATTTTTGGGTGCTGGTAATGGCCATGCTGTGGGGAAGTGGTAACATACAGGCTGCCCCTGCTTTTTAACACAGTGTAGGCCCAAAAGTAGATCTACTGTTGTCTTGGTGGCTTGTATTCTTTACGAAGCACTCAGTGTTAAATTAACTATATAGTCCCAGTAGAAGACTATAAAAAAGGAAAATACAACACTATAAAATTTTACCATTATATAAATTGCTCAGAACTGTGGTCTGGTTCTCTAAACATGTTCATAAATCACTGATCATGAACATATTCATTCAACAGTATTTATATTATAGTTTTGTTAGGTGTTGTCAACTTGAGTACAAATCATAGTGACCCTGTTGTTGTTAAATGTCATTGAGTATGAACAGCAGATCTGAACCCTGACCTATCCTGAGCCGTCTTCAGCATCTCTGATACAACTGAGCCCATTGATGCAGCTGCTGTGGCAATTAATCTGGTGAATCTTCCTCTCTTTTGCCAGCGCTCTACCTTTCAAGCATGATGTTCCTCTGCAATGACTAGCCTCTTCTAATAACATGCCCGAAGTATGTGAGTTGAATCTTTGTTTTCTTTGAGATTTTATTGAACCATAGTACTAATTCAATACAAGTGTCCTCCCTCCCTAAACTAGGAACTTTAGATCATTTTGGTTTAATATTGATATTAGCATCACAGAGTATGATTTCCACTTTAGAGACTGAAAGAACAAAGAAAGGATGGAGAGCTAAACTAATTTGCCTTTCTAAGGCCAGATTAATGATGCAACTTGAACTTGTACCCAGATATGATACATAACCACTAACCTGTTTACTGGTCCTTGTAAGAATATACTAAGTCTGTCATTAAGTAGAGACTTGACTATGTATGAAGAGAGTTGCTTAACAGGAAAAATGTAGGTGACTCTGTACATAGGTTTAAACTAGGCATCTCTATTAAAGTTGGAAGGAGACAGTTTGTATTTGCTTTATTGAATGGAAGGATGCCACATCGAGTGTATTTCCTGGTTTCATATACTGTCCAAGCAGGGATTAGGAAATAGCTGCTATGTTCAGGTC
Organism: Elephantulus edwardii; assembly: GCF_000299155.1. NCBI lineage: Eukaryota > Metazoa > Chordata > Mammalia > Macroscelidea > Macroscelididae > Elephantulus > Elephantulus edwardii. The sequence goes on along the minus strand of NW_006399764.1, from coordinate 10,332,595 downwards.
AGAGTCAAGTCACACGGATAACATCTGCCTTTCTTTTTTCCACCTATATCCAATCTTCCCTTTGATGAGAAGAAGAAATTTCACTCTGGTTCTCAGTAGAGATCAATGATAAGATTTTTATCTTCTTAAGGGCATGTTATCCAGGCTTAAAGAATTGGAAAGTGCACATCAAAGAGTGTTCCCTTGGAAGGAAAGGTAATGCGATACAGAGAAAGAGAATGAGGATTGTTTTTGGTCAGAGACCTAGGATCAAATCCCACAGTTGATTCTTTTCATTAGTGTGCATCCGGGAAGATCCTGGATGAGATGGACCGACATAGTAATTGGGATAATAGGGCAGAGATAGTGAGGATGGGGCAGGCTTCAGAGCTGTTGTACACAGGGTCACTGTGAGTCGCAGGCGATTCATGGCTCACAACAAAACAACAAATTCACTTCTTTGAACCCTATTTTATTTTTTCTAAAAAATAAGAGTGGTCCAAATGACTTTGAGAATTATGATGAAGACAACATGAATGCAATACTCGTAAACTACTGACACTAATAACAGACAAACCCAAATGAAGTGAATCTTTTCAGCTCCTGTCTCTGACAGTTCCCCTTTTTTTCTTTCTCTTTTATGTCCCTTCTCCTCCCTTTTCCTTTTCTCTCATCCCTTTCCCTTCTCTTCCTTTATAGTCCCTCCTTTCCTTCCTTATCCAAAAGTTCTTCACAAGCTCTAGAGAGGGGCAGATGGATATTGTTGCAGTAACTCTGCATTTTTATATCAAGTTAGAAGTATTTCATGCTCACGACTTTTAGAGGAAAAGGCTGATTTGATAAGTGAAAAAAAAGCAGCTGTTTCTGAGGGTTAATTTTGACCTAGACCTGGAAGAGATGCCCTTTCACCACTGTGGGCAACTTGAAGCGTCTAAGGGCTGCTGAACTGAAGAATTTATCACCTGTGACGGATAAGTCAACGACAAACCTTGAAGGGAACAGACTATAATTATGCCGCCGTCTATACTATTATATTACATTGTTGTTGTTAGATAGATGTCATCAGCCCGCTGCAACTCACAGTGACTGCTATTGTCCAACACTGCAAATGGGAAAATATATTCTAACAATTATTCTCATGGTTTTTATCATTCAAGTTGATTTTGTTGTACAAAATATATGAATTATTTTTTGATACACACTATGAAAGAAAATATATTACAAAACAGAGCTACTTAGTAGCCAAGGATATGGTGTGAAAACCTACTGTGTAACTTAAGTAGATTCTGGAGTCTAACCTTACTGTGGTTTAGACACTGGATGAAAAACACTTGGAAACCTTACAGATGAGGTATGCAATTGTGTGTATTTCAAGGCTGGAACTCATCAACAACTAGCTATCCACTGCCATTCTGTAAAAGTCTTTCAGCGTTAATCACACTGCCCATGGAGCAAGCAGCAGCAGCAGCAGCAGCATTTGCATCTGAGGTTGATACTAATAGAAAATCTGTCAGCTCCAGTAAGCGGTAGCAGCTAAGGAGACCAAGGGCTCATACCAACCACAGATCTTCATCAAACTGGCCAACTCTCCTAGTCTTGCATTTCTCAAGAGAATCTTTCTTTCACCTTCTCTTTTGCATAACTCCCATGGAATGTCTCTCATTGAATCACATGAAAGATTCTGTCATGCAATTAAGATTCTCCACTGAGTTTTCAAGTGATTGAATATATTTGTATGTATTCTTGAAATTACTGTTCATTTTCAGATCCTTTTAAGATGTGTCTTTGATTGTGTCTTTCAAGGTTTGATTGTTTTTCTAGATAATTTCATTAGATACAGTAAAAAAAGGAGTTAATTCTGACTCATGAAACCCCAAGTGTTACTGACTAGAACTCCCAAGGGTTTTTCTTGGCTGGAAGATTTATAGAAGCTGATTGCTAGGCTTCTCTTACAAGGTTTTGCTGAGTGGTTTGAACTGCCAACTTTTAGAGGGATATAATAAAAAATAACCAGGCCCCTCTCACTGTTGTCCAGCTGATTCTACTTGTGTTAGCTTGGTGCCGATCAGCTGACCCTGTGTGCGACAGATTGAAAGCCTGCCCCATCTTATACTGTCATCACCATCTCTACTCTACTGAATCCCATTCTTATCACTGTATCAATCCATATCCTCAGGACACTTCCTCTCCCTCACTGACTCTCTGCTCTTCCCAGCATGATATCCTCCAGTGACTGACTCTTCCTGAGATAATATGCTCAAATTATGTGAGACAGATCTCACCGTCTTTGCCCCTGAGGAGCACTATGGCTATGCTTCTACTAAAACAGAATTTTTGTACTTTTGTTAGTTCATGGAATGCTGACTACTCATCACCAGTACCACAGTTCAAGTTCAAAGGCTTCATCAATTCTTCTTTGGTCTTTCTTATTGTGGTGTCAGGGCTCTGTTGTTCAAATGGTTGTCCTAGCTATTGATTAGCTTTTTATTTTGTGATGAAGTATTTTTTATGAGGAGGAGATAGGATTAGGGTGGAATACAAGCCCTACTAGAGGCTTGTATAAGCCTCTTGGCTAACTCTCTGTTGGGACATTCACTCTCTGGGGATACAGCATCCAACTGTGTTGCAACTGACAGTCTGTGGGATCCTAGCCCATTGCTTGCCAGTCTCCGCAACACTAGCCTGCCTCACCCACATTTGCGTGAGTCATTTCCCTGATGGGTTTTAGTTTATGTGAGACCTTCCAGTAAAATCACAGGACCCAGGGGACATAGAGGAGTGAGGACACGGAATGGAGGAGGAACAGTTGATGTCCAGAATAATGGAGTGATTAATTCAGCAGATCAAGCATTTGGGACATTATTCACCTCTGTCTTTTAGGAATTAGCCTGCAAGTAATCATAGCAGAATGGCTTGTAAATGCACTTATTTATTGTCTAACTTCCTATTGAATATGAAACAGCTGAAAGTTCCATGGCTTGGGTCACGTTTACCTTAGTCTTCAGATTGACCTCCTTGCTCTTTCGCACTTTTAAGAAATCCTTGACACCAGATTTGCCCAATGTAATGTGTCTTAATATATAGTAAGTGGACTGCTGCTTCCGTGACTGTGAATCATTAACAACTTTGATCTTTTTCCCATTCATCATAATGTTGTTTATTGATCTATTTGTGAGGATTGTTATTTTCTTGATGTGGAATTGTTATTCATACTGAACACTGCAAACAGTCTTTGCTCTTCAGTAAAGGCTTCAAATCCTCTTTACTTTCATTAAGTATCATAGCTGCATCATCTGCATAATGCAGGTCATTGATGAATCTTCCTCCAATCCTGATGCCATATTCTGCAAAGACAGTTTGTTCGAGTTCACCCACTGCTTCATGAAAGAAAGACAGGCAACCTCCTTCCATGTGATTTACTGCCTCTAAAAACTCACTAAGGTTCAGCCATGAGTTTGCTTCTACTTGGTAGGACCTAACAACAACAGCAAATAAAACAATATCTTGGCATCAGCTGTCCCTATGGGTTTAAGGAGTTCTCAGTGTAGATACCCCTGGTCAAAAGGATGGGTTCCACTCCTGGCTCTTGTCTCTTGGTATTAGAAAGTTTCTCTTATTTACTTTCCTCTGTATTTCCGCAGAGAAATGGTGGTAACAGAACCAAGAGACTGCTGTGAGGCAGATGGGAGATGATCTATGGAGCAAGAGAGGTGAGTGCCTTCATGCGAAAGGGTTTCTGCTGGAGTGAGGTGTCTCTGGTTACCTGTTGAAGGGTCTAGGCTTGCTAACTCGTGGAGTAAGAGATCTGAGCACCTATGAGTTGAAGCTTATGGTAGGAGCAGGGTGCCTCCATGTAGTTAACAGTAGAGCTAAAAAACTCTGGTAACACTTATGTGAGCAGAGTAGAGGCTGAACTGGCCTGAGAGGCCCAAAGGCCCAGGTGCCCAGGAACTAGGAAGCAGAGCTGAAGGATAAGGAACACAAGACACAGGAAACAGAACAGCCCAGATCTCAGAGGGTAGGGTCATGGCCTCTGGGGTTTCAAAGAATGGGTATAGTGAATGAGTTTCAAAGAGTGAGATCTTTACCAACTCAATTCCAGAGTGTAAGGCTGTCCATGACCCTGAGGGGTGTGGAGCTCAACTGTAATGCTTCCCAAACCCAAGGAGTTCTCTTTCCAAAAGGCAAGAGAATGGGGCCGCCTGGGGCCAAGGACATGGAGTTGCTTTTCAGAGATACTAGGAGAATGGGGCTTTACAAGTCCAAGGTTCAAAGTTGCTGTCTCAGTGGGCCTAGAATGTGGAGCTAAAGCCTAAAGCTGAGGCACTACCCCCCAGAATCCAGAAAAAGTAGCCAAAACCCAAAGTCTGGCAGGCAGGACTCCTGCCCAGGTGGCCCGAGAGAGCAAAGGATTATTTTCAAGGCTTCAGAGCTAATGCACATTGCTGTACTGGATTTTAGACTTAATCCCTTCTTTCCCTCCAGTTTTTCTCATTTGTAATGGGGAAAGCCCATCTTGTAACTATTCTAGTATTGCACTTTAAAAGCAGATAACTTGTAAGACTCCACAAGTTCACAGTTGAAGAAAATTTTTGCTCCAGGATGGAATTTGAATGTGAAGTTAAGATTTTTGGGATGTAAAGGAGTGAAAGGTAGAACATCTTTTTTGGGGGGTCCAAACTGTGGATGTTATGGTTTGAATTGTGACCCATCAAAATTTGTATTAACTTGTTGGGTCATGATTCTCAGGGTTATGTTATTATGCTCCCTGTTATGATCTAATATTATTATGCTATATGTTGTACATCCTGACTGCTATGAGGTTAAAGAGTTAGAATTAGAGGTTGATGAAGTGGGGTATAGTCTACCAGATTAGTCTGTGTCTTGAATCAATCTCTTTTGAGATGTAAAGGAGAGTAAACCAGTGGGCAGAGATCAGATGGGCTTCCTAACACCAAGGGAGGGAGTGGAGCTTGTCTTTTGGATTCGGGGTCCTTGTGCTGCAGTCCTTCTAGACCTGGAAAAGAATTGATGCCAAGACACACAGAGATCTCTAAGGAATAATGGGCAAAATTATTGAAAGATGAAGACAAAGATCTTCCTCCAGAGCTGTAAGTCTCCCCCTGGAGCTCGTGCCCTGAATATGGACTTCCAGCTTCCTAAAGGTGCCTCTCTGGCAGTTCAAATACACTAATGGCTCTTTGAGAGAAGTATAGTCAATCTCCTGTGTGACTTAGAATCTTCAAAAACCCATTGGAGGATCAGCTGTCAGTCAATTCCAACTTGATGGCAATGGCAGACAGCAAGAATCTCCTAATCTGTGAGAGAATAAATTCCGTTTGTAAAGGCCACCCACATGTGGTGTTTCTGTTATAGCCAACTAACTTGTGGTAACATCCAGTTACCATATATGAACACAAGAACATGAATGGAATGACCAGAGTAAAGGATAAACTCCTTGTTTTGTTCTAAACATAGACATTGATAGTATTTATCCAAAAAATGCATCACTTCAAAATCAAGTGTAAGTCTTTCTCTCTCTCGCTCTCTCTTTTTAGAAATCTTCATTTATATGATTCCTTATAATTCTTCCAATAATTCTCTTCTCTTTTATTAGGTACCCTCTTGTCCTAGTTCATTCTGTGTTGAGTTGTTGATCTAATTCAGATTCAAAACCACCAGCTGTTCTGTAGATAAAAGATACACCCCCCCCCAACAATTCTACTCAGTTGTCTACTTAGAAAGGATTTGTCATGTAAAAGATTGCTAGTAGCAGCACTGTTCATAATAACAAGTACAATAACAAACACAAAACAATCCTTGGAAACCCAAATATCTGCACAGCTCAGAATTACTTTATCCTAAATTTGATCTCTGTTCTCAGGTTCTGGAGCTAGAAACTGTTGAATTCTGTCCATAATTTGGAATAAATAGGGGTTATATCTAGTGTCAGTTACTCAAATGTTTGTTTAGTATATAATACCATTCTAGCACACTTTGAGAAACAATAAAACATCTTTAACATAATAATATAGTAATAATATGTACTTTCTGGTATCACATAGTGTCCAATGTCATCATGGTATGGACTGTATATGGTATGGACTGCATATCAGACTTTATATGGGTTTCAGACTTTTAATATAATGGGATTTAAAAGGGTTGATTCTTCATTATAGAATGTACTTAAGCCGGATGTCCATAACCCAGGAACTGCCCGTAATGAAAATTTCATAGAGATTCTGGACACAGAATTTCCAGTGAGCTTCTTGGTTGGTGATGGACATTTAATGGGAGGGTAACACATCCCTGTGGACACAGAAGTGCATCTGGAATGTTCTCAGACCTCTCAAAGCAGATGTCTCTTCTTTCATCTATTTTCTATAATAAAACTGTTATTATAAGTAAAAAAAAAAAAGATACACCAAATCTGCTCATGTTAAGATTGACAGCCTTGGAAACCTGATGGATGCTTGCTATGTATTGGAACAGACTTGATGGCAGTATTTTTTATTTTTAAATACAAAGGGCACAGACAAGCCAGTGCACACAGGCCAACTTTCAAGAGCAAAGTAAAATACTAAAGGCTTGAGGAGTGGCAGAGGAGAAACATGAACACCTTCTAAGAGCTAGTATGGTGTTAAGATCAAAGACCCCAAAGCTAGACAAATCTGAATTTGAATCACAGTTCAAACACTAAAGTTGTGCATACATTTAGTAGAATGTTATAAGAAATGGTCTGTTTTCCTGGCTTGTAATACAGTAGAAGGGAAATAATGTATGCATTTTTTTCTCCCATAAAGTAACCAGTATAGAGTAAGCTATTTTTCCTCAAAATCTTTTCACTCTTGTCTCCTAGTTATGATGAAAGTGAATTCTGTATAAAGTCTATATAGCAGGACTGGGGAGGAGAAAAGTGATCTAAACAATAAAGACAACAGTCAGTTAACCCTCTTTGCCCTAAAACCAAGGGCAAAAAAATGTCAGTATTGTTGATACCACTTAAGGAGCTCAGGCAGCTGACAACCTCTGCGTGATTGTGATGCAGTTAGGAACAGTTGAAAAATTTTATGTGTTACACAAATATAAATACATCTCTTCTTTTCACACAAATACTGTGTACATTATATAGGTTTTTTTTTCAGCTTATACATTGGTTTTCTGAGCATGCCATGTATGTTACGTTGTTGTTGTTGATTGCTGTCGAGTTGAACATGACTCATAGCAGCCCTATAAACAAAAGGCCTGAAACCTTTCTATAACTAAAGTAATTTGTTTTTCATAGTTTCCAGAGGCATGTTGTTTAGGAAGTAGATGCGACTCCTGCTTCCAAATGTATGCGTATGTATTATGTGCAGGAAGAAGTTGGACTGATAATCCAAATGCACATGGTTCCAATCCTCCAGCTTCTCCAAGGAATAAAGACAGGTAATCTTCCATGCAGCTTTTTGCCTTTGTAAAACTGCTAGAGGGTCAGCTATGAGTCAGTTCTGACTTGATGTTGTATAACACATACACACACAAATACACGCATTCTTTATAGGGGTATGTTAATGAGGGAAATGCAGTATATACTTTTTATTGTATTTTACTCATTTATTCTCTTCTAAGGGCCATGGTCTTTGCTATCACTTGTTATGCATCAGAGAGTTGGACAGTGACTAGGGAGGATAGAAGAATTGATGCCTTTGAGTTGTGGTGCTGGAGAACAGTATTGAGAGTACCATGGACTGCTAGAAAAACAAACAGATTCATCCTGGAAAGGGTCAATCTGGGCGGCTCCTTAGAGGCAAGGATTCTGAGTCTCTGTCTAACATACTTTAGACATGTTGTAAGGAGGGACCGGTCCTTGGAGAGGGACATTATGCTTGGTAGGGTGGAGGGACAGCGCAGGAGGTGAAGGCCCTCTCTGAGGTTCTTTGATTCAGTGACTGGGGTAATCGGAATGGGTGTGTCAGAGGCAGTGCGATTGGCACAGGACAGAGCAGAGTGTAGGGCTGTTGAACATAGGGTCGCTATGAGTTGCAAGAGACTCGACGGCACATAACAACAACAACAAGGGAACTTACATACTTTGGACATTTTGCCAGGAGGGGCTCTTTCTTGGAGAAGGACATGATGCTGGGAAGGGTGGAGGGTCAGCGAAGGAGAGGAAGACCCGGTGGATTGATACAAAGACTGGTGCAAATGCTCTTGTGTGTCAGGAAGTGTTGGAGGATGGCGCAGGAAAGAACAGGATCCAGATCTTTTGTTCATAGGTTCGCTGTGAGTTGTGCTGGACTTGACAGCACCTAACAACAACACCGACACCAACAACATCAACACCACCAACAACAGCATCAACAACAACAACACCAACATCATCCTCATCAACAACAACAACATCAACAACAACAACAGAACTTCGGTGGCATAGGAAGTTATACTACTAACCCAAAGGCAGAACTCTCTGGCAGTCTGAGTCCACCAGCAGCTCCAAGGGAGAAAGATGGGTAGTCTCTTCCCATGTGATTTATGGCTTCAAGAAATGAGTTTGAGATAATTATTTTTTATTTTTTCCTGTGACTTTCCCCTCTATCTTTGAGGTAGGTATTATACATTATCTCATTTTATGGTTAAAGAAAAGTGAACACTGAAGAATATCCTAGCTGGGCCAAAGGCCTTGCATTTGATCAAGGTTAGAGTTGAAGAGTCCTACCCCATTCCTGGCATCACTGTTATCTTGGCTGGGGCAAGATACCATACAACTAGGCTGGCCAGAGAAGTCCCAGCTGAAGGGTAATCAAAAGAGAGAATCCTTGGAAGCCGAATGTCTGAAGTCTAGTTAAAAGTGAAAGCCCTGTTGGGCATTTGTCCTTGATTGACAATGGGAATTGCAGTAGCTGCCCTGGCTTTACAAGCAGCGTGGACGTTAGCAGAGCTTCCTGCAGGTGCTTCGCAGGGAGCAGTGATTGCCCTGGCCGGCCTCTGCTGGGCAGTTCACTGGCACGAGGAGCCTGCAGTCACAACTGTGGGCAGTGGCCGTTTTCTAACAACCACCTCAGGCTCTGGGCACCTCGTTTTCTCTTGCTGACCTGCTACTTCATGCTGCTTGTCAAGTCAAGCTGCTTGTCTCATTGTGTTGGGAAAGCGGAACCTGCCAGTCAGATCAATTGCCCAGGCCAGAGAGAGGAGAGGAGAGAGAAAGGAAAGAGAGAAGGGGGGGGGGGGGGGGGGGAGAGAGAAGTTTTGAAAAGGCCCTAGTTTTCGCAGCTTTTCTGTTGTCTGTGGTTCCATAGTGTTTAAAATCAGGATGTGGTCCTGAGTTAATGACATAAGGAAACACTTTGCAGTTCGAATTGCCTCCTTGGCTTTCCTGAACCTCACATGCACTGCCCCCATCCTGTTTCAGAGCCCGACCTCTGTTCCTTCCTCCCCCTTTTCTGTGCAGGCTTCCCTCTGGTCTGTGGGCTGAGCTTCATCGTGGTCTCACACCCAGTTGCCTGTGAGAGAGACTTCTTTTGTGGGCTCTGCTACCTGCTTGTCCTCCAGCCCAGATCTCAGGCTTCCTTTCCATTTGGAAACCTGAATTAGCTCCTCTCCAGTTGCCCATGGCATTCTCTTCCAACCCTCCCTGCTTGTTGGATGTAAGCAGGAGTACTGCTCTTTCCCTACACTTTGATTTGTAATTCTTTTATCCTGAAAGATGTGTGTTTACAAGGTTCATGTCAATGTGGTAAATTTGGTATGAATTTCATGACTTCATAAATCCCAGATCCTTGACAGTTAAGGTTTTTGCAAGAGTTAGCTTAAAATCTGTTAATCTGCCCATATTTGCTTTTAAAGATGCTTACATGCAATACTGCTTTCAACTAATTCTCTAGATTTGCAGCTTGGCAGCTTTCTAAGGGGATTTGCAGGGTTAATAAATCACGGGGATTAGATCTTCCTATGAGATGTATAAAAACCCCACCTAGGTAAATACTCCTGAATCCTAGCAAAGTTAGAGGGTTTTTTAAAATCTACCAGTTGTTTTTGTAGTTAGGTGCCACTGAGTCAAGTATGACTCATAGCAACCCTATGAACAAAAGATCTGAATCTTGTTGTATCCTTCGCCGTCCTCACACTTCATGACACACAAGAGCCCGTTGTAGACGTCACCTGGTTGAGGGTCTTCATCTCCTTCGCTGACCCTCCACCCTTCCCAGCATCATGTCCTTCTCAAAGGAATAGCCCCTCCTAGCAACGTGCCCAAAATATGGGAGGTGAAGCCTCATCTTTCGTGCCTCCAAAGAGCACTCCACCTGCACTGTATCCGAGACACATTTGATTGTTCTTTTGGCTGTTCATGGGATGTTCAGTTTTCTTCTCTTAACACCACAGCTCAAAGGCATCAGTTCTTCTTCTGTCTTCCTTATTCATTGTCCAGGTCTCGGATGCACAGCAAGTGATTGGAAAGACTATGGCCTCAACCAGATTTACCTTAGTCCTCGAACTGACATCGTAACTCCTTAATAATTTGGAGAGGTCCCTAACTGCAGATTTTCCCAGTACAATGTGTCTCCTTATTTGCTTACTGCTGGTACCAAGGGTGTTAATTGTGGAGCCAAGTAAGATGAAGTTCTTAACAGTTTCAATCTCCTCTCATCTGTCAGTCCAGTGGTAAGAGCTCTTTCTTTCTTGCAATTATTTTTAAAAACATTTTACCATAGTTTACCTAAAAATTTCATATGTTGCCTCTCTCACGAGATACCCCCCACCTATCTAACCCTCCTTCATCCATCAAACTCCATAATTACCCCTCCCATTCCCACCTCCTACTCCCCCCTTAGATACTCATATATGTTTTACTAGTTATCTATTTCTACAATAATAGTCTTATACAGTATTTGTCCTTATGGGACTGAGTTAGTTCACCTAGCATAATACTCTCCAGTCCCTCAAAAGCAGTATTACTTACCATAGCCAAACACAAATTGAGATACTTGGGAGTGAAGCTAACTAGAGACCAAAAGACTTGTGCAAAGAAAATTGCAGAACGTTTCTGCGAGACATAATAGAAGACCTAAATAAATGGAAAAATAAGACCTAAATAAATGGAAAAATATCCTCTGTTCGTGGATAGAAAGAGTCAATATTGTGAAAATGACAATCCTATCAAAAGCAATCTGCATGTTCAATGCAATCTTGATATAGATACCAAGTTCATTTTTCAAAGAGATTGAAGGGGAAATTGTCAAGTTTATTTGAAGAGGAAAGAGACTTTGAATAAGCAAAGCACTTTTGAAAAACAAAAATGAAGTGGGAGGCATAGCACTCCCTGATCTCAAAATCTACTACACTGCAGTAGTAACCATAAAGCAAAGTGCTGGTACAACAACAGGTACATAGACCAATGGAACAGAGTTGAGAATCTTTATTTTCTTGCCACTGAGATGCAATTCATACCGAAGGCTGCATTCCTTGATCTTTTGCAATAAGTGCTTCAAGTCCTCCTCACTTTCAGCAAGCAAGGTTATGCCATTTGCATAACACAGGTTATTGATAAGTCTTCCTCCAATCCTGATGCCACATTCCTCTTCATAGAGTTCAGCTTCTTGGATAATTTGCTCAGCATACAGATTGAATAGTTGTGGAGAAAGAATACATCCCTGACACACTCCCTTCTCAATTTTAAACCATGCAGTGTTCCCTTGCCCTGTTAGCACAACAGCCTCCTGGTCCAGGGCTATTTTCCGCATGAGCACGATGAAGGGCTCTGGAACTCCAGTAGAGATCTAGAAAATGTAACTTAGCAGCCACTTACTTCTGTGAATTTTATCTTTTACATTATATTATATTCACATGAAAATAATATGGGGATTTGTTTTTTTAGTCTGCGTATACCATACATATATGGGGAACCTGGTGGCACAGTGAGTTAAAAGTTTGCCTGCAAATTGCGAGGTTAGTAGTTTGAACCTACCAGCCACTGTGCAGGACAAAGATGAAGCAGTCTGTGCCTTTAAAAATTTAGTCTTGGAAAGCCTATAGGGTGATCGCACTCTTCAGGTAGGATTTTTATGAGTTAGAATTAACTTGGTGAAGGACGTGTGGACAGGGCCTATAGGCCTTTAGAGACCAATAGTAGAATCGTGAGGTTCATGTCACCATACTTTGGGCATGTTGTTAGGCGGGGCTACCCACCTGGGAAGAAGGACCACCCTCATTTGGAAAAGTGGAGGGTCAGTGGAAGGGAGGAAGACCCTCAACCAGATGCAGTGACACAATGACTACAACAGTGAGCTGGCCAGGATGGCACAGGGTCCAGAGAGGATTTGAACTATTATATGTAGAATCATTGTGACTGTGAGTCAACAGCACCTAGCACCATCAATACACATGCTTCTTACTTAATGGGTGAGATGAGACAATAATATAGATTTGAAAAAGTCTATCAACTGCTCCTGGGAAGTTTTCTTGAGTCAGTTCAGGTCCTGTGAGGCTTTGAGTTCACATTTCATTAGCTGCAGTTTGTAATGAAAGCTATTTTATGCAGGTTGAATGATGCCTTTGATCCCCACAGCATGGTGAGAGGCACTGCTTTAGCAAGAGGATGGACTCTTACAGATAGAATCTTCTTATTTGCATTTCTGACTTCCCTGTGTACTTACAGAGCTCTGGTAGCTTACCAGTAAGGGCCTGTGCTGCCAATCCAGAAGCATGCTGTTTAAATCCACCGGTTTCTCTGTGGAAGAAAGATGGGGAATCTCTTCCCATGTGACTTACTGCCTCTGAAAACCCACTGAAGGGTCAGCTGTGAGTTGGTTCTGACTTGACAGTATACAACAACAACAACAACGTTAACTTTTTTTATGAACTTACTGTCTCACTGAAAAGCTATTAATTTTTTACCAACAAAGAAATAAAACTTTTTGTTAGTCTGGAGGATCCCTGAAAGCATGGCCTGTGTCAGACTCAGTCACTGCGTCATTACCAGAGCCTTACATCGTACATGAACATAGCTGGACTCAACAAATCCTTGTTGAAAGGATGAGAGGACAGAACAAGAGTGATATTTTAGTGGCCTGACTTTATATTTGATGATAAATCAAAAGAGACAGCGATGAAATGTTTCTAAGAGGAGACAAATGGCGTCACTAACGGATCTCAAGGAGAAAGAATTGAACGTCTATCTCATCCATCTAGGTTCTCAATTACAGAAACATTGAGAATTCCCTGTGGCTGAATGTGGGTGAATCTTTAAGGCAGGTTGGGAGCCAGGCTGCCCTAGTGGACATCAATACTCCCACGGGGCACTCTCCATGGAGGAAAGTGTGGGCTTGGCATCTTTTCATCAAAACTCCTAGAATTTGGCTGACTGCCTAGCTTTTCCCAGGACATTAGTCAGCCCACAAATCCCACATTTGTTTATTCAGTCCAGAGCAAGTGAATACCGCCATTCTCCCTTCTCTTTTATTAGCAGATGCTCTATTAATCTGAACTGAGTTTTGCGTCACAGAATGAGATGACTAATCTTTTGGAGGTACCCCCCCCAAGAACCCAGGTTCTTGTATAAGCAACTAAGTAAATAAGACCACAAAACCATATGCTATAGTTTTTTTCTTATACTGCCCTTTTATTTTGTTGGTTCCATATTGTACTTAAAGGAACCAATGCCTTCCAGAATGTGGTTGAACTAGTGCCATCATTACGAAGAGGAGATTACTGGACTTCAGAGTGTTCAAGATACTGTTAGTGGCAAAGGGAAGTTAGGTTGACTTCTATTTATATAATTTGCACCAGTCATCACTTTGCCCTCTCAAAGAACTTTCTAGCTCTGAATATTTGGACCTAAAGTGTGGAGAGTAAGATTAGTCATGCTAAATACCATTTTGGTTGTTGACAGAGTTAATACATAGTGGACCTAGATTATGAACCTCAGCAGAATACATATTATTAATCATTAGACTATTTACTTATCTGAACATACCTGTAGAGACTTAGAATTATGAAAGTTCGAAAATCTATATCACTGAATTGCCATTGGCCATCAAAGAGTAAGTAGTTTGGGAAGATAATTGCGGTACAGTACAAGAAAATATATAAAGGAAAAAGAAGAAAACCATAAAACTTGACAGTTTCCCCCCTAAATGATAAGGAGCTTACCAATAGGTGAAATTTTCCCTATTTTGAATTCCATATTCCTAAATTTGAATCAGTGACAGCATTTACTGAGCACCTACTTTATACAAAATATTTTTCTGAGTTCTGAAGAGTGAGAAAACCTGTAAAAACAATCCCTTCGGGTTGGTGAAAGGATGAAGAAAGTATGCTGTCCAAAACAGAATAAAGCAGAATACAATGTAGTGTGCAATGGGCTATGGGACATTGGTGAGTCAGAGTATATACTCGATTAATGCAGCCAGCAGAGGCATACAAAGTTAATGGAATTCTTGCTGAACCTTAAATGATATGTTGGATTAAGATAGGTAAGATGTCATTATAATGCAAGAGAATAGTAAGATTAAAAGCCTAGTGAGGATAAAGTGGAGTGGGACTGTGAGCATTGCCCCTTAAGACAAAACCTTGGAAATAAAGAATAACTGGTTTATACTGTGCATGGACATAGGTGACCATTTCCTCTTCCACTGTTTTCTCCAGCATCACCATGCCCTCCACGCTCTATGCCAAACCCTCTGGCCACCGCTTCTTAGACTCCTTTTCCGAGTCCTCATGCCTGAACTCTGTATGTTGAAGGACTTTGTAGTTAAATGTCATTAAGTTAGTTCCAACTCATAGTGACAAAAGATGAAACACCATGAATGAATGAAACTATCTTCATAATCATAGCTGTGTTTGCGCCCATTATTGTAGCCTCTGTGTGAATTTATCGAGATATTCCTGTTTTACTGACCCTCTGCTTCAAGAGGAAACATAGTACCCTTAAAAAATTCTTTTATATTGGTTTGTATACACAATTTCTATACACTGTGCCTTACACTTTCCTTCACTGACATTGTTTCTTAACAATTATTCCTATACATTGTGTCTTATAAAATTAATCCCCATTGGATTATGCCTACCATTGCCCCATCTTTCAAGTCTCCACTGGATCTTTCCCATTTCCTTTACCCCCTCCCTCCACCCACCAAATTATGTGACCCTGTGATTTCCCCCCTGCCCACCCTCACCCCTCTGCTCCCACCTCATAATGCCTTTTGCAGAGGCAGGTTCCCCTTATAGCATGTCCAGAGTATCTTTTATTCTGAGGAATGTTTTGGCTGCACTTCATCCTGGATAGATTTGCTTGCTCTTCTTAAAGTCCTAATTCAATGACATTGATTCTTTGTTATTTCTTATATATTGTCCAGCTTTCACCTGCATATGAAGTAATTGAAAATATCACAAGACATGTCAGTCATGTCTCAGTCCTTCAGGTGATTTTTTTTTAACACTTTGAAGAGGGTATTTTTTGCTGTGTGTGTGATTTTTATTTTATTTTATTTTATTTTTGTGGCAGATTGCCTAAGGATTGATGTCATTCCCTTTTTTGACTGCTGCTTCCATGGGCATTGGTACGATTCATGTAGAAGGAAGTCCTTGACAATTCCAAACCTTCTCTGTTTACTGTAATGTTGCTTATTTGTTAATTTGTGAAGACTTGTTGTTATTTGTTGTAATGCTATTATATTGGAAATAAAGACTTTAGGATAAATATTGAGTTCTCTGCACTTTCTCTTAAATTTCTATCATTTAGATATTTTTAAAATACAACCCACATGCCAATGACCTTCAATTTTGTGTCTTTTACGATGTATTTGTCTTCAACCCTAGCCTATATTTATAAAGCTATCTACTCTACATCTTTAATTATATATCTAAATATCTATCTCTGGATTAGAAGCCTTTATTCTTTGTTTCTCACCTTTAATAAATATCATAAGAGTCTGGAATGAAAGTTGCAAGTGGAGTATACTCGGGGTGGGGGTGGGGAAGTGCAGAGGGGATTGTATATGAATGAAGGAATTTTACTTTTCAAAGAGAAGAGTGAACTGGGGGTTGAGAGGGGTGGGCAGGGAGAAAAAGTGCAACAATGAATGAATGGAAATCCAAAATCTCTGTAAATGGTCATTGAAATGGATAAAAATAATCCTGCATTCTACACGTTATCTTCATCATAGATAATGGGTCTCTTTCTATTCAATTGTATGAGCCCCCAAAGCTAGAAATTATTCTAGCTTTGTCTCTTTCTCTCCTCCTTACCATCTAATAACAGATTATTTTGAGTGGTTCTCTATCCCACCCCAAGGATTAGAAGACAGTTTTTTGTTATATGCTAATGTAGTAATAGACCTCTAAATGTATGTACATAAATGACTTTGGTAAAAATGAGTAAGAAATAAACAAGATTCATTTTACAATGTTTGTCTCTTAATTCTTTTCTAGAAATTAACTCACAAGTTGGCTAAAAGTGCTATATATCTTCTATAGTTTGCGTGATGCAGGGATTTCCACCTAGCCTCCAATATTCCCAATGTACTTTGACATTCTCTTGCCTTGCAGATGCAAATGTTTAGGTTTGTTGTTGTTAGGTGCTGTTAAGTACGACCCCTAATGACCCTGTGAATAACAGATCTAAACCCTGTCCTATCCTGTGCCTTCCTCACACTTCCTGACACACTACAGTCCATTGCAGCCGTCACTGTGTCAATCTGTCTGGTCAAGGGTCTTCCTGTCCTTCATCAGCCCTCCCCCATCCCTAGCATCGTGTCCCTCTCCAAGGAATAGCCCCTCTTAGTAACATGGCCAGAGTATGTGAAGTGAAGCCTCATCGTCTTTGCCTCAAAGAGCATCATGTCTGGCAGTCCATTGGATGTTCAGTGTTCTTCAACACCAAAGTTCAAAGGCATCAGTTCTTCTATCATGCTAATTAATTATCCAGTTCTCAGAAGTGTAGTAAGTGATCTGAAAGACCATGGCCTGAATCAGATGCACCTTAGTCCTCAAACTGACATCAATACTCCTCAATAATTTGGAGCATTCTCTAACTGCTGAATGCTATAGATTAGATGTAAAAAAGTATATCCCTCTGGGTATATTGCTTGGCAAAAAGAATTCTTATGAAAATGATAGTTGTTGTTGTTGTTATTATGTAACATCAAGTCGTTTGCAACTCATAGTCACCCTATGTACAAGAGCTCTAAATGCTGTTCTATCCTGTGCCAACCTAGCCATCTCAAACGCACTTATTCCCACTGCTCCAGTCACAGAATTGGTCCATCTCATCTAAGGTCTTCCTCTCCTTCGCTGCCCCTCCACTCTGCCAAACATGATGTCCCTCTCCAAGGACCAGTCCCTCCTTGCAGCATACCCAAAGTATGTCAGACGAAGCTTCAGAATCCTTGCCTCCAAGGAGCATTCTGGCTTC
>NW_006399764.1:10293271-10312432 GCF_000299155.1 Elephantulus edwardii | reverse complement strand
TCAAATCAGATCTGACTGGTACAGGAGGAGATTGCCCCTCCTTCCCCGGCAGAGCATCTGGTGGATTCGAACTGTCTCTGGAGTCTTTAGACTAACACAGATTAGAAGGAAATATCTGACAGTCTACTTCTGAAAAGAAATCACTAGTGAAAAACCTGTGGATATCAGTATAACATCATCTGATCTAGAGCTGGATGATGAGACCCTTAGGTTGAAAGGCACTCAGAACATGACTTGGGGGGAAATCTGTCTCTTCTAACGATGTGGATGAGTAAAGCTCTTGGGAGCTTAAAGCTCTTTGTTAACATGACACGACTCAAAATGAGAAGAAACAACTGCAACCATTCATAGTGGATAAGGAAGAGCGAGGAAGGATTTCTGGCTTTGGTTTGTGGTGTTGGTAAACAATGTTGACTATACCATGGAGTGTTAAAATAGTGAACAAATATATCTTGGAAGAATGCAAGGATGTTCTTCATAAATAAGGATGATAACACTTCATCTCATGGTGTTTTGGACATGTTATAAGGAGGGATTTATCCCTGTAGAAGGACATCATGACTGGAAATGTGACTGGTCGGTGAAAAAAATTTTTCCGGAGAGGGATTTACATGATGTTTTAACAACAGGTCAAACAGAGCTATGACTGGGAGGATGGCGCAGAACTGGGCAGTGCTGAATTCCGCTGTGTACAGATACAAGGTCTGTCACTATGACCTGAAGTAGAGTCCACAGCTCCTAACAATGACATAACCGAAACAGAAACCCTACAGTTTAATTCTTAATAAGTCAAAAGAATAGAACTCTTTTACTAGAGAGTGAATTTTGAGACAGTCCTTTGGAGTCTCTGAACAAAACAGGCTTCCGGACGGAAAGATCAGCTGTGACTGGGCCAGCATCCACAGCCAGCACTAGTGTTTCTATTTCACTTCTTGTTAGTAAGTGCTGTCAGTTAGAACTTACTCTTAGCTGACCCTTCGGGAGGTTTTCAGAGGTTGTAAATAGTGTAGGTGGAGACTGCCCATCTTTCTTCCAAGGAACATCTGTGGATTTGAACTATGTACCTTTAGGTTGGAAGTACAACTCCTTACCACTCAGTTCTGGAACTGGTTTAATTGCTGTAACCATCATCCTGGGACAATAAAAAGGCTTTTAACTCCTATTATTATCATGGTGAAGGAGCTTCTCTTTGTTCAACTAATAAGTTAACTTAAAAAGAATTCTTAGGTGTGTAATTAAAGGCATCACGTTATTGAAAAGGATATCTTCCGAGGATGTAAGTCCCCACTCAGGGCCTCGTCCTTGGTCACTGTTTGACTTGTGAGGTGCTATTCATGATCTCTCTGACGTAAATTTAGGTTGATACTATGTTTGAGCCTGTTTGTGCTGAAATCATTATTATTTTTTTTCTTTAGAACCAGGGCTATATAATTTATAACATGAAAGTCATCACTGACACTAAGTAAAGAATGTACCTTCTTAGATGACTTCAAGTACTTTCCCTTGGGTTTGGAACCTACAATTAAGATGATCTCATTGGATATATTTTCGCATCTGAAAACTTCCTCAAGCGAGGCAGTATTCTCTAATTTCAAATAAGACTTTGAAGGCAAAGCGATGTCCGAGTTGGCTCTGTCACTCACCAGTTGTGTGACATTGTGAATATCTTAACCTGTCTTAGCTTTAATTTCCTTATTTGAACAGGGTTGTTGCTCATTATTTGAACAAGGAAGCATAATTGGATTTGAGGGAAGGTTAAGTGATAATATTAGTAGAAATTGTTGATGAATTGGGTGAGGCAGAGGGAGGAGGAAAGGATGACTACCAGGTTTCTATCACAAGCAGCTGGGTGTTGGTGGCTTTTACAGACGAGCGATAAGACAAGTGAGTGTGTGTGTGTGTGTGTGTGTGAGAGAGAGAGAGAAAAGAAGAAGAAGAGGAGGAGGAGGAGGAGGAGGACGAGGAGGAGGAGAAGAGAAGAAGAAGAAGAAGGAGAAGGAGAAGGAGAAGGAGAAGGAGAAGAGAAGAAGAAGAAGAAGAAGAAGAAGAAGAAGAAGAAGAAAATATTCATGTGTTGAACTTTTTTTATGAGGGTTTGAGGTGTTTTCTAGATAAGTATTTTCTATAAATGTTTTCACATAAATGTAAATGTAGATTTGAAGCTATAAGAGAGAGGTCTGGACTGAAAATAGAGATTTCAAAGTCCTGTGCATAAAGAAATTAATTATAATTAATATATATTAATTATAATTAATTAAAGAATAAAGAAGTAATTGAAGGTAAAGGAATGCCTGAGATCAACCTTTAAAAAGGAGAAGAGCAGAGCACCTGGAGCAAGCACGGAGAACTTGTCTCTTTCTCACGGGTAACTTGGAATATTCTTCAAAAGAGATTGGTTTTTATGATACTATAATTCATTTTTCTGGACACAGCTTTCTCAACGAAGAAGGTTATATTACCTGTGAAAGGTGAAGAGGACAAGCTTTGAGAGGGCACTTCAATAAGGAATTATAGGTTCAAGGAGAATGGGAATGGAGGCCAAGAAGTAGTAAGAAGATTGAGAGGTACTGAAGTCCTGAGATTAGAGACCATTATCCCTGTTGTGACAATAATCTGAATGGTTACAACAATTTTACATGGGCATGTGTTTATGCTTGTTCTTTTGAAAATCCATGATATATTCAGTACTGTTTTCTAACACTACAATTCAAAGTAATTCTTCTTTGGTGTTTCTTACTCATTGTCTGATTGCACAGGAAACAGTTGAAAATGCCATGGTTTGGATCAGGTGCCCCTTAGTCTTTAAATTGACATCCTTGCACGTTAGCCCTTTAAAGAGGTCCTTGACATCGTGTTTCCCCAAGGCAACACATTTTTTGATTAATTGATGTTACCATGGGTGTTAATTGTGAGTCTATTCAAAAGGAAATAGTTGATAACATCGGTCTTTTCTCCAACTATTGCCTATTGGGCCTATGATTAGAGTTTTTAGTTTTCTTGATGTTGAAATGTGATTTTGACTGTAGTCTTTAGTCTTTGATTTCCTATAGTAAATGCTTCAAGTTTTCTTCATTTTAAGCCAACAAAGTTGTTCTATATTAAAAAAGTATTTTGCCATCTACGTAACTCAGGTTGTCGCTGAAGTCTAACCCTGATACCACATTCTTTTTAATACAGTCCAGCTTCTTTAATGATGTGCTCAACATACAAATTAAATAGGTATAGAGACAAGACACAACCTCAGTGCATATCTTTCCTAATTTTAAACTGTGCAGCACTCTTTTGTTCTGTTTGGAAAATTGTTTCTTGGTCTACATATAGGTTTCACATGGACAAAATTAAGTGTTGTGAGATTCCCAGTCTTCTCTGTGTAATTTATAATTTATTATGATTTGTACAGTCAAATGTTTTTGCATAGTCAGTGGAACACAAGTAAACATATTTCTGGTATTTTCTGGAATTCGAGAGGCAAAGATGGTGAAACTTTGTCTCCCATACTTTGTGTATGTTCTCAGAAGAGGCCAATCCCTGCAGCAAGACTGGGGAAGGTAGAAGGTTAGTGAAAGAGAAGACCCTTAATGAGATGGTTTGACACTGTAACTGTAATACTGGATATGAGAATGCCAGAGGTCCTGAGAATGGCATAGGACAGAACAAGGTCTGATCTGTTCACAGGATCTCTGTGAACCACAGTGTTGCTGTAGACTAGAAGGCACCTAACAATATACATATGTGAGAGCTTAGCCTTCTATGTGCTGAGATGTTGCACATGGTGAGAGCTTTCCTGGTGTCTGTAATGTAGAGAGAGTT
Source organism: Elephantulus edwardii (assembly GCF_000299155.1). Classification (NCBI taxonomy): domain Eukaryota; kingdom Metazoa; phylum Chordata; class Mammalia; order Macroscelidea; family Macroscelididae; genus Elephantulus; species Elephantulus edwardii. The sequence continues at coordinate 10,308,622 of NW_006399764.1, read as the reverse complement.
ATGAATAGATGGGAGGAAAGTTGTTAAGTGGTGTTAGTAATATTCAGGTAGTCAACTACTTGTAATTTGTTTAAGAAAATAACCCTGCTAGTGAGTGGGGTGGAAATGGATCCCCAGGAGCTGGCAAACTCCATGAGCTTTGAGAGCAAACATGTAAGGGTCTGAAGAAGAGATACAACTCAGTCACAGAATGGTCTCTGCAGATGAGATTTTGGGTGTGGAATTTTTCTTGATAATGACAAGTTTCGAGATTTATTATTGTCCATTTGAGGTCAAGGAACAGTAGCTTGAGGATGTTGGAAGGATTACCCGTGAAGATAGCGAAATCTTCTGGAAGATGTTGTATTTGAGAAGAGAAGACTGTTATGTTTTGAGTGAATGTGAGTGAGACCTGGTTGTTGATAGAAACAAAGACGTGTACAGGTGTATTGTCGGATGGCACGGGTACCAGGATGGAGGGATGGCGTGGGTCTAGAGTAACATTGAGAAACCAATAGATTGTCACCAGAGGGAGAAGGGCAGGCCATCTCCTCAGTAAATCTCCATGTAATTTACTTCCTCTAAAAACCCACTGGAGGCTCAATATGGGTTGGTTCTGACTCTGCAGCAAACAACAATTACCTATTGTCACATGTATCTTTTAGTCCTCTGCTAGATTAAATACACAGCATAACGTCAGAGGAGGATGTAGAGTTAATAGGCATTTTTTTAACATAAATAAAGATTCCAGGAGAATTAGAGGCATGGGGATGAGAAAGCAAAGAGAAGAACAGCTGGGCAGTAAGGAGTTAAGAACAGGAGAAAGAAATTCTCTTTTCTCATTTGAGAATTATAGGAATGGAACACACAATTGGAAACTAACCACAATTATTGCAAAGATGAGGTGAGTCATCTTGTGACAAAGATGTCTGAAGACCTGAGGTGGGAGCGGACCCAGTCATCGGGAGGCTGGCTGTGGGGATTGGGGTCATGAAAGATCTGCATGTGGGTTGCCTCCTGTGTGTGGGATAGAGGAATCTGTATTCTCATGGGTGGTCTCAAATAGAGTGGCCTCACGAAGGGTAATTTTCATCCAACGTATTATTTCTAGCCTCAGTATAAGCTTGAAATGGTGGTGGTGTTATGTGCTGTTGAGTTGCTCCTGACTCACAGCCGATTCTTTAACGGGTTTCTCAGAGGCTGTAAATCACACGGGAGGAGATTGCCTGTCTTTTTCCCTGGAAGCAGCTGGTAGATTTGAACTCCTTATCTTTGGATTGCCAGTACGACTCCTTACCCATTAAGTCTCCAGAGGTTCTTAAACCTGAAAGGTAAGAAAAGTAAAAAATGCTAATCAAATATTTGCCTTTCTTCTTTTCCTGGAGTTGTGATGATTTGTCATGACCGTTTGTGGAAGATCACATTAACAACTGTATAAGCATGCATATACATACATATATACAGTAAGGGTTTTTACTGCTAACCCAGGGGCAGATAGCTCTGCTCTTGGAATCTGCAAGCAGAACTGCCTCTGGAACCAGTGAAGAGTCAGCTAGGAGTTGGCTCTGACTGAACGGCCACGAGTGAGTGAGTGATAATGGGCTCGAGCTCATCCTAGTCGGTGAGCTTGGCACAGGACAGGATTCAGACCTGTCGTTCATAGGGTTGCTATGGATTATAGGCGATTCCACAGTCCCTAACAACAACATGTGTGTGTTTGTGTGTATGTATGTATATAGGGAGCTCTGGTGGCCTAGTGGCAAGACATTGCACTGCACTCTCGAAGGCATGTGGTTCAAATCTACCAGCTGCTTCGTGGGGAAGGGTGGGCAATCTTCTCCCGTGTTACTATAGCCTCCTATATGTACTGAAGCTCAACATCAAGAAAACAAAGATTCTAACCACTAGGCCAATTGGCAGCATCAGTATGGATGGTGAAGAGATTGAGATAGTTAACAGTTTTAGTTTACTTGGCTCCACGGTCAATACTCTTGGTAACAGCAGCAGGAAATCAAGAGACGAATTGCATTGGGAAAGTCGGCTGTGAGGGACCTCTCAAGAGTACTGAAGAGCAACGATGTCAGGCTGGAGACTAAGGTGCGCCTGGTCAGGGCTATAGTCTTTGCAGTTATGGGCTATGCATCAGAGAGTTGGACAGTGACTAGGGTTGATAGAAAGAGAATTGATGCCTTTGAGCTCTGATGCTAGAGAAAAGTGTTGAATATACCATGGACTGCTAGAAGAACAAACAGGTTTGTCTGGAGAGGGTGAAGCCAGAATGATCCCTGGAGTCAACGATTCTGAAGCTTCGTCTGACATATTTTGAGCATGTTGCAAGGAGGGATTGGTCCTTGGAGAGGGACATCATGTTTGGCAGAGTGGAGGGGCGGCGAAGGAGAGGAAGACCTTTGATGAGATGATCGATTCTGTGACTAGAGAGGTGGGAATAAGTGCGCTTGAGATGGCTAGGTTGGCACAGGATAGACGAGTGTATAGAGCTCTTGTACATAGGGTCGCTTTGAGTCGCAAGCAACTCGATGGCACATAACAACAACACAACAACAAAAACTGCTGGAGGGTCAGTTATAGGTCAGTTCTGACTCAACAGCACACAACAACAACGATGACAACAAAAGTATATATGTAGATTTGTTCTGATAACCTTGATTGTCACCCACACTTTTTTTTCTATATTTTATTAATTTTCATAAACATTTTTGATCTATTTCTCTTTCTGCTCTCCAGTGTATCTTTAACATATTCCCTGAGATAATTGGGGCTTCCCTTTGACAAAGCCAAGCTTCTTTATTTATAGTGTTCACCTGGCACCTGGGTGATTTCCGTCGGTGATTATGTAGTCTTCATGTGGACTGGCACCTTTCCCTGGAGCATAGACTCCTCCCTCAGAGCTTCTCATGGCAGAGGCTCCATCCCGGTGTCTGTTTCAAAGCCCAGACTCCCTTCTGGACCACCCACCGAGCTCGGAGCTCCAGATGCTGGCTTCTTTCCCCAGCTGAGATGACGGGCATCTTTTAAGGGAAGGCTGCCAGCCAGGTTCCCTTTGATGACTTGGCAGCAAGGTATCCACAGAATTGGGCTACTAAACTGGGAATCACAGCTCTACAACATCCAAAGTCTTTTAGTTTTTCATGAGGAAAGGCAGATATGAATCTCAGCAGGAGAAAGGCATCCTTTATTAATTTCCCCCCACTTCCGATTAGAATTCCACTACAACTGTACTTGAAGTTTTAGATGTTGGAATTTTTTGAAAAGGGGAATCTCTTGGGGTGTCATAGACATTTTTTAGGATTCCCAAGCAGCAGGCTCATTACTTCTCATTGACGCTGGTTTTCTTCTTTCTAGGCCTGGGGTCACAGTCCCTGGAGTGATGGGGTACACCTGTGTCATTTATTCAGGGAAGATCACATCTGGTCAGCTGTTAAGAGGTAGACACAAAATTTTTAGTAGCATTGTGATTCAGTTTTGAAAGAAATGACTAGTCCGTATGTTCTTTTTGAGGCCGGGTGGCCTAGTGGGTAAAGAGTTGCACTGCCAACCTAAAGGTTTGTGGTTTGATTCTACCAGCTGCTCCTTGGAAGAAAAATGGGCAGTCTTCTTCTGTGTGACTGACAGCCTCTGCAAATCCACTGGAGGGTCAGCTTGAGGGGCCATAACAACAATTGGTGTTAAGTGCCATCGAGTCGCAGGTGACTCATAGCGACCCTATGAAGGAGAGTCCTCAATGCTTGGGTGTCTTTCATCCTCTCTCCAGGTTCAGAGGGTTTCTGGAGGCAAGCTATTATGGAAGTGGATGCCACTCCTCCTTCCAAATAACAACAATAAGTTCCTTTTACTTATTTAATTTATAATATTCTCTAATGCATTCTTTTTGTATTCAGAATCCAATTATACTCCTGGGCACAAAGGCCTTCTGAGACCCCCGGACAAAAAAGTTTGCTGAGAGTCATGGATTTGGGTTGCAGTGAGGTGTACTTCCTTAGCAGGCTGACTACTTTGAGTGCAGCTTCTGTTTTCATTATTTATAGTGAATTCTAACTCAGATTTTGTGCATTAATTCACCTCAAATTTTAAAGAAATCTCTAAAATTAGCACCCTCTGGTGATTAAGAGCTGACCTCTACTAGGTAAAGGTTAGCTTGTTGTTGTTATGTGCCATCGAGTTGCTTGCAATTCATAGTGACCCTATGTACAAGAGCTCTGAACCCTGCTCTATCCTGTGCCAGCCTAATTGTCTCTGACACGCCTACCTCCACTACCCCAGTCACTGAGTCAATCCATCTCATCGAGGGCCTTCTTTTGTGCTGTCCCTCCACCCTCCCAAACAGGTATCTCACGCATGAGAAAAATGTTCTCTGTATTCTGCCCACATGGAGTCAGACCATCTGTTCATCTTTTCTTGTTACATCTATAAACAATAGAAAATTAACCTGGAGACCCAAGTGTTGAATGAGTGAGTACAGGTGTGAAAGTGCTAGAGAAGGGAAGCTGTAGATGCATGGCATGGATCCTAAACTGGGGGGGATCCCGCAGGGATGAGGGAAAGCTGTGGCTGAAGATAAACCCAAGGCTTGACAAAGTGAAACTGGAGGAAAAGGGAGAGGTGGTAGGGTGTTCCAGGAAGACAGAGCAGAGTGTACGCGCCTGGATTCATCCACGGACCTGGTTCATTCACTGAACCAAAAGGCGTTTCTGTAGCAGCAGCGTGAGCCTGTTACTCTTAAGGGGCTCTACTTGTTGGTCATCTGCCAGAGAAAGACTGTTCTCCAGTGGCGCTGTGTGTGGTCTCCAAGTGGCTTTGCAATGACAATAGCATCAGTATTGCAGTTCTGAATGAGCTCTTTTAGTAAATATGGATACATGCTTTCTGAATTTGTTTGTTTGCTTTTCCCCCAAGTCATGAAGAAGCTAACGAAACATCATCAAGTTGGGATAGTCTCTCCCAGTGTGTTCTTTGGTTTAAAGCAGTACAGGCAGTAAATAATGGGAAGCATATTGAGTGAGGTTTAACGAGTGGTAGCCACATCTAAGCCAGCTGTACATCCCCGTTAGGCTGAGCTTCCCCTGGGGTTATAGAGTGAACGGTGGCAATGAGGCCTCAGTCTTGGTGGGTACGAAGCTCATCTTTGCTGGCCCCTCTAGGTGTCAGCAGAAGTGTATGTGTATCCTTTCAGGGCAAGGTCACAAGTTTGTCCTTTCTTGCTGCATGCTACCTTTTCTATCTTTTCTAGGTTTCTCAGATGCCCAGTTAAATTTGGTTGTCCTTGTAGAAAATATACAGTGCTCTGATGATGTGCTCCGCAGAAAGCTATGTTTCTCACCCAGAGGTGGTGATTTTTTGTGGTTTGAATTCCCCCGAATTTACTAGAAGCTCCTCAGGAGAAATATGGGCGATCTGCAGTCTCCTGAGAATCTGCTATGAATCTGTTCTGACTTGACGGCAGTGAGTTGGGTTGTGAAAACAGGGAGGTGAGGCACACAGAACGACACCCTCCACCTTAGTGTCTCTTAGAGCTCATGAACAGGACCTCGCTCTGTGATGTCAGAGTGGCCTCAGTCTAACCATGGATGATGGAGGCCACGGAGGAATATTAGGAATTGTAAATGTTGTTGTTAAGTGCGGTCGAGTCACAGGTGACTCATAGCGACCCTATGAACGAAAGCACTGGACACCTCCTGAATAACTTTCGTCCTTTGTCCAGGTTCATAGGGTTTCTGGAGGCAAGCTATTATGGAAGTGGATGCCACTCCTGCTTCCAAGCTTGTTTAATCGGGAGGCTCTACCAAACACTGTCCACCATGGGTAACCATTCTCACATTTGACACATCAGTGTCACAGTGTTCAGCTTCACAGCAACCACAAGTCAGCTCTGTACAGCAAGTGGGCAGACCAGGGTTACACAACCTAGAAGAATGTTTCACCAAAAATAATTAAAGGCAGGCCTGAGGGCCATGGAGTAGAGTCACCCACTTTTGGCTTGGGAGCGTGGCTTTCTGTCTGCTAGGCCAACTGCTCGCACGCTCTCTGTCTCTCTCTCTCTGTTTCTTAAATTTACTACCATAGCTTAGAAATATTGACAAGCAACACAAATTATATGCTTAACCTGCTAGCACAGTGGGGGCAGAGCTGCATATGATCGCCTAGGATCTCGGAAGCCTGTGTTCTAATACAAAAGTGTTTCTGATTGAGATGCGATAGCATCTCCTTCATATTGTAGAAAGCAAATAAACACTCCTATCTTGACAGTGGTTAGAAATCAGGCTTACTTCCACATTGTGGAAATATAAGACTGTCAGTAATATCCACTGTTTCCAGCAAGATGGGGTGGGGAATTCGAGGGGGAGATCCATTAACTGAATTATATTTGGGCAGACAACATGGGAGTCAGTCAAGTTCTGTTTCAGAGGAACGAGGGTACATGGATTGAGTCAGTAGAATTTATTGAATGACTGCTGTGTTCCAGGCTCTGTATTTAATTCTAGGGACACAAAGGGGTATAAGGGTTTGTTCTTGGCTCTCTAAACGCAGTAGCCCCATTGAGAAGACATTTAACCTAATGCAGACTGTGCCACATGATATGACTCCAGCAGGGTCAGGAGGAAGGCTTAAACATCATTGAGGGGTCAGTTTCTCTCCAGGAGGAAACTGTAGTGACAAAATAATTCTCAGGGAAAGGGATATTTGGGTTCATTCTTGAAGCACAAATCAGCATTTTCCAGAGAAGCATGGAAGAATAAGGGCATTCCAGGCAGAGGGAAGGGATTTGTTGTATAAGATCAGAGACATGAGCCTGTATCGTGCTCTGAAGAGACTTGACTGTAGCAAAGCTGAAGCCTAGGACTCGGGAATGTGCTGGTCTCTAGTCCAGCCCATGCCTGTGGCAGTGTAATACCTGCCTTTGCATAGAGAGGCTCCAAGCTTCCTCACAGCTGTGCATGCATCCTTCTGTTTTCTTGTGATAGAAGTGAAAGATGACAAAGCATATTGTTTTTCCAGTCATTCCTGCATATTTCGCTCCATGACATTGATCACAGTCTCCATAGTATCTGATCATCCATTCATGTCCATATTGTCTTTTCTTTAACCCATACTGTGGACTTGGAACTGACTCACAGCTGACCCCTCAGTAGGTTTTCAGAGGCTGTACATTTCATGGGAAGGGACTGTCCAATTTCTTTCTGAGGAACAGCTAGTGGATTTGAACCATTTGCTTTTTTTTTTTTTAAATTTTCCTTCATTGATTGTTGCACTTTTCTCCCTGCCCACCCCTCCCCTCCAGTGCACTCTTCTCTTTGAAAAGTAAAGGAAAAATTCTTTCATTGTTATACAATCCCTCCACCCTCAAGTCCACTGCACTATGCAGCCTTCATTCTGGACTCCTGTGATGACAATACCTAATCCTATATCCCCTTTAAACAGTTCTCTCCCTCATCTATTTCAGTGCAGTATACATTATTTATCCCATCTTTCTCAGTCTCCCTCCAACTCTGATGTCAGTCCTGTTTTACAACAGTGGTACAATGCAGTATTTGTCCCTCTGTGACTGAGATATTTCACTCAGTATAATGTCCTCCAGGGTCACCCATTTTGTATAATATTTCATGACTTCCTTGGTTTTCAGTGCAGCATAGTATTCCATTGTGTGAATATACTGCTTCTCTATCCATTCGTTTGTTGATGGGCACTTAGGTTATTTCCAACTCTTTGCTTTTGTGATCAAAGCCACGATAAACATGAGTGTGCAGAACCATTTGCTTTTTTGGTTGGCAGTACACTCCTTATGACTAAGCCACCATAACTCCCTCACCCGTACTAGTATATGTTATATATTAGTTAATTTTCTACTTTCCTTCAATCCCCACATAATCATATTAGGATGATTCTGTTTGTATGCCAACCTTTCTGTAACTTTTAGTAAGAGTGGTCTTACACAGTGTTTGTCCTTTTGTGACAAAGTAATTTCTTTCGCTCAGCATAATATCATCTAGATTCCTCCAGTTCACATATTCTTAGTAGGAAGAAGGGTTCTAGTATGGATTGAATTGAGTTCCTCCTCCACCTTCCTTCCTCTCAAGAGTTCAGAAGTTGAACTCTTAACCCTTTTACCTGGTGGTTGGCACTTGGCTGCTGACCAAAAGGATGGCAGACTGAACCCACTCAGCCGCTCTGCTGGAGGGAAGACTGGTGATCTGACCCCATAAAGATTACAGTGTTGGAAACTGTTATAGAGCAGTGCAGCCGTTCTAGGAGTTTGTGATGAGTTGGAATTGACTAGACTGCAATAGATCTGGGTTTTGGTTTGGTATCTATACATATGGCCCTGTTTGGAATTTTTTAAATAAATCATCATCATGGTAATAAGACATATAGGTGTGGTGTGGAGAGACTCTAAAGTTAATCAAATCTGGGTTATATAAATATATCAGAATAGACCCACAGATACATAGAGGAGGAAGATAGACAGATACCAGGGAACTCTAAGGAATTCCAAAGATTACTGGCAGTCACCAGAAACTCAGGGAGACTCATGGAGGAATCAACATGACTAATACTCTGATACGAACTTTTAACCTGCAGAACTATGATAAAACACATTTACATTCTTTGGTGAAGAGTACTGAATATCTTATGGACTGCCAAAAGAACAAATAGGTCTTAGAGAAAGTGAAGCCAGGGTCCTCCTTAGAGGCAAGGATGATGAAACTTCATCTTACATACTTCAGACCTGCTGTTAGGAGGGACTAGTCCTTGAGAACAACATCACTGTGTATTGAAAAAAAATGTGTGGTTTGAATCCAGCTGCTCTGCAGAAGAAAGATGGATAGGGCCTCCTTTCGTAAAGCTCTATGACTTTTGAGAACCAGTAGTGGATTGATAAGGGTTGAAATCCGGACAATGGCACTGGGGCCTTAAAGTTGCTGGCAGTCGTCTTGGGACACACGTTGTTATTGTTGATTGCCGTCGAGTTGAGCATGATAGCGATCCTATGAACAAAAGACCTGAAGCCTTTCTATAACTGTCCTCATATCTCATAGTTCATAGAGTCCCAAGAGTCATGTTGTTTAGGGAGTGGATGCCACCCTGTGACACACGAGGTCTATCCAGATTCACTAATTCTACAGCCGTTGAACTGGTTCTCACTCGGGGCGCCCCTTCGGGCTTCTGAAGCAGTGCATTTTTATGGGAGGAGTCTGCCCATCCTTCTCTCATGGAGTAGCTGGGCGGCTCCAATTGCTGACCTTTCGGTTATAGCCCAATGCATGATGGTCTGCACCACACCAGTGTGGAGGAATGCAGTTGATAGATGGAAAAAGACCAAGCCCTGGCAAAACACTCTAAGCTCCTGGACTAACCCATGTTTGAAACATCCATTTTTACTGTCTTCAGGTCCAAGAGAGAAAACTTAACCTTTTTATGACTGTATGTCAGTATTACACATTGTTGAATTGATTCCTCCTCACAGTGTCTCTAAACGACAGGGTAGAAGTACCCCATTCGGTCTTCTGGGTGGGAATCTTTATAGAAACACATTGTCAGCCAGGTCTTTTCTTCTGTGAAGCTGCTGGTGAACTTGAACCCCTTACTTTTTAGTTCATTTACCTTTCAGGACTGTGGTTTGAATCCACCAGTGCTCCATGGAAATAGGTGGGCAGTTTCCTCCCATGCGATTTACTGCCTCTGAAAACCTGCTGGAAGGTCAGCTGAGTTGGTTTCCACTGGATGGTACGCAATAACAACAACCTTTCACTTAGTAACCAAGTGCTTAATCATTGTGATGCTGGTCCCAGTCTTTCTCTTTCTCAGTGTCAGTTACATGCTAATAGACACAAAGAACTCTTCTGTTTCTATTTTAGGTTACTAACAGCCAGCATAGGCAAGCTGCTCCTCAGGAGAAAGATGGACAATCAACTCTTGTGTGACTTACTACTTTTGAAAACCTGCTGGAGGGTCCGATGAGTTGGTCCTGACTCTCAGCTACGTAAGAACAACAATTCCAAGCATGGTTAGATTACTCACTTATCAAGTGGCTATTCAACAACTGAAACTATAATGTGGGTCTCTTGGCTCATAGGCCAGGCTTGAACGTATCCCGGATTTAAAATTCTATCTACATGTGAATCTCATAACTATGCACGCATCTAGAAACCTATTTTGCAGTAGACACATACTTAATTTGAGGGTGTGATTCTGTTTAGTTTTCAAATGACATATCTGAGTGATGATGCTGTTGAAAGAACACTGAATTGAGATTCTTGCATGCTAGGTTTGTGATCTGCTTTGGCCAGTACTTACCTTTGTGAACTGGGACATATTTATCTGGGTCTCAGGGTGTTCACATGACACAATCATTTCTAAATTCCCATCAATGTCTATACTTTGAAATATAAGTACATTCTGTTTTCATTTATCCACCGTGGCTTTTACGCACTTCTGTATACTCTGGAAATACTCCTTTTGACTTGTTTATGATAATATTAGGCACAGCTGCACACATATTTACTGAGCATCAGTTATGGGCTAGGAGTTATAAAAATGAAGAGTTATTTCTAGTCAGTAACACTTAAATATTCTCAAATGCAGTCTGATATTGTTTGTAGTGACAGTGCATCAAGCAGTGTCTTTTAGTGCAGGGAATGCATGACCCAAAGTAAGAGCACTGTTAGAGAGAGGTCCAGAGTGCCGTTAGCGTCAGTCCAAGAGTTGATGCAATCAGTGTCTGGAAGCCGGAGGAAGGGACAGAGCAGAGTTCTGAGCAGGACAAGGGAATTAGAAACCAAATGTGTGCACAAAAGCATGCTCGCATCCAAATGGATCTGAGATTTTATCTTAAGTCTTCAGAAGCTTTACACTTTGAATTCATGACTGCCTCCCAGGGAAATAACAATTTGCTAACAATTAACTTTGCATGACATTCTAAGCACTTAATTGCTTGCTGGATTCTTTTGGAAAGTCATGAAAGTCTTTTTTGTAATTGCAGTAATTAATTTGGTTATTATAACTTTCTGGGTGTGTTTTCTACCTTGTGTGAAGATGAGCTCTGGTCAGTACCATCACCTGGACAGTGATCCTGAGGTTCACCCAGCTCATAGGAGGAAGCCTCTGGGGGTGGTGGGTGAGGTGAAGACTCCCATGGTTGCACAGGTCTGGCTTCCTTTTCCTCTCTATCAATTTCTTCCTTGGTGATCCAGCACATAAAACGTTCAGCTCTCTAACCCTTAATTTACTCCTTAATAGGAGTAAAATAGGAATAGTGTGTCTCTCTGTAAAAGGAGTAAGAATAACATCGAGACCAAGTCTGACTTCTACTATAAAAGGGAAGTCTCTCCATCAATAACATCCACAGTATCAAAATAATAGCCTAAATGTCAGACATTCCTCTCTACCTCGTCTGCTGCATCTACTTCCATTAATCACTCAGTCTGATATTCATTGTAAAAGTTGTGGGGTTCACTAAGGGAACAGGTTGTGGGGTGCTGGGAAGGAAAAGGAAATTCTGCATTCAAAGTCCACGAGTATAGTACAGCACACAAATGCAAGAAGCCTCTCGTTTCCTTAATTGTCTAGAAGGCTTCGTTTCATCGTAGTCCCAAGCCAGCCCTTCCTTCAGTAGTCCAGCGAACAGAATTTTTAGCTCTGGCCCCAGCTCCAGGGCTCTGTCAGGCTACCCCTGCTGACCACAGGCTTTCTCAGTCTGGCCAGCTCTCTCTTTTATGTTAGCCTTGCAGCTCTTGATAATGCTGAGGACATTGATCAATGGGTGGACCATGTGTCTGCAATAGAGACAAATGGAGGCCTCCTCCAGAGGGGCCCAAGGCAATGGATATAAAGACCATTTTCAAAAGTTCTAATGCCGTACTCTCAAAGAGCTGTACAAAGCTCTGAATACTTACAGCACAGCCTAAGTAAATTCAGTTAGCAAATACACATTTCTTTGAATTAGGTGCAAGGAAAGTGTGAGATACCAAAATAGCAAAAAGACAGGAGCACAGGATGGCCTATGCTACGGGAAAGCTGATTTACAGTACCTGTGATTCACAGCCCTGGAGACTTGACTCAGGGCTGCTGGGAGTGAGAGGTAAGTCAGGGAAAAGGAGTATGCAGCTGGGAGCTACTATCATCGTTTGTAACTTTGGGGAAAGAATTAACTTTTCTAGACTTCTGTGTCCTAAAATTTAAATCGGGAAGCAATAGTCATATCTTATTTAATAGAAACGTAAAGGAAACAGTAAATCTGAAATTCTAGAGTAGAATAGAAAATATGAGTATGGAAGATTATGCTAATATGGTGAAGTTCACATAGAAAGTATCATTATAGGCCCTGAAAATAAGAATTCTTTTGTATCCACATTGATCTGTGTAACTTATTGAAAGAGTATTTTCCTCTGGTTACTTGTCATTTCCTTGACCCTAGTATTATCTTTTTACTTTATCAAGGTGCTTAGGAAAGGAATAGCTTCAGGGAAAAGAGAACAGCTATGCTACTAATCTCAGTATGTTTTTACTTTCTTTTTTTTTTAAGAAAAAAACTAACTCCTTCCCCATTAATAATTATTGATTTTCCAGAGTGGTATTTTTGCCTTTCAAAAAGATTTCCTGCAACATCTGTCAAACTGTTACTTCTGTCTGCAAGAGATTTCTAAAAGCATCAGTGCAATTAGCCTGAAGTATGCAGAAATCCCCTAGCATTTTCTCACAAGCTATGCAAACTCACTATTCACCACCTCAAAGAGTTACCACACTAGCACTTAAGCACTGAGGGGTGATTTCTGAGAATATATGGGTGCACTTTTCTGATAACTGCCCTGAAAGTAATCAATAATTCGTGGAAATCTGCTTCAAAATATCCTGCCTGCCCTCAGTTTGATTTAGTGTGAAGGAAACTGCTTGCTGCTTCTGTAGAAGAACCTCTCTTTTTTATGTGCTCTGACTGCCTTCATTCCTGTAGTTATTGCACACAAAAGCTCCAGTTTTAATTTTGCCTTAAAAGAAGGCACTCCTCTGACTGTTCTGTTTGAGAGTTGGTTAGAATCAATTCATGTAGGTAAAAATACAGCACAATCTGGGTCTAAAGTTGCTGTATGCCCTTGGCAGTGACGAGGAAGCCCATCTTAGGAAATTGTTGCTACCGTGCACTATCAAGTCAGAACTCTTAGTTGATCCTCCAGCAGGTTTCTTCGTGGCAGTTTAATGTAACCACATGGGAGGAGATTGCCTCTCTGTTTCCCGTGGAGCAACGGGTAGATTTGAACTGTGCGCCTTTGGGAGCAACACAGCTACTTATCATGAGGCCACCAGAACTTCCTCTGTAGGAGACCTTTATTTTAGACAGGCTACTAGAGATCAAAGAAGGAGGCATAAGGCATAACTAAAGTAAAGAAAAAGACATTGATACTCAGGATTTGGGATTGAAAGAGTATCCCTGAAAGAAAGAAACCTTAACTGAGCTTCAAAGGATGAGTTGTAGACGGCCACGTGAAAATGCCCTTCACCACACAACCCATGTTTGGGTCAAAAGTGATCTGCCAGTTAAGTTGGGGGGGGGATGAGAAGAATAAGTGGGTTCGATTCAGTGGACGACGAGGGAGGTGCAGGACCAGGCAGGGCTCTGGTCTGTTGTACAGGAGTTGGAGTTGGCCCGGTGGCACCTGACAACAAGGGACAGGGATATCTGTAACTTATTCCTGACATGGGTTCTTGGATGTATATGTATCTTGAAATGTCCAGCTTTCCTACAAAGGGAATGAAGAACTGCTGGATGGTCCCTTCTGTGACAGATCCCTCCTGAGAGCAGAATGATGGGACCCCATCCGAAAGAAGGAATCAGGGGAATTGTTCGTATTTTGACTGACTACCCCATTGTGTTCAGGGGTGTCTTGTTGTGTACTGTCGAGTCAGAACAGACTTGTATGCGTAGGGCCACTGTTGTAAAATGGGACTAACATCGGGGTTGAGGAAAGATAGAGAAGGAGGGGAGGAGTGATGTATACTGCATTGAAACAGATGAGGGAGAGAACTGTTTAAAAGGGATATATGATTAGGTATTATTGTCATGACAGGAGTCCAGAATGAAAGCTGCACGTGTGAAGTGGACCTGGGTGGGGGGGAGGGATTGCATAACAATGAAAGAATTTTTCCTTTACTTTTCAAGGAGAAGAGTGAATTGGGGGAGAGGGAGTGGGCAGGGAAAAAAGTGCAAAAATGAATCATTAGAAACCCTAAGTCTCTGTAAACTTTCATTAAAATTAAAAAAAAAAAGAAAAAAGAAAAAAAGAACGGACTTTTAGCTGACCCTTCAGTGAGTTTTCTGAGGCAGTGATCGCACTGGAAAAGATTGTCCATTTTCTTCCAAGGAGCAGCTGGTAGATTTGTACCATCTGCTTTTGGGTTGGAAGTGCAAACCAAGCCACAGCTCCCTTCGGCGGTGTGGGGAAACCGTGAAAGAATGAATCGATCTTTGCTTGATCATCTCAGAAGTTCAGGAGCCGAGACCAGGGAGCAGCAGGGCTGGGAATCTTGCTCTTATGACCAGAGTTTTTATTTCTTTTCTTCTTCTTCAGTTGGGTGTGTCTGATACAGGGCTTTGAACTACTTCAGTCATACTTGGCATAGAAAAACTGGAACAGACTCTAATTTGTAAAATGTGGGTGTGCCTGAATTATAGCTAAAACTGGAAAAGCTAGTTTGAAGCTCTGGTTTGATAGAAAAGCCAAATGTTGGTGGCTTTAGCTTGTAGAAGTTTGAATTCATTTCTGAACACAAAGAAATAAAAAGAATATTCTCCTGCAGAATATATAGAACAAGACTGTCCAAAGAAAGATAATATAGATAATGAAAATTTTAATAGCCACACTTAAAAAAAGTAAAAAGAAACAAGTGAAATGGATTCTTTTAAAATGGATTTTTTAAATTTAGCAAAACAAGTGACAAGATTTATTAAGACGACAAGAATAGATACAGTAAGGTGGTCCAGGAGAAAGAGTTAAAGTGAAAAGCAAAGGAGAGGAAAGGACCCCTGCAAAGAGAGGGCTGAATCCACGCCTTCCAGCATCCAGCTGTCACCAGAAAAGGAGAGGAAAAGGCAAGTGAGGTCATTTCTAAGAACTTATTTTTATTCAACTAAATACATCTGCAATATTTCTATTTCAAAATGTAGCAAATATAACAATTACTGACCTGCTTTACATTTTTTCCATGTGCGTCTTTGCTGTCTGGCCTATCTTTAACATTTAAACCACATATCAGTTACAAATACCTTTTTTAAGAGGCATAAACGCAGGTTATATACCTGGATTTCACCTGATGGCATGCATAGGAATCAGATCGATTACATATGTGGAAAGAACCGCTGGAGAA
>NW_006399764.1:10229926-10291151 GCF_000299155.1 Elephantulus edwardii | reverse complement strand
GGGATAATTGGGATGGGAGTGTCAGAGACAGTGCGATTGGCACAGGACAGAGCGGAGTTTAGGGCTGTTGTACATAGGGTCGCTATGAGTCGCAGGCAACTTGACGGCACATAACAACAACAACATCAGTTACAATGGTACAGTCATCAGAAACAGTACGTGACCCTGTAGAATATTTACAGTTAAAAAATAGATCCACAAATAAAAGTTGTTCCAGATGTATTTAATGGGATATATGATTGTGTATTGTTGCCATGACAGGAGTCCAGAATGAAAGCTGCACAGTGCAGTGGACTTGCGGGGGAAGGAATTGCATAAAAATGAAAGAGTTTTACTTTCTAAGGAGAAGAGTGAATTGGGGGAGAGGGAGTGGGCAGGGAGAAAAGTGCAACAATGAATGACTGGAAACCCTAAATCTCTGTAAATTTTCATTAACATTAATAATAATAATAAAAATTAATAGCTAAGCCTTATACACGAAGGAAGAGAAGAAGAACCAGAGAAGCAGGCAGCTCTGTAAAACCAAACAAGAACAAAACCTAGATAGAAAAGAATATCAAACCAAGAACCAAAGTATAGCCAATGAAAGTTATTATCTTACATTCAGTTTTCAGTTATGATCATTTGTCATAATAAAATTAAAATTAGTAAAAAATGGGTTTCAATAAGTTAATTGAGTATTGGTTTCAAGGTGTAACTGTCAGTTGGCTTAAATGGAATGGAAAAACATTTAATTCGTTCCACTAGTCTTATTTAAAGTGATCAGTGGTCACATGTGGCTTGTGGTTGTGATACAAGAGGACAGGTTAGTGGTAGTTCCCCCTGCCAATTTATGACACTTCTGTATTTGATATTTGGTAGTTCCCCCTGCCAACATATGACACTCTTCTATATTCTTTCACCAAATTTCTTCTTTAATACTTTTAACTTCCATTTTAACGTAATTTTTTTCACCTAGGACGTGATTTCAATTTTTGTTCATTATTCTGGTCCTTTCTGCTGAACATATTTTTTTTAAATTATTATTTCTATTTTATACTGGTTTACATACAAAATTTGCATACATTGTGTTTCATTTATATACATTGCAATTTACACATTCTTTCATTCACACTGTGTGTTTCATCCAATCATTTCCATATATTTTAGAAAATGAATCAGGGGAGCTCTGATGGCCTAGTGGCAAGAAGCTGCACTGCAATCCAGAGGGGCACGGTTCGAATCCATCAGATGCTCTGCCGGGGAAGGAGGGACAATCTCCTCCTGTACCAGTCAGATCTGATTTGACGGTACACACACACACACACAAATAATAAATTAAAAAAAAGAAAATGAATCACCAGTGATATTTGACTATTTTTACCCTGTCTTTCCAGATCCCCACTGGATATTTCCTGACTTTTTCACCTTCTCCCTCTTTCCACTAAACTCTGTGATCTCATGATTTCCTCCCTCCCCACCCTCAGCTCCTGTCCTTAATCCCCTTGCATTTTATTAGTTATCCTTCTATTTTTACTCTTAAGGGTATTATGCAGTATTTGTCCTTATGAGGCAGAGCATAAATCTCGGCATTATGTTAGTTCATACAGCGTAATGCTTTCTAGTCTCTCCCAAGTTAAACAGCATTTTATGAAATCATTGTTCCTTAGTGCTGCTTAGTATTCCATCGTGTGTATATTCCACAATTTCTCAACCCATTCATTTGTTTATGAACCCTGGGCCATTTCCATTTGCTTGCTATTATGAATAATGCTACTGTGAACCCTGGTGTACAAATCTCTGCTTGTGCTCTAAGTTCTATTTTCCTTGGGGTATAGTCAGGATACAAGGTGGGATATAAGACAAAAATCTGTGAGATTCATCTACAATAGCAATGGAGACACATAGAAAGCAACACTATGTACAATAGTCCACCACAAATTGAGATACTTGGGAGCAAACCTAACTAGAGACATAGAAACTTTATAAAGAAAATTGCAAAACATTATTGCAAGAAACAATAAAACACCTAGATAAATGGAAAAATGTTCCCTGTTCATGGATTTGTTGTTGTTATGTGCCGTCAAGTTGCCTGTGACTCATAGCAACCCTGTGTACAACAGCTCTGAACCCTTCTCAATCCTGAGACAATCTTATTGTCTCTGACACACCTAACCCCATTATCCCAGTTACTGAGTCAATCCCTCTCATTGAGAGTCTTCCCCTCCTGCACCATCCCTTTACCCTTCTAAGCATAATGTCCTTCTCCAGGGACTGGTCCCTCCTTGCAACATGTCCAAAGTATGTCAGACGAAGCTTCAGAATCCTTGCCTCCAAGGAGCAGCTTGATTTCATCCTCTCGAGGACAAAACTGTTTGTTCTCCTAGCAACCCATGATATATTCAACATTCTTCTCCAGCATTTCAGAGCTCAAAGGCATCTATTCTTCTATCATCCCTACTTTTTGTCCAGCTTTCTGATGCATAGTATATAATTGCAAAGACCATGGCCTGTATCAGGAGCACCTTAGTCTCCAGACTAACATTGTTGCTCTTCAGTACTGTGGAGAGGTCCCTGACAGCAGACTTTCCCCATTACATTACATCTTTTAATTTCCTGGCTGCTGGTACCAAGAGTGTTGATTGTGGAGCCAAGAAAACTGAAGCTGTTAACAATTTCAGTCTCCTCACCATCTATCATGATAATGCTAATTGGCCCAGTGGTGAGAATCTTTGTTTTCTTAATGTTGGGTTTCGATCCATATTGAAGTCTGCAGTCCTTGACCTTCTACAGTAAGTGCTTCAGGTCCTCCTCAGTTTCAGCAAGCAGGGTTGTGTCATCTGCATAACACAGGTTGTTGATGATTCTACCTCCAATCCTGATGCCACATTCCTCCTCATAAAGCCCAGCCTTCCAAGTGATCTGTTCTACATAGAGATTTTAAAGGTATGGAGATAGGACACATCTCTGGTATACACCCTTCCCAATTGGTTCTTGGGTAGGAAGACTTAATATAGTGAACATGACAATCGTACCAAAAGCAATCTACATGTTTAATGCAAGCCTGATACAGACACCAAGGTCATTTTTCAAGGAGATAAAAAAGGCAATTGGCAAGTTTATCTGCAAAGGAAAGAGACCTCAAATAAGCAAAGTACTACTGAAAACAACAAGAATGAATTGGAGAACATAGCACTCCCTGATCCCAAAACCTACTATGCAGCTGTAATAACCAAAACGGCATGATACTGATACAATGACAAACACATAGACCAATGGAACAAAATCAAGAATCTAGAAATTAACCCCATCTTGTTATGGTCAGCTATTATTTGACAAGGATACAAAGTCAATAAAATGGGGAAATGACAGCCTCTTCAACAAGTGGTGTGGCAGAACTTGACTTCTACCTGCAGAAAGCTGAAGCAGGATCCACATCACACAACATACACAAAAATTAAGGTGGATCAGAGACCCGGGAGTAAAGCCCCAAACCATAAAAATCATAAGAAACAAAATGGACCAGATTTAGCAGACCTAGCTAGACTCTGGTATAAATAGACTGGCAAATACAGCCAGAAATGTATAACCAGGAGAGGATAATATCGACGAATGGGATCTTCTCAAGATGTGTGCATCAAAACATTTCTAAATAGGGTGAAAAACAAACACCCTAATGAGTGGGAAAAAATATTTTGCAATGCCATCTCCTACAAGGGTCACTGAATTTTTGGGTTTTTGTTCTTGAGAGTAATGTGTTGAATGTATTTTGGGATGAGGGACCAGTACAATGTAGAGTAGCCACAGTCACTTGACTCATTTCAAACCAATCTGTAACCAAAGCCTCCACTTCACCTTTTCCTGTACTTATTTGATTAATCTTGTTGCACTTTCGGAAATGTCTCACTTTTCCCCCCCACTAAGATACTGTTGTCTTTTTGAAGTACCCATGTGATCCTTTCTCGCTCATCCAACTTTTCAAATCTTACAGCACTCTATTTGAACAGAGAGAGTAAAGGAATTTAGGAGTTTTAGGAGAATGTTTCTCATGCATGGTAAACATACAGATTCACCGGGACTCTTCTTAGAAAGTAGAATCTGATTCTTTCAACTTGAGCTCCAACTTGAGTTACAGTTTGAGCAACACATTCTCAGGGTATCTGAAAGATTTTTAAAAATCCAATCCATGTTTTCTTCACTTGTCAGTTGAATACACATTTGTTCAGTCTCTAAACAAGATCTGAGATCCTTTAAAATGTTAGCTGAGACCTAAGATCTCAGCAAAAGGGATTGTTACAGTGATTGTCACTTGGGCTTGACTGTGGTGGAGACGGTGACGCCGGCACATGACAGAGGAAGGTTCACCGTCGAGTCAACAACATCTCACAACAGAATAATAGAGTCTCAGCTCTTCACAGGAAGGACTATAATCTTTAATGATTTTAACTGAATTTATTCATGCATTCATTCATTCATTTATTTATTTAAATTTTGGTCCTGTAAGAGCTATAAAGGCTGTAGTCATGGTAACCTTGACCAGAAAGTGGGAACAACTAATGCCATACCAGTACCTGGTAGGTATTTTTTCCAGCTGGTCAAGTGTCAAATTCCGTTTCAGTTTCTTCGGTTCTGATTAATCTATCAATTTCTTAAAAAATGAAATCCCTGTGGACTTGCGGGGGGGGGGGGGGGAATTGTATAACAATGAAAGAATTTTATTTTTTTCAAAGTGAAAAACGAATTGGGGGAGGGGTGGGCAGGGAGGAATATGTTTCAACAATGAATGAATGGAGAAAAAATTAAATGGAAAGAATATGCTGTAAAATATATATATGTTGCATTAAAATAATTTATAAACCATTTAAAAATGCAATCCAAGTTGTTTATAAACTTTAAATAAAATGTCTGTAAATTTTCATTAAAATAAAAAAAATATTAAAACAATGAAAACTACCAATATTAATATAATCTACTTTTTTCCTGAGGGTAGAAGGGAGAGAAAGGTTGTAAAGTGGGGTGTGCTAGAGCCCACCCTATGTGAGAAAATAATTTGAGAAGTGATTTTCGGCTGACTGGAGGTATCCAGGGCTTCCAGCTCTGTTTACCCCCACAGATGCAGACCCAAAGTGGGGAAGAAAGTGTTATTTTTTGTAAAAAAAAAAAAAAGAATAGAAATGATATTCCAGACTTTTTTCTTCATTCTCCTGTGTGGAATGTTTACCATCCGCAGATAACGAAATTTTTCTAGGTTCCACTTTTCCCTCCTTTCTCTGTCACACCTTCCCCCCACTCTTCCTAATCTGGGTTTTATCTCACCCTGCACTGTATTTGTCACATTTCTTTGAAAACCTCCTGCTGTCAGTGCATCTTTCTAGTAAACCAGAAACCCCCCCACCCGGTGCCTTTGATGTGGTTCTGGTCAAGTCATACAGAGCAGCAGTGCTTTATGAAACTGAACTTGACTTGGTAGAGTCACTAGGATTGTTATCAATCAGTGTACTAACACATGCTGTCACCTTCCCCCAGCCTCCAAGGACCTGCTCCCCCACCAGGTTCCATTCTCTCTTTAGTAATGTTTATTATCAGTTTTAACCATAGAACACTATGTGACATAACTATAAACTTTCCAAAAGTCCTATTTCTTAGACTATGTGAATAGTAGCAACAAAATTATTTTGTACGATCTTTCTACATTGAATTACATTATCTGTTACTTGATCAATGACTGAGAGGAAGCCTCCCCCCCCCCCCGCCCTTTAATCTTTTCCTTTAATTGTCTCTAATGGTCCAGTCTGTGGGGAGTTGGGCTTCTAACGCAAAGGTGCTTTCAATGTGCCAGTGACTCTGAGGGATGAAGATACACATTCTCCTCTCATGTGGTTTACAACTGCTAAAATCCCACTAGAGGGTCAGCTATGAGTTGATACCGACTCTATGGAATGAAAAGTAAATTAGTATTCATTAATTTTCACAAAAACATCTGATATACTATTAAGATTATTATTATAAAAGAGCCTTGTAGGTCTCTTGTACTTGTAAAATAGGGCTTATACAGATGTTTTTGTTATTATAAGTAGTTATAGGAATTTATTTATTTTTTTTTGTAAACTGGAATTAATTTTGACTTGGGATGTTGGAGTGTTGAATTTTTGGCTTGCCTGAAGAACAGGCAAATGTCTTTGAGGAAATGCAATGGAATGCTCTGAAGAGGCAAGGCTGATGGTGAAGCTTCATCGCATAGACTTTGGGCATTTCATCAGTGGGACCAGTCCACGGAGAAAGATGTAACGCAGGGAAAGGTCAGTGAAAGCCCAGAGGAGTCCCAGGGAGATGGGATATAACAGTGGGCTTGTGCATGACAGACATTGAAGATGGCACACCATAGGGCAAGGTTTTGATCTGTTGGCATCTAACAGCACTAGATTTTGCTGAAACACCACACTGATATTTTATAAAGAAAGTAACTTTGTTGTTACTACACAGTGTTACCTGGTGTGATCTGCACTCCTCTACCTTCCTAATGACATCCCTCATTTGATTGGATCAACTGAGCCAGGTGGAGAAAAAACCCCAGGTGTCCCCTTTGAGTAGCTCGTACTCCCAATTAAATCTCAGAGTAGATGCCCAGGCAGTGGTAATAAGAAGCATATGGTATTAAGGAATCCCAGTCTGTTCCATTCTGTGCTGTCAGATGCAGCCAGGCAGCGTGCCTATGTGTATGTGAGAGAGAGAGAGAGTGTGTGTGTGTGTGAGAGAGAGAGAGAGCCCAAGCTTCCAGCTTCCAGTAATGTTGCAAGGTCTTTCCCCTCTGATCTCCCTGGAAGCCAGGGGCTGCCAAAGTATTTTGGAACAGAGACTGAAAAATGTACCAACAACAGGAAGGCAGAACATGGCTCCTTTGATATTTTCTGTGTTCACCATAATCACCCTGGCATCTTTTCCTTCTGAGGTAAGGATTCTGTGATGTCCCAACTGGTGCCCACTTGTGGCCCAGCCACTTTGGTTCAGGCTCCACTGTAGGAGTGGAGGGACAGTCTTGTTGGGCCTGAGAGTCTTTAAGGAGCAGCTGCTTACAGAGGAGCTTTGGTGGAGTCCATCAGGGAGAAGAAGGGAACCAAACAGGAGGAGAGAGGCTCCACAATTGAAACCAGCCTTTGCTTGTGTGGTCTTATCCCACCACATAACTCAATGGATGGGGACTGCTGGGCGGGGGGAAGATTGGATTTCTGATAGTGTATGAAGCCAGAAACTTGTTGAAGGCTCCTATACAGGACTAGAGAAAATGGCAAAACCCTCAAATCTTCAGGGAAGTTACTTAATAGCTCTGAGGACCACAGGCCACCAGGCTGCTGGGTCAGGAGATCACAGCTGCCTGACAAAATAGGAGGGTGGGCTGAGCCCCATCCAGAATCAACTCCATGTGCACACAGCTCTCCAGGAGGGGAGGCCTTCTCATTTTATTATTTTTTTTTTTTAAGAATTGGTGGTTGAAAAAAAAATTAAAAAAAAATTGGTTGATTTTGCTATTCTTCTTTTTTTTGCATTGAAAATTAACCTATGCTCGTTATTAAAAATACTGTAAAATGTCAAAATGCAGGAAGAGGAAACACACTCACCACATGAAGTCAGGCTTTTCATGCCGTGGTGTATGGCTTTTTTGTTGTTAAATGTTTTTCTACACTTTAACCAAAACTATAATTGTGACAATGTGGTAAATATAATCGACCCCTTTTAAAAGTATGTTTTAAAGTTTTCTTGCATTTGAGTTTTTGTGTTTTAAGGACAATTTTTGTTGTTGTGCCCAAAGTTACTACTGAATAATTTCCATCCTGTTGGATATTTTGTTGTTTGGCGCTTTTTTTTTGGGTGGAAAAGGTATTGTGGTAAAATGGTTTGAGCACAATGGGTTATTTTTCCCTAACTGAATTTTAGGGGATGATATTGTGTAATATCTAGTCAGAAATGACCCATAGCTGACCCTCAAGTGGGTTTTCAGAGGCAGTAAATCTCATGGGAGGAGACTGCCCATTCTTCTCCCAGTGGACTCGAACCTCACGTCTTCAGAATTGCAGCACAGATTCTTACCACTAGGCCACCAGATCGTTCAGAAGGATGGATTCTGTGAGGAGGAAAGTGGCATCAGGATTGGACGGAGTTTCATCAACAACCTGCAGTGTTCAGATAACACAACCTTGCTTGCCAAAACTGAGGAGAACCTGAGGCGCTTGCTGTAGAAAGTCAAGGGCTACACTCTTCAATATGGATTGAAGCTCAACATCAAGAAGATAAAGATTCTCATTACTTGGCCCGTTGGCAAGACCTGATAGATAGATGAAGCAGAGATTGAGGTTGTTAACAATTTCATCTTGCCTGGCTCCATGATCAACATTCTCGGCACCAGCACCTAGGAAATCAAAAGATTAATTGTAATGGGAAAATCTGTCAAAGACCTCTCCAGAATAATGAGTAATGATGTAAGTCTAGTGACTAAGGTGAGCCTAATGCAGGCCCTAGTCTTCTCAATCACTTGCTAGGGATCAGCTGGACAAGGACTAAGGATGACAGGAGAATGGATGCCTTTAGGTTGTGATGCTGGAGACGAGTATTGAACATACTGCCAAGAGATCAAACAGGACTGTCTTGGAGAGGGTGAAATCAAGTTTCTCCTTGGAGGCAAGGATTGTAAAGCTCTGTCTCACAAGCTCTGAGCACATTTCTTCTGTACCAGGTACTGTGTTAGTCATTTAATGTGCTTTTTTTCATTTCATCCTTTGGACTTATATCAACCTGATTATTATTTTACAGTGTTGTTTACTTCTACTATAGATCATGTTATGGAGACTCAAAGACAACAAATTGCTCGAGATAATTGTGTGTGTGTGTGTGTGTGTGTATTGTTGTTGTTGTGTATCATAGAGTCAGAACCAACCCCTAGCTGACTCTTTGGTGGGTTTTCAGAGGCAGTTAATAGCATGAGAGGAGATTGCTCATTCTTCTCCTGTGAAGCAGCTGGTGGCCTCAAACCACGTGCACCTTCTTGCTGCTAGGCCACCAGAGCTCCCTATATGAACCCTGCATTTTGAACAAAAAGTATACTTACATATTCATTAAAAATGACAGTTGCTGTCAGGTTAGATTTGGTTCGTGGTAATTACATGTATGTCAGAGTAGAACAGCGCTCCATAGGGTTTCCAAAAGTGAATCACCAGGCTTTTCTTCTGAGGTATCTCTTGTGTGGCTCCAACCATCAGCAGCCAACATTTATATAACACAGGGATGTGATGTACAGGGTAATGATAGACCTTATAGGAGAGTTTACACTCTGTAAAACATGTAGAGGATTGAGTTCATGAATTTCAATTAGAATCGGGGTTGTTGTTGACTACTGGAGGGTCGCAACCAACCCATAGAGACCCTCCAGCAGGTTTTCAGATGCAGTTAACCGCTCAGGAGATTTTCCATCCTCCTGTGGAGCAGCTGGTGGATTTGAACTACGTGCCTTCAGTATTGCAGTGCACCTTCTTATCACTAGGCCACCAGGGTTCTCATGATGTTAACTAGTTAGTCGTTGGATAAGTCAGACTTCAAAGCAAGGAGTGAAACCAATCACACAGACACACAGACGAGGCACTCCATTTAGGTGGAGCCACTGACTCTGGTAGAGGACTCTCTCCAGTGACAGTAACCCTTGTTGTTAGGCGCTATGGGGTTGACTACAACTTCCATAGTTACTCTGCGAGTAACAGATTTGAACCTTGCTGTTTCTTTCACCATCATCACACTCTCTGTCCTGCTCACATGTGCCGTGGTAGTCACCATGCCAACGCACCCTGTTGAGAGCCTTCTTTTCCCGGCATGATCTCTCTCTCTCTCTCTCCAGGGATTGGCTCTTGTTGAGAATATGCCCTAAGTAAGTGAAATGAAGGTTCACCATTCTTGCCTCTAAAGAACACTCTGGTTGCACTTTCTTTGAGACAGTTTGTTCTTTTGGCAGTTTATGGTACAGTCAATACTCTCGGCCAACCCCACAATTCATAGGCATAGATTCTTCTTCAGTCAGTCTTCTTCAGGAACTCTGGTGGCCTAGTGGGTAGAGTTGTGTGTGCTACTAACTCTACTAAGTGGTCCTTCTTAGACAGTTGGATCCATCAGTACCTCTAAGGGAGAAAAATAGGTTGTCTCCTCCTGGATAATGTACAGCCTTGGAAAATTCACTGGAGAGTCCCCAGCTTGAGGGCAATGAGTTTGAGGGTTTTTTTTGGGGGGCCAATAATTAGAGGTTCAGAAAGACAGATGGAAGCAAGAAGGTCTAATCATGGAATCTGCCAACTTAAAAGGAGCCTAGTAGCAGGAGGGGAGGACATTGAACATGGGAGTTGCTTTATTGTATTTATGCAACAATATCAATAATAACAACAGCTTTTTATGTTCCATGCCCTGTACTAAATGTTCTGCACATATTATGTACTCTGAAGGTAATTTAAGTTGTGCTGGTGGTACAATGATAAAACTTAACTGCTAACCAGGACTTCAGACCTACTCTTTGTGGTTAAGCTATGAAACTGGAATGATGATAGTGACAGGTTACAGTATTCAAGAGAGAGTAGGAGGGTCTGGTCATAGTGAAGAGTGTGGTACACTACGGTAGTGACTCCTATGTCTCCATGAATATCACATTCTCTGGGGAAGTTTTGTTTGTTTTAAGGTGCACATTCCCATGGCACACCTCAGGCCTCCCTAATTGGAATCTCTGGGGCAGGGCTCTATTTTTACACAGCACCCTATGAGCTTTGGAAGCTCTGCCAGGTTTAAGGACCACAGCTACACTGGCCTTGATGTAGACCTTTACAGTAGGGCCCGAGAGAGAAAGAGTGGAGGATATTAGGATGACTTCTGTATTTATAGATCATGTAGTTACGTGAATTACAGTATCTTCCACAAAGCTAAGAAAGAACAATTGTTTTTGAGGGAAAGAGGCTGAGTTCCATTTGGATATGCTGAAATGCAGAACTTCTGAGGGTAATTGAATAAAGGTCTGATGAGCAGAGCAGAGGTCAAGGCTGAGATTTAGTTATGAAGGTGGTTGCTCTCTGTGTTACAAAGAATCTATAAAATTCTCAAAAGTCCAGATTTCCTACATCTTAAATACATTCCCTTTCTGGCTTTCAGTTAAATCTATTCCTTTATAAATTTAAGGTACCACTTACTGAGAGCTGCTTACCATCTTACACTCTTATTTCCGTCATCACATTAGATTCAAACCAGAAGCTGCGCTGCAATCCTGAAGGCACGTGCAGTTCGAGGCCACCAGCAGCTCCACGGGATAAGGATGGGCAGTCTCACCCCAGTGCAAACCAGGCAGACGGCCAGCTATGGGTCGTTTCTGACTTGATGCTACACAGCAACAACAACCACCACCTGATTTAGAAAAGGAGGCCTAACGAGGGATGCAGCTAGCCTAAGGTAATACAGAATCAAATGGTAACACAAACTTTTTTCTTATACTTACTTCAGAATTTTCAGGCTATTTGTTGGTAAAGCTGTTCCTGGGTCAACCAACCCCTGGGTTAAGCAGTACAATCCACCACCAGTAAATTTTGCAAGCTTCTAATCTGTGTTAGAAGAAATGGATTGATCCATCTATATTAATGGGTTCAATGCTTCTGAAGTGAAAAGTTTTGGGAAGGAAAACCTTGATTGCTGAGAAACCATTGCAATTAGGCCGTTGTGACTCCTCTCACCTTTCTGAGAAATGAGCCACATAGTAAATTATATTTAGCAAAAAAATGAGTTAATGTGCATTCTCCAGGGCTTAGTAAGATTGGACTGATTCGAAGAATTGTTCGTCATTTGCCCCAAATCATGTGAGGCAATCTACATTTTTGGTGTGTTTTCAGAGAAAGGGAGTGGGAAGGGGTGGGGTGCTTGCTGGGTTTGCATCTCTGGGAATTCTCCTGGGGTTTTGCCAGCTTGCTTTGTGGAGCACACCCAACTGACATGGCCTCGTGGTAAATCCAGACTGAAAATATGTCTCAGCCCTAACATTGTTTTTCTTTTGCCTTGGAAAAGAAAAAGAGAGACACCTGTTGTGTTTTCTTGGTAACACCGGAGCGTAGGAGAAGGGCTGGTTAAGAAAAAGAAAAAAAGAAAAGCTGCACATCATTATGAAGACTGTCAGGTTAAAATTCATACACTGAAAGAAATTGTGTTCATTTACAAAAGATGACTCATGTAGATGAAACCATGTGGTATCATCTGAACCAACAACCATAATAATTACACTTAATCTTGACAAGTGACAGATATTTTGAGTATTGCTGGCACTCAGGCAATGCTCCTCTAACTTCTTGGCATGAAGACAGAAATCCTAAAAGAGTAATTTTTTTTCTCCCAGAAGGGATCACAAATATGTGGTGTGAAAAACGCTACTTAAAATCTTTGTTCCACTACTTACTAGGTCCTTAAGTGCTGAAAAATCACTCCCCTTCTTTGACTCTCTAGATATTTAAAATGGAAATGTGTGTATTGCAGAGATATTGTGATGAAAATCAGAATAGACACAAAGGACTTGACACTCAAGTGCTCAATCAATATTATTCTCTTTTCTGTCTCTTCATGTTTTAGTCCAGATCCTGACTCAGATATTAATTTTATTCTGCTATTCTAGAGTTGATAATGCAACTAAGAGTGGTGCTTAGAAAGTATTTAAAACATAGATACACTGAGAGGGGTGACTTGGAGGTATAGATCCCACCTTATTTATTGAAGCTAAGAGTACTTGTTAGGGCCACCATAAGATAGTTCTTATGATATATGCTTTCAGTTGTATTTGCTACTACAGATATCTCAAAGTATCATAACTATGCAGTCAATGTTAAATGCTTGGGTATGTCATCAGAAAGTGCTAGTCTTTGGAAAAAGACATTATACTTGAAAAAAAAATAGTGTCATTGAAAGAGAGGAAAAGCTTCAATGAGATGGGCTGACCAGGGTAACTGCAGCAGTGGACTGGAGCAGGGCAGAGATTGTGGTGATGACAAAAGACAGGGCAAGGTTTCAATATGCTATTTACAGTGTCACTGAGTTGTAGTTGACCTCATGGTACCTAATAAACAACAGCAAGGTAAAATATTGTCGATTGCTGTCGAATCGAGCATGACTCATAGCAACCCTATGAACAAAAGGCCTGAAGCCTTTCTATAACTATCGTCATTTATCAAAGGTCATAGTTTCCAGAGGCATGTTGTTGAGGAAGTGGATGCCACCCCACTCTCAGAATTTATGTTTAGAATATAATGATATACATGGAAAAGGTAAACATATTCCGTCTTATGCTTATATTTAAATAAAACAATGAGAATGTCTGACAGTCTAATAATGTTCTAACTTTTCCTTACACCAACTACTCCCTCCACCCTTTTGACTAGCTGCAGTCACTGTGTCAATCCATCTGGTCTTCCTCTCCTTTGGAAACCTTCCACTTTTTCAAACATGATGTCTTTCTCCAGGCCTAGTTACCCCCCAGCCCCCACCAAAATGCCCAAAGTTCATGAGACAAAACTTCACCACCCATCCCTCCCAGGAGCCTCCTGGCTGTACTTTCTCCAAGATGGATTTGTTTGGGTTTTTTTTTACATTGTAAATGTGGTAAATATATTATCAAAATTAACAATTTGTTTCTTTTACACTTTTTTTATGATGGCTACTAGAAAAAGTAACTTTTGATATGTGGTCTATGTGTGTGGCCCACATTGTTACTCTTTTTTTTTTTAAATACCTTGTTTCTATTTTTATTGGTTGTTGAGAATATACATAGAAAAACTAACACCAGCTTTACAGTTTCTACATGTACAATTTGGTGACATTGTTTATACATTCTTTGAGTTGTGCAGCTTTCTCATCCTTTTCCCCACAAACTGTTACTTCCCAAATAAACTCACTTCCAGTAAGGGTCTTTTCTAATCTTCTGATGCTATTGTAATTTTAATTCTATACACATAGTCCTTGAAAGCACATAATGCTCAAGACAGACCTTTATTTTTTTAAAAACTAGTTATAAAACTTTTGTCTGGTTTTAGGAAAACTTTAGGGAAGATTTATGGTTTAATGTATTCTTCTGTTTTTTGTTTTTGTCCCCCCCCCCACTTTTATTTAGAAAGAATACTGTCTGGTTTAATCCAGTTTGTGACTAGATTATCTGAATATAAGATGAATAAACAATTTTCTAAGATATGTATGTTGTTTTGGCCTTTACTATTATATTTCACTTCTTAGTAAAATGGGTTTTATATAAGTATTGTTGTTTTTGTTGTTGTGTACCATAGAGTTGGAACAGGCCCATAACTGACCCTCCTGCGGGTTTTCAGGGACAGTTAATCCCCTCCCTAGGGTTTGCAGAGACAGTCAGTCGCATGGCAGGAGATTGCCCATCCTTCTTCCACTATATAAATAGGTGGTTGTTGTTATTGTTAAGTGCCGTTGAGTTGTAGATGACTCATAGAGACCCTATGAATGAAAGACCTGAACACTTGTATAACTTTGATCCTTTCTCCAAGTTCATAGGATTTCCAGAGGCAAGCTAAACTTTCATCCTTTCTCCAAGTTCATAGGGTTTCCGGAGGCAAGCTATTTTGGAAGTGGATGACACTTCCAAACTTGTTTTAATTGGGAAGCTCCACCAAACACTGCCCACCATGGGTAACCATTATCTCATTTGACACATCAGTGTCACAGTGTTCAGCTTCACAGTAACCACAAGTTACCTCTGTACAGAAAATAGACCAGTGTTGTAGGACCTAGAAGAATGTTTGACTAAAACCAATCAAGACCAAGCCTGAGGGTCTGCGGCCTGAGGGTCCAACAATTTAAGAACCAAGGTAAAGTGCAAACTCCATGAGCTCCATCATTCCTCATTCCTCCATAATATGTATATGTATTTTATATAAATACACGTGCATATATTTGGGTTTTTGTGTTTTGTGGTGTTTTTGTTTTGTTTTGGCAGTTCGTGGAACGTTTAGACTCTAGAACCACAGATCAAAGGCTTTGATTCTTCTTCTTTCATCCTTATACTGTCCAACTCTAGATGCAGAGCAAGTAGTTGAAATGACCATGGCTTGAATCAGGGTGCACCTTAGTTTTTAGGTTGATATCCTTGCTCTTCAACACTTTGGAGAAATCTCTGATAGCAGACTTTTTCAATGTAACACATCCTTTCATTTCCTGACTGATGTTCAAGGCTGTGATCAAGGGTATTGATTATGGATTTGAGTAAAATAAAATAATTAACAATTTCTATATATTTTCTCCAACTATCATGATGTTGTTTAGTTTACTTGGCTCCACAGTCAACACTCTTGGCACCAGTAGCCAGGAAATTAAAAAGATGTATTGCCATGGGAAAGCTGGCTGTTAGGGACCTCTCCAAAGTACTGAAGAGCAATGGTGTCTCTCTGGAGACAAAGGTGCATCTGATAACAGGCCATGGTCTGTGAAATCACTTGTTATGCATCAGAGAGTTGGACAATGACCAAAGGAGGATAGAAGGAGAATTGATGCCTTTGAGCTGTGGTGCTGGAGAAGAGTATTGAGAGTACCATGTACTGCTAGGAAAACAGATTCATCCTGGAAAGGGTTAAACCGGGTGGCTCCTTGGAGGCAAGGATTCTGAGGCTCCGTCTAACATACTTTGGACATGTTGTGAGGAGAGACCGGTCCTTGGAGAAGGACATCATGCTTGGGAGGGTGGAGGGACCATGCAGGAGGGGAAGGCCCTCTATGAGGTGGATTGATTCAGTGACTGGGGTAATCAGGATGGGAGTGTCGGAGACAGTGCGATTGGCACAGGACAGAGCAGAGTTTAGGGCTGTTGTACATAGGGTCACTATGAGTCGCAAGCGACTCGACGGCACATAACAACAACAACATCATGATGTTGACTATTGGCCCAGTGATGAGGATTTTGTTTTCTTGATGTTGAGATGAGATGTAAGAGATACTGAAGGCTGAAAGACTTTATATTTTGCATCTCATCCTTTGAGTCCTCCTCTCTTTCAGCAAGCAAGGTTGTGCCATCTACACAATGCAGATTGTTGATGAGTCTTCCTCCAATCCTGATACTACATTTTTCTTCATAAAGTTCAGCTTTTCAAATTACTTATTTGGCATAAAGATGAAACAGGTATGGAACGAGGATACAACCCTGACACACATATTACTTGATTTTAAACCATGCAGTGTCTCTTTGCTCCATCTGGACATTCAGAATCCTGATCGAGGTAAAGGTTTCACAAGTGCACAATTAAATTCTGAAATTTGCATTTGTCTCAACGTTATCCATAACTTGTTATAATCTATGCAGTATCATGCTCTTACTGTTTAAGATCTATGAAAAGTATTTCAAAACATCCTATATAGCTAATTAATGTTAAATGCATCTCTCATCATTTACTACTATGTCTCAGGAAAGGCTGGTAGATGTTTCTATTGCTGGTTAATAACACTTGTCTTAAATAGACAGAATTCTCAAAAAGACTGTCAACCTCTTTGAAAAAATAAAACCATGATTTGTTTAGCAGTTGTTTAAGCGGAGGTTTTCCAAATGTCTGTATTTGTATACCACTTTTGTGCTTGTGTCATCGATTCAAATTTTCTTAGGCTGTTTTCTAGAAAAATGCATTATTTTTTTTAAAATAAGTTTTCTTATAAAGAACAAGTAAAAACCCAGTATCATTGCCTTAAATCAGAGATAGCATTAAAAGGAAAAGAAAAATTAGAAACAAAGCATTGTCACTAAATTAATTCTTCACTGATCTCGTTAGTTACAAAGAGTCTGAGCTAGCCACTCTCTGTGTTTCAAAGGGAGACAAGAGAATGTTTTAGAAGTGGTAAAGACATGCCAATAACAATGAGACTTTTCCTTTTCTATAATCAGGAGCTCTAGTGGTCTAATGGGTAAAAAGGTACACTGCCAACCTGAAGGTAGGCAGTTGGAATGCACTGGCTACTCCATGGCAGAAAGATGGGCATTCTTCTCCCATCCAATTTATAGCCTCAGAGGTTTTCAGAAAACCCATAGTAACATCAGCTATGAGTCAGTTATCCTGGAACGTTCAGAGGCAGAGCCCTCCTAAGAGTGACATCCTAAAACAACAACAACAAAAATAAGTAAGCAAATAAACAACAACAAAAAGATGCATTAGACAAAAATGAAGGACTCTTTTTAAAGAGAAAAGTAAACTGGAGGAGGGTTAGGGAGGAAAATGTGCAACAATGAATGAATGGAAATTGAAGTTTTCCTGAGCAATGTCTTTTGGAAAAGGAAAACTGAGGTAAACTCAGGAAAGGAGAAAGGCCTAGTTATCTGGCTTTGATTGCTGGGATTATAAAAGGCCATAAGGAGCAATGTTGCAATGTTTTATTATATTTGATACGAAAGGAAAGATAACTAATCATGTATTATCTTCCCCAGGTCAATGGTTTTTAACTTTTTCAAATCCTATGCTCTGTTGAAAATGAACACTTGAACATGTGTGTGCATGCATGCGTACACCCCCCCCGTGCAAATTTACCAGGCCCATGATGTATATTTTACATGTATTTTCTTAGAGCTCAGAATGTGATTCAGTTCAGCACAACTGAATGCACATTGAATGCAGTTGAATTCAAAGCGGTATTGAATATGTGTCAGTGAGCAAAATGCATGTGTCAATTTAAATGTGTGAAACCGAAGACTTTTCCCTCATCTCAGTCTCTACCTTGAATAATGTGAGTTATGTCGATACTGTCTTTAGAGAGGCTTCAAGAGATGAGGTAAAAAGAAAACAACCATTCCAGTTAAATTATCCTTTTGAACTTTGGAACACCACTGGATGTCCCTAATAAAATTGTCCCTTTGTAAGTAGACTCCCAAGCCTGGGTGGAGTTCTCATGAGTTCCTTGATTAAAATAAACAAGTGCCTGGGAGCTTTTGGATTACCTTTGTCGGAATTTGAGGGTCTAGATGGATCAGCACGAACAATATATCACACACTTACCTGTCAAACCCAAGAGAAACTCAGAAGTACTTGTTACTTAAATTGTCAGCTGAGCAGCTCTCCCATGATTTTAATTTACGATTACGCATGAGTCTTGAAAGATCCCCATATATTGTCCTAGCTAAATAATAATTCCTTTCCAAGGCATAGGATACCTAGTGAGATGAAGTAGATTGTGTTAGGATCTACTTTCAAAAAATAAAACATTCAATTGTAGGACTAAGAAGTTAAGTATCCATTTACCAAGACTCAACATAGGTTTTTGAACACATACTTGGACCAGGAGGCAGTCGTCAGAACAGAGCAGGGTAACACTGCATGGTTCAAAATTGGGAAGGGTGTTCGCAGGGATGTGTCCTGTCTCCATACCTTTTCAACCTGTATGCAGAGCAGATTATCCGGGAGGCTGGGCTCTATGAGGAGAATTGTGGCGTCAGGATTGGTGGAAGATCTATTAACAATCTGCGTTATGCAGATGACACAACCCTGCTTGCTGAAACTGAGGAGGACCTCATGCACTTGCTGCAGAGGGCCAAGGACTATAGCCTTAAGTATGAACTGAGGCTCAATGTCAAGAAGACAAAGATTCTCACCACTGGACCAATTGGCAGCATCAGGATGGATGGTGAAGAGATTGAGATTGTTCACAGCTTCAGTTTGCTCACCTACATGGTCAACACTCTTAGCACCAGCAGTCATGAAATAAAAAAAATGTGTTGTGTTGGGAAAGTCTGCTGTTAATGACCTCTCTAAAGTACTCAAGAGCAACGGTGTCTCTCTGGAGACTTAAGGTGTGCCTGATACAGGCCATGGTCTTTGCAATCACTTGTTAGGCATCAGAGAGTTGGACAATGACTAGGGAGGACAGAAGGAGAATTGATGCCTTTGAGCTGTGGTGCTGGAGAAGAGTATTGAATGTACCATGGACTGCCAAGAAAACAAACAGATTCGTCCTGGAGAGGGTCAAACCAAGCTACTCCTTGGAGGCAAGGATTCTGGGGCTTCGTCTGACATACTTTGGGCATGTTGCAAGGAGGGACAGGTCCTTGGAGAGGGACGTCATACTTGAGAGGGTGGAGGGACGACGCAAGAGGGGAAGACCCTCTATGAGATGGATTAATTCAGTGACTGGGGTAATCAGGGTGGGTGTGTCAGAGGCAGTGCAATTGGCACAGGATAGAGCAGGGTTTAGGGCTGTTGTACATAGGGTAGCTATGAGTTGCAAACGCCTCGACGGCACGTAACAACAACAACATGGCTAAAAGATGATAAAATCCAACTAAACATCTTTTTTTCTTTAAACTTGGTATTAGATTGAGGCAATGGTTGCATCCAAACATGTATAAATGGCTATCTTAGTAGTAAGAATCTGCCTTGCAAACCCAAAGGCACGGAGAAGGGCAATTCTCTCCTATGTGGTTACCGCCTCTGAAAACCTGCTGGAGGGGTGAGCTCTGGCTCAGTTCTGACTCGATGGTATACAACAACACACTCAACCTTATTAGTTCTGAGTCTCTACTGTAAATGAAAACATTGAAAGGCATGCGGTTCTTTAATTTAAAGTACTTGATTAACAGAATACTGAAGAAGAGACCTCACACTAGTGATAATCATCTGCTGTATATCTTTACATAACAAATGTTAAAAAACATTAGCTAAAAGGTGTTTATTCACTTGACCCACCCAAACCTAATCCAGTGTCTACTGGAGAAGATTTCAACTCATGGTGAATCTTACTATGTTTCTGAGACTGTAAATCCTCATAGGCGATTATCTTGGCTTTCTCTGAAGGAGCAGCTGGTGGATTTGAATCACCAACCTTTTTGCAAGCAGTCCAACATAAAACATATGATACCACCAAGATGCCTTTTAACTTGACCAGAAATACCTAAAAATTATAAAAATCTCAATTTCTAAAAACTCAGAAAAGATGAAGTTCTTTTCCTTATTGTATTGTTAAATTTGCTTCAGAAAGGATTTTAGATTCATAACTAATATAAGACTGTGACAGCAGTTAAGTGCTGTCGAGTCGTAGACGACTCATAGTGACCCTGTGAACAAATGACTTGAATGCTTGTATAAATTTCGTTTCTCCAAGTTCATAGGGTTTCCAGAGGCAAGCTATTTTGGAAGTGGTTGCCACTCCTGCTTCCAAACTTGTTTTAATTGGGGAGCTCCACCAAACTCTCTGTCCACCATGGGTAACCATTATCGCATTTGACACATTAGTGTCACAGTGTTTGGCATCACAGCAACCACTGCAGTGCTAATAAGTAAAATATGAAAATCTCTCTTTTTATCTTTGAGATTGTTTTCCCTCCAAAGTGGAAATAGATTGACCAGTTGTAGCTGATCGCAGACATGGTACAGGGATTTGAGCATGGAATGGAATTATTTTGATGACAATTAAATGATACTGTCTGTTTTTAAGACCTGTGAAAATCTTAACTTTCCCCCTCAACTTCTTAATCTGGAGTGGCATCCACTTCCTAAACAACATGTCTCCAGAAAATCTCTGAACTTTGATAAATGTTGATGTAGAGGGGCTTCAAGCCTGTTGTTCTTAGGGTTGCTATGAGTCGTGCTTGACTCGAAGGCAATCAACAACAGTATTAGAGTTGTTTGTTGAGTGAACACTGTGAAAAATATGAAAGCATTCTAGATGGAGTCATAAGGCAATAGCTCTCTGGTTTACAGAAAACAAAAATATGTCGTCTTTATGAACTGCAGATATTTGATATTTTCACTTCTGATCTAGCAGCAACTAAAATTTAAGGCTACGCTGCATAAGACCAGGAAAATTGGTGGAAACAGTTTTGAAAGTAATCTTCAAATAGCTGGAAAATGTTCACATTTTAAAAAAATACTGGTTTGTTTACAAAATTTGAATACATTGATTTCGAGAACAGATTCTTCCAATAATCCCTTCCCTCAATAAAATTGTACAAATTCATGATTAATTCCCTCTCTCACTGAACACTCTCATTCCTCTGCTTCCAACCTCTCCCACCCCTCTTGGTTCCTTGTACTCATTCTACAATAATGTTTTTATACAATATTTGTCCTTGTGGGACTGAGTTAGTTCACTCAACATAACGCTCTTTAGTTGCTCCCAAGTTAGGTAATAATTTACAAAGTCCTTGCTCCTGCATGCTGTGTAGTATTCCATTGTGTGAATTTTCCATAATTTCTCAATCCATTCATTTGCGGTTGGGCATTTGGGCTGTTTCCATGTTCTCGTGATGGTGAATAATGCTGCTGTGAACATTGTGTGAATCGTCTATTTAATTATTGATTTTACCTTAAAGAATTCAGCTGTTGGATATTTACAAATTTGCTAGAGTTAGAAAGCAGGGATAAATATTTCACAGTAAATAGTCCTCCTAAAGTAAATGAATCTTAAATCTCATGGAAAGTTCCATTTAGATTTCTAGAAATATTATTGGCTCAAGGAAAGAAATATGTTGATTTAATTGAAGAGTCACACTCGGCGGTGGGATCCAGGGCCGCTGACTCGGCACCGCTTGCTCTGAAGGCTTATCTCTGAGTTCTGTGACTTTCCAATCAATTCAAATCTCTGAGTGGTTTTGGTATCTGCTTTTGAAAGAAATATATTCCTCAAAAGGCTGAGAACTATACTTCCACAGGGATAATTTCTGGGGCCTCAAGTGCTTTCCCTGCATCAAGGAAATAACCATGAAACCCTTTTGAATTTTTTATAGCCCTGGCAAGCAGATGGAAGGCCTTTTAGGTTAAGACATGAGAACTGAGCTGGAAACTGTGCTAATCCTCCATGATCCCTCTCTTCTGTCTTATCACTGTTCCTTATAGCTGTTGCCACGTTTTGAACATTTACCATATGCCAGACAGTGATTAAGTGCTCAACTGTTAACAGGAAGGTTAGGGGTTTGAACCCACCAGCTGCTGCACTGGAAATAGTGGTAACCGGCTGCTTCCATAAAGATTTACACCTTGCAAACCCTCTAGGGAGTTGTACTCTGTCCTGTCGGATCACTGGGAGTCAGAGTGGACTCCACAGGAGCAAGTGAGATAGTTTTGGTTTTGACACTATGCAGGTTACCTCTCACACGTGATTTCACTTAATCCTCATAGCTGGTTTTATTATTATCACTTTACAGTAGAGGAGGAGAGTGGTTCCTTCAGTCCATACTGGGCAGGACTTGGAGGGAAGGGTAATAGTCTCTAACGCTGGCTCTTAAGCAGTCATGCTAATCTAAAAATAAAGGACTGAGGGGGCAGAAGATACGGAGAAGTGACATCTGTTAAGCTCTTTCAACCAACTGCATAATTTACATGCTTGGTTCTATTTATTACTTGCAGCAAGCGATGCAGCATCTATTTCCATCTTCATATTACAGATGTCACAACAGAGGCTCTGCAAGTTTAAATAATCAAAGCTACACAGCTGGGAGGAGAGAGACTCAGATGCAACTCTGCTTTTTCTCATTCCTTCTCTCTCCATCAATTCCCTGTTTACAGCCAGATTGCAAAGACTAAGATCTCCATTCTGTTCCATCCAGGCTTTGAGACTCTGGGCAAATTATTCAACTACTCTAGGCTTTAGTGGTGTTTTTTTGTTTTGTTTTGTTTTTAATTTGACGAGGGTATTGACTGTATGAATGTCAGAAGTTTTGAGGACTAAATGATTGTATATGTGATGTATGCCACTTGGAACAGTACGTGACACAATGCTAGTGCTCCATCCTGTATGTTCCTGTTGTGCTGTGGAGTCCAGTACTCCTCATAGTGACCCTATGAACAACAGATCAGAAGCCTGTTCTGTGCCATCCTTATCATCTCTGACATCCTTGAGCCCGTTGCTGCAGTCAGTCCTTCTCATTGTGAGTCTTCCTCTCTTTCACGGACCTTTCCAAGCATGGTGTCCCTCTCCAAAGAACAGCCTCTCCTAGTAACATGCCCCAAGTATGTGAGATGAAGCGCTGTTCTCTTTGCTTCCAAGGGGCGGTCTGTTTGACCTATGTATCTGCTGATTCTTTTGTTAGTTCATGGAAATGGTCAGTACTTTTCTCCAACACCACAGTTCAAAGGCATCAATTTTTCTCCTGTCATCCCTATTCATTCTCCAGCTCTCAGATTCATACATAGCAAATGATTGAAAAGACCTGAATGAGGTGCATCTCAGTCTTCAAACTGATATCATTGCCCCTCAATAATCTGGAGAAGTCCATGACTGCAGATTTCCCAGTGCAGTATGTCTCCTGATCTGACTGCTGTGACCATGGGTGTTTGGATTGTGGATCCAAGTCCTGTATAAGCTGTAATAATTATTACTGTCAAACTTCACACCCGAGAACTGAGCTGGCAAAATAGAAAATGGTTAATTTTAGATAAACTAGAAGAGGATTTGAATTTTGAAATAAGATAATTAGCTGCTTCTAATTATTTTATAAATTCAGGTTGGAAGGGGTAAATTATATTCTATGTCTTAAGGAATAAGACATTGGTAACAACTGGAAGAAATCCTTGCTAATAGTGGGGAGTGATCTTGCAAAGATTCTGATTTGATGTGTAATTTCTAATAGCTTAGACGCTGGTCCTCTCTCCCCATCCATAATCGTTAAGGAGATTGTCTCTTCTTACCTAGTCTGCCTTCTGTCTCCCTGATACATTGTGTGCTATGTGTGCATGTGATACATCAGAGTGACGGTTACTGACTTGGCATAAGATAGTCAACCTATTGCTTTTACCCACTGCCTGGTTGGGTGCATTTTAACCAATCTGCTTCCTAGCCCACATGGAGAGCGTCTTTAAAGGCAAGTGGACGGTCAGGGACTTGGGAATGAAAAACATAGTGAATAAACTAGGGGACATTCATAGAAGAGTTTAAGGACGTCAGTTCATCAACTCTGATGCATTCTAGGGGGAAAAAGCAAGGTAAAGTGAGTGAAGATTTGAGCAACCTTGGCCATAATTATAGAATAATAGACTCTCTTCATTGCCCGTAATTAAACTTGTCAATGGAAACAAAGTCTAGTATTTGAATGGATACATTTTGCCAACCCTTTAGTAACCTGATACTTGTAATTTTGTCATTTTTTCTAACAAAACAAAGAATATTATAAAACCCAAATCAACACCTTCTATTACAAACTCTTGCTATCTATACAGACAGAGTCATTGGCTGTCTAGAGGGTTCTGACTTGTGAGGACCCTATGTGTGTCACATTCTCCAGTGGGGCATCAAGATGTCAAGATCTGATTTTTAAAAAGTGCATTTCCAGATCTTTTTTCCAAGGCTATTCTGCTGGACTCAGACCTCCAACTTTGATTATCAGAGCAGCAAGGGACTCCTTATAGACATTGTCTTGGAGGAAATAACCCCGAACCCCAAACATCCAGGTTCTGTTCTGTATCCAAGCCTCAGCCCAAGAGTAAAACCTGTTTATATTTCTGAAAAAATTGGTTTATTTTGTTTAAAAATGCAGGTTCACGAGGGAACATACCATTCATGTGGTGGAAACCAGGCAGGAACAGTAGCTCTACCGACCTCCTAGATGTGTGTGCTGTTAGCATCATTCTTCTGATGTCAAGGCTGGGTGCTGCACTAAGAACTTTGCCTCTCCTTGGGAGAAATAGTAGCAATCTCTGGTGGTTACAATTTACAGCCTCACAAACCGCATGGAATCGCTGTGAGTCGGAGCCAACTTGATGGCAGTGAATGGGGTTGAAATGACAGGAAAAGGAGTCCTGGTGGCAAAGGATGTAATGTATTGGGCTGCTGACCAAAAGAGTAAGTTCAATGTGGTTCAAGTTCATTGCTTGCAGAACCCTTCCTTAAAGACCTACATACTGCCTTTGAAACTTGATGGAGGACCATTATGAATTGGAAATGACTTCATGGCAATAGGCTACAGGAGATCCGCTGGATTCGAGTGTGTGATTTTTCTATCACCTTGCTTTCAAAAAGAAAAATTACTTTTTCAAAACCAGAAGAACAAAGTCCATCTGATATTGCAACATGTGTCAATGGCATGCTTGCTTACAGGGCCATAAAATCTGTCTTCTAGTGAAGGATATTCCAGTTCCTCTCAGGGTACTTTCCATTACTGTTACACCAGCTGTGTGCCATTTACTTCAGATGCTTCTCTCCTTTGGTTTCGTCAGCAGTCCTTCTAGACCGGTAGTACTGCTCATGTTTATAGATGAAGAAACCAAGTCTCAGCAACTTTAACAAACCAAATGAAAGTCAGAGTGTTACAAGTGTCAGAGCCCACAGCTGCCATCTTCTGACCTGAGGTGCAGGATAAATGGTGTTTGTTCAGGAGGAAAGGGATCAAGAGTCCGTTGGGTGGAGGGAGTGAGCACACAGTTTTGAAAGAACATTCTCGAGGAATAGTGGATCATTGAGCGTGCCTGTAGCATAGGATAGGACACAGATAAGGAGACCAGTGAGAAGGTCCTGTACGTCTTGTTAAGCTATTTGGCCTTCATTTTGACACAATGGTGGACTGACAAAGGTTTTAGTAAAGAAATGAAAACCACTCCCAGAATAAAAGACTATAAACCAGAGGGGAGCTGGGTGTGTTGTTGGAGAACCTGTTTGGACACTTATATAAATAAGTTTATTTTGTTTCTAGGTACATAAACATGTATTGAAAAAAACATTTTGACTTTTCTGAATTCAGCATGCATCTTACAATCAATGACGTGTCACAATTTAAATTAATGACATTGTTTTCTCTCTTTAAACCCAACCCCAACCCTTCATCATCAAGTTGAGTCCAATCACGGTGGTCTGGTACTGAACTCAGGAGTAGAGCTGCCTCCCAGAGGGTTTTTCCATGACCTTCCAGAAGCAGGCCACTCGGTCATTCTTCTGAGACACCTCTGGGTAGATAGGAACCTCTGATCATTCAGTTAGTAGACAAGAGCTTAACTTTCAGTGGCCAATTCAGGTGGCATATTGCTTAGATACAATACAATGGTACAGGTCAAAGGTGGCAAGGGCCAGACCCAGTGTTCTGACAGTTTAGTGGTGAAAATGGAAAGAGCTGGATGGTATTTAGATTCAGATAAGGCATTGATCATTATACAAAAGCAGATATGTGCAGAACAGCGTGCATATTATGCTGCCAGTTACTGGGGATATAGGTGTGTGTGTGTGTGTGTGTGTGTGTGTGTGTGTGTGTGTGTGTGTGTGTGTGTGTGTGTTAGCCTTGGAAGTTAGAACATATGTACGCACTTTTTTGTAGAGGCAGAAATATCACTAGTGTTAAGGATTATAAAATAGGATAAAAGTAGATAGTAGATGCTGCAAAAGGGAACCAGAAAAGCATGTATTGATGCTTTGTGATGAAAAAGGACAGGAAGATGACTTCTGACTTTCAGTTCTTCTTGGTGAAGAGTTTGTTTCGTTTTTTCTCTTCTAACCACACATTGCCTTGCACAGCTTCTGTCTATAACTCTGTAACATAGTGTGTCTCTCTCCCTCCTTCTCTCTCTCTCTTACTCATACAAGACTTGCAGATTGTAACTAGACAGAATGCAGCTTAACCTAACCATAGAGAAAACAGACCAACGGTAGAGATATATAAAGGAGAACCAGGCCCACCATCTCAAATTCCAAGAAAGTATTATTTTTTTTTCTACCAACCTCAATGTTGGAGAGTTGATTTTCTGTTGTAAGTGGTCTGGAAATGCAGACAGCATTAAGGAGGAGGAAATCAGGGTCCTGTTTTGGGTTCTGTCAAGAACCAGCTGTGGCACACCCTTTAGATACTGCTTGAAGGAACACTGGATCCAGAGTCTTGAGCTGGTCGCTTGTCAGAGTTCAATCCCCAAGAACTTTTGACTTGGACCATATGACCATATTTATTCATTTACTTGGGTTTTTAATAAACAATAAAAATCCAATCAAGATGGGGCCATCTGATTGTACTGGACTTATGGGTTCACATGGTGGCAGACAGATCTGAGTGATCTGTGCTTGCTGTGGACGAAACGTTCTCATTATTGCCACAGACCACGACACTTTCTACTATTGTTTCTCTGCATTTGAGACAATCTGTTTTAGTAAAGAATTATTCA
The DNA here is from genome assembly GCF_000299155.1 of Elephantulus edwardii. Lineage (NCBI taxonomy): Eukaryota > Metazoa > Chordata > Mammalia > Macroscelidea > Macroscelididae > Elephantulus > Elephantulus edwardii. Next base: position 10,264,068 of record NW_006399764.1, on the reverse strand, counting down.
TCTTCATCCTCACAAGCCCCCAAGTCCCCGTTTGGAGTGCTTGTTCATGTCATTTCATTACTTGAAAGGGAAATATTTGAGTTTATGACTACTGCATTGTTTCAAGTGGCTGTCATGACAGATTACTAGGAACTTGATGGTTTAGAACCACAGAACTTTAGCCTCTCATATTTTCAGAGGGCAGAATCCTAAAAACAAGGTACAGTTGGGGCTGAGCTCCCTCAAGAGGCTCGAGGGGGCATGGATTCTATTTCTTTTAGAACCCAGGGGGATCCAGGAATACTTCGTTTGTTACTACATCACTCACATATCTGCTTCTGTCTTTACTTTGTCTCATCCTCCTCTGCTGGGTCTGTCCTGCAGGCGTCTCTTAAAAAGATATTTGTCTCCAGATTTAGGGTCCACTTGAGATTCAGGATAAGCTCATATATGTATCTTGAATTTAAGATGCAAAATCCTTTTTCCAAATAAGGTAGTATTTGCAGACTTTGGAGATTAGGGTGTGGAGATAGCTTTTAGGGGACCACTTACCCAACTACAGTAACCAAACTAGAGATCATTGGAGGACATTCCAGCTGAATAGAGAGTTGAGGCCAGTGACATTTATCAAAGTAAAGGAAGGAAATGGGGGCAGGATTCTAGAAACAATTTGCTTTAAATCTTAGTGTCCCAAAGCAACCAAGCAGTTAAACCTGGTGATTCCCACACCTGAGCAAGTTGAATTCAGCCTGACTTAATTTCCATGAGTCATCAATTCTACCTTGGCTTAACTGTACTGATGTAATTGTTTGTTTGACCTTGGCCATGTTTAACTCAGCTATGTACGCCGTCTACCTACTGCTCATTGTTTCCATGTGCTCAAAACCAAGGGAGCCATGTAACAGGTGCCACACATGCAACAACACTAAGACGGTCTCCTCTGCTCTGTGGGGTGTGATGGAGATAGCAGGAGAGGAGACATGACACTAGTTAGTATATAAACATAGGTAGTTACAGAGATCCTACCTAGCCACTCTAGGTCAGACGACGGTTATGCCTCATAAGCTTCAGGAAGTCAATATTCTCGGAAACTCTGAGTTGTCTGAGTGAATTGGATCATAGATGCAAAGATGAAAAGAACCTCAGATACAGTCCTACCTGAAGAGGTAGCTCTACCAGATGTAGGGAAATGGAGGCAGGCCAAAGAACCAGCAATACAAAGAGCACACAACTCATCTGGGATCTAGGAATCTTGCTAACGTCTGTTTGTAGAGAGCATTTTCTGCCTACAGACTTCAGCATGATATGTATGGTGGAGGAGGAAGGCCAGCAAACCACATCCAGTCCCCTAAATATCCCACTGTAATTAGGTGATTATGCTGGTATCCTCCGAGGCACATAACTGGGAGAATTTAATGTTCCCCTGCTGAGATCTGGCCTGGAATTTTCTTTGTTAGAGCTTCATAACCAGGACTTCAAAAACCCTGGCCAGGAGGTTGGACAGAAGCTAACCTGAATAGCTTTGCTTAAATCTGGGTGACTGTTGGGATCTGTGGTAATGGTAGTAGGGCTGCCAGAGAGAAGTGCCTGGCATTCTTGTAAGCTGACATCAGTCTGCAAAGCTGTTGCCTTCTGGTGAGTCAACAGCCAAAGGCCCACATGGTCCGAGAGCTGCGGCCCAATCAGAGGACATGGAGTGATACCTCAGAAATCTGTCTAAACCTCAACGTTCTGCAGCCTTTGAGCGGCTCCTTCCAGAGAAGGAATGCAGGGAAGGATAATTAAACCTTCTAAGAAATGACAACAACCGGACAGTGAGATAGACTTCATGTTTGCTTTTTGAGTAATTTGAGCCTATACTCAGCCAACTCACTGGACCTCACTCCTTTAAAAGATATTTTAAACATTTCTTTTTATGTTGAGCAAAGAAGGTGTATTGAAACACTAACTGGTGTACAAGGTTTTCCCTTGGATATTGATATTATAATATAGTTGTTGTTGTTAAATGCTGTCAATTTGCCTGCGACTCATAACAACCCTATGTACAACAGCTCTAAACCCTGATTTATTTTGTGCCAATCTTACTGTCTCTGACACACCCACCCCCATAACCCCAGTCACTGAATCAATCTACCTCATCGAGGGTCTTCTCCTGCACTGTCCCTTTACCCTCCCAAGCATGACATCCTTCTCCAAGAACTGATACTGTCTGGCAACATGCCCAAAGTATGTCAGATGAAGCTTCAGAATCCTTGCCTCCAAGGAGCAGCCTCAGGGCCTCACCCTCTCTAGGATGAACTTGTTTGTTCTTTTAGCAGTCCATGTTCTATTCAATACTCTTCTCCAGCACCAAAGCTCAAAGGCATCAATTCTCCTGTCATTCCTAATCATTGTCCAGCTTTCTGATGCATAGCAAGTAATTGCAAAGACCGTGGCCTGTATCAGTCTCCAGACTGGCATCATTGCTTTTTGGTACTTTGGAGTGGTCCCTGACAATAGACCTTTCCAATGCAATTCGTCTTTTAATTTCCTGGCTGCTGGTGCCAAGAGTGTTGATTGTGGAGCCAAGCAAACTGAAACTGTTAACAATCTCAGTCTCTTCACCATCTATCATGATGCTGCCAAATGGCCCAGTGGTGAGAATCTTTGTTTCCTTGATATTGAGCTTCAGTCCATATTGAAGGCTGCAGTCCTTGACCTTCTGCAGCAAGAACTTCATGTCTTCCTCAGTTTCCGCAAGCAGTGTTGTGTCATCCACATAAGGATTATATTAAGATATATCCAGGGGTTAATGTACAAGAATGACACTGAATCCAATGAATAGATTATTGTGGTTGTTATGTACTGTGGAGTTGGAACTGACTCCTAACTGATTTTGATTTTGAGAGACGGTACACTATAAGCGATAAGCTTGCCCATTTTTCTTCCATGGAACAGTTGGTACCTTTGGGTTGTCAGTGCAGCTCCTTACTCTCAGCTTCCAGACCTGCCTTATGCACAGGTGGTGTTATTAGGTGCTGTCAAGTATAACTCATAACCACCTTATGAACGACAGATCTGAAACTTGTCCTGCCGTGGCCGTTATCTTCACCCTGGACACATTCAATCCCATTGCTGCAGTCACTGTATCAATCCATCTGGTTGAAGATTGTCCTCTTTCTCATCAGCCCTCTACCTTTCAAAGCATGATATCCTTCCCCAAAGAATGGCCTCTTCTAGCAACATACCCAAAGTATGTGAAATCAAACTTTATGATCTTTGTCTCCAAGGAGCTCTCTAGCTGTACTTACTCCAAATGGGGTCTTCACTACTCTTCTCCAACAAAGGCATCAATTGTTCTGTCATCCTTATTCATTGTCCAGTTCTCAGTTGTGTAACAAGTGATTGAAAAGAACAGTGGCTTGAATCAGGTGCACTATAGTCTTCAAATTGACATCATGGCTCTTTATAACTTGGAGAGATCCCTGACTAGATTTTTTTCCCCCCAGTGCCGTATGTCTCCTGATCTCCTGGCTGTTGGTACCAAGGGTGTTGATTATGGATCCTAGTAAAATGAAGTCATTGACAATTTTAAACTTTTCTCCATCTATTATGATGTTGCCTTTTGGTCCAGTGGTGAGGATTTTTGTTTTCTTGATGTTGAGATGTAATCAATATTGAGCTATAGTCTTTGATCTTCTGCAGCAAAGGCTTCAGATTTTCTCATATGGATGTGTGTGTGTGCGCGCGCGCACGCTCTAAAGTGAACATGAAAATTAAATTCAGATTCTCCTCATCTTATTAGCCAAGACTGTACTGCTGGTCAGTCATTCTCCCCTCTTGCGCAGAAACCAATAAGGAAATATCGTGCATGAGGCCACAGGTAAATTATTTGCTTAGTGCAGCACAAACCTGCTTGCCAGGTAAGAGCAGAGTCCCTTGCACAGTTCTGCCAACATATGGCGCTGCCATATCTCGAAGGCCATAAAGATGACTGACGTGGTTGTAAAGGATTAACTGGGTCTTACTGGGCAAGGTCAGGCATCTAGATGACAGGCTATAAAATGGTTATGAGTGGAGAGGGAGTTTGTACCTGGAGGCCAGGCAAGGCTTTGGCACTGGTTTTTCAGAGTCTGACCAGTTGTTTGAATGGTAGGTGCACGAGTCATGTGACTGGATGAAGGTGTCCTTTGCGCACAGCTTTGGAGAGGAAGTCTCAGAAGTTAAAGCCTGTGCGGTCAGAGCACCATTAGAAAAGGAGAAGAACTGGGGCTGACATGGAGAAACCCAGGCACCTTCTGGCTTCCTAGGGCCTCAGAGCTCTACCATTTCACCTTTCTATGTGCTTAATATCAGAGGTTGAAGGGAGCCTAGGTTATACATGTCCACTGATTGATTGATTGATTCGTTCCTTCATTGATTTATTTCACAATCATGCACTAACCATTAAAGACAGACTGCTCTTATCTTTAAATGACTAATATCAGCAACTTGTTGTGGGTTCTATAAATATCAAGAACTCCTTGAAATACCAATGAATCCCTACCATACTGTGACAATGGAGCTTTTACTATGACTCCCCTTTGTAGCAAATAAAGGTCTGTAGAGATTAAAGCCTGCAATCTGGCAGTAAAGAAGAGAACCATGAAAAAAATGGAAGCCCAAGTATTTTGACTTGAAGCTTTAGTTATCCAGCACCACGTGCAGACGTAGAGGGACGTGCCTACAGTGCCCAGTGACTCTTGAGAGCACAGAGCACAGTCATTCTTTAAAGAGCAGCGGTGTGTGCTCAGTGGGGTGTTCTGAGCTGGTGGTGGCTTGTCCCGTGGGATGTCCCTGCAAGGTGTGCTGCGTTGTCAGGGGAAATGAAACCAATTCAACAGTGATGGAGGTTTCGGTGGTGTTCTGGTTCTGGTTTTGTTGCTGCATAATAAATCATCGCAAATCCAACAGCTTAAACAACGGTGTTCATGTCTTTGGCTCATGGATTTGCAGCTGTGGCAGGTCCTGGCAGGGTTGGCTCATGTCTCTTGCAATGTCTCTAGCAGTGTTTGTGGGAGGATCAACACTGTGCCCTTGTGCATCTCTGAGGAAGGCGTTCATGTGGCCTCTCGATTGTGGCAGCTCAGGCCTCCAAACATGCATGCTTCTAAAAAGAGGAAGCCAGACAGGAGTGCATTGTCTTTATGATGTAGGCTTGGAAGTTACAGAGCCTCAACTCCCACTGGATGCAGTTACGCAAGGCCATCATCAGGTCCTCCTCAAGTGCAAGGAGAGTAGACAAAGATTCCATCCTTTAATGAAGAAGTTAGGGGAGCCCTGGCGGCTTAGAGGTTAAGGCATTGCACTGCTAACCCAAAGACTGATCGTTTGAATCCATCCACGGCTCCTCAGGAGAAAGGTGGACAATCTCCTCTTGCATAATTTATAGCCTCTGAAAACACAATGGAGGGTCAGCTATGAGTTGATTTTTAACTCGACAGTACATAACAACAGTGAAGAAATTACAAGGTACTGGTAAAGAATGTGGTACTAGAAATACCGTGAGAGTAGTTTTTTTGGAAATAAAGTTGGGTAAAGGGCAAATATGGGGGGGAGGGGAACGCTGTGATGACGTAGCTGAAAGGAGTTGTGCTGCCAACTGAAAGTCACGTGGTTCAAAACTACCAGCTGCTCTGCAGCAGAAGGGTGGGCTGTCTTCTCCTGCATGATTTACTGCCTCTGAAAACCCGCTAGAAGGCCAGTGGTGAGTTAGTTCTGACTCTATAGAGTAAGCAATTTGTAATCACCTGCTTCCCTAAAAGTGAATGTTTGAAATCCACAGAGCAAAGTATTGGGGTTGGGGAAAGCCTAGAAATCTGTATCCATAAACATTATTTCAGCTAAGGACATGGATGACAGAAAAAGAATTGATGCCTTTGAATTGTGGTGTTGAAGAAGAGCACTGAATATTCCATGGACAGCCAAAGGAACAAACAGGTATGTCTTGAAGAAGGTGCAGCCAGAGTGCTCCTTGGAGGCTAAGGTGATGAAGCTTCATCTCACATACTTTGGGCACGTTGCTAGGAGAGGCTATTCCTTGGAGAAAGATGGTTGGGATGATGGAGGGACAGTGAAAGAGAGGAGGACCCTCCACCAGGTAGATTAACACAGAGACTACCGCAGTGGGCTCAACTGTGTTGGAGATTGTGAAGATGACACAGGACAGGACAGGCTATCTAGTACAGTCATTCATAGGGTTGCTATGGGTCGTACTTGACTTAACAGTACCCAACCACCACCACTGCCACCACCACCACCGCCACCACCTAATTAAGGCAAAATTTCTGCTTTACTGTATCACATATCTGTCAATGTGTTATATTTTATAAATCAAATGAAAATAAACTGTATTTTAATTTTACCTTAAAAAATATTTTAACCAAGGAATCCCAATGGCGCAGGCCGACTCTGTGGCACATGGGCCTTCATGTGTCAGAATGGATTGAATGGCAATAAGTTTGCTTGGCTTTTGGAAGAGCTGGATAGTGTAGTGTGGAACCTGTGGATTTGATTTCAGCTCTTTTGTTTACTAGCTGGGTTACTTTGGCCGAGTTACTTAGCTTTTTTAAGGATCTGTTTTCTTCTCTATAAATTGAAGACAATAACTCCGATCTCACAGTTATTAATGGCCAAACGATCCCTAGAAATCCTTTGGTCTAAGGAGCTGGCGTAGTGGGGTGGTGTTAGGTGCCGTTGATCTGGCCAAAGCTCGGTGAACAACAGATTTGAACCTTGTCCTATCTTGTGCCACCCTCATAATTTCTGATATGTTTGAGCACATAGCTGGTTATAGTCACCATATCAATCCGTCTTGCTGAAGGCCTTCCTCTCTTTCTTTGACACCCCACCTTTCCAAGCATGATGTTCTTTTAAGGACTGGCCCCTCCTAATAACTTGCCCAAAGTTGCAAGATGAAGTTTTGTACTTTCTCTAAGACAGACTTGTTTGTTCTTTTGACAATCCGTGGAATATTCAGTGTTCTTCTACAGCACCACAACTACAAGGCACCAGTTCTTCTTCTGTCACCCTTTTGGTCCAACTTTCAGGTGCATGGTAAGTTGTTAAAAAGGTCATGGCTTGAGTTGGGTGTAACTTAGTCTTTAAATTGGCATCATTGCTCCTTATTACCTTCGAGAAATTTTTGACATTTTTTTTCTCAAGTGTAACAAGTCTTTTTAATTTTTTTGACTGCTGGCTCCAAGGGTGTTTATTGTAGATCTAAACAAGATGAAATAGTTGACAACTCCAATCTTTTCTCCATCTATTATGATATTGCATATTGGTTCAATGGTAAGGATTTCTGTTTTCTTGATGTTGAGATGTAGTCTGTATTATGACTATATTATTTCATCTTCTTTGCAAATGTTTCAAGTCCTCTTTACTTTCATCTAGCAAAGTTATGTCAGCTACTTAATGCGTGTTGTTGATAAGTCTTCCACCTATCCTGATAGCTCATTTTTCTTTATCAAGTCCAGCCTCTCAAATTATTTGCCCAGCAGACAGATTGAATAGGTATGAAGAAAGGGTACAGCTCTGACTCATAATTTTCTTGATTTTAAGCCATGCTCAGAGAACACCTTCTTGGCCTGGGTATATATTACACATGAACACAATTAAGTGTTGTGGGATTCCCATTCTTCTTAATAGTAATACTTTGCTATTATCTGCAGTCAAATTTTTCCATAGTCAATGAAACACAGAACAATATACTTCTGATATCCTCTGCTTTCAGTCAGGATCCATTTGACATCAGGGATGATGTAGGGACTTCATAGACAAATGCCATGTCTTGGGGAGCCAGAAACAAGGCAGACATCTGGGGAAAAAGAAGGGGTTAGTATATGGCAGGACTTTTGAAGTTCAAGGATTATTTAATGCAGGTGAAAATGATTGAGGCATCACAAATCCTGATGAGATGAGTAGAGGGATGTGGAGGAGGCCCAAAGATGGCAATGGTGGTTACCCATGGTGGCTCATTGAGTGTGAAGGGAAAGAAGAGAATACCTATGCTAGAACAGTTAGTTGGCAAACCAGAAATTACTGAAAATGAAGCAGTGTTCTTTGAATCTTTCATTGCCTCTCAGACCTATGATAGCTATGATAGAAGCATCTGTGTCAGTCCATGTTATAGAAGAGGAAATGGAGAATCAGAGAGGTTTTGAAACATTCCCCAGTTGATAAGCAGGAAAAATAAGATTGAAATCAAGGTCATTTTTTAAAAAAAGACTATATGGGAAGAATTCGCATTTAAACTGAGGACTTCTGGGAGGTACAGAAGAATTCTAAATGGGGAAGTCCTGTGCTCAAACTTGCTTTTCAGGACATTGTGGAGGAACAGTCATGTCTAGCAGTGAGGAAAAGAGTTCAAAGATTATTGCTCTAATCTAGGCGAGAATTACTGAGGCTTCAGAAGTATTGAACCTTGTGGTGAGGGTTGCACAGTTTGGTGGGGAGAGAGAGGGGGAAGGAAATGGGAAGGATCTGGGCAAAAAGATAGGGTAATGATGGGCAAGGTCCAATGGTGATTAAAACCCATACAAATAGATACGTTCTGGAGAGGGTGAGACCAGGCTGTTCCTTGGAGGCAAGGATTCTGATGCTTCATCTCATACACTTTGGGTATATTTGCAAGGAAGGACCAGTCCTTGGAGAGAGACAATGCAAGAGAGGAAGACACTCAATGAGATGGATTTATTCAGTGACTGGGGTAATGGGGGTAGGCGTTTCAGAGACAATAAGGTTGGCACAGGATAGAGCAGGGTTCAGAGCTGTTGTACATAGGGTCACTATGAGTCTCAAGTGACTCAATGGCACATAACAACAACAACAACAATATATGAGAATTATTGTATGAAACAATGTGAATGAGGAATAGTGTGAAATGTATAATGTATATAAACAAACCAAGTTTAAAATATTGTTGAGCTCAGCAGTGGGAAGGGGCTGTCACTGTTGTTATGTACCTTGAATTGGAACTGAATCACAGTGGACCCTCTAGTGAATTTTCAGAGGCAGTAAAACTGCATGGGAAGAGATTGCCCAGGTTTTCCCCAAGGAGTGGCTGGTGGACTTGAACTGTAAGCCATTGGGTTGGCAGTGCAACTCCTCACCACTAAGCCACTATAGCTCCTAAAATGGGTATTGTTGCTTTGTTGTGTGTGCTGTTGAGTCAGAACCGACCCATAGCTGATCCTCCAGTGGGTTTTCAGAGGCCGTAAATCACACAGGAGATTACCCATCCTTCTCATGCAGAGAAACTAGTGGGCTTGAACTGAGTGCCGTTGGGATTGCAGTGCAGCTTCTGACCGCTAGGCCACCAGTGCTCCCTAAAATGTATCCTCTATTACTGTTTGGGTGTAGAGGGAAAGACAGGCGGAGCTCTGGTTATCAGTTAGCTTTGAAATATGTACTAGCATTCTCATGATTACCCAGGGCTCCAAACCTGGAAGGGAAACAACCCCAGGGTGGTGTTAATAATACACAACCTAAAGCATATTTCCTCAATCCTTGTTCTCTCAGTCTAGACTGAGAACAAACAAAGCCAACCCCTCTGAAATGCTGGAAATCCTCTCCACTTGAAGCCCTCTTACCTTGCAACTGTAGCGTTTAAATCCCACGTCAAGCTTCCTTTCCCACGCCACCCTTGGACTTGATTACAGTGATGATTTGTGGGTGCTAAGTGATTATTTCTTTTGCATCAGGGGCCTGGGGATGGGGAATAATCTAAGGCTGTTTGCACCATTGTGACTGCCTCCATCTGCCACTGCAGTGACACAAACACTCTGCTCATTTTTATAGATGACTGACTAGTCATCCAAACAGGACCAGACACCGGCACCTGGAGGTGCTCTTCAAGCACTGAAGGGCTGCCATAGGAGGCACTCTCCCACTCCCTGTCTCCCTCAGTTTCAAAGGGAACTTCACTGGGAAGCACGAAGAACATGTGCCATTAGGCAAGGCTGCTTGTATCTCTCTCTGATCAAGAACTTGAAGCAATTTATCATTGTTTCAAAGGTCTGAGAATCAAACCAGGCCTTCCCAGTAAAATTAACTAAAACAAGGGAAAAAAACCAACAAAAAAAACAACCCCCCAATCTAAGTTCTCTATGAAAGTATTTGCTTTTACAAATCCTAGCTATTTCTAGTGATTAAAAAAAAAAGTTGTACAGATCTTGTTTGGTAAACCTATTTCCTGTTATTGTTTGTGCCTTCTCTTATTTTTGGTGTTCTTTGTTCTAAGATTAATCCCTGGAAAGTGGCTTCACCTTATTCTGCTCCCGATCTAATGAACACTTTTGTTCACTGAAGGTTGCCATTGACCCAGTGCTCCTGAAGATACGTCAACTGGGAAGGGACTTCTATTCTGAGCACTTTTGCTCATATTGCTGGATCATTCAGCAAGCAGTTAGGGGTGGACTCTGCCTTTTGCTCTGTTGGGTACTGAAATTAGAAAATTGTGTGCTTTGAGTGATGCCAATGCATATGGTCCCCAAATGCTTCCACAGCTTGGGCACTGTCTTGCTCTAGGACCCAGAACCCAGTTCCCCTTGATGAACAGAGGGGTTTGACTTTGCGCACAGAACTATTTATCCCTATGGAGAAATCACCCACTATGTCCTGATTACAATTCAACATTCCCATTTACAAAGAGGAAAAAAATGAGCAGTTGTCCAATTTAGAAATTTCCCCCAAAAGGTTATGTTTAACTGTGTGCATTTCCAACAAAACTCATTAAATTGATGAAAGGCAGTCAGTAACTGACTGGTGAGGTCATACTTTCTTGTTGTAGGCTACTGAAAACACCAGGTTTAGTTTAAAACAAATTAAAATATGAAAGCTTAGACAGGACCTGGTTCCTGTTTAGAGGGTTCTGTGATTGTTAGGTGACCAACAACTGTCAAAAAACATAGCCTCATTTGGTAGTCTAAGCTCCTCTTTTCTTTCATTAAAGTTTATATTTAGAAGACTTTTTTTTTTTAACCCTCTGAAGGAAATGTCTTGCTTGGAACAGCTTTAGCACTGTAATTCCACTCTGGAAGCACACAGAGCAAATAAGAGGCCATCATTTGTCATTCATAAAGATAAGCCAAGAAATGGGAATACTTTTGTAGGTCACGTCACCTGACAAAAACTTTGGACTGATTCTTTCCTGGTTCAAGAGTTCAGCTATAAAACCTACTTTCCCTATCAGCTGTCTTCTACTGATAAGATCCTAAGCAAAGGTCCTTTATGAGCTTTTATTTAATTGTCCTTGTGTCATATTCTTTGGGGGGGGTATATGTGTAATCTGGACAGAGTTACTGCGGTTGGTCTACATTTTGAATAAATTACTGCTCCCCTGATTGGACAGAATAAATATATTTTTGTTTAAACATTTCTCATCTAATTCCTCATGTTCACTTGTTAACATGTCCCTAGTGTCCATTAGAGAGGCCTTTATCACTAACAAATGTCCTTTGAGTACTTATTAAACGCTTTCAGAGATCAGTGATAGGTTAGGAATAAAATGATACAAAGGTAGAGTAATTAAGAGTAAGCATTGCATCTTGTTCCCTGGAAAACTGTTGTTGTTTTAGACATTGTTCTGTATGGCTCATAACAACCTATGAACAATAGATCAGAACCCTGTCCTATCCTGTGCCATGCTCATCACTTCCGACTCTCGAGCCCATTGCTGTGGTCACTGTGTCAAACCATCTTGTTGAGGGTCATTTTCTTTTTTGTTAACCCCTTCACCTTCCCAAGCAGATGCCCTCTTCAAGTAATGTTGTTGTTGTTAAATGCCGTTGAGTCGTAGAGGACTCATAGCGACCCTATGAACAAAAACCCTGAACACTTGTTCAACTTTCATCGTTTCTCCACATTCATAGAGTTTCCAGAGGCAAGCCATTTCAGAAGTGGATGCCACTCCTACTTCCAAGCTTGTTTTAATCGGGGAGCTCCACTATACACTGTCCACCATGGGTAGCCGTTATCGCATTTGACACATCAGTGTCATAGTGTTTAGCATCACAGCAACCACAGGTTGCCTCTGTACAGCCAATTGAAAGACCAGTGTTATCCCAATTAGAAGAATGTTTGACCTACACAATGCAGTGGACTTGGGAGGAGGAAGTGTATAGCAATGAAAGAGTTTTTCTTTCACTTATCAAGGAGAAGAATTGGGAGGGAGGAATGGGTAGGGAGAAAAGTGCAACAATGAATGACTGGAAACCCTAAGTCTCTGTAAACTTTCATTAAAATTAATTTTAAAAAAAAGAATGTTTGACCAAAAACAATTTTCCAAGTGTTCGGGCATTTCATTCATAAGGTCGCTATGAGTCATCTACAATGGCACTTAACAAAAACAAACAACAGTTTAAGTTTCGAGTCCTTGGGAAATGACATCATGCCGAGAGAAGTAGACGGTCAGAGGGGAAAAGAAGATCCTCGACATGATGTATTGGTACAGTGACTGTGGCAATGGACTTGTACGTGTCTTGGATTGGGGGGGAAGGCGTAGGATAGGGCGAGGGTTAGAGCTGTTGTTCATAGAATTACTGGGAGTCATAGAGAGAGCTCTGTTGGCCTAGTGGATAGAAAGTTTTGCTACCAAGAGAAAGGTGGGTGATTTTTAATCTCCAAGGAACAGCCTCTCTTAACAACATGCTCAGCAAAACAAATAAAAAAACCCAAAAAACAAAAAAACCCCAACATGCTCAAGCTTTGTCATCTTTGCCTCCCAGGAGCATTCTGGCTGTATTTTCTCCAAGACATATAAAACCATATTACACATAGGAAAATACTGTTAGGGTAGGACTTAGGGTGCCAGAGTAGAATTCTGCTAGTTAGAATCATCAGAGTCTACTTTCTTCCTAGAAATCCCTAGCGTGTGCAATTGGCTAAGGCTTTGGGTGCTAACCAAAAGGTTGTTGGAGTGAGTCCACCATAGCTGACCCTTCGGCAGGTTTTCAGAGGCAGTTAATCACATGGGAGGAGATTATCCATCCCTCTCCTACTGAGCATCTGGAGGATTTGAACTGTTTGCCTTTGGGATTACAGCGCAGATTCTTACCACTATGCCATCAGAGCTCCCACATTCTAGTTAGAATAATTTAAAAAATAGTTCTTGATCTACTTTCTATTATTTTCCACCTAGGATGTTGTGAATAATTGATATTTTTGAAAAACTAAAGATTGGACTAAAATCTTGGAGAGCACACTCTCGCTCTCTCGCTTGTGCTCTCTCTCTCTCTCTCTCATTGTTGTCCAGCCAGACCAAGTCATAGCTAAACCTTCGGTGAGTTTTCCAAGGCTGTAAACTGCCTGGGAGAAGAATGCTCATCTTTCTCCTGTGAATTGCGTGTGTTTGAACAACCAGAGAGGTCCAGTCTTTGGGTTAGCAGCACAAGTCCTGTGGATGGTGCCTCCAGGGGTCCCCAAATTTTGGATATGAGGTAACTAAACACTTTACCAGTTTGAGTATTCAGTGGGTGCCTGATATTTGACCAAGTGAAATTCTTGACTGTGACCAAGAACCCAAGTATCTCTTTGGGTAATACCACTTGGGTGAGGGAAGACTTAAACCTCTCAAGCTGGATTCTTTAATAGGACCACAGTCTCAACACAGATTCCCAGGTGACTTGGAAGACAATAGTGCATACACAGTTATACTTCTTGGTATATTCTTCACCTGAGTGGTACAAATATCTACATGCCGTATTAAATCTCATTTATTGAGAGACTATAACATTGAAAAGAATGGAAATCTTGTTCATACACCATAAGTACTTGTTCAGAAAGAACAAGGGACCATTATGTGGTTTTAAATCAGGAAAGGTGTGCATTAAGGTTATATTCCTTCTCCTTACTTATACAATCTCTATGCTGAGCAAATAATTTGAGAAACTGGACTATATGAAAAAGAATATAACATCAGGAGTAAAGGAATAAACTAACAGCTTGCATTATGCAGATGACACAACCTTGCTTGCAGAAAGTGAAGAAAATGTAAAACAATTGTTGCAGAAGATCGGAGACTATATCCATCAATATGGATTACCTCTCAACATAAATATAAGTCCTCACCATTGACCAGTGTTCTAAAAGATGGAGGAAAGGTTGAATATGTTAATGACTTCATTTTACTTGGATTCACAATCAACATCTGCAGTAACAGCAGTCAACACATCAAAAGACACGTTGCACTGGGAGAAATCTGCTCTCAAGGGCCTCTTTAAAGTGCAAAAGTGGAAGGATTCCAGCTTAAAGACTAAAATGAATTTGATCTAAGCCATACTTTTTTCCAGTTGCCTACTATGCAGTGAGTAAGGGTGTTAGAAGATTAAGAGGTGTTTTTGAATTGTGGTATTAGCAAAGATTATGGAATATCTTTTATTAAAATTATTATTTATTATTTTTCTGTGTGTATTGTCGAACTGGATCTGACTGGTACAGGAGGAGATTGCCCCTCCTTCTCCAGAAAAGCATCTGGTAGATTTGAACCATGTGCTTTTGGGATTACAGTGCAACCTCTTGCCATTAGGTCACCAGAGCTCCCTGATTATGGAATATTTTAAGGACTACAAAAAAAAAAGGAAGTACAACTATGGTGCTCTTTGTTTTTTTTATTTTTTATTTTTATTTTATTATTATTTTTGTGTGCATGTACCGTCAAATCAGATCTGACTGGTACAGGAGGAGATTGTCCCTCCTTACCCGGCAGAGCATCTGGTGGATTCGAACCGTGCGCCTCTGGGATTGTAGTTGCAGCTCCTTGCCACTAGGCCACCAGAGCTCCCCTACTATGGTGCTCTTTGGAGGCAAGCGTGATGAAACTTCTCACATACTTTGGGCATGTTATCAGGAGGGACTAGTCCTTGGAAAAAGACATCTTGTTGAAAAAAGGTGGGAGTCAGAGAAAGAAAGGAAGATCCTCACCAAGATAGACCGACACAGTGACTTTAATAATGGAATCAAGCATACCAGAGAATATGAGGAGGCCTGGGGACAGGGCAAGGTTCAGATCTGTTGTTCTAGGATCGCTATTAGTTGAAGTTAATTGGATGGCGACTAACAACAATACTACTGTACACTAGACATTTTTGACTAGACATGGATGATATTTAATTCTTTTAAAAGCTGTTTTCAGAGGCTGTAAATCACATAAAAGGAGAGTGTTCATCTTTCTCCTGTGGTGCAACTTGTATTCAAAGCATCCCCATTCGGGTTGACAGTGCACTATGTTCCCAATGCACTAGGCCATCAGAGCTCCCTTGAGAAAAATGTAATATAGAGTTATTATTATTTTTGCTTTGAAATTATCATATATTCGTACTTGAAGTGTATATATATATCTTATTTACAGAAGAATTAGAAAACAAACGCCCAGATATCACAGTTTAAACAATAGAACTTTACCAATTCCTAGGTGTTTCCATGTGCCCTTGCCAATGACACTCCCTCAACATCCCAGAAGTTATCACCATGATAAATTTTGTGGAAAACATGATCTTGTTTTTTTTTAAAATTTTTCCATGTGTATACATTCCTAGAAAATACATGGATTATTGTTTTGAACTTGATGTAAAGACTTCTAGAATTTACACATTAGTTCCACATGCTAGTTTGAGTTTAATTAATAGTGATGTATGTGGCTGTAGTTTACTCACTTCTATTGCTGGATATATTGGATGATTTTAGTATAATTTATTCTACTAATGATAAGTACAAAGATAACTTGTGGTTGCTCTGATGCTAAACACTGTGACACTGATGTGCCAAATGTGATAATGGTTCCCCATGGTGGACTGTGTTTAGTGGACCTCCCAGATTAAAACAAGCTTGGAAGTAGGAGTGGTATTCACTTCTGAAATAGCTTGCCTCCGAAACTCTATGTACTTAGAGAAATGATGAAAGTTAAACAAGTGTTCAGGTCTTTCGTTCATAGAGTCATGATGAGCTGTCTATAACTCGATGACACTTAACAACAACACTGGTAAGTATTTACCTTGTTCTCATTTTATTCTTTTTGCTGTTATGAACAATGTATCCTTGAAAACTTTGGTACGTGCATGGTCTTATATGGAAGGTACATGCATATAGATCTGTCTATGAATTTCTATGTAGAGATGCACGAGAAAAGAGAATCCTAGAGTCACTAAGAAGCTTGTAGTAGTCCAAAGTGAATTAGTCTGCGTGCATAACCACAGTATTTTGTAATTTTTGGTTTTAGAGAAAGGGCTTTGGAGAATTTAAAATACTTTGTCCAAGACCATAAAGGAACAGTAGAGCTGAAATTTAATAAAGGTCAGTCTGACTGATACTTTCATTATTTATCACCCAAAGCACACATTATAAATCTGTTTGTAAAACATTAACCAGTTACGAGAGAATAACTTAATACTTGGCACTATTATATCTTCCTAACAAGTTTTCCTAAGTCAGAAAGCAAAAATAGGTTAAATATTACCTATATCTCTGTGTTTATTAGACTTAAGATTATGACACATTTTTTTAAACTTTACTCATAATGTGAAAAGACATGAAGGGAGGGGAAAATCTTATTTTTACAGTAAAATAGATCAATCTTTTCTTTCCCCCAAATTTGTCCCAGCTCATTAGTGATTATGTAACACTTGTAAACTCATTTAATTTCAGTTCCAAGCAAAAGGAAATAGGTATGCTGCTTGAGTAGATCACTGCATCGGATTTTATTTTTTTGAGAGTCAAACGGCAAGATGGGGTTAAATATGTGAGATTTGTGGAAGGATAATGGAGAGGGCCTCTGGAGGGAGGACTGAACCCTGTGAAGGAGAGAGGAAAGCAAAGCAAATGTGAAGGTCTTAGTGGAACTCTTAGAAAGGATCAGCTGGCTGGGAGTCCTCAAGCTGAAGTCATCAGCAAAGACCTTGTGTGACTCTTCCAAGCCTGAGTCTCTGTGCTCAGCCACGGACTGGGAACAGCCACAAAAAATGTGGCACCAGAACAGACTTGGTGATGGGTTTCCGAGGGCAGCAGCCAGGATGACTGGACAGTGATGCTCCCTGCAATGTCTACTTTAACTATTACCCTAGCAAGCCATCCTGTCGGCACTTTCTTGGGATAATGGTCCTTTTTCTCATGCATTCAAAGGCTAGGTCATTGAAAGTGATACTTAATCAAATCTAGTTTTGGCTCTGGCTAAAATAAATTTACTAGAATTTATTTAATTTAAAGTTCTTTCACTAATTATCTGCATGGTCTGTGGTATTGTTCTTACTGTGTACTGTCAAATTGGAACTGACCCATAGCTGACCTTCCAGTGTGTTTTCAGACACAATAAATTGCATGGGAGGAGACTGTCCTTCTTCTGAGGAGCAGCTGGTGGATTTGAACCATGTACCTTTGGGATTGTAGTGCAGTTTCTTACCATTAGGCCACCAGAGTTCCATAAATGCCTGATGACATTTAATTATAAATGCCTGATGACATTTAATTAACTTAATTTAGCTTTACTATACCTACATAACTTCCCTCTGAACATGGACCAATGAGCAGAAAACAAAAATCCTCACAACTGGACCATTAGGCAGTATCATTATTGAAGAAGAAGAGATTGAAATTGTTAGTGATTTCATTTTGTCTGGATCCACAATCAACACCCATGGTAACCACAATCAAGAAATTCAAATACATGTTGTATTGGGAAAATCTACTCTCAAGGACCTCTTTACCACACGAAAGCCAAGGTTTTCCGTTTAAAAACCAAGTTGCACTTGACTGAAGCTACAGTATTTTGAATAGTTTATATCCATCTGAAATTGGACTGTGAATCAAGAAGACCAAAGAGCAAAGAAGAATTGATGCCTTTGAATTGTGGCATTGATGAAGAGTATTGAATATCCATGGGCTGCCAAAAGGATAAACAAATCTGTGTTGGAGAAAGTACAAACAGGGCGCTCCTTAGAGGCAAGGGGGGTAGAACTTTGTCTCACATACTTTGGGTATGTTTTCAGGAAAGGCGAGACCTTGGAAAAGGCGTTGAGCTTGGAAAGGTGGAGAGTCAGAAAGAGAGCAAGACTTCCAATAAGATGCAGTAACAATGTGACAGTAACAGTGGACTGGAGCATATCAGAGACATAAGGATGGCAAAGGGTTAGGTGAAGTTCCAGTCCGTTGTTTATAGGATCTCTTTGAGCCATAGTGGACTTGAAGGCAGGCCCCTTAATAACAAATTACCTCTTCTCCTAAGAATATTATTTTAATATGTAGAAAGTGGCTTGTATCCCTAATCTCCAAGCCTTCTTGAGAAACCAATGGTGATTACAGATTTCTAGATGTAAAAAAATATATCATGCCAGGGAAATGGTATTACTCTTTACCAAGGTCTGTACCCCAAATGCTTTTGTGATCTTCATAGGTAAACTAGGCAACACCTGACTGAGTCAGGAGGGCACTTTTTTCTTGGTGTCTTTAAATAAGAGTGGAACTTTACATTATGACTACTGCCTTCTTTAGAATGGTTCCTACTCTTCCTTTATGTGTAAGAAGATTCAGGAAGATGTCCCTTGGCGTGACCATATGTTGAGGAGGAATGTGGCATCAGGATTGTAGGAAGACTCATCAATAGCCCATGTTATGTCGATGATACAACCTAGAGTGTTGAAACTGAAGAGGACGTGAGGCGTAAGCTGCAGAAGGTCAAGAACTGTAGTCTTCAATATAGATTGAAGTTTAACATTAAGAAAACAAAGATTCTTACAACTGGGCCCATTGGTAACATCACAATACATGGAGAGTAGATTGAGATTGTTAACAGTTTCATCTTACTTGATTCTATGATCAACATTCTTGGCACCAGAAGTCAGGATATCAAAAGATGGTAAAGTCTGCTGTCAGGGACCTTTCTAGAATATTGAAGAGCAGCAATGTCAGTCTGGAGATTAAGGTGTGCTTGATATAGACCATAGTCTTCACAATTACTTACTAATGTGTCAGATAGACAATGACTAAGGATGATAGAAGAAGCCTTTGAGTTGTGGTGCTAAACAAGAGTATTGAACTGCCAGAACAAACAGGTCCGTTCTGAAGAGGGAGAAACAGAAATGTTCCCTGGAGGTAAGAATTTTGACGCTTCATCTCACATATGGCCAGGAGGAAACAATCCTTGTAAAAGAACATCAGGATCAGAAAGGTGGAGGGACAACAAAGGAGAGGACGATCCAGGATGAGATGGATTGACCCACTGACTGAAGAAATGGGATTAAGTCTGTCAGAGACGATGAGATGCGCTCAGGATGGGGAAGGGTTCTGAACTCTTGTACATAGGAGTCGCTGTGAGTCACAGGTGACTCAACATCACACAACAACAACAACAACAACAACAACAACAACAACAACAACAACAGTTATACCAGGGCAGTAGGCATCAATCAGATTGGTCCCAATAAATTGCAATATTTGGTTACTCTAGGGTGCCTCCTCCTAGGAGCAAGGGATGTTTGTTCCTCTTACCTTACCAACCACAATGAGTAAAAAACTGTTAAGTCCTAAAAAGAGTGGCCTGTAAAGAGATCAGTGTGGAAATATAGTGCATTTAGCCTTATGTTCCTTCATAAAACTTGACTTTCCTGGCCTTATGAGCCCACTTACTTGTCTGTTCCTGAGCTTTTTCTCCTTGGGTTCATTTTGGGATGAAAAGTGATAAAGTCAGCTCAAGAAGAGAGGGGAGATGGGATTCCTTCAGGGCCTCTACAGAATAATTTTTAGATGGTTTTCAGCTTGACTCACATGATTTTTGAAATTCTTGGTAATTTTCCAGGGTGAATTCGGCATGTCTTTGAGGGCACAATTTCTCCCTCAATAATTGGAAGGGATTTTTTTTAATTGAAAGAAACTCAGATAAAATGGATTAGAATACAAAATGAATTTCAATTGTAGAAATAAGTCATGACAAAGGCAAAGATATTTTACTGTTGGGGAGTCCACTTCATACTCCTGTTCACAAACTTTTCTAAATGTTGCTATTCACTCTTCTTAGCTATTTGTTGTATCTCACTGGAAAATTTGAAAAGAGTTACTCAAGAAACTCAAGTACACTCAACATTCTCTGCATTCTTTTAGCTCTTTTGTCTCTTTATAAAACTGGCTCAGATCAAATAACACTGGACATTAACCAGTTTCTTACTGGTTTTGCCAGACACCTGAGGTTATAGTTGTAATGGGTAATTCAGACAAACTTACCCAATGTGCAAGAAGACAGATGGAGAGCGGAAGTGCCCATGAACGATGGAGATGAGGTTTAAGTAGATGTGTAAATTATTCACTATACATCAACATAACTAATATTTATTTGGTGCCTTCTAGTTGTTCGGATGAATCACAGGTGACTCGATGGCACACAACAACAACAACAAGAGATGTTCAGAGCTATTCTAAAACCATTTAAATGGCAGTGAAGAAGACAAAAATACTTCCTCTCACAGAGCTTAACAGAGGTGTTTCAGAATGAATATGGATAAAAGTGATCAAATATGAGAACAAATAAAGGTATTCCAATAGTGATATAACTACTACCACAAAAAACAAAGTGTTATAGTTACTTACTGTGGGAGATAGGGATGAACTTGGAGGTGGTGACATCTGACTGAAGACCCATATGGAAAGAAGATTATCAGACAAAAATCTTGGAGGAAATCATTAAAGAATGAGCAAAGAAGGGGGCAAAGACATTTAAGACTTGGTGAATTTAAGGGACCGGGAGGAAGTCAATAAATGCACCGGACCAAATAAGGAGAGAAACTTGAAGTAGATTGAAAAGAAACTCAGAGTCTAGGCTACCCTGGGTTCCAAGGAAGGCTTGATGAGATCTACCATGGAAAACGAGCTTTAAGAACTCTATAGAATGAAGTTCTACTTTTTATATATGGGGTCTCCATGAGCTGGAATTGACTTATTGGCTTCTTCTTCTGGTTTGTAGGTCACATAAAGCTCTGTTGATCATGGAAGGGACTTTGGATACGATTTGGATTCTGGAGGGTTTTAATTTGGGAACTGTCCTAACTATTCAGATTTAACCAAATAATAAAACAACTTCTTCTTCATTAACTCAGCTAAAAAAGGATGTTGTGACGATGGATGATGGGTGAAGATGAAGCCAAACATGAAAGAAAGGCCTCACTTGAAATGGATCTTACGTAAGCACAGGAGGAAGAACAATTAGTAGCTGGGTATGTTGAAAGAATATTGGGATAATGACTTTTAGTAATGGATGAAGGCTAAATTTATTCTAAAGAAAAATGTTACGTATGCTATATGTATTACATCAAGCTATCTTATTCAAAATAATGGAGAGTTTGGAGTATTTATAGTAATCTTTGAAGATACATAGAACCTTCATCACTGTGTGTCACTCTGACTGAGACAATGGGCTTAACACAGATGAGAAGGTGTGGATGACACTGGATAGGGCAGGGTCTTTCGTACAGACTGAGTCAGAGTCGACTTGCTGGCCCTGAACAACAACAACATAGCAGTCACACATATAGGGCTTGAATTTTCAGGAGCTCAAGCTTCACTGTATAGAATATCGCTGAAATTTTATTTCTAGATTGAGGTGCTTGCATTGAAGGATATTCAAGGACACCTAAGGGATTATGAATAACTACTGTAAAATGGTCACTGAGACTGATAGAAAGGCAAAGGTGCCCGTGGTGTTTCTTTGATATGACAGCTCCTCGACACCAGAGTAAGTGAGAGGAAATCCTCCACGTGAAATGGAAAAATTTCAAAACCCATTTCCAAGGAAAGAGAAGTGAAATAGGAAAAACAAAAATAAAAACCACCAACTCAGTCGGAAGCTTCATGGGAGAGGCTGAGAAGAATTCCCACATCTCGGATTGACTTGCCTGGACAAGTGAATCATGTAACAGGAAAAAACACAAGACTGACTCAGCATCCCAGGCTCGCTGAAGTCCTCGGCTGAGGTGGCCCTCGCCACGCTCCTCAGACCTGGCTTCCCTTCTGCTTTCTCAGTGTGGAGAAACAGGAACTGACTGCGGTCACCCAGGGCAGTATCAGCCTTCTGCTTCTCGGGAGCCTGGGAAGAAGTGCAAGGATTAAGGACAAGTTCACGACTAGAGTGAAAGCCAACACCAGATCACAATCAAACAATCTAGCTTTTGCCAAAGTCCCGTATGGTAGACCCTGAATCTATCAATTTCTATGATATCTCAGCAACCTGCCTGTCCTCTGGCAAGGTTTTACCCACCGAAACAATAGGATGATGAGAGTCCCAGTTGGGAAAGTTGTGTGGGATGGCAGGATGTCATTTTGACTGTTTTCAGTCCATCACATGCCTCCTTGGCACAGCTTTGCAACATGAGAGGACACTTGCCTGGTTTACTGTCTTGGCAATCTTGTCAGGAGTCTTTTTCTTCCTTTGTATCATGCCGTCTCCATTCAGTTTCCATAATAAGGTCATCCTTTGTAGGGCATAAGCGGAACTGCAGCAAAATTGAAAACAGTGTGAAAGGCTGACTCAACAGGAAGAGAATTATTCCTATCGGGGCTAGAACCAACTTCATGGGTGTCACCCAGCCTGAAAAATCTCAGCCATGTCAAAAGGCCACTTGAGAAAACAAGGCGCCGGCTCCGTTGTATTCATTCCTTATTAGCCCTTGACTTGGGAGAAGAGGAGTTGTTTTCATTTTTTTTTTTCTAAAGGAGAAAGACACAGGGAGTTAAAATGTGGGTGAGATTTGGGGAATGCTGGTCTGTCAGCAACATCAAAACTCATTGCCGTGAAGTCAGAGTCAACTCAGAGCTGACCCTCCGCTGGGTTTCTGAGGTTATGAGTCACGCAGGAGGAGATGGTCCATTTTCCCTCCTGCAGAGTGCAGGGTAGGTTTGAACCCAGCAAAGAGGCACAGCACCGAGTTAGAGCCTTGGCTCAGGACAGACTAGGCCACCAGAAGTCTCTCCTCAGTGACAAGTTGTCTCTCATATGCCAGCAGTTTTTCTCACATGTGGACTTTCTGCCAGCTACATAGGTCATGGTTAGAGGCTTGTAGCACACAGCATTTTACCACAAATTAGCGCCAAAAATGGTTAATGAGATCCCAGCTCAAGTGTGTGATCTGTCATCCAACAGGCGAATGACTGGGCTGCTGAAACTTACTTGTACCATCCCAATGGCCTCGGACTTTTCAGAATATTCTCATCATTGTGCCATTTTCCTCATTCCACCTTCTTAGTACCAGAGGGTTGAGTGGGTCGGGACATCTTGTAAAAACTCTTAGCCTTTGTAGAGGTCCACACCTGCATGCATAGTTGACTGCTCCAAAGGCAATCTGAGAAGTGCTTTAAGAAAGCGGTAGTGCTGAACTAGGGCGCTGGGCTGTGCATACTGACTCCATTCTCCTGATGGGTTTCTTTGGAAAAGTTACACAACATTCTTACACCTGTCTGAGGCTCATGTACACTGATATGTAGGGTGCTTTGTCCAGTGTCCGGTAAGTGTCCATTAAAAGAGTACTCTGCCCAGTGTCTAGAAAGTGTCCATTAAAAAACAAAGAAGATGGTACAGATACTTCTTAACATGCAATTAAAGTTTTAGGTATTTCAAGGTTAACTATTCTAATGTAATGGATATCTACTGGATTCTATTTTCCTTTGAATACATATGAAAGTTGCAGCTGATTGAGTCAGGATTTTTGAGTAAGATCTTTTATGCTGACTTCATATGCCCTCAAGGCTACAAGCCATCAACTCAGGGAGTGGAAAGCATGATGGTGGGGCAAACAAGGAAGAACAAGAAGAAAAAAAAGTGTCATGAGCTCATTCACTGCCAATAATCATTTTATGGAACAATGCCCACCCTCATGTGTTTATTCTCTGTTGCACTACAGATATGAATAAATATTGCTCAATGGCTGTCTCAGTCAGTTTTATTAGGTAGACTAGGCAAATACATCTATGTTGTGATTTCTTCAAAATACTGACAATGGTGCATTAAAGCTTTCAATAGGGGACTGCAGTCAATGTTATGGAACAATCGGTGTAGAAATTACTGAATGGGAAACTAATTTGCTTTGTAAACTTTCAATGAAACCACAATAAAATGTTTTAAAATAATAAGAGCTTTCCTAAGGTGTGCCAGTCTGGCCAGTTATGATTGGGATTGGAAGACACTGCCATCTATAGGCTAGTTGGTCATCATAAAATAAATTGGTACCAGCAGTCCATACCTTTTCAATCTATATGTAGAACAGGTTATCCAGGAGCCTGGGCTCTATGAGGAGAAGTGTGGTGTCAGGATTGGTGGAAGATTCATCAACAGTCTGCGTTATACAGATGACACAACACTGCTTGCTGAAACTGAGGAGGACCTGAAGCGCTTGCTGCAGAGGGTCAAGAACTGCAGCCTCTAATATGGATTGAGGCTCAATGGCAAGAAGACAAAGATTTTCACCACTGGATCAATTGGCAGCATCAGGATGGATGGTGAAGAGATTGAGATTGTACACAGCTTTAGTTTGCTTGGCTCCACAGTCAACACTCTCGGCACCAGAAGCCAGGAAATTAAAAGGTGCATTGTGATGGGAAAGTCTGCTGTTAGGGACCTCTCCAAAGTACTGAAGAGCAATGGTGTCTCTCTGGAGATTAAGGTGCATATGATACAGGCATGGTCTTTGCAATCACTTGTTGTGCATCAGAGAGTTGGACAATGGCTAAGGAGGATAGAAGCAGAATTGATGCCTTTGAGCTATGGTGCTGGAGAAGAGTATTGAGAATACCATGGACTGCTAGGAAAACAAACAGATTGATCCTGGAAAGGGTTAAACCAGGCGGTTCCTTGTAGGCAAGGATTCTGAGGCTCTGTCTAACATACTTCGGACATGTTTTAAGGAGGGACTGGTCCTTGGAGAGGGACATCATGCTTGGTATGGTGGAGGGACAGCGCAGGAGGGGAAGGCCCTCTATGAGATGGATTGATTCAGTGACTGGGGTAATCAGGATGGGAGTGTCGGAGACAGTGAGATTGGCACAGGACAGAGCAGAGTTTAGGGCTGTTGTACATAGGGTCGCTATGAGTCGCAAGCGACTTGATGGTACATAACAACAACAGCCAGGAGTCAGAACAAGAGGTGTATATTGCATTGGGCAAGTCTGCTGTGAGGGATCTCTCCAAAATACCGAAGAGCAGTGATGTCAATCTGAAGACTAAGGTATGCCTGACTCAGGCCATAGTCTGCAGCTAAGAGATGATCAATGAGTAAGGATGATAGAGGAAGAATTGATACCCTTGAGTTGTGGTATTGGAGAATATCCCATGGACTGCCAAAAGAACAGAGATGTCTTGGGGAAAATGCAGCCACAGTGCTGTTTGGAGGAAAGGACTGTTAAACTTCATCTCTCATGGTTTGGGCATGTTGCAAGGAGAAGCTCTACCTTGGAAGGGACATCATCCTTGGAAAGAGTCATTGAAAGAGAGGAAGATCCTCAATGAGATGGGTAGACACAGTGGCTACAGAAATGAGCTTTAGTGTGTGAGATGATGATATGAATGGCACAAGGTAGAATAGGGTTCAAGTCTGTTGTTCTTAGGATTTATTAAGAGTCATACTCAACTTGAAGGCACCTAACAACAACACTTTGTTGATGCCATTTATTAGGCAGAGCTCTTCAGTGGGATAGCAGCTTAGGAGTTAAAAGGATAAACCAACACTCCAAGCCCAGTGGGACAGCATGAACTTCAGCAAGAGCTTGAACTCTGGTTTCTGAACATCATTGCTCTTCAGTACTCTGGAGATGAAAATTGATTTGCCCAGGCACATAGATTAAGCAAGAAGGAATGAGAATTACACTTATTAACTCTATGCCTAAAATCAAATATTTTTGTCAAATTTCAAATTATTAAAAGATGTATAAATGTGAGGAAACATAAAGAAGAAAATTCAAGTTACCCAGCAATGGCAGGAGTGGCATCCACTTCCTAAACAACATGCCTCTGGAAACTCTATGAACTTTGATAAATGTTGATGGTTATAGAAAGGCTTCAGACCTTTTGTTCATAGGTTTGCTATGAGTCGTGCTTGACTTGAAAGCAATCAACAACAACAATATATGGGCAATATACACTTACTACTGGTATTTTATTCCTTCTTAAATATTATTGATAGCAACTGTAGGATTTACCATGTGCGAGGTTGATTTAGTTATTTTAGATATATTACTGAGGTGTATTAACTTACTACACCCTTGTGAATGCATTGCTATCATATTTATTTACAGACAAACAGGAATATAAGGAGGTATCACAGCAGGTAAATGGCTGACTTTTGACTAGGTAATCTGACACTAGTGTAATGATTTTAGCTGTTTGTTATATTACAGACATGACAATTGAAAAATAAAAGTAGTTTTGCATAGTAGAGTCCTATTTTATATTAAGATGTTCCCCACCCCATTTTAGTACATATTTAGATTTGTTTCTTATTCAGTTTTTGTGTATATCTTAAAAATTGAAGTATGAGTTATATCAAAAGAGGAAATACAGCGAATGTAAACCAAAGTGGCTTGGAGAGAACGTGAACTCTCTTGTTAGCTGGGTGGTGGCAGGGGTGAGAGGTGGGTAGGTGGAGGCTGTGTAAAAAGAAATACAGGACATCTCTCTCCTATCCTGTAGCTGAGGAGAGAAATAAAATCAGAATAAAGGTCTGGTAAAAGTTGAGGAAGATTTAGCTGAGAAGACAAAGGATTCAGGTGAGAAACCTTGTAGGGTGGAGTGGTCAGATTCAGCAGATGGCTGCCATTAGGATTGTCAAGGACCCAGAAATAATGGTTTGAAAAGGAATATGACACAACACAAAAATTCAGCTTGTTTCTTTTGGAGGGAAAAAAGATTCAGAGAAATATGAATGTTTGCTTTTAATATATTAAGGGTTGACATGTGGTAGAGAGATTACATTTATCTGTTTTGTTCTAGTGGACTGAAATAGGGCGAATGAATGCCAGTTAGGCAGAGAAAGATTTGAAATAGAAATGAACAACAGTCCAAAATCAACCGCGTTAGCTGTTTAACCACAACACCACCACAACAATAACTTTTAGCACTACTTTCATAGTTAATGGAGTTCTTCCTCTCTGTTATTAGATGTGCAAGCAGAGGCTGGATCGAAGTTGGGGGGAACTAAAAGGGAATAAATAATGTATACTGCATTGTAACAGATGAGGGAGAGAACTAATTAGGAGGACTATATGATTAGGTATTATTGTCATGACAAGAGTCCAGAATGAAAGCTGCATAGTGGAGTGGGCTGGTGTGTGTGTGTGTGTGTGTGTGTGTGTGTGTGTGTGTGTGTGATTATATAACAATGAAAGATTTTTTTTTTACTTTTCAAAGAAAAAAGCGAACTGGGGGGAAGGGGTGGGTGAGAGGAAAGTGTGCAACAATGAACGAATAGAAATCCAAAGTCTCTGTAAACTTTATTAGACATTGTTATACAATACTCTCGTCCCACCTCCAGTCCACTCCACTGTGTAGCTTCAATTCTGGACTCTTGTCATGACACTAATACCTAATCATATTCCTCCTAAACAGTTCTCTCCCTCATCTGTTTCAGTGCAGTATACATTATTTATCCCCTCTTTCTCAGTCTCCCCTCAACCCCAATGTCAGTCCAATTTTACAATAGTGACACTATGCATCATTTGTCCTTTTGTGACTGAGATATTTCACTCAGCATAATATCCTCCAGGGTCAACCATTTTGTGTAATATTTCATGAATTCCTTGTTTTTCATTGCAGCATAGTATTCCGTTGTGTGAATGTATCAGAGCTTCTCTGTCCATTCCTTTGTTGATAGGCACTTGGGTTGTTTCTGACTCTTTGCTGTTGTGAACAAAGCCGTATTAGCCATCCTTGATTCTAAGAAGCACTTTGGCTTCCAAATCTTCCAAAACAGATTTGTTTGTTCCTTTGGCCATCCATGGTAGCTCCTTAACAACACCATAGTTCAAAGACATCAAATCTCCTTTGGTCTTCATTTCCCATTGCCCAGCTTTCACAGACATTTGAAATAACAGAAAATATCCTGACTTGGCTTGGACACACAGTAGTCTTTAACGTGACTTCATTGTTATTTATCACTTCTTGGCAGCCAGTTTGCCCAATGCATCCTTTGATTTCTTGCAGGCTGTTTCCATAAATGTTGATTGTGTATCCAAGTGAAATGAAGTAATTGACAACTTCAATCTTTTCTCCATTTATTATGATGTTTATTGGCCTAGTTGTGAGGATTGTTTAAAAAGGATGTTGAGGTATTATATCTACTAGAGGCTATGTAGTCTTTGAGTTTAATCAAGAAATCTTCAATAAGTCTTTAATTTCAAGCATGCAAAGTCTTTCTCCTATCTTGATAGCACGTTCTTCGTATAGTCCAGCTTCTCAGATTATTTGCTCAGCGTACAGATTGAATTGATATGGTGAAAGAATACAACTCTGACATGAGCTTTTCCAGATTGTAAACCATGCAGTATTCCATATTTGAACAACTGCTTCCTAGTCTATATACTGGTTCTGCATGAGCACAATTAAGTTTTCTGGGATTCTGATTCTTTTTAATGGTATCCATAAGCTATTATGGTCCATACGGTGTAATCCTTTTCATAGTCAATAAAACACAAGTAAACGTCTTTCTGATATTCTCTGCTTTCAAACAAAATTCATCTGACTTCAGCTGTGGTAACCCTCATTCCTGTCTTGTCTGAAGTCAGCTTGGGTTTCTATCAATTCTCTGTTGATGTACTACTCTTAAAATTTTTTAAAAATCATTTTTTTATATTGCTTTGCAAGAACTTAGTGGATTGTTAGACTGATGATATTCAATCATTTAGGCACTCTATAGGATCACCTCTTGTTTGACTAGGTCTTCCATGTTTTTTGAAGTTTAGTGAATGCATCTACGGCTGCATTTGCTTGTTGAAGGACCTCACTTGGTAGTCTGTCTATTCCTGGAATCATATTTTTTAGCCAATGCCTCAGTGCAGCCTGGATCCCTTCCTTCAGTATTGTTGGTTCTTGATCACATGCTACTTCCTTACGTGATTGAGCAGTGAGCATATTTTAAAAATACAGTGACTCTGTGTATTCTTTCCACCTTCTTTTGATGGAACATCTTTCAATGTTTCATTCACAGAATCCTTCAAAAATGAAACTTGATGTTTGAATTTTTTTTTTCAGATCTTTTCAGCTGGATAAATGCCACATTATGTTATTTACTTTTGGTTTCTAAATTTCAAGTCTTTGCATGGTACAACAAATTAGGCATCTGGCTGTTAACCAAAAAGGTTGGTAGTTTGAACTCAACCCAAGGACAAGGCCCTTATTTGAAAATGTAAGGAGTTCCATTTGTACCTGTATTGCTGTCAGGATAGAGCTGACCTCAGTTTTAAAAGGAATAGTATTTTGGCCTAGTGGTAGGAGTTGCACTGCCAACACAAAGACATGGTGTTTGAACCGACCAACTACTGTGCAGGAGAAAGATTCGCAATCCCCTCTTGTGCTATGTTGACTTGACGGCATACAGCAACAGCATGAATTAATTTAGGAAAATTTATAATACTTTTTTTTCAATTTGGAAGAGTGTAAGAAGGTTATTTATGGCTTCTCAAGTTACCCCTAAAAGCTAAGGCTTAAATTAATTTCTATCTAACTTTAAAGTCTTCTCTTCTTCCCGCCCCCAGAAAACCACAATCCTATACTTTAAAGGTTTCAGAGTAAAATGAATAGACAAAATATGGACCCTTATGGAATAAGTATGTAGCATTGTAGAAAGTTAGGAGCTTCTAAAACAGAAAATAGCCGATTGGGGTACTATGATTAGGAAGTGGCAGAGAGGTCAGTTAAGTCAGTTGGAACTGAATGGTGACAACATAAGGCTATGGGAGAAGGAACAACCAGGGCATGTTCATCTGCAGCCAAGCAAGTGGCAGATGTGGAATCTAGAGAGGGCTCACTCTTTTTCTTTCTCTCTCTCCGTGTCTCTCTCTCTGTCTCTCTCTTTCTCTCTCTCTTAAAGTTGAATACCTTTATAACAAAATATCTCCAAACGTGCTTATTCTATCTTTTCAGGCATTTTTGGTTTCCTGGACCTTTTTGTCCTTCAACCATCTGTATCTCTTGAGAGTAAATTAGAAGTGGTCTCGTGTAATATGAGAGTATTAGTGTTCCTGGCTACTCAGGCACACAGTGAAGTCTAGCTGTGTTAGACCAGGAGTGGTCTTAGCTTAGCTAGAACCCAATACCATTATTCACACAAGTGAGTTGTATCTCCAAGTATAGGAAAGTGTTTTATGACCAGGTGTTTTATGAGTTGTAACGATAAAATAATCAGTCTCTTAAAGCAAACATACCATAATGTCTGTATCCAAATGAGAGTTATTCTTCAGAACGGTGACCTTGAAAACTTTTACACACATTGACATAAAACATATTTAAACTCTTCTTCAGTCTTACAAGTTAGTCTCACTTTCACACACACACACACACACACACACACGCATGTGCACATGATTTTAAGAAACATCTAATTTTTAATTATTTTAACAAAAATTTACTGATAAGGTAGATTTACATTCATTCATTGTTGCACATTTTACCTTCTCTCCCTTTTTTCCTCATCCCAGTTCACTTTAAAAAAAAAATTCATTCATTATTGCACAATTATCTCCCGCCCCCCACAACCCCCCAATCCTCTTTGCAATATACTCTGAGCTGTTGTCATATGTATAATGCCTATTCATATAATCCTTTTAAATAGTTCTTTCTTTCCCCCATCTGCTCCAATGCCGTATCCCCTCTTTTCTTTATTTCCCCCCAACCCTCATGTCAGTCCTGTTTTATAAGAGTGACATTATGCAGTATTTGCTCTTTTGTGATTGAGGTATTTCACTCAGCATAATGTCCTCCAAGGTCACACATGTTGTATATTTTATGAGTTTTTGTTTTTCAGTGCTGTGTAGTAGTCCATTGTGTGATTATACCATAGTTTTTCTATCCATTAATTTGTTGATGGGCACTCAGGTTACTTCCATCTCTTTGCTATTGTGAACAACACAGCAGTAAATATGGGTGCGTTTGTATCTGTTTGGCTGGAAGCTCTGGTTTCTTTAGGCTTCAGGTTTTTTGCTCATGGGGTCACTGTGAGTCTTGCTTGACTCTATGGCAATCATCAACAACAACAACAACATATTCCTAGTGGAATTGCTGGTTCAAATGGTATTTTCTATTTCAGAGTTTTTGAGAAAGTGCTATACTGTCTTCCAAAGTAGTTGCACCATTTTATACTTCCACCAGCAGTGAGTAACTGTTCCAATCTTTCCACAACCTTGCCAGCATTTGTTGTTTGTTGCTCTGCTGAAGTTTGCTATTGTTACTGGGATGGGAGGATACCTCAAACTGATTTTTATTTGTATCTCTCTGAGAGCTAAGGATTTGGAACATCTCTTTATGTGTTTGTTTGCCATCTGAATGTCTTCTTTGGTGAAGTGTCTATTCAAAACCTGTGCCCATTTTATGATTGGGTTTAATTTTTTCTTCTTTAGCTGCTAGAGTATTTTATAAATTTTAGGTATGAGTCCTTTGTATGTCATTACCAAATATTTTTCTTCAGTCTGTGACTTTCCTTTTTACCCTGTTGGAGAAATATTTTGATATGCTTAGGGATTGATTCTTAGAAGGTCCTATTCATCTGTTTTATTCTTTCCTGGTTGTAGGTTTTTCAAGAACTTGGAAGGCCATTCCTATTGTGATTTAGGGCTTCTAGAGTTTTTCCAAGCTTTTCTCTGATGTTTATAATTCTTGGTTTTACTTCTAAGTCCTTGATGCACTTTGAGTTGGCTTTTGTTTATGATATGAGGGTCTTGCTTGAGTTTTCTACAGATAGTTTTCCAATTTTGTCAACATAATTTGTTAAAGAGGCTTCATAGCCCCACTTAACTGATTTTTTTCTCCTTCTCAAAAATAAGTTGGCCAGAGATAGATGAGTTGATTTCTGGGTTCTCAATTCTATTCCATTGATCTATGTGTCTGTCACTGTACCAGTACCACAGTGTCTTGACCACCACAGCTGTATAATAGGATTTGAGATAAGGGAGTGAGATGTCTCCTACCTTGTTTCTCTTTTTAAGGCGTGTTTTACTTATTTGGGGCCTCTTTCCATTACAGATGAAATTGGAAATCGCCTTTTCAATCTTGTTGAAGAATGGAGTTGATATCTGTATTGGAATTGCACTGAACTTGTCTATTGCCTTTGGTAGAATTGTCATTTTTACAATATTGAGTCTACCTATCTATGAGCATGGTATATTCTTCCACTTCTCCAAATCTTTCTTTTGCTTCTTGTAGTAATATTTTGTAATTTTATTTGAATAGGTATTTTATGTTTCTAGTTAAATTTATTCTCAAGTATCTAATCTGGTGGTTAGCGATTATTTTTCTTAGCTCCATTTCTGTATTCTTTGTGTCGCTGTAGAGAAATCCAATTGATTTTTGAATATTAATCTTCTATTCTGCCACTTTGCTGAACTGGTCGACTATGTCCAGTAGTTTTCTTGCCTAGTCTTTAGGGTTTTCTAAGTGTACTGTCATATTATCTGCATACAGAGATAATTTTATCTCTTCTTTGTCAATCTGGATACCTCTTATTTCTTTCCCTTTTCTTATTGCTATCATTAAGACTTCCAGTACAATATTGAATAGGAGAGGTGGTAATGTGCATCCTTGCCTAGTTCCTGTTCTCAAAGGGTATGCCTTTAATCTCTCTTCATTGAGAACGATGTTGTCTCTTGGTTTTTGTGTATATACGTTTTACTGTTTTGAGGAAATTCCCTTCTATTCCTATTTCTGTTGAGTGAAACATCTAATATTTAATGCAAAAATTTTACACCTCTGTTCTTATTTTACCAATTCTTTCTTAATTTATGGTCATAGTGGCTTTCCTCAAACTGAACAGGTGAACCACAATTCAAAAGCAGTCATACCTAAAGGTAAGGAATATGGAGTGAGTGTGTGTGTGTGCATGCGCACGCGCGCTGTACAGTTGGAATGATTTCTGCCACAAATGTAGGCACTCTGATTCCTGTGCAGCCCATCAGATGAGATCCATGTATAAAGTAATCATTTGTGTCTTTTAAAAAAGATAAGCAGTGAGTAAATAATTGTAAATACACAATTCAGTCATTTTATTTCTAGCCTTATTTCTATCACCAAGCCCATATTTTCCAATTACTATTCCTTCTTCACGGTTTCCTACTTTTGTATACCAGTCACCAGTTATCTTTAACGCATCTTGATTGAATGTTTGGTCAATTTCAGACTGTAAGATTTGGTTAAAATTGTCAATTTCTTCTTCTTTGGCTCCAGATATAGGAGAACATATTTGAATAGGGTATAATGGAATTGTTCATGGAGTTGCTATGAGTTGTACTTGACCCAAGGGCACCAAATAACAACAACAGAATTGAATCATAGCTGACCCTTCAGCATGTTTTCAGAAGCAAATATCACATGGGAGGAAATTGGCTCTTTTTGTCATGTTGATACATGGTGAAAATATTATTTTTTAAAATATATAGAAGCAGTCATATTTACATACTACTGGAGAAGTGTAATATTAGAAAAAGTTTTGAAAGATGCTGAAATTATGTGTCATAATTAAAATTTTATTTTCTGTTTGATTCAGGTCTTTATTTGAGGTCTCTATTCTGTAGATGTACTTAGAAAAATATACACAAACACATTTTTATAGTTATGTTCTTTGAACTATTGTTTATAACATAAACATGCTAGAAATAGACCAAATGTCCATTAAAATATGGTCTGTTCAAGAAATTTTATGTTGTTATGTGCCATTAAGTGGGAGGTGACTCACAGCTGACTCTCTAGTGCATTTTTAGAAGCTAAAAATTGCATGGAGGAGATTTCTCCTCTTTATGCTATAGTGCAGCTGGTAAATCCAAACTGCATGCCTTTGAGTTGGCATCATAACTCCTTAATAGTAGACCATCAGAGCTCCCTTTGGTAAATTATGGCATAATTGAAAAAATAAAGGAAAGATATCTAAAAATTGAGAGAAAAATATAATTCATTTAGGCAAATCTAGAAGGATCAAGGATGCTTT
>NW_006399764.1:10220210-10228308 GCF_000299155.1 Elephantulus edwardii | reverse complement strand
TTCTAATTTTTGATTCAGATGAAAAACTATATACATGTATGCATATTTAAAGCAAATATTTGACAGTACATAAGAAAATGTGAAAATAGTTACTTTGGAGAAGGACATGAAAGTCTAGGTATGGGAGAGAGAATAGCTTTCCATCATACACTAAAATTTGTGCTGACAGTTTTTAATTGTGAATATGTATTCTCAGAATAATAATGAAACAGGTAAAATATACAATAAAGTAATGCAGTGACTGTAACATGATTCAGAATAGTTTGGGCCTATATGACAGTTTTATTTACCAAATTGGCTAGCCTATGAATTCCAGTGATTTGTCAAATATTATACTTGTTACTATACCTTAATGTAGTGTGATATGTGTGATATGATGTGATGTAAGCACTTTGTATAATAAAAGTACTTTCCCTATTGTAGTCAGTTGAAAGTTTTCCTTTTCATGTTGTCTGCCTTAGGACTATTAAATAGATATTTTGGAAGAATTTACTCATTCTCTTCTATGACTTACAGATTTTGCGATGCAGGCCTGGCTGGAGGAGTTTTGAGCCTGCTGTCTGACTTACAGATTTTGGACTTGTCAACCCCTACAATAGTATAAAACAATTTCATAAAGTAACTTCCCCACCATCTTTCTCCTTGGATTTACATATCACTGGTTTTGATCCTTTGGAGATCCCGGATAAAGATATTTTTCTTCAAAAAGAGGAGAAATGCCCTATTGAGTCTTGCTGTCTGGAATAGGGTGGAGGGAGAGGTGTTTTAGAACTGTTTTATTGGTAAGAAAAGTAAGTGAGCTTAGAAAAATGGCAGCATCAAATCTGTTACCTTGGCTGACCATACTTATTTATTTAAAAACAAAAAAGGAAATGATAGGCAGAAATATTTTTCATTTGATCAATTAGTAGCTTGCTGAGCTAAATGTCTTACTTAGAAAGCAAAATAAATATACCCTGTGTGTTGCTAGTTATTTATTCTTAAGGATGATTTGGTTTGATTACATTTCCTTTCTATCTCACAGCTGGTGGGTTAGTGAGATTATGAGTAGAAAAGGGTAGAATGGAGATAATTTTAGAGTGAAGGTGAGCACTTCAGTGTTTGGGGGGAGGAACTTTGATGGTATTTCGTGTTCTGCATGGATCAACTGAGGATTTGGGGTTTGAAAAAAAGGCAAAGAAAAAAAAAGAGAGTGAGGAAATGATGTGGGAGAAGATCAAAGACCAAGAAGATTGATACCAAGAAGATTGCATTCTGGAAGGAGAAATTGTCAAGTCTTTGCATGAGACGCGGAGCTGTGAAACTCTCTCTAGGATACATAAGACTTTAAATGAATATAGATTTGAACAGCAGAAACTTACTATCTTAATTCCTAGTACTGAAAACAAAGCAGATTTCTCAGTGTGAGGGAAGTAGAGTGGTGAACTAGTAATGTAAGCTCTAGTCTTACACAGAACTGGGCACAATAAAAAGGTTAAGGAACTAAATTTGCTCACATTAATTTTATTTGAAGTTAGTTTGTTTTCTTCTAGTTTATTAATATTATCATCATCACATTGTTATTAATGTTACATGGAGTGCATAGTACTTAAAACAGTTGTAAAAAGAGCAAAGGCCACATGAGTACAACCATATTTGACCTTTACTAACTTTACAAAAGGGAGCTGTCTTGGGCAACAAAATCTGCAACACAAAACGAATTCCCATGAGGTCAAACTTGTCCCTCACACTCCGGTACTTCTTTCTATTCATTTCAGCACCAACCTTACTGCTTTACTGGGTCCAAAATCCACCACTAGCTCACAGACCGTACAGAGCCATGTTGGGGAAGTTAAGAGGTTATAGGCTAGGTTAGTAGCAGAACACAGTCAAGACAGCTTCTGAAATGTGCTTGCAGGCAACTCAGCATTGGGACTCATGGCTTTAGTCTGAGGTGACAGAGTTCTTAGTCCAGTGAATTATGCCCCCTAATTATAAAAAAAAAAAAAAAGTAGGCAAAGGCTCTTCATTCTAATTCTAATGGTACAGCAGTGCCAAGGTCCCATCTCATGTCAGGTCTCTGGTCTTTGGCCTCTGCTGCTCCTGCTGCTGCTGTAAGTCCACTTGGCACAAGAATCTTTGGCCCCAAAAGGCAGCTTCTTTTGCTGGTGATGAGACTCAAATCTGCCACCAAGTCTGCACAATTTAATGGTGAGACTAACCAATCCCCTTACGGATAGGCTAACATGCCCTATACAATGTAAACCGTATTTGCATATTTCTACTCATCCACATGTGAGAGTCAGAGAATGAGTAGGAAAGCCACTTTGAATAAGTTCTTAACTCCACAATGTTCAAAGGCTAATAACCTTTCAAGATTTTTGTAGATGAGAGGTTAAGTAGGGAATAAGAATTAAGGTTAATATTTGACTTTTCCAAATGGCTAGAAACATAAAATAGTAGTCTAGGTTCCAAGGTGTCAGAGAGGACATTAGTTTGGTTGACAGGCTGCAGCACATGAAACCGAGGGCATCCTAAAATCGTCAAAGCTGAATGTGGTAGAGACGTAGGCAGACATAGCAGCTAAAACTTCACTAGACAGGTGTTGGACGAGGGTAGATAAATGGTTACTCCACCAAGTCAGAAGGACTGGGAAGATTTCTGGAAGCTCGTAGAGCAGCGTCACCTGTGAGGAGCATTCTGGGATCTGGAAAGTGAGACCTAGTGAAAGCTCAGACAGTATACTTGCCCTTGTTCTTCATCCTAGTTCACCTAGGTCAGCAGGTAAATGTCTCTTGTTGCTTCTTGTTAGGTGCTGTCGAGTCAAGTACATCTCGTAGCATCCCTAAGAACAGCTGACCTGAACCCTGCCCTATCCTGTGCCATCTCACCATATCTGACATACAAGAGCTCATTGCTGAAATCACCTCACTGGTGTTATCCTCTCCTGTGCTGACCCTCCATCTTCCCAAGCATGATGTCCCTTTCCAAGAAATAGCCTTGCCTTGCTTCATGTCCAAAGTATGAAAGACAGAGCTTCACCATCTTTGCTTCCACAGAGCACTCTGGCTGCATGAGACTGAACACGAAGGGTTCGTTCATAGATGTAATTCCTTGAGGATTTTGATAAGATTACCAAAGAGTGCTTCCTGGCTTTGCCATCATATGCCTTGCCTTCATTACTTTATAATTTCACCTAAAGTTACTACCCATCTTGGAGTTTAAGAGAGAAATAGTGCTCAGCAAACACGAGAAAGAGCAACTGTCAGAGAGCAAAAGACTTACCAGGAAAGCAAAGATAAATACCCTGCTTTCATTTCTACCATATTTGGAGCTAGGCAAACTTTAAAAACTCATGCCTTTTTTTTCTTTTATCTTCAATAAATAATGATACTTAGAGCAATCTGTGTTTACTGGTAGCAAATTCCGCCGGTGGGTGTGGTGCAAAGTTGAGTGTTTGTGGACGGTGCAGCTTCTAGTATTGTCTCCAGCATTTCCTCTCCTGTCTCGCTGCTTCATGCTTTCTCTGGTGAGGACAGTTTCAAGTCCAGCTAGATGTCTGGGTTTTCTTACTTCAAGGAGGAGGAGGAGGAGGAGGAGGAGGAGGAGGTGGTGATGGGACTGCCTTCCTGGAAGGATTCCATTGAGGGGAGAGTCTGTGTGTTTTGTTGTTTTTTTTTTTTAACTGGGGTAACAAGTCTCGTCAGTTCAATGATTTCCTTGTTTATATGAATGATGGAAAGATGAATAGCTTTTGGGGAAAGAAATGGCAAGGATACAAGGGAAGGAGAAAAATAAGTAGTTAAACACTGAGGAAAAACTCAGGGGGTAGATGAAGTGTAAAGGCAGATGGTTTGGCTTTTCAGTTAGGCATAACAGCAACAATCTACTGCCATTGAATTAGCATCAGCTCAGAGCTGACCCTCAGTGGTTTTTTTTTTTTTTCAGAGGCTGTAAATCACGCAGGAGAAGATTATGCATCTTTGGCAGAACAGCTTGGTGGATTCAAATTGCTTGCCTTTGGGTTGCCGACCCAAGTTTTTGGATACTATAAAATTTGGGTGGGTTTTTTGTTTTTGTTTTCTTTACTAAATTAATAAAGTTCTGGTGCAAATGATACAACCTTACAACCTTGCTTGCTGAAAGTGAGTAGGACTTGAAATACTTGCTGCAGAAGACAAAGAAGACAAGAGTTCTCACCACTGGACTGATAAACAACATCATGGTAGATGGAGAAAAGAGTGCTCTTGTCAACAGTTTGATCTTACTTGAAACCACAATGAGTATCCTTGGTACCAGTAGTCAGGAGATCAGGAGGAGAAGTATAGCATTGGGCAAATCTCCTGTCAGGGACCTTTCCAAAATACTAAGGAGCGGTGATGGTAATTTGAAGGCTAAGGTGCCTCTGCTTCAGGCCATAGTCTTTTCAATTGTTTTGATGCATCTGAGAACTGGACAATGAATAAGGATGACAGAAAAGAATTGATGGCTTTGAATTGTGAAGTTGGAGAAGAGTACTGAATATTCCATGGACTGCCAAAAGAACAAACAGATACGTCCGAATGCTCCTTGGAGGCAAAGGTGCTAAAGCTTCATGTCACATATTGGGGTTTGTTGTTATAGGCTATTCCTGGGAAAGGGTCAGCAAAAGAGAAGACCCTCACCCTCAAAAACAGATGAATTGACAGTTACTACAGCAGTGGGCTCAAGTGTGTCAGAGATGAGGATGGCGCAGAATAGGTCAGGGTTTAGATCTGTTATTCATAGGGTTGCAATGAGTTGTAATGCATCAATTGCAATTGATGTCCCCTAACAAGTGTCTGCTGTGCTCTGGTAATACTCGAAATTGAAGTAGGTCCCTAAATAAAGGTAGTTAATTGACACAGACAATTTCAATCCCATTTTGTGGTGAGAAGTCTGAAAATGAGAACATTCAGAATCAAATCTCTCAGTGCATGCCTAAGAGGTGGTACCTTGAAAAGAATCAGGACCTCCTAGGTACCTTCACTTACAGAGAGTTTTACTCTGTAAACATGATTTGATATCGTCAAAGTTTACCTGACTTTTATTAACAAAGGGGGGGGAAAAAAAGATGTAATTTTCCTTACAGCAAAGCCAAGGCAGAGAACAGAATAGTTAGTATTATCAGCAGCTATCGTTAGATTTTGCTACATGAATCCAGGGACTGCTCCATTGGGGTTGTTGTTTGTGTTGTTTGGTTTCTTCTTGTCTTCTGAGTGTTGTATCATCTGTTCATCTGTGTTGGAGACAGAGTGCTAGGCCACATCCTGAAGGAGGCTTCGCTGGTTACTTTCTGGGATCAAAGACAATTTACTACCTAAAGAGATTTTTTTTATCTCCTTCTGTAGTTGTTCAAAGTCCAGGGTTTAAAAAGTAGGCTCTTCAATATTAATGCTATGCCTGTGCAGGCTATTTTGAAAATGGTTCATTGTGCTTACTAACCAAAAGCTATTAACTAAAAAGTTAGAGCTTCAAGGCCAAGGAGAAG
The DNA here is from genome assembly GCF_000299155.1 of Elephantulus edwardii. Lineage (NCBI taxonomy): Eukaryota > Metazoa > Chordata > Mammalia > Macroscelidea > Macroscelididae > Elephantulus > Elephantulus edwardii. Next base: position 10,222,820 of record NW_006399764.1, on the reverse strand, counting down.
CACTTAAAAACAAAAGCCAAGCTGTCTACTTCCCAAAACCTAAACATAACCATTAAAAATCTTATGGTCAAAAACAATGTATATAAACTTTGTAAATAAATCAGTATTAAAAAAATTAAAATAAAATCTTATGGTCTTTAGACTAATACTGTGATTGCAATAATGAGAATTAAGCATGTTGGAGACAGTAGGGTTTTGATCTCTTGTTCACAAGGTCTCTATGAGTCACATCAACTTGGCAGCATCAAACTATCCCCACCCCCACCTCCATCCTGTGGGGCACAGTTGCAACAGATAAGAGATCTACATACATCAGAATCTACCTGGTGGTAATTGTTCAACTGATTTTTTTTTTAAATTTTGAAGTCTTCCAACTGGTGATGTAGGCATAATTTTCGCATTACTGAAGGGTGTTTTGCAAAGTTGTTTTGGCTAATGAACTCACACAAACCATCTGTGATGGGGGTTGTGGTGGGCAAGGGGGTTAGAGACCTCTCTCGTTTTTATGGAAGAAAACTCTTCCCCAGTGAGAGTTGCCCAGGGCTTGATCAGTGGTTCCATGTCATCTCCATGGCTGTTTAACCACCCCAAGAACTGTCCTCTTGCTCCTTTGCTGAGATTTCACTATCTGTGTGTATTTTGCAACCATAAAAACATATGGTGACACATAAATGATAGTGACTCATGAATGAAAAAAGTTAAATTCTGAGTTTTAATTCCCAGAAGACCAATTGTTGTTGCTGAGTAACATTGAATTGGAACCGACCTATAGCTGACCCTCCAGCGGGTTTTCAGAGGCAGTTAATCTCAGGGAAGGAGATGACCCATCCCTCTCCTGGGAAGCAGCTGGTGGCCTCGAACTGTGTGCCTTCTGAATTACTCAATGCAGATAGTGATAAAAGTTCATAGGATATGTTTAAATATGTAAATGCATATATAAAATAGATTCTACAGCACTTAAGTTTCAGAAGCATGTAGAGAGGCCTCACATTATGAATGAGGCAGCCAGGTTTCCGAAACAGAGGAAACTCTCAGAGGCTGTGGTCAGCTGCAGGGCCACTGTGGGTGCCTGGTGTCTCTCTGGCACCCAAAGCCTCACACTTTTAATTATTCTCAAGTCTTGGCTTTTACCTAATTTGTAACTTATTGCATTAGCTTCATAATCCTGCTTTCATCATAATGAAAACAATAATAACCACTCAGCATAACTATTTGCAGTGGCTTCCAGCCAAGGCCATTTGAGTCAGAGTCAAAACTATTTGTATAGTGCTTTTACTTAGTCAAAATCTAATAAGAGAAGTTATCTGATTCTAACCAAACTACCTTATCTAATTTAATAAAGTGCCACTTCAGATTATTTCATATAATTTAGTCAATTTCCAAGCCTGTCATCCTCTATTTTTTATGAAGAGGAAATTTTAAATAGACTTATAAAGAATCTCTCCTCAAATTCATTGTACAGATGAGAGACGGTTCGTTGTGTCTTTCAAAGGCAACAGCTTATTCATGAGAGTGAGGGTTAACAATTCATGTCCCTGACAGAGACACCATTGTCCTTCTAGTACTCTGTGCTAGCTGTTGTCTAATTGGTCTAAAGAAATGCGTTCCTTTTCTAGCCACACGAGTCTTTTACAAGGAGCCCTGGTGTGTATAGTAGGCTATTAGCCTGTTTACTGGAATATGAATAGAATCAACATTATTAATGTCCCACTAATAAGGTACTGAGGTTTTGGATATGACAAGATGTTACTAATGTCTTTTTGAACCACAAATCTTCAGAGTTAAATCTAGAAAGCTTTGAAAATTCTCAAGTATATGATTAGCTACAGCAGCTATGTCAATTGAGGAAGGAAGGAAATAAACATGTATTGGGCATCTATTATTTGCCAGGCCTATCAGTAGACACTTCACATACAGTGACTTTGAGAAACTTTTAACTTCATAGTACAAGTGAAAAAAGGTCAGAGATTTTGGGGAACTTTCCCAGATTGTACAGATGCTGGGATTTAAATCCAGACTGTTCAACACAAGAACTCTCATACTTTTTTGATTACATCCTATCTTTCATTTAGGGTGAAAAATCAAAGGTGTTTCATTTCATGTCTGAGTTACTTCAAGAGGATTGGGGACAAGCTAACTGGAGTAACAAATACTATTAAACACCTCTAATCCCCACCACGAGCTTCCCAATATTGGAGAAGTACTGAAGTGTTGCCAAACCCAGAGATGCTACCTAGAGTTACATGAGATCCAACTTCATTTACATTTTTAAAACATTACACAGAAGTCTAGAAAATAGTATAATGAACAACTGAATACCTAGACCCAGTGTGAATAATTTCTGATCTAATATTATATTAAGCATAATAGTGACATAATTTATGGCTCATCTGTGCTTGGCAGGAAGTAGATACTTAATTGTACAGTAACTTTCATATTTTAAGGCCTAGGTTTTATCCCAGTAGATGTAACATTGTCGAGGACTTTTGGTAGTAGGGTCGCTATGAGTCACCTAGGACTCGATGACACTTAACAACAACAGATGTAACATATGTATTTATACATATAACTATATATATAACTATATGTATATATATACACAACTATATA
>NW_006399764.1:10143725-10219263 GCF_000299155.1 Elephantulus edwardii | reverse complement strand
AGTGTCTCCTTGCTCTGTTCTGACGACTGTCTCTTGGTCCAAGCATAGGTTTCGCATAAGCACAATCAAATGTTCTGGGATTCCTATTGTTCTCAGAGTCAGCCACAGCTTGTTGTCATTCACACAGTCAAAAGCCTTTGCATAGTCAACGAAGCACAGAGAATATAACTATATATAACTATACATCTAAAACTATATATAACTATATATCTATCTCTATATCATCTCTCTCTCCCTTCTCTCTCTCTCTCTCATAACTATCTTTTTCTTCCTTCTAGTATGGAGTCTGAATGTGTTACCAGCAGTGACATTTTAAAAAGTTCACTCTTAGAGATGATAAGAAATCAGCTACTGAAATAAGATAGTAAATAAGTAGTGATATAAATACTTCACTCAGGAAAGAAAAACAAAGTCAGAAAACTGTGACCATAAAGCTGAGGATCATGACTACAAAGCTCATTTGGAGCATTTTGCTCCCAGGAGGGCATGTCTGTGGTTAAGTTCAAGGTTGGGAAGACAAAAGATGTGAACATCAGGACAAGGATGAGACTATTGGTTATCTAAGAGACACAGTTGTTCTTTATTGCATGTTGTCGCTATTCTGCCCAAAGAGAAATGGAAGCCCAAGGACAGATATTTGTTAGGCTCTCGTTTTTCAGTTCCACCCAAATGTTTGGAAGCAGAAATGTGACCAGTAGAAAATGGAATATAATAAAAAGTATTTGCATTTGACTTTGGAATGCTATTGTTGAGTTTATATTTGTCTGGGGAGTGTGTGTGTTCTGGCAATTAATTTCAAAGAAAACGAGGAAGCAATCTGTCATGGGCTGACTCTGTGGGAGCTGTTTTCTTGTTCTGTCAACTACAACTGAAGCTCATGCTCTTGCTTTCAGAATCTTCCTTGTCTGGTACTAACTTACTGACATGACTTTAAAAGAGTGAAGTTGCCAAAAAAAAAAAAAAGCAGATATCAATCGCCCTGGATATCAGTCTACCTGGAGGAACTTGTCTAGCCTCTGCCCTCAGAAACTCTCCTCACGGGAATTGGAACATGCTGGTTCCCTGGCTCATCAGCTTTGCCAGCAAGGGTCCTATTCTATCAACAGCTCACCTTCCTTGTTCCCTCTCCCACTCCTGCACTGAGAGGGGTTTTTGACCCCTTGATATTGTCCACAGAACCAAGTAAGGGATGTGAAGATAAGGGGATTCTTTTTTTTTTTTTACAAGAATACTAATCTAGTACAAAAGGGGAAGACCTTCAACAAGATGAATTGATATTGTGACTGTAACAGTAGTCTCAAGCACATCAGAGATGGTGAGAATGGCACAAGATAGGGCAAGGTTCAGATCTGTTGTTTAGAAGATTGCCATGAGTCACAGTCACCTTTGTGACACTTAATAATAATAACAGCCTATTACAAAGAAACCCACAAATTGCATTAGGTAAATTGGCTGTCAGGGACCTTTCCACAGTACTGAGAAGCAATGATGTCAGTTTAGAGACTAAACTGCACCTAATTCAGGCCATGGTCATTGCAATTACTTGTTATTCATCAGAGAGCTGGACAATGACTAAGGATTACAGAAGAATTATTGTCTTTGAAGTGTGCTGGGGAAGAGTCTTGAACATACAATGGACCACCAAGAAGACAAAAAGGTCTGTCTTGGAGAGGATGAAACCAAACTTCTCCTTGGAGGCTCAGATTTTGAAGCTCTGTCTCCCATATTTTGGGCATGTGACCAGGAGGGACCAATCCTTAGAGACAGATATCATGCTCAGAAAGGTGGAGGGACAGTGCAGGAAAGGAAGGCCCTGGATGAGATGGATTGGTACAGTATCTAGGGCATTTGGGGGTAGGTATATTGGAGTCAATGGGACTGGCTCAGGACAGGTCAGCTTTCATAGTTGTTATACACAGTGTCACTCTGAGTCACAGGCAACTCGATGGCACATAACAACTACAACAACAACAACAAAGCAACCTTGGTGATCTAGTGGTTTAATGCATATCTGCTACCTGAACTGTCAGTAGTTCACACTTGGCAGCCGCTCTGTTCTGTGGGAGAAAACCTTCTGTATAGATCTATAGTCTTGGGCATCTTCTCTCTGTCTTATATGATCGCAGTGCATTGAAATAAATGAAATGACTATTGAGTTTTTGGGTTTAATCAAGCGCATGGCACTTCAAGGAGGAGTGGAGTGAGCGTGCAGCTGTCGTGCCCGGGCAAGGAAAAGGCTGGGTAAGCCTGAACAGAAGTGCCTCACTGGGCAAGATCAATTTGAAGGAGGCAAAGAAGAAAGAAAACGGTGATAGACACGAGAGGTCAGAGAGTAAGTTAGAAAAAGAGAGTGGTGAGGATTAAGATGATGAGAAAGGATTTTGTGGATAGGAGATAACATCAGAAACATCTATTGAAGGATACCAACCATCTTAAGAAAACGATGATCGATTTATTTACTTTTTAGCAAGCCAGTAGCTGTTGAGCCAATTCTAACTCATGGTGACCCCAGATGTGTCAGAGTAAAATATTGTGCCATGAAGTTGTTGATGGCTGAGTTTTCAAATGTAGGGCAGTAAGTTTTTGTTTGTTTGTTTGTTTTTTATGAGGCAACTCTAGGTGGACTTAAACCTTCAACCATTTGGTTAGAAACTAAGCACATGAACCATTTCAGCTATCCAGCTCCTTGATTATTAGTAGCAGCATGTTGATAAACTATCGGGGATTTATCACATGCAGAGTTGGCTCTAGTGGCCTACAGAATAAACAGTTGTGCTACCAGCTGAAAGGAATGAGGTCTGAACCGACCAGCTGCTCTGAGGGAGAAGATAAGGAATCCTCTCCTGTGCAATTTACAGCCTCTGAGAACCTACTGGAAAGTCAGCTGTGAGTGGGTTCTGATTCTATACCAGTGGATTGAGTTTGTGATACTTTGTTCTGTGTTTCAAGGCTCTTTTCCAGATGGACTATACCTGGATTCCAGTTTTCCTTCCAGATGGACTATACCTGGATGCTAATTTTCTTTCCTGCTGCTGTGATCTGAGAAACTTTCCCCCTCATCTTATTTTTCTTTTCAAATATCTGAGGCTGATGAGTGGAAAAGCCTTCAATGCTTTTAAAATTTTGATGACTAACATTAATATTACAAATAATCTCTGTTTTTTAAGAGTTGCGTTTAAAAGCACATTGTTGTTGTTGCTAGGTACCATTAAATCAGAACTGACTCATAGTTGACCCTTCAACAGGTTTTCAGAGGCAATAAATCATACAGGGCAGTGCTCATCTCTCTCTCACAGAATAGCTGGTGGATTCAAACTGGATGTTTCTGGGTTGGCAGTGCAACTTCTTACCACAGCTAACACCTGACGTCCCTAAAGTACATTGAGTATGTTTTTTAAAAAAACAGTCACCTTGAATGTGTTATAGTGTCCTCTATAGTTAGTCCCATGATATTTTATGATTTAACATGTACTCAACATATTTGATAAAAGAGCTTATCTGTTATAGTTTTATTGGGATAGATAGCTTCTTATCTGTTTTTAAGGTACATTTTACCTTGGTGCCAGGTAACTTGATACCAAGGTAAAATATAATACTTAAAATATCTAAGTGAGGAAGAATAAGCTTTGCCTAAAGGAAATGTGATATTTAACTATACTTAAGTCATAGCATATTTTGAATACATTCTAAAATACCCAACTACAACATTTAAAAATCACTTTGCCAGCTATTTTCTAATACCCACTTGCCTTTCTAATCTTAGTTTATTTCACTGAGTACAAAGTTTTATGCTTTGCCTTGTCAAGCTGTCTGTTTATATGAATTCTTTTCATGTTTCATTGTAGTCATATAAAACATTTTACTTCAAAGGAAAAATGCTATGAATTTACAGTGCTTTTAGAATTTAAAAAATCTGTTTCCTATTTTGTTGACTATGACAGAGAACCGTTGATTGTAAATAAAAAAAACATGCTGTGTTGAAAAGAAAATGAAGGATCCCAATGTTTCTCTGCCAGATAGCACAGAAACTAAGACTACCACAGGAATTTTTCAACATTGTTAACCTCTTGACAATGTGTGGGTCGAATAAAGGACAAATGAATGCTTTGGAGGGATTGAGAATGTGAATTTTAACAGACTGCCCAATCATTGTAGACAAATATTTGTGTTCCTGGAGATTATTTGATTTTTATCAAAGCAAATTGAATTGGAAACACAGCATGTATTAAGTTATTGGTACTTATTGTCCAATTCTTTTTCCCATAGAAATTTCTATGCACTGAAGGAGCACTAAGTCATCAGTTAGACATACCATGTAATGATCCTTATCTTAGCCAGACAAAATAAAAGCCTTTAAGAAGCTACTTCACAAGACAACAGCATAGGCTTCCTCACAGGGACTTGTTAAACAAATACTGAATACTAAAGCCAGTGGGTCAATCCCTTACACCAGTTTAACAAGAACAATTCCACGACGTCTAGCCTATTCCACATTCCATATGACTAACTATGGTATCCAGAATTTGGAAGATATCCAGGCAGCTCACAGTAGCTTTTCTTAAACGCTTTCTGAACACTGGCTTTTCAGAAAAGTGATGGAATTGGGTCAACAAGGGGAGAGTCTACAAGACACTCCCGCTACCAATCTCAACTACACCTAAACAATTGTCTAAAAGTATCCAAAGCTAAACGGCGGATTTAGTTCAGATTCTCTGGAGTTGACAGATACTTAAATCCTGACTGTTGAAATGAAGATTTGCTCTGTTCAATGAAGCAACTGTACTGGGAGCTTTGTAGAAGTGGTTGGTAGAGAAGCTGTTCTGAACTGTGGGCTGTCCATCTTACTTTACAAGTACAGTCTTCCTTTTTTTTTCCTTCATTTTTAAAAATTATTCTTAATTTTAATGAAAACTTACAGACTTTGGATTTACAGTCATTAATTGTTGCACTTTTCTCCTTCCTCCCTGCCAACCTCTCCTCCCTCCCCCAAGTTCACTTTTCTCTTTGAAAAGTAAAAGAAAAATTCTTTCATTGTTTTATAATACCTCCTCCCAGGTCCACTCCAGTATGTAGCCTTCATTCTGGACTCCTGTCATGACAATAATACCTAATAATATATCCCTTTTTAACAGTTCTCTCCCTCATCTGATTCAATGCAGTATACATTATTTATCCCCTTAATCTTTCTAGAAGAGGTGAAACTAGAAAAAGGAGGATTTAGAGTGGGAAAGAGAAGGAACGAGCTGGAGAGGCTGGAGTTCAGTCCGTCAAGGAAGCCTTTGGCAAGGCTGTGATTAATTCCGTGGTTGTTGGATAAGGCAGGGAGGAGGAACAACAGTTTTTACAGAAAGGGGATCAAGTGTAGGAAGAGACAGAGAGGATATGAGTTAATACCATGGATTTGTACTCCTTCTAGGCAAAGTCTGGAATCTTGAACTTTGAAACTAGGTCAGGAACTCAAGATAAGAGACTTCAGAACAAAGTGTCAGTAAGGGAGGTAAAGAATCTAGGTGAAAGAACCAGGACTCAGCATCAGTGCTAACATGTGGTCAAGGCAAATGCTTCAACATATCCTGCCGAAAGTTCAAATTTGGGAAGATATGACTCAACTGGTTTATATTTTAATTCAATTCATATTAACTCATCTCAATGGCACATTGCTATCAAATTGGATCCCTCCAGTGGTTTCCATGAATGTAAATCACGGAGACAAAAGGAGATTGCTTATCTATCTCTCTTGGAAGCCAAAATGCAGTCATACCTACTATGCATCTTTCATATGCCTGACGTATGAAAGCAGAGGAAACTAGATAATATGAGAGAGAGAGAAGAGGAAACTAGGTAATGAGAGAGAGAGAGAGAGAGAGAAAGAGAGATAGAGAGAGACCCTCCTTTTTGTTTTCAATAGGTACTGGAGAAGAGTATTGAATCTACCATGGACTTCCAGGAGAACAAACAGATTCATCCTAGAGAGGGTGAAGCCAGGCTGCTCCTTGGAGGCAAGGATTCTGAAGCTTCGTCTGACATACTTTGGACATGTTGCAAGGTGAGACCAGTCCTTGGAGACGGACATCATGCTTGTGCGGGTGGAGAGACAGCACAAGAGAGGACGACTCTTGACAAGATGGATTGATTCAGTGAGTGGGGTGATGGGGTAAGTGTGTCAGAGATAATAAAGTTGGCACAGGATATAGCTGGGTTCAGAGCTGTTGTACATAGGGTTACTATGAGTCACAGGCAACTTGATGGCACATAACAACAACACCCCAAATAAATTAGAACTGAAACACAGATCTGTATACTAATGTTCATAGCAGCGTTATTCACCATTGCAAGATCATAGAAACAGCCCAAATGTCCAACTACAACGGAATGGATTGAGAAATTGTGACATAGTTACACAATGTAATACTAAGCAGCACTCAGGAGCAATGGTTTAGAAAAATACTTCTTAACTTGGGAGAGACTGGAGAACATTGTGCTGAGTGAACTAACAGTCCCATAGGGACAAATACTACATATGAACATTATTTTAAAAGTAGAAGGACAACTAGTAAAACATGTATGGGGACCCAAGGGAGGAAGTGGTGAGAGCAGAGGGGTGAAGATGGGTAGGGGTGAAACTACAGAGTTGCAGTTTGGTGGATGGAAGGATGGGGGAGGGTGTAGGTGGATGAAGGAGATGGGAAGAATCCAGCAGGGACTTGAAAAGATTGGGTAATGATGGGCAAGGTCCCCTGGGGATTGATTTTATAAAACATAAGGCATGAAAATGATTGTATAAAACACAAGATGAATGAAGAATTGTGTGAAATGCAATGTATATGAACTTTGTGAGCAAACTAATATAAAATAAATAACAATAGTAATAAAAGAGAATGACATTTGAAAATGACCAGACACTTGAGCTGTCAGGCAAATGGTCTAGAATGTAGATCAAAGGAAGAGCAGATGGAGAATGTGAGAAAAGTCTTGACATGATAGATGGAAATGTAGGTGGAGGAAAGCAAAGAAGATGGTGGTATGAGATGAGAGAGAATTTGTCAAGATGAAACAGACTAGGGAGAGGATTCACTGGGCTACAGAAAGGGATGGGCCATGTGACTTTTGACTACCATGTCCTGAGAACAGGTAGGACGTAAGTCAGCTTTCATACTTACAAGGTGGAAAGGAGATTGCAAGGGATTAAGGAACCCATACAGTGTAGAGCATTTATGAAAGAGGTTTCCTGAGCAGAGCTGGAATTACGAGGCCAGTTATAGATCTTGGTGTTCACGTTTGTTTCAAAGAGCTCGGAGTTAAAAGCAAGCTTCTGTGAAAATTTTGCCTGCTGTAAGGATGGTGAGAATAGCCAGAGTAGTGTTTTCTTTGGATGATGGAATCGTTTTGTAAAGGACAGTGGGGCAGGGTGGTGGGTCACTAGGCACAGGCATGTTTGAGGTTCACTGGGCCGTTCATCTGGGAGGTATATAAACACCATGATGGAAGAAACACAGAAAGTACCATTCTTGGTTTTTCCTTTCCTTTTCCATAAAGTCAGCTCAGGCACACGCCGCAGGAGGAAGTCAGTTGGTTGGCTAGCAACACATTATGATGTTCCTCTAAAATTTTAAAATAAATATGAAGAAAAATTGATATTAATAGCCAAACAACAGTAGCAATCTTTTTGTTTCTTCCTAGTCACCTTGCCTTAATCTCTGTCACCAATTTAAGACCAAACTGCTTTCCCAACTCTTTCTGCCCTTTCACCCAGAGTGCCCTCCTTCCTTTATTTGTCTGTTAGACAACTATTTTCTTTTCCTTTTTGTTTAACAATCCCAGGTTTTTTCCTCTTCTGAGATTGAGTCAGACATTCATTCACTTAGTTGGTACAACACAACAAGTGATATGTCTGTGTTTGTGTTGACATCAGGCTGTGCCTTGGTATCAAAGCACACATTTATGTTGGATGAGTGTGGCAGGCTTTTCCAGTGTGTGCGTTCATGTGCTTTAGTTCAGAACACATATGGTGACATTCCTGCCCAGCCAGCTTTCCCAGTGAACATTTCTGGCTCTATTCTGCTTATTTTATGTGGCATGAAATAAGAGATAATTGAACACTGAAGGCACCCCCACATTTGCTGCATTCAGAATGTTTCTTTCCTGAGTGAATTCTCTTACCTCCTGCTGGTTTACACCAGGCTGCAGACTGTCTCAGAAGAACTACCTCCCTATTTGCTGGCATTGCTCTGGATTAGCATGGAGGCTTTTTTTTCCTTTTTCTTTTCCTTTTTCTTGGTTGGTTTGCAGATAATAATTCATGTATATTTTGTCTTCTACATGTACTTTGTGTACATGTACATGCATCACTCATATGCTTAATAATTCTGTATCATTAATTACCAGTGCCCTGTGCCTATCATCAACCCATCTTTTCAAATTCTGATTGAAAATTTCCCATTTCTATACTTCCCTCCTACCCACTAACCTCTGCTATTCTACTGATTTCCCCCTTCCTTTTTTCTGCCCCATCTCCTCTTCTTCCCCTTTTCTTTATGAACAGTTATACATATTTTGCTCAATTATCTTCCTGTTTTCACAATTGTGACCTTATGCAATATTTGTCCTTATGTGACTGAGATATTTCGCTCAGCATAACGCTCTTTAGTGTCCCCCAAGTTAGATGATATTTATGAAATCATTGTTCCTTAGTGCTATATAGTACTTTATTGTGTGGATGTACCACATTTTTTTTCCAATCCATTCATTTGTTGATGGGCATTTGGGCTCTTTTCATTTTCTTGTTATTGTGAGTAATGCTGCTATGAACATAGGTGTACATATCTCCATTCGTGTCTCAATTAGATCTATATCTGTATCTATATCCCTCTCCCTTTCCACCTATCTATCCACCCACCCATCCACAATCAATCTATCTATCATCTATCTATCTATCTATCTATCTATCTATCTATCTATCTATCTACCTATCTATCTTTCTATCTTTCTATCTTTTCATTCATCCATCTATCTCCATTTGTGTCTTAGTTCTAATTTCCTCAGGATATATTCCTCAGTGGAATAGCTGGTACAAATGGGATTTCTATGTTTATCTTTTTGAAGACTTGCCCAACTTCCTTCCGCAGTGGTTGCTATCATCTTACAATCCCACCAGCAGTGCATAAGAGTTATGGTCTTGGAGAGAGCTTTTCTCTAACAAACTCAGCAGAGTTCTTTATCTCATAATATCTGTGCTGGCTGATTAAAGACACATTTGGTTTCATAGGTTTTTCAGGTGAGTCAAATGTACCAGGATTTTGCCTTAAAAGAAAATGACTTTTGTACCAATGAAGGGTATTTGCCATTGCATTATGTATAGAGCGCTCTTCCACTCTGTCCACGCTGCCTCCAGCTTGTGAATGCTCATGCAGCTGTCCAAATGTTTCCTGGAAACTATAGGACATCTCATCTGTCTGAGGCCTTTCAAGGTCAATGAGACTTGTCAATGAGACAGTGAAACTTAAAGAGTTTCTAACATTTGTTGTCCTGGAATAGTTCTCACTTGTGACTTTTGTGATGTCTACTGACACCTGCCTGCTGGGAATAAGATTTTCCACATTCACTACCTGAAAGGAAGTCTTGGATGTGGTATGAGGCATGATTTCTGGTCTGTATCAAATTCAATGTCTATGTAGAATTTCTCTCTAATATGAGTTTGCTGATGAAAAACGAGATTTCTTTTGTGTTTTCAGTCTTTTCCACATTCACTGCACACAAAGGGTTTTTCTCTAGTATATGAGTTCAGTGATGAATAATGAGAGTTCCCTCATGGCTGAAGCCTTACCACACCCACCACAAAGACTTTCTTTCCAGGGTGAGTTTGCTTGTGAATAATGAGATTCCCCTTCTGACTGAAACCTTTTCCATGTTCACCACACACATAAGGTTTTTCTCTTGTATGAGTACATTGATGAACAATGACGTTTACCTTTTTGATGAAGCCTTCACCACACTCACCACATATAAAGGCTTTCTCTTCAGTGTGAGTTCACTTGTGAATAATGAGATTTCTCTTCTGGTGGAAACCTTTTCCAAACTCACCATACACTTAGGGTTTCACTCCAGTGGTAGTAGTTCGCTGAAGACAGTGGGATCTTCTTTATGGATGAGCCCTTTCCCACACTCTCAGCACACACAGGCTTCTCTCTAATGAGTTCAATAGTGGACAATGAGCTTTGTCTTCTTGGTGAAATCTTTACCACATTGACCACATTTTATAGGGTTTCCCTCCCCCCCCAGTGTGAATTTGCTGATGGATATTGAGGTGATCCTTCTTGGCAATTGTTTTAAAGTAACTTGATTATGAACTTTTTCAAGCACACACAGAAAAAAAATATAATAGACACCTGTTCCCTCAATACCCAGAAAATAGTGTAACAGGTACTGACTTGTTCCCTCAGTACCTGGACTTGTCATATTTGCTTAAACATGCTCTTTTTTACCATAAAAAGTGAATATAACTGAGGAATCCGATATCACCTTTCTTCCTACTCTCTTTCACTTCCTTTTTCCCCTCCCTAATAGCAATTTTTTTAAAATTTATATATTTTAACAGGAGCATACCCTTCATACCCTTTTCATCTATGTTTTGGTAATAGGTGAAACAATGTTTCTATTCTTAATTGTAAATCAGGGAAAATAATATTTACCCCATGTTTATTTTAAAAAATTATTATGTTGAAATATATATATTTTGGAAGCAGGAGTGGCATCCACTTCCTAAACGACATGCCTCTGGAAACTATGAACTTTGATAAATGTCGATAGTTATGGAAAGACTTCAGGCCTTTTGTTCATAGGGTCACTATGAGTCGTGCTTGACTCAATGGTAATCAATAACAACTATATATATACATATATATATAGTTATATATATTTAGTTATAGTTAGTTATATATAGTGTTATATCTACATAGATATAGAGATGATATAGATACAGACATATAGTATGCTATTGAGTTGGACCCAACTCATACTTGACCCTTCACCCTTGACCCTCTGATGGGTTTCCAGAGGCTGTAAATCACACAGGAAAAGATTGCCCATATTTCTCCCCTGGTTTTGAACCATATGCCTTGGGATTGGCAGCATGATTGCTTACTGCTAAGTAACCAGAGATTCTTATCTCTCTATGTCTATCTTTAGCACTCTGGGTCTAGGTCTCTATCTCTGGCTCTGGTTCTATCTATCTATCAATCATCCATCTATCTATCTATCTATCTATCTATCTATCTATCTATCTATCTATCTATCTATCTATCTTGTTGTTTAGTACTGTTAAGTTAGAACTAACCCATAGCTGACCTTCCAGTGGGTTTTCAAAGTCAGTAAATCACAAGAGAGTAGATTGCCTATCCTCCTGTCAGCAGCTGGTGGATTCACACTGCATGTCCTTGGAATTGCAAGACAGCCTCTTACCACTAGGCCACCACAGCACCATGATATATATAGTTATAGATAGACACACATATATACATGTATAACAAAATATGTGCCATTCCAACAATTTTTATTCCTAATAATTTGAAAAATAGTATCTAAACATTTCTTTCATAAAGTCCCCCTTTATTACCAGTGTGATTCAATTCTATCTTCTGTTCCTTCTGCAGTATTTCATCCACGACTTATGTTGTAGGAATTGTCACATTGCATAAATGACTTGGTCATTTTCAAGCATTCTTATCTAGTGCCCAGCGCAATATCTGAATTTAGCTTAACCTTTAATTAACTGACACCGAGTTTTAATTAAATAGCAAATCTATTTGACCCTCTCAAGAACTCTATGCCTAGTCAAGGCTGGGATGGTCATTCTTGTTTTTCAGAAATTGAAATTCATGAATTTTATTTGTCTATTGTGGTGGATTATACTGTGCGCACTTGCCCCTTCTGTGTTCATCTTTGCCATGGCATGTGGTTGGTGGAGTATGCTTTCTTTTTTCTTTTTCTTTGGATATTGTTGTGTGCTGTCAAATCTGATCCAGCTGACACAGGAGGAGATTGCTCTTCCTTCTTCAGTGGAGCATCTGGTGGATTTGAACCATGCACCTTTGGGATTGCAGTGAAGTTTCTTGCCTCTAGGCCACGAGAGCTCCCCTGAAGTATGCTTTCTCACCACCTTGATGTTGGGACTGACCATGTGATTTGTTTTGGCCAAAGACAGAAGTAACTTGTGTCTGTTCTGAGCTTTCTGAAGTTTCTGTGTATCCATTTTCCTCTATTGTCCTTTTGTCATTGGTCATGAAAACATGCTCTTAAATGACTGCTGGATCCAGAAAGAAGAGACACGTGGGGCTGGCTTGAACTCAGTCTGCAGACTGACTGCCTTCAGCACCAGCTGAGCCACAACACAGCTACAGACTAGGCAGCACGAAGAAATGGCTTGCTGCTCTTAAGTTCCAGGGTGGTTGCTACACAGGTTATGATTGCAGAAGATCGAATTAGGGCGTAGATTGTCTGATTTACAACCCAAATGCTCTCTCCCAATTATTCTACTACTTAGTCACACATTCAATAGCTCTTTATACCACATCACAAACAGACAAAAGAAAGGCAGAGGGCAACAGACAACAGAGAGAATGTGGTCTCTGTCCTCCTGGGAGTAGATTTCTAACAAAGAGAATGAACAGAACAAGTCAATTTAAACAATAGAATAGCAGAAAACAACTGTAACAGAACAAAGGTCCTCCTGAGGGAGAATAGAGGATTGGTGGAGGAAAGGAGATGACCAACGTTAGGGTGGCCAGGGTCGGGCTCTTGGAGGTGACATTGAAGTTGAGCAGATGCTGAACTTTTAAAAAGCTCATTTTTCTCTCCTAGGAAGCCCAGAGAATGGTTTCATTTTCCTTTATTTATGTAGCCTCAGCCCAACTGTGTGCCTTTGTTGTAGGCTGGTTTATCGGCCTTGTGTTGTAACCTATTAATCCCTAGAACTCTTCGCTTGTTATATAAGTTCTCAGAGCAAGACTGATAAAGGCTCCATTTCTGCCTTTTCTAAAGGGAGTCTTCACCAACTGTCACCAAGGCAAGAGACTTAAGTCCTGAGCTGTGAGTGCAACATGATGTCTCCAGGTGAGAGTTATCCTGATATGGAGAGTAGAGAGAAAACTGGAACTTCTCAATACTGTAGGGAACGGCAGTAGGCGTTGGGCTTATAAGGGCCTTTGTTTTCCATATTTTGATTGGCCCTGGAGCAGATAGTACACCCATCTGAATCCAAATGACTGAGGTTTAAAACTGCTGACACAGGATTGCACATCAGGGCCCGTGGCTTGCCAGGGTAAACTTGTGTAATGTACTGTGCATCTCTCCTAACAACACTGGTTCTTTTGTCACATAAACAGAAGTCATTAAGAACGTGAATCATTTAAAAGAGCTTCAGAAACGCAGGCAACATTTTCCAATACCTAGGGCTCCAGGCAATCCCAGTAAGGAGTGAGGGAAAACAAAGTGAAGCATTTTAGGGAAAACCAACAACAGACTCCAGATCATAATCTTGAACTGATTAGAAAACAGCAATATTTCAAAGTGGAAGAAGCCACTAAGATTATTATTGAATGTGCCTGCATATCACAAATCAGTATTTTCAAATCTTAAGTTGGCCAGGAGTTTACTGTTAAAAGCACAAATCCAAAGAATGGTTTAAAGATTTTTTTTTTTTTACTATAAAAAAGATTGCAAGGGTAAGAGAAATGGAGGGGAAAGAGATAGTCCTTATCTTCCTATCTGCTTGGTAATGCTGCTTCTGCTGCTTCCCCCTACCAGGAGTACTTTTTATAATGGAGATGCTGGGGATTGATCTCTGGACCTCATGCATGCTAAGTGTGCACTCTACCACTGAGCTACATCCCCCAGGTTCTGAGTACTTTATAGATGGAGGATATAATACTAAAAATATGTATCAATTTTGTATTTTTCCCCCTCATCTTTATTACTTTATAGGATAACACCTTTGTTTACATCTTTAAGATAGACCAGGGCTAGTCAACTTTGATCCATGGAGTGAACCTGGCTATTGGTATAAATAAAGATTTATTTCAATAGAGTTCTACATTATTCACATTCACATGTTGCCAATAGATGTGTTCTTGTTCCAGTAGAAAATTGAGTCATAATGAGAGACTATATGGCCCACAAAACTGAAAATACTTGCGCTCTGGCCCTTTACAGAAATGGTTTACTATTATATAGGTATATTATTAGGGCTAAAGGATACAAGGGACTCTGATT
This sequence comes from Elephantulus edwardii, assembly GCF_000299155.1. Lineage (NCBI taxonomy): Eukaryota > Metazoa > Chordata > Mammalia > Macroscelidea > Macroscelididae > Elephantulus > Elephantulus edwardii. The sequence continues at coordinate 10,204,998 of NW_006399764.1, read as the reverse complement.
TCCTAGTGGCAAGAAGCTGTGCTGCAATCTTAAAGGCATGTGGTTTGAATCCACCAGCTGCCTCATGGGAGAAGGATGGACAATCTCCTCCTGTACAATTAACTGCCTCTGAGAACCAGCCAGAGGGTCAGCTATGGGTCAGTTCTGACTTGACAGTACACAACAACCACCACAATAAAGGATATAATATTTTTTAAAGCTCTTGTAAACACATACCAAGTGGTTATGACTCATAGTGACTCAATGAACAACATGTTTGCAGCCACTGTGTCAATGCATTTCACTGAAGGCCACCTCCTTTTCCACCAACCCTCTACATGACCTCCATATAGATCCTGAATAGCAATTGTTTTTTAGCTATTTTTAACTTTGGGTGTAATTTCTCAAGCTTTGTTTGTTCCTTAATTTCAGAAATGGTTTTTTGAAACTCATATAATCCACATAAAATTCCTTCCACAATTTCTTCCAGAGTGTATAAATGTAGACATTTTCTATCTATCTATCTATCTGGTTTTTTGAAACTCATATAATCCACATAAAATTCCTTCCACAATTTCTTCCAGAGTGTATAAATGTAGACATTTAAAAAATATATCGAGGAAGGGAATTTTTCTTTACAGATATACACACATATAACCTCTTCACTGAGATAAAAAACTTCAACAATATCTATGGATTTTCAAAAGAGACTTACAGAAAAATTAAAAGATAGTATAGAGTTCCAATAAGCCCCACACCACACTTCCTCTTATTATTAACAGATTATATTATTTGTTGTTATGTGCCAACAATTTGCCAGCAACTCATTATGACCCTATATATAAGAGCTCTGAATGCTGCCCTACCCTGAGCCAATCTCGCAGTCTCTGACACAGCTATCCCTAATATCCCAGTTACTGTGTCAATTCCTCTTAGCCAGGGTCTCCTTCTTCTGTGCTGTCCCTCTACCTTTTCATACATGATGTTATTCTCCCAGGGCTGGTCCATCCTGGCAGCATGCCCCAAAATATGTGAGATGGAGCTTCAAAATCCTCCCCTCAAAGGAGCATCTTGGTTTCACCCTTTTTAGGACAGACCTGTTTGTTCTCTTAGCAGTCCATTGGATAATGTTCAATACTCTTCTCCAGCACAACAACTCAAAGTCAGAGGTTCTTCTGCTAGCATCCTTAGTGAATGTTTAGCTCTCTGATACATGATAAGTAATTGTGAAGACTATGGCTTGGATCAGGTGCACCTTAGCCTCTAGACTGACATTGTTGCTCTTCAATACTCTGGAGAAGTCCCTGACCACAGATTTTCTCAGTGTGATTCATCTTTTGATTTCCTGACTGCTGGTGCCAAGAGTGTTGATTATGGAACTAAGCAAGCTTACTATTTTACATTTTTGCAATTGTTGCTGTTGCCTCATAGCAACCCTAAGCAAAACAGAATGAAGGATTGCTCAGTACTGCGTGGTTTTAACAATCTCTGCTATTCTTAAGTCTATTATTTCAGCCACTGTATCAATCCTTCTCATTGAGAGTCTTCTTTTTCACTGACCTTTTGTTTTAACAAGTAGGATATCTACCAGAAGTCTATTCATTTTTGCTTCATTGATACATTATTATGAACCAAAGTCCACATTTTATTGAGATTCTTTTAGTTTTTTAAATCTAATGTACTCTTTCTATTCCAGAAATCCACTCAAGGTCCATCAGTTAATGTTAACTGTAATGTTATCTTTTGCTTCACTTGGCCATGACATTTTCTCAGACTTTCTGTGTTCTGACTTTGGTAGGCTTGAGGAGTATTGGTTAGATATTGTGTACACTGTGATATTGGAAAAACAGCAAAGAGTAACTTTACATGGAAAATAATCTTAAAAACACTAACCTAGTCAGGTGACCAAGACTAATATCAGCAGTGATGTAACATGTTGATAGGGATGCTCTTTATAAGATGTGATGAAAATGACATCTTATCCTGTGTCCTTTCTTCCAAATACTCATAACCTTAGTTGAACCAGGAGAAAACCATCATGCAATTGTTGCTCCTCAGAGGTGAGGATGGTGAAACTCCTCTCAAGTACTTTGGGCATGTTGTTAGGAAGGACCTGTCCTTGGAAAAAGACATTTTATTGGGAAAAGTGGAGGGTCAGGCAAAGAGAGGAAGACCCTCAACAAGATAGATCGACACAGTGATTGTAACAGTGGGCTTCACCGTATCAGAGACGATGAGGAAGATGCAGAATAAGGCAAGTCTTAGATCCGTTGTTCACAGGGTCACTCTGAGACATAGTCAGCTAGAGGAAACTTAACAACAACAGTTTATTTTTAGGGAGCTGGTGGCCTAATCCACAGGCACTGCGAACCCAGAAGCCTCTCTAGTGGTTTGAATCACCATCAGGGCCTCAGCCCGAGAAAGATGTACAGCTTCTTCCTGTTTAATTTGTATCTTTGGAAACTAGCTGGAGAGTCAACCATGACTAAATTCTGACTCCATGGCAAGGAGGATTTGTGGATTTTTTTTTTTCAATTTTATACCTTGGGTTGTAAATAACAATTGAAAATTCAACTGCAGCAGTGAAAACTGCATCTTAATTAATCTTGGTCTATTCACTCAGGAAAGAGATTTTTGCTGATTAGTGTCTTGAAGACATAGAGATGAATGAATGAATGAGACTTACTGTAGGAAAGAGGTGTATCTGAATAGTTGTTGTTAAGTGCCCTCGAGATGCAGGTGACTCATAGCGACCCTGTGAAGGAGAGTCCTCAATGCTGGGTGTCTCTCATCCTCTCTCCAGGTTCATAGGGTTTCTGGAGGCAAGCTATTACGGAAGTGGACGCCACTCCTTCTTCCAAATCTGAATAGTACAAAAAGTTATTGTTGTGGCTGATAAATGCCCTCCTGTTGTCCACTCTGACAGAGACTCTGTGGCCAGTTGATCTGAACCTTGTATGTCCTGAGACACCCTCACCATCTGATACACTCAAGCCTATTGTTATAGTCACTGTGTCAATCAAGGAGGAGACACTACAAATTGTTTCTGGTTTTCAAACTCTCTTGGCTTTATCTTCGATTTCAATGTAGATAAAGTAGATAGTTCAGCTTATCCTATGCTGACATCTTCCCTCAAGCACTACAGGTCCTGTCCTCAGACATTTCCAGTGTCACAATTGCCATTGAAATGCCTTGTTCAAACATGTAAACTAGGTCTGAAAATATGCAGAAGCTGCTGGACAGAATGGCCAATTATCAGGTAGACAATTCCCAAAGGCCCTTTATGCCCTCCTCAGATGATTCCAGGCAGATTCAGATGCCAGTAGCCTACAACCTTCATTCATTTTTTTTTCCACCTTTCCCTCTCTCTCCCTGGTTGATCACTCTTTTTCTCTGCTCACAAGTTCTTGCTTTAGACTTTGCATTTGATAATTCCCTAAAAAAAAAAAAATAAAATAAAATAAAATAAAAATCCTTTACATTTCAATGTGCTTCTGTTCTAAATTTCCCCTTGTTTTATTCTGATTCTCATTGTTTCTTTCCTAATACAGGCTAAGGAACCGAATGAAGGAAATTGAAAGGGAAAGACTATATAGAATAATTCAGTAATGCTTGCAGAAGGGCAAAATTGACAAAGGATTCACTAAATGGCCCAGACAATGATTTAGAAGAGATTATTTTAAGGGTGGGTGTTTTTTTTTTATTCCCCCCCTTCTCTCTTCATGCTCTGCTTTCTCCGGCTTTGCCCCCACCCCCTGCATCTGGTCCACGGTTGTCCTGAGATCTTACTTTACTGGCCTCTTGTGCCCAGACTATTTCCCATGCCCGTACTTCCCTTCATGGAACACTTCTCCAATAGCTTCTTTGGAAGGGTGTAGGAAGTCAATTTCCCGAGTCCTTGCATATATGGCGAAATCTTTATTTTCTTTGACATGATTCAACGACTTTGGAATTCTAGTTTGGAAGTTATTTGCTTCAAATGCTTGATAGGAATGCCTTCTTATTTTCAGTGCTGTATCGCATCAGACAAATCTGCTGCCAAGAATGTGATTTTTAAAGGAAGGATGCACCTGATTCGAGTCTGTTTGTTCAATTATGACTCTACTTTCTAATAATTCTGGACACATTTGTGATAACTCCTATAAAGATCTCACTTGCCAGTTATAACATCCTGGCCATTTTGGTTTCTCTTGATTTAGATCTCTTGATAAGAGTGATAGTTTGATTAATTTTTTTTTTTGTTAAGTTCTAGGCACTTCAGGTTATATATTATAGAGATTTCAGTGTCTGATGTTCCTTTTTCAAAGAATATTGTTTTATTTTTTTTAAAGGGCAGGTACAGATGACATCTCTATTGAGTTTTTCATCCTTTCAATTGCTACTTTCAGGTTGTTGGGAGTCCTATGGATTCATTTATAGGCATATGTACACATATATGCATCATGTGCATATATAATAGGCCACACTGAGGACACATTCCACCCATCTCTTTATTTTTATTTTATGCTGGTTTGCATACAAAATTTGTTGACATTGTGCATTATTTATATACATTGTGTTCCACACATTCCTACATTTACATTGTGTTTCAGATGATCACTCATGTGCATTGTGTTTTATAAAATTAATCACCATTGATAGATGCCTATTATTACCCTGTCTTTTCAGGACTGCAATGGGTCTTTTACCACCCCCTTACTCCCCACTCACCAAACTGTTATTCTAGTGATTTTCCCCCCTCCCCACCATCTACCCCCTGTCCTTTCCCCTTCTGGATTTTTATCCACATCTTACTAGTTACCCTTCTATTTTTACAATAATGATCTTATGCAGTATTTGTCATTATGAGACTTAGTCCACTCAGCATGAAGCTAGATTCTCTCATGTTATATGGGGTTTTAAAAAATTACTGCTCCTTAGTGCTTTGAATGTATTCCATTGTGTGAATGTGCCATAATTTCTCAGTCCATTCATTTGTTAAATGGACATTGGGCTATTTCCATTTTCTTGCGAGGATGCATAACACTCCTGTGAACAGAGCTGCATAAATCTCCATTTGTGTCTCAGTTATGTTTTCCTTGGAGTATATTCCCAGCAGTGCAGTCACCAGGTCATATGGGATTTCTGTGTTCAACTTTTTGAGGAAATGCCAAAGTGCCTTCCAGAGTGGTTGTACCATTTTACAGCCCTCCCAGCACTGCATGTGGGTTCTAATCTCTCCACATTTCCTTAAACATTTATTGCTTACTGTTCTGTTAACCTTGTTACTGCTACGGGAGTGAGATGGTCTCTCATTGTGGTTTTAATTTGCACCTATCTTATTGCCAGTGATTTTCAGTATTTTTTTATGTGTCTGCTGACCATCTGAATGTTTGAGTCTAGTCTATGATAGAAAGAGGCTTGCGATAGCCAGCAATGCACAACCAGGAGAGGACAAAGTTGACGAGTTAGAATTAAGTCCTTGTGTGCTTCAAAATCTTCTCTCAATAGGGTGAAAAGAAAACCTACAGCCTGGAAAAAACCTTTGTCAATGACATCTCAGACAAAGATCTGATAATGAAAGTTTACAAAACTTGGAACCCACAAGAGAAGATTGATAACCTAATCACAAAATGGGCAAAAGACATGGTATGTCTGGAGGAGGAACAAAGAATTGTTGTAGAAGAATATTTACTATTCCATGAACTGCCAAAGGAACAGTCTTGGAGGAAATGCGACCAGGATGGTCCTTAGAGACAAGGGTAGTGCAACATCATCTCACATACTTTGGACATGTTTCCAGGAGAGACCAATCATTGGAAAAAGAAATCATACTTGAGAGGTGAATGGCTAGAGGAAGACCCTTAATGCGATGGCTTGACATAGTGACCATAACAGTGGACTTGAGTGTATTGAAGCTTGAGATCATGGCACAGGACAGAGCAAGTTTCACATCTGTTGTTCATAGGGTTGCAGTGAGTTCTAGTTGACTTGAGGCCACATGAAAACAACAGCAAACTGGTGAATGTAGGGTGCATTTTTTTCATTCAGTGCCATTGGCTCTTGACCTTGCTACTTCCAGAAATGGCTCAGTGTTGATTAATCTTTTTTCTCCCCTTTGTATTATTATATATAGAGTTGCTATGAGCTGGAGCTGACTCGATGGCACATAACACCAAAGCCAAACCACTGGCAACTCATTCTGAACTTCTAAACTCTTCTCCTTTTTGCTCTCCTTGTATTTTTACATGTTATTCTTTACACAGCAGCTAAAGTTATGTTTTGAATATGTAAACTACGTGCCTTACTTTCAGACACTCATCCAATAACTCTATCGAAGTAGAGCTCAGATGTTTGGCTGTGGTCTTTAAGGTCCCTCACAAGGCACTGTCCACTACTACTGATCCCATTTAGGACGCATCCCTCCTGCTTGAATATGCTAAGAAGTATTTCACAGTTTCTCCAGTTCTCAACCACTCCATGATTCCTTCCACTTGGGGATCTTTACATTTGCTGTTCCTCTTGCTTGGAGTGCTCAGCTTCCTAATATTTATAGTTGACACCTTCTTGTCTTTAAATTCTTAGCAAAATTATATCCTCAGAAGAACCTTCACTTCCTTGGACACAATTTTAAGTTCTTCAGAATACTCATGGCTGTTTCATGTTATTTATTTATTTGCTTGCTTAATGCATTTCTCTGTTACCAGTCCATATGCTTACGCTTTTAAAAAGCAAGCATGTGCTGTGTATTTTTTTTTTTATCCAGCTCACTGTTCCTGGAGGCTGACCTCTATAAATTTTACCAGCTGGGCTTCCAGCTGTCTTGTAGCTTCCAGCTGGGGTCACGTAAGTGGAGATCAGACGCTGGCTGGTGGGAGCTCTATTTTTAACATCTGTCAGTCTTCTCCTATAGTTCTTATGTTCTGTGACTTTGTCTTGATGAGCTGCTAGGCTCAAGATACTTAAGTGTCCCTTAATGCTGTCCACATGCTTTGCAAATAGATCCTTTGTTCAACCCCCTCTAGTTGTTTAAGTATGCCATCTCTTTCCTTCTGCTGTTCCTCAAAGGTTGACCAGTATCTGTCACAGAGCCTGGGACATGGTGAATTCAGCATGTATTGCATGAGTTGATATATGGCTGGGCTCGTTTGCTCTCTGAGTATAATCCATTTAGCTGTAACTCTGGAGAGCTCTGGTGGTGGAGGGCATTGTGTTACTAATCCAAAAAGGATGATTTGAAACCATCACTGGCTCTGTGGGAGAAAAGTGGGCAGTCTCATCTCCTGTAATTTACAGCTTCTAAAAAACACTTAGAGGGTCATTTATGAATCGGTTTCAACACGATGGCAATGAGTTGTTGAGTTGAGTCCTGATTTTTAGCTGGTTTGGAAATTTTAAACCAGGATCCATTTTTTTTTTAAAGTAAACTACTTGGGGGAGCGGGGAGTAAGCTTCTTGACACATCATCTGTCTATTCCGTATCTATTCTTAATCTAAGTCTATATTTAAAGGAAATGAGAATGTTCATCTTTAGAACCTGTGTTTTTAAATATTTGCCATTTCCTGGAATCTGAATCCTTTAATGCTCTACAAACAACATCTGCTTTTACAGACAAGGAAACCAAGGACAAGGTCTGTAGCGGCATCAGTTGAAGGACACTGTAGTCCGGGAACCAACTTTTCCTTTCAGGTTGTTGATTTTTTGAAGATCCCTGACAGCTCATCAGTTACTAAATGCATTCTCACCTAAGCTTTACTTCAGAACCATCTTACCCTATTAACCATCCTTTCCTGCCAAGTTTTACTAACATGGCACTTTATTCTGGTAACCAAAGCTCTTCATTTATCATTTAGAAAAAGTTTAAGTAGGCAGTTGCCACCGAACTCAAGGGTGTTAGCAAATATGCTCCCAATGCAAGCTCTGAATTGCACCGAGCATCCGCCCTTTGCTGCACCGACCTTCTGAAGATGGTGGAACTTCTCCCAGTGACTTGCCAGGTCACCCCTGACCTCTGCAAGGTCTGCCCTTTTCCTAACTTGAACTCTCTTCACTCATCTCACCAGGCATAGGCATTATTTATCCAGCATGATGTCCCATCTGATTACATGGCTATGCTATCAGAGAACAGAAGAGACAGAACTGTGACGTGTGTGTTAAGTGATTTGGATTCTTGGGCATATAGCAGAGAATTTCAGTGCTTAGCAGCCTCTCAGTGGTATTGACTGAAGAAGGAACTTGAACTCATACTTGGAGAGCTCTGGTGGCTTAGTCTGCAGAGAGTTGAGTTGCTTGGTGGTTTGAATCCACTAGAGGCTCTGCAGGAGAAAGATGGGCAGTCTCTTCCCCTGAAACTTACAGCTTCAGAAAATCCATAGTGTTTGGGGGTGTCAGCTCTGGGTTGGTTCTGACTTCACAGCAATGACTTTGATTTTTTTTTTTTTACTTTATTCAAAGTTAGTAAGGTAAACCGGCACATTTAAATTATGCTCTCGGTATTCACATTTAAAAACTCAGTTAAATGAAATAAAATTTCAGTGATGTCCCGATACAGAGGAGTAAAGGTATAAGAACAAAGAACATCAGGGGAGCTCTGGTGGCCTAGTGGCAAGAAGCTGCACTACAATCCCAGAGGTGCACGGTTCGAATCCACCAGATGCTCTGCCGGGGAAGGAGGAACAATCTCCTCCTGTATCAGTCAGATCCAATTTGGCGGTACACACACACACACACACACGATAATAATAAAAAGAACAAAGAACATTGAAAAGAGATTGTTTTAGGGCAGTGAAATTACTAATGTTTCTTCATCTTGCTCTTTTTTTAAAAAAAATATATATTTTTAAAGGGTGTGTGCAATGATTACAAGACTGGAGGACTAACAGGAGAAAATCATAGGTGAGTTACAAAGACGACTGGAGGCTACTAATAAAGAGAGTTAGAAACGAAGTGGTCACTACCTGCTGAATTTGAGAAGAACCCCGTTTGAGGAAGTTGTCTTGGGAAGGACGGTGACGGTTGCCATCAAGGACCAGACAGGAGGCAACATGCCGAAGTTGCAGCATGAAGGGATTTAGATAAGAGAAAAGGAAAATTTTCAGACAGTGAGGTTTGATAGATGCTGGAATGTGTAACTGGGGGAGCTTATGGAATTTCCTTTTAAAAAGGCTTAGAAGTCTTTTAAAAATAGGATAGCTCTCATCTGCCTGAAGGGTGGACTCTGTTTGACCTCTCGATGTGTCTACTGAACCCAGAAGGTGGAGCACACCTTCGAGAAGAAAGGGCTGAGTGACTCCGAGTAGCTTGAGGAATGAAAATAGTGTAAATGATTTTCATATGTAACTTAATTTATACATGTGACACATCTTATGATTGCTATTCTGTCCCTGCCCCCCTTTCTTTTTCTTTTGGTCCAATGTTTTAATTTTTAAGACTTGGAGATGGGGGTTTAAGAGATATTAATACAGGGAGGAAGCACCAGTTCCTTGGAGCATTAGTTATTTTTGTAGTGGTATAGGAAAAAAGGAAAAGTAATTTTAAGCACCTTTAATTTTTATTTCACTTACTACAAATTATAATAAGGATAAAACCTCAAGCACTTCCATTTCTTTTGGCTTAATAATTTTAATTTAAATTTACAAACGTTGTTTAGTGTAAATACTCCTCCCAGTGTTTTTGGCATAACTGGTATCCCAAACTGGAAGAGGTTCTCTGTATTTAAGTTCCTTTCAGGAAGTTTACCTTCCGAAGTCCAACTGTGAGGTCAAACTTTGGACTGCCGGAAATTGTAATGTCTTTTATTGTCTGAACACCCAGACGACACTCACTGAAGCATCAGACATTGCAGACAGTGTAGGGATAAACATCTTTAACGGCTTGTTCTTTCTTATGGTTTAAAAAAAAAAAAAAGAAAATTCTGTCGCTAGTCTTCTAAACCTCAGAAATAAGGTTAGAAGTAATTAAGAGCATCTGTATCCCCCGGATTCAAGTTAGAAAGGGAGATTTTTCAGTTAAAGGTGATAGCCATCTTTTTTCCTTCCTCAACTTCAAAATGTCCTGCAGGCCAAAGGGGATGTAAGTTTTAGAGCTCATTATCTGCTTTGGGAAAACTTGATTCCCCCCTCCCCCTTTTATTTTATTTGACTTGAGAACATTTAGAAGGAACACAGGTTGGGTAGTGGGTAATGGTGAGGTCAGCAGTTCGTATCCACCAGACACTATTCCAGAGAAAGGCAGGCAATCCTCCTCTTACATACATTTGTTGTTATTGTTGTTGTTGTGTGCCGTTGAGTTGGAACTGACTCCCAGTTGACACTTCAGTGGGTTTTCAGAGGCAATAAATGACATGGGAAGAGATTGCCCATCCTTTTCCTGTATAAATATTTACAGCCTGGGGAATCTGACGGGCAGTTGCTATGAGTCAGAGCTGATTTAAGGGCAGAAGGGTTTGGGTTTGAGAACATTTAGAGGTTACAGGCAATGGGTAATTAGAATAGTATTCCACCCTCCTGTAACCGTTCATATTTATGGATGTGTTTATTTAACTATCAACTAATTTGATTTTAATAAGAACCTCATGAATGTCATAATGTTATAGATTAGAAAGTGGTTATCTCAGGAAAAAAGTAACAGCCAAGATCACAAAACTAGAAACACACTTCTGTGAGGATACTTCTGTCAGTATTTCTGTAAGGCATCCCCGTTCTAACCCATGCTGTTGTTGTTGCTAGGGGCCCTGAGCCGATTAGCACACTCTAGTGACTTCACAGGACAGAGAAGTGCTGTCCTACAAACTGTCCTTGGTCCCAGTCTTCACTGGATCAGAGTTCTAGGTTTTACTGGCCATTAATTCTTATGCAGCATTTTCTTTTTTTATTACCAAACCCACTTTAAGTATTGCATCAGTCTCTCACAAAGTAGCTGCTGCAGCTCCTGTAATCTGGCAGTATAGGCTGTTTATCTTTGGGGTACAGTGGCTTCATTTCCCTCCCTAACAGTTCCGAAGGTTGTTTGGGATTTTTTTCATAGTGACTCAGAGGAAGCATTCTAGCTGAGTCCTCACATGGTCTTGTTTACAGCTCCGGAGTGCACACAATAGATAAGCCACTGACTTCCACAAGACCCCTGTACTTCCTGGGTGTGTGGGTGTTTGCGCCTGTGAATTAAGGTTGCGCAACCTCCCCACTAACTGCCCCAAGATGCAAAGTCATTTCACGTCTGAAATATTCCTGTAAGGAGCCTCATTTCCGAAACTCAAACCCTCTCTTCCAGGAGAAGTTTTTAGTAAAGGATAATTAACATGCGTTAGCCTATTGGGTTGCTAACAAGGTCAAGCCTGGTATTGCTGGCAGGGAGTAAAGAAAACGGCCGGAGGAAATGTTGTGAAATAAATTTGAATACCACCATAGATCCTGATCCCTCTGCAATTCTTTCCTTGATAGAAATTCTACCACCAATAGAGGGCATACTATGTGGCAGTAACTTTGTTAGGTCAACATCATATTATTTGATTCTAATGGCAGGCCTGAAAATCAAATAGAGATATTCTTCTTTGACAGAAGAAAGAGATCAGACAATTCAAGAAACACAGCCTTTTCTCACTGCTGATAAATCACTGAGCCATGAATGAGGCCCAGGACTGTTAGACTGTGAAGGCCTACTCTATTCTTGTCACTAATGCTTCTTCAAGGGGATCTGATGGCAGAGTGAGCACTTACAGCACTGCTAACTGAAAGGTGGCTGGAATCCGCCATCAGCCCCACTGGGCAGTTTCTTCCCTTGAAGATTTACAGCCTCAGAAACCAATGGAGGTCAGTGAGGCGTTAAGACTCAAGGAATTTAAATGGCTTTGATTTTTTTAAAGGCATCTTTTATGCCTTTCGAAATGTGATTTTTGTGCAAAGTTTACTTGTATAGTTCATAAAGAGTTGCTGGTGTTAAGTTGGAACTGACTCATAGGTGACCCTCCAGTGGGTTTTCAGAGGCTGAAAATGACACAGGAGGAGATTGCCCCTCTTTCTCCTGCAGAGCAGCTGGTGGATTTGAACTGCATGCCTTTGTGTTGGCAGTACAACTCCTTACCACTAGGCCATCCCATCTCCCTTCATAAAGAGTAGTGGGGTTTATTAGAAGAACTGCTTTTTAAAAGAGGGATCATGAAAAGTTGTTTGATAGATCATGATGGCCAGCTGAGGGTAACTCCATAAGACCCTTGAATGTTCCAGGGAAGGTTGACCCAAGGTAGAAATTTCACATAGAATTCAGGTCATTCTTACCTGGATGTAGATGAAGTTAGCAAGACTGTGTTATGATCTGCTTTGGACACAGGGCTGAAGTGATTGAAGCCCATCATGAGGAAGGATTGAAACAAATCCAGAAGCAGCTTTTATCCAAGCTCCCCCCCATCTCTACGAAGCAGCCTTTATCATTTCAAGATAACACTTACTAAATCCAAGCACTCTAACTCCTAGTTTTAAAAGGCATCATAATTATTTCCCTTTGTTCCCTCTTCACAGCTGCTACTGACGCTGCTGAATTCTGATGTGTGTCACGCACCATGGCCGCAGTGGCTAGTTTTGTTTTTTGCAAAATGCATGGAATTGAGTTTGTGGGTATATCGGCTGCAGGCATGAAAGATCTCAATGAATGTGTAAGAATGACCACAAGGCACCAGATGTGGGCGTATTTATCCGTTTTCCTCATTACTAAGAGATTTTCATTTCAAAAAGGTATCTGGAAATCTTTAGTGTTGGGGAAGTGGAGGAGAAGCATGAATGAAGTAAGGTTTTTGAAATGTTTTTTTAATGGTTTATTTGAATTCCCAATTGATGCCGTCCAATTCCTTTACATTGGACTCAGGATTTCTTAAGGAAAAATTGAGGAAATATTTTCATGACTGTTTCCTATATGCCCAGGGAAGTGGGTTTGAAATTGATTTAGTTAACAGGAGCGTTGTTAACAGGAAAGAACATGAAAAACTGGAATGCTTAAATATTAATAATTGAAGGAGCAAGTTAAGATTTTCATGGGTCTAGAAATAGACTTGTTTTCATTGGCTATCCTATGCTTGATTTGCAAGTTAAATTGTGTGGATGCAGTTCTTTGTGGTGTTCTACTCCCTAAATAGGTCATGTCGTTTCAATGATAGAGCGCAGACAAAGGCCCCTTTCACTCTTTCTACACAGCACCGGACAGGCCAAGGGGATTTAGTTCTGAAATCAAACTCCTTTGGTTAAAATTCAAATTCTGTCTCTATTAAGGATTGTGACCTGGGGTGAGTCAGTGAACCTCAACATGACCTAGTTTGCTTTATCTGTAAAATGGGATGGTAACAATAATAATACTTATTATAGGGGCTTAATAATGAAATGTTTGAGATAAAATTATTCTTATATGAACTCAGCCCATAATAAGAGATCAAAAAAAATGATCTTTTAAAAAATTGACATGTAATCTCATTCATTGTTTTGGTATATGGATTTAATATGGGACTGGATTATTGTAATCACCAATATAATCACAATACATAATAATATTAATATCTAAAATTAATTCCTAACATCACCTCTTTGTAGTTAGGGTTCCTTTCTAACTTCTGCCCTAACCCGAAGCTATCACTGATGCATTTTCTGTCCACAGAGTTTTGATAAGGCCCTGCTTTTTATGTAAGCACTTCAATGCTTACATTTTTTTTCAGAATGCTATATATAAATAGAATTATTTCACTGAATATGATGCTTTTGTGATATTATCGGAATTGCAGGATCTTATCAGAAGAGCTAATTCATGGAAATTGCAATATTTTCATGATCATTAAAGAATGATACTGTAATAATCAGGTTAATATTGTCCTACAAGAGAGTTTGACTTAAGTGTATGGAAAGAACTTTTCAGAAAGACTCAAGTATGAATGAGGTACACATTCAGGAGGAAATAAGCGCCCTGTCATCGGGGATGCTGAAACATAAGCTGAAGGGCCTCTTGGCAGAAAAGATGTAGAAGAATCAAGGAATATAAACTAACAGAGAGAGGTGTTGATTATGTATATGTATGTGTGTGGCGTGGATTATAAGTAGGGAATTGGATGAGGAAAGGTGGTGGAAGGTCACAAAATTCACAAACAAAAGCTGAAGGTAAGTTTATCATTGACTAGTAGTATCTCATGTGCCTCGGCAGAGACTGCCAACATCCTGGGAGGGATTTGCTTCTGAGTTTGGTCTTCAATCCACATCACAGGCAATTTCTCTATAACTGACCTGGGTCCTGCCTGGAGTTTCTTAATCTTGAAAGCTTTAAGCAGAGCTGGTCCTTCAGCAGCTTGAAGACTTTGTATTTGAGGATTGTCAGGACTGTCGAGCTTGACTTGCATAAATCACAAGCGATAGCATTCATTGATTTTTCATCTTTGCATTCAAGAATCTTCCCCCCCCATATATATACATACACACACACATACATATACATATATATGTGTGTACACACACACACACACACATATATATATAGATAGATAGATAGATACTTTCATTCATTATTTTTGTTCAGACATTCCTCTAGGTCATATAGCCCTGGTGTACAAGTTGCTGTACAGCGGTCACTTGTGGTTGCTGTGAGGCTGAACATTGTGACACTGATGTGTCAAATGCGTTAATGGTTGGCTACCCAATGTGGACAGAGAGTGGGGTGGAGTTCCCCGATTAAAACAAGCTTGGAAGGAGGAGTGGCATCCACTTCTATAATAACTTGCCTCCGGAAACCCTATGAACCTGGAGAGAGGATGAAAGGCACCCAAGCATCGAGGACTCTGCTTCATAGGGTCGCTATGAGTTGCCTGCGACTCGACGGCACTTAACAACAACAACACACGTATTTATACACACACACACACACACACACACACACATACACATACATGTTGAGATTTGAGTATATAAGCTTCCAAAAGAAAGTGGTTTTTCATTCAAACATTCATATATATTTTGGTTTTTTAAGACAGCGGTATAAGTAAATACAATTTTTTGTACATGTACTGTATGCAGTCATTCATGTACATTATATTTTATATGATCATCATGGCTCTGGGTTAATATCACCCCATATTTTTAAATCCCTATTGAACTTTTCCCATTACTTTACACCCCCTCCACACACTAACCTCTGCTATACCGGTGATTTTTCCCTTTTCCCTGTTCTATGCCCCCTACTTTGTCTTTTAAATATTTATTTGTATCTCACTCAACTATCTTCCTATTTTCACAATAGTGGCCTTGTGCAATATTTATTCTTATGTGACTGAGATATTTCACTCAGCCTAATGCTTTCTTGTCTCTCCCAAGTTAAACAGTATTTTATGAAATCGTTGTTCCTCAGTGCTGCATGGTGCTTCATTATGTGACAGTACCATGATTTCTCAAGCCGTTCACTTGTGGAAGGGTGTTTGGGCTGTTTCCATTTTCTTGCTATTGTGAATCACACTGCTCTGAACATAGTGTGCTCATGTGCATTCATGACTCATTTCTGATTTCCTTGGGATATATTCCTAGCAGGGGACAGCAGGGTCATATGGGTTTTCTAGGCTCAGTTTTTTAAGGAAACATCAATTCACCTTCCATAGTGGTTGTACCATTTTACAATCCCTCCAGAAGTGCTTAATGGTTTCAATCTCTTCGCATCCTTTCCAATATTTACTGTTTGTAGTTATGTTAAACTTTGCTGCTGATGCTGGAGTGAGATGATGTCCCATTGTGGTTTTGATTTGCATCTCTCTGATTGCTAGTTATTTTGAACATTTCTTCCTATGTTTCTTGGCCATCCGAATGTCCTCCTTTGAGAACAATCCTTTCATGTGTTTATACAAGTTCTTAGAATTTTGCAGGGTACAGGGTAGGAATATAAGTGATTATCTTGACTTATCTGCCTAAAGATAAAACAAGCTATTGCCATTGAGTTGATTGTGACTCATAGAGACCTATCTATCCATTGGATTTCCAACACTGAAATCCTCATAGGAGTTGTTGCAAGTGTTAACTGTCAAGTTGGAATGGACTCACAGTTGACCCTTTCAGCAGGTTTTCAGTGGCAGTGAACTGCATGGGAGGAGATGGCCCGTCTTTTTTCCATATAGCAGTTAGTGGATTTGAACCATGCACCTTAGGGTTAGCAGTGCAACTCCTTATCACTAGGCCACCAGAGCTCTCCCTATAAACACCTTCAGCTTTCTTCCATGCAGCAGCTGGTGGATTTGAACCACTGGCCTTTTGGCTAAAAATACAACATGCAATGCATTATGCCACCAATGTTCCTTATACTATCCGCTTGTGGAGTGCGATTTCCAAGCTCAGGTGTCAAGGCACTGTCTCATTGGCTGATGTGTGACATACACCCAATTTTGCATTTCTTCTGTCACTACCTGTAAGGGAGTCACACATTCATAATTCTCTTAATTAGAGAAAATTTCCTCCTAAATAATATCATTTACTTGTCGTACGTCTTGTCTTTTCCTTGTTTTGATGGTGATTGCGTGCATGTGTGAATTGATTCTGAGATATCTGTGGAATAACTACTCTGATGAGGAAACCTCTTTTTCAGATATCCAGTTTGTTACTCATCTTTTGTTGTGCCATTTTTGGTAGAATGTTGCTTTTGTTACTAGTAGTCAAACTTTTTATGTGATTACCATGACGCACTTCACTAGTTTATCTTTCAAAAGGTAAACATTGCACCATGCCTACTAAAGTGGTAGGAATGGACCTTCGCTTTGTTAACTATGTTGCCAGCAGAATCAGAATTAGTGGAGTTTAGGAGGGGCTGCTTAATGACTCAGGAATAGGAACAATCCATATAATTATATTATCCAAGGAATGACCTAGGGAGCTCTGGTGGCCTATTGGTTAGAAGCTGCACTGCAAATCCCAGGGCAGGAGGTTCGAATCCACTAGCTGCTCCATGGGACAGTCTTCTCCTAAGCAATTAAAATGGCTTCTGAAAACCCTCCCAGATGGTCAGCTATGGGTCAATACTAACCCAACAGTACACAACAACAACAACAATAACACACCAGTCAGCTCACAGGGAGTCCAACATCCCCAAGGTGGGGGCATTACACTCAGATTATAGTGACTGAGTCAGAAAAAATTTCCACTTAACGTTGAAGAAAATAAATCTAAACCCAAAGTAGCTGCAATATGCCCTCTGGATGACAGATATTTTTAAAAAATATGTGACCAATAACAATGAAAGAATTTTACTTTTCAAAGAGAAGGGCTAATTGAGGGGGAGGAGTGGGCAGGGAGAAAAGTGTAACAATGAATGAATGGAAGTCCTAAGTCTGTAAATTTTCATTACAATTAATAAAAAAAAATTAGCCAGATGATTTTTTTAAAAAAAATTTGAGATTATGCAGTTACTTAGGTTTTCTTTCACCTTGCTTTTGCCACTGATCAAAAGAATAAATAATGCTAATTTTTAATTAAAAAAAATGTGTGACCAAGATGTACCTTGGGTTTAATGATGGGTCCCAGGGTGTTTTAAATTGCCATCAAAATGATTAGGCAAATAAAATGCAGTTACAGAAAAGAAGTATGGAACAATGCGGGCCAAAGAGTAAAGGCTTCTCACTGGGAGGCCAAATCATTTTAAAAGTGGAAGTTAATTCAGTTCTCAGGGTTGGCTGCAGTGGTCCAGACCACATATAGTGAGGCAAATGTTAATCCACTCTACTTTTCTACTGAGACTGTTGACTGGGACCAAGCGCAAGCTGGGCAGTTTGTTTTCCTCTGGTGGTTTGTATGTTCCTGGGATGCTGAAAGTTCTGCCAGTGGTATTTCAAACACTAGCAGGTGACTCCTGACGGACAGGCTTCAGCTGAGCTTCCAGACTAAGACCCATAGGAAAGGCCTGGAAACTTACTTTAAAGTATCAGCCAATGAAAACCTTCTAGATCACAAGACAGCATTCTCTGGCTCCCTTGCTTCAGAAATGTTGCCAGAAAGAATCAATCACTGGAGGAGAATGGTGAAGCAGAAGTTCAATGAAGGTGAGGAAGACCCTCAGGGAGATGGATTGGCCCAAGAGCCACAGTGATATATAGACTTGGATATTCCAACAATAGTGAGGATATCACATGACAAGGTTTTCATTCCCTTGTAAGTAAATCTCATGAGTGAAGATGCTTCCACAATTATTCCTGTTCGCGGTATATCTCTCTCTCTCTCTCCCGTTCTCTCTCTCCCTCTCCCCTCCCTCACCCTCTCTCTCCCTCCCTTCCCCCCTCATCTATGACCAGCTGTTTCAATTCTGGACTCACTAAGCCGCAGACTGAGGCACCCTACGGTCCACTGAATGTTCACACCTAGCAGGGAGAAGCGATTTGTGCAAATGCCTGCTGCCAGAGATCCTGTTAGACTAACCACAGACAACACTGAGACTTGTAGGCCATGCTAAGAATTTTTAGAGTGTTAAATAAATTTCTAGATTATGAGATCTGGAAAGGAATGAAAAATCATCTAGTGAGACTATTTAAACAAAATATAGATTCACATGCTTTCTGTTTACCAAATCCTTGGAAACATTCTGAGTGAAGAATTTATGATGTTGCTATTAGTTTACAAGTAACTTTGTTAGCCCAGGAGGGCCAGTTGCTGCAGGCCTACAGTCAATATAGGAGAAAGCTTCTCTTTGGATCTACTCCACAGTGGGGGCAGAAGCAGGGAGAGGGAGGAATAAGGTGGCTAGAGGCCTTTATAGACTGAAAATCGAAGGCCATAAGTGCCATTATTTGAACACTTCTCTTTGTGTACTTTAATCGGCCAATCCTTTTATTGGCAGTTTTATGGCAAGGATTAATGCCCTTTACTGTATTATTGGCATTGGAGAAACTTGCTAACAGATGCTTTATTAATGAATTGGGATTTATTACCTTAAAACAATGAATGCTTCCATTTCTCATGAACAATCTTTTCTCCTTAGGAGGCAAGGTTTACGAATTTCAGTGACCATGTTTAAAAAAGATGAAAAAGAATACTGAGATGAGTTGGGAAGGCTGCAATTTTGTTTGATGATAGAAAAAAGTTTTCATCCTACTTCCTGTTTTTGAAACTCTTCTCTGCCCTCTTAGGTGCTATGGTGATAAAGCAACAATTGGGGGAAAAATATCTGTACATGAGTTTTCCTGTCTATTCCAAAGCACAACAATGCCACATGGCAGCATAGAACTGCCCTGTGAGCTTTCTGGGCCTTAATCTTTACAGGAGTAGATCTTGAAGGTCACCCTTGCGTGTAGATCCTGGTAGGACTGATACACTTACCACTTTTGAATTTGTATACATTGTTTTTCACATTGGATCTTTCCATTTCCTTTTCTCACCTCTCCTGCTGCCCATCAAATTGTGAGACTCTATGATTAACCGCTGCCTCGTATGACTTTTTTTAAAATGTTTATTCATTCATGGTGTACATTTTCTTCCCTCCTCCGCCTGTCCACGTGGCAGTGCACCTCTTGATCCAGATTGGCATACACATAATACCTAATCTTCTATTTCTTTTGGACTGCTCTGCCCCTCATCTGATGTCTATGGAATAGAGCCTCACAGTTTTTATTTCCTTCAGCTTTCTGAGAAAATGAGCTCTTTTTAAAGTCCTTACATGCGTAATTGTGGTTGCGGTGGTGGTAGCCGATGGGGGTGGTTGTTACTGAACCATGTCTGGGATGTGGAAGAGTCTGACCATTTATGCCTCATAGGTATAGAATGATATTTTTTTGCATATTCATACTTGCTCAATTCCTCTTTCAAGGTTCATTTTGCTGACTTGTTAAAAAAGCTATCTGCTGTAAAGATATAAATTCTCTGTATATCATATCTCCTTCTAGTTTTTGTTTATCCTGGAGAAGTATTACATTTCTACAGTCAAATTGGCAAATTTTTAAATTAGCTTTTTTTTTAGGTTTTACTTATAAATACCTTCTTATATTAACATATAACAATACACATATGTTCACATCTACTTCATGTTGATTTTATAGTTTTAAAATAGCTTTAATTCCTTTTGAATTAATTTTGTGAATATGGTGTGAAGAGAGAATGTGCATAGAACTGGTTCTGGGCATATCATTTCCATGTCATTTAAGGCATCATCTTTCTTTTCCTTACTGATTTCATTTGACAGTAACTTTGATACATGACAGGGTCTTGATATGCATATAAATTGCCTGGCTCCCTACTGTTTCTCTTTCAGGCTGTTGGAACATCCTTTGTACTTCTTACAGTACTTTGATCCTGATAATCAATAACAATTTGTTGTATGAAATGAATAATGAGTCATGGATATTCTTGGAAAAGTATTAACTTTAAGATAAACACATGTCTGTTTTTACTTGTTTAAATATTTAACTAAAAAAAAAAAGAGATGCTGAAGCTGACTGTTCTTAATGCCCTTTCCAGTTTTATGGTCTTTTCCTTTCAGACATAACAAAACCATCCCACGGACATGCAGTGTGTTCTGTTTTATGGTGGCATTCCACATAGTGACCAGCCAGCCAGTCTCCACGCCTGCAAATCTTCAGAGGAGACGACGCCCCATCTTCTGCTCAGGGAGAAAGGGGCTGGTGGATTTGAACTGCCAATCTTTCAGATAGCAGAGGAATATGCTGCACATTACCCCACCAAGGCTGCTAGGCACCTAGTTCAGAGAATCAGGGTCAGTTATGGTCTTCAGGATTAAGCCACCATACAGTTTCAGGTGTGTGAATTCATTCTCTTCCAAAACAAAGGGCCATTTAGCATCTCTCAAACTCTATTAATGTACAGATAGACTTTTTGCAAGACTATCTTTAACAATGGCAGTGTCTCCTCCTCCTCCTCCTTCTTCTTCTCTCTCTTTCTCTCTCTCTCCTCTCTCTCTCCCTTCCTCTTTCCCTCTCTCCTTCTCTCTCTCTCCTCTCTCTGTCTCTCTCTCTCTCTCTCTCTCTGTCTCCTCCCTCCTCCCTCTTCTCTCCTCTCTCTCTCTCCCTTCCTCCTTCCCTCTCTCCCTCTTTCCCTCTCTCCTTCTCTCTCTCTCTCCTCTCTCCTCTTTCTCCTCCCTCTTCTCTCCTCTCTCTCTCCCTTCCTCCTTCCCTCTCTCCCTCTTTCCTCTCTCTCTCTCTCAAACCTGCTACAAACAGCATCCATGAGTACACCACATCCTCCATTGCCTTTGCAACCGCCTGCACGTTGCTTGTTACCGGAGTAAACAGCACCCATGTGCTCTTCCTTCCGTCAGGCAGCGGAGGCCAGAGGCCGTCCTGGACCTTGGGGTCAACTCCCTTTCTGGAGGCTGAGGTGGATCCAGGCACTTGGGGTCCTCTCTCCTTGGTCAGGATTTGTCAGGCATTGCCTGGAGTGGGGTTCACTGGATGTGAACTTTCTCGACTGGGCAAGAGTTCTGGGCTCGGAGCGGGGGGGGGGGGGGGCGCGGGAAGGAATTCTTCATCATCTCGATTTCTTTCCCCTCCTTGGTTCCTCAGCAGTTTCGACAGAATGATCACAAATTACATTTTCATTCTGTGATGAATGTAACGCCTTTGTCCCTTCTATATAGACCATGATATATGGCCCTCAGATGTCCAGTAAGCAAAAGTAGACGTTAAAGTGGGTTGTTTCTTAACAGGAAGTGAGCACCTGGGTATAGAGATGGGCCTGTGAAGCTCTTCGAAATAATCTGAGCCAACCAGCAGGACCGAGCAAGGTAGTAACACGGTGGCCCTCACCAATCACCATGAAAAAAGGAAAACACACAAATCCCAAACCTTTGGAAATCCAGTGAAGCAGATAATCTTCTATTCCTCCCGCCCCCAAGCTAACATGCTATTTTATTTTAAATCTTTGTTTCTTTGACACTTTTCCAGGTTCTAGAGGGCCTAGAAGTAACACAGCATTTGGGTCTGTTCTCAGCAGTAATGATTTCATATGCTGAGACTGTATATTCTGCAGCAATTTATTTTGAAATATTTTATAACTCTGAACATCACATCCTTTAACTTATATACAACAAAAAACCCATTGCACAGATTCTGTTTTGGAGAGCGAACATTCTAGAATGGAGACTGAGGACGAGGGTTTTAGTCACAGGTGTGCAGCTGTTTTGACTTGAGCTATTAACCTTGCTTTTGATCTCTGAAAATGAACTAGTCAACCTGAGTGGAATCCAGTTCTCTTTCCTGTTTGGGGTTTTCGTGACTCCTTACGCTTGCTCACTGATCGGCAAGTGAACTCAGGATGATGCTGGAAGCCAATTAAAGGGTCCCTCCCTCCCTTGCCCCTCGCCTCTAGCTACTCCTTTCTGTGTTCCCTTATCAGTAGGAAGCAGAGTGAAGGTTCTGGCTGTGGGGTAGGTGCTCCAGGATGCCACCTGGATGTAGGTCTTCTTCTGGAAGACCTTAACACTTGCTTTTTTTCTGACTAGGCGGCCCTCCAGAATCCACTATCTTCAAAGTCAACAGCTGGGTCAATTTCCATCACAATTGTTGGCAAAGAAACTGAATTTTGATACTGAAGAATTGAATCAGTACCAACATTCTCAGGTGAGATAAGATGAAAGCCCATAGCCTAGGGCAAACAATGGCATGCATGCAGCTGCAGTCTCTATCATTCTCTCTCTGTCTCTGTCTCTGTCTCTCTCTCTCTCTTTCTCTCTCTCTCTCAATTCACTCACTGTCCCCTACATAAGAGACAACTGAAAATATTAAGCTTGAGCAAAGTGTCTTCAAAAACTGCCTTCACTTAGTCTTCAACGTGACATTTTGCTTTTTGGTACTTTATTCTGGACTTTTGCTCAGTAGAGTGAGCTGTTTGAGTTCTTTGAATCCACTGTTTCCATGGATGTTGATTGTGGATCCCAGTAAAAGAAAATCCCTGACATCCTCAATCTTTTCTCCTTTTATCACGATGTTTCTTGTTGGTGTCATAGTGAAGATTTTTGTTGACTTCAGTTGAGGTGTGATACAATCCATCCTGAAAACTGTATATTTTGATCTACATCCATAAGTGCCCCAGATCCTCTTCACTTTCAGCTAGCCAAGTGGTGTTACCTGCCATACCACAGACTGTTGAGAAATCTTCCTCCAATCCTGGTGTTGAATTTCCCCCTACATTCCGGTTTCTCAGATTATTTCCTCAGCGTACAGATTGAGTCAGTATTGTGAAAGGATACAGCGCTGACCCACACTTTTCTTGATTTTAAATCATTTCTTGTTCTGTTCAAGTGACTGCTTCTTGGTCTATGTATAGCTCTCACATGAGCACAATTAAGTGTTGGGAAATTCCGATTATTTAAAATGTTTGTTATGATTGATAAAGTCAAATGCCATTGCGTACAAGAAATACAATGAAGATGTTTCTGGTATTCTCTGTTTTCAAGCAAGATTCATCTGAATCTGTATGTGATCCTTCATTCTATGTCCTCTTCTGAATCCAGCTTGAATTCCTAGCAATTCGGTGTTGAGATAATGCTGTAATTAGTTTTAAATTTTCTTCAGGAAACTTTTATTTGTGAACAATTAATGACATTATTTTAAAAATTCTGGGTTTTGTTGGATTACTTTGCTTTGGAAGAGGCACAGATAGATATGTATCTCTTCCATTGAGTTAGTCAGTTGTCCTGTGAATTTCTTTGCCTACACGAATGAGCATGGGACTTGAAGCGCAGCGATTAGGTAGATGTAGTAAAAGAGTAAAAGTGAGAAGGAGATGGAGAGAGGGAAGGCATGATAGAGTGTGAGGAAGTGAATGGGCAAGGGAGAGAGAACACATGAAATACTGAAGATAGTGTGACATGAGGGAGAAGGATGCGTGAAGGTCACTGTTAGATGCTTTTCCCTCCTCTGAGATGTATCGTTCAGCATACATAGTGATACTTTAAGTATGTGTTAAGAAAAGGCCACATCTTTTCCTATTAGAGATGCCACTTTGCTGAAATAGGTTTGGGAATGGAGCAAGAAGGGTTGGTTTTATTTTAGTTACAGGAGAATGTCAGTAGTAACATACAGGCATCTTTTAAAAATCATGTACCAAGTTTGATTGATGGTAGCCTCCTCCCAGGTCTGCTAGGCTGCTTGGAAAGCCGCAGGGGATGTAGAAATCCTCTTTTGGGGACTTGGAGGTTGGGCCTGGGCCAGGTTATCTCTTACTTAAGTCAATAAAAATTGCCTAAGTGTTTGAGTGAACAGAGCCATGGAATAAGTGTAGCAAATAAGTTTGACCAACCTCGCACAGAAAAACCCTCCACGAAACCAACTGCAGTGACAGCCTCAGACCTGGAGCGTCAGAAGCAGACATCAGAGCTGGGTTATTGTGTCAGAATCTGGGAACTGGAGATGAAAGGAGGCCCAGCTATTTCAAGAATAAACAGGGAGGGAGTCACGATGATCATCCATCTAGAACAAGCGCGACTGTTCACAGCTTCCTTTGAAGTTCTGCTCGGGGTGTGGAGGGTCAGCTAAGGTTAAAGAACTCGAGACACAAACACACAGGAATCCAAAGCCCAAGATGGACTGGCATCAAAAAAAGGTCCAGAAAGGGAGTTAAAGTGAGCAAACGGTCAGTGTGATGGGGAAAGGTTTGGGCTCACATTTCTACATTTTGGAAAGTGATCTAAGGGGGGAATGTAATAAAGTCTAGAAAAAAGTCTCTTAGAAACTGCCTCACTTTTCAGAACTGTGTTTGCATAGGATGTAACATGTCTCATCGTACACAGACTCAGACTCACGTAAGAACATTGGAAGCATCTGAAAATGAAGTTAAATTTTCAGTCTCTTAGGCTTTCTAATATATCTTGTTTCCTGTATAAAGAGTACTTGAGATAAAGTCAAGGCTATGGTTAAGTATCAGTTTTAGAGTTAAAAATAAAAAAAAAAAAGCAAAAGCAACGTTATTGCTGTTAGGTGCCGCTGACTCAAGTACAACCCACAGCGACCCTGTGAAAACACACCTGAACCCTGAACCCTGTCCCATCCTGTGCCATCCTCATCATCTCTGACACACTCGAGCCCATTGCTGCAGACACTGTGTCAGTCGGTCTTTCTGCCTTCCACCGATGCCCCACTTTTCTAAGTATGATATCCCTTTCCAAGGAGCAGCAGGCTTTCCTAGCAAGATGCCCAGAGCAAGTGAGACGAAGCTTTGCCATCCTTGCTTGTAAGGAGCATCCTGGCTGACTTTTCCCCAAGCTTTATCTGTTGGTTGCTTTAACAGTCCATTTGCTACTCAGTGCTCTTCTCCTACACCACAGTTCAAAGGCATCAGTTGTTCTGCCATCATTGTTCATTGTCCAGCTCTCAGAGGCATAGAGATAGAAAAAAAAGCACCCAAAAAACCATGGCCTGAATCAGTCACATTTTAGTCTTCAATCTAATATAATTGTGCCTCAGTTTTTCTGAGAGGTCCTTGATGGTGAAATTGTCCAACGCAATACACGTCCTGGTCATCTGACTGCTTGTACCAAGGGTGTTTTGGATTCAAGTAAGATGAAGTTGTTGACAATTTTAATCTTTTCTCCATCTGTTGTGATGTTGCTTATTGGTCCAGTGGTGAGGATTTTTGTCTTCTTGGTGTTGAGATGCAATCCATATTGAAGACTGATATTAAAGACTCATACTGGAGTCACTGATCATCTGCAGAAAGTGTTGCAAGTCCTCTTCACTTTGAGCAAGCAAGGCTATGGCCTGTGATGTTTGAGGTGGTTTCTAGAAGACTATTCTTAATAATTCTTGTTCCATGCATTCTCTTGATTGTGTGATGAAGCCTACAGGAACAGATTTTTAAGAGTGAAAATAAATATCTATTATTAAAGAAACAAATCATTTATACCAAAACAAAGTTATCAAGCATTAAAATTGTGATTGATGGCAGATCAACTTTCAAAGCACATCAAGTAACTGAAAATGAATATTGTTGTTTGTTGTTATGTGCAAGCAACCAGTGACTTATAGCCACCCTGTGTACAACAGCTTTGAACTCTGCTCTGTGCTGGGCCAACTTTACTGTCTCTGACCACCTGCTCCCATTACCCCAAACACTGTGTCCATCCATTTCATCCAGGGTCTTCCTCTCTTGTGCTGTCCTCTCCAAGGACTTGTTCCTCCTTGCAACATGTCCAACATATGTCAGAAGGAGCTTTAAGATCCTTGCCTCCAAAGAGAAGCCTGGTCTCATCCTCTCCAGGACAAACTTGTTTGTTCTCCCAGCAGGCAATGGTATATTAAATAGTCTTCTCCAACACCACATCTCAAATGCATCTATTCTTCTTCTATCATCCTTACTCATTGTCCAGCTCTCCGACACACAGCAAGTAATTGCAAAGACTATGGCCTGAATCAGTCATACCTTAGTCTCTAGGCTGATGTCATTGCTCTTCAGAGGTCTCTTGACAGCAGATTTTTCCAGTGCAGTTTGTCTTTTTAATTTCCTGGCTTAGTGTTGATTGTAGAGCCAAGCAAACTGAAGCTGTTAACAATCTCAGTCTCTTCACCATCTGTGCTGAATTGGTCCAGTGGTGAGAATCTGTTTTCTTGACGTTGAACTTTAATCTATATTGAAGGCAGCAGTCCTTGACCTTCTGCAGCAAATGCCTTGGGTCTTATTCAGTTTAGGCAAGCAGGGTTGTGTCACCTGTATGACGCAATGTGTTTTCCTCCAATCCTGATGCCACATTGCTCTTTGTAGAGCCCAGCCTCCCAGATGATCTGTTCTGCATATAGATTGAAAAATATAGGCCTTTTGAATATGTTAATGTATATAGATTGCAATTCATATCTACAACAGTATGAAAATATATCTGAAATTACATGCAAAATAAAAATAAAAATAATTCACTAAGAGAGTTATTGTTCATCTTCATAATTGAAAGACTATATTTAAGTTAATAAAAATAAATATGTAAATTTTTCCAGTTCAAGTTTACCCTTAACCAGAACCCCAAAACTGCTTGTGGCCACCCCATAGGTTTCAAGGTAGAGCTCTGCTCCTCACAGTGTTTGGGGACTGATTATCCAGAAGTGGGTCACCAGGCCTTTCTTACGCAGTGACTGAGTGGATGAAACTCCAGCTCCTTCGCCAGCCACCTTCTCCCATGCGTTTTTAACTTTAATGACATTCTATGAATTTAATAATTTTAGGAAAACTCTACAGGGTAATTTTTACAAGTCTTCTATCCTTTCAAATGTATTTATAACTTTATTTCTTTTTTTCCTATAATTATATTTTATTAATTTTCATAAACATTAACTTTATTTCTTTAAACATAACATATTTCTGTAGTATTTTCTCAATCCTTGTCAGTTAATGATTTCTCCTGACTTCCATTCAAGATTTCATTCTTAATTTCATTGTGAATGTGATATGCCTTGACACCTCATCTGGCTTGGGTTTAAAGTGCTTTTTTCAAGAAAAAAATTTGTTTATCAAGTATCTGGGGTCATAACCCATCCAAGAGCAATGTTAAATTTTTAGGTTGTTTAGTTTTATTTTCATGACCATACAGGTATTGTGATCACAAAGTTGATTCCCTGACTGTAGCCGTGCTGCAGTCCCGAAGGCACACTGCTCAGATCCCAGGAGACAGATGGACACGTTCCTCCTGTGCAATTAAACTGCCTCGGAAAACCCATCATCAGAGGGTCAGCTGTGGGCCAGTCCCAGCTGGACAGCATACAGCAACAACAACAACATATGAGCTCTGGAGGTGCTGTCTAGGGAGTTGAGGGGAGCCCTGGAGGCCTACTTGTCAGAGGCCAATCTCACAGGCATGCAGTTCAAATCCACCAGCTGCTCCGTGGGAGAAGGATGGGCAATCTCCTCCCATACAATTAACTGCTCTGAAAAGTTACGGGAGGGTCAGCTCTGACTGGTCTGCACACAACAACAACAACATTAACCTAAAGGTGGTGCCTCTCTGGAGGGTGGGGTCCACCAGTGGCTCAGTGAGAGAAAGACAGGCAGTTTCCTCCCATACAACTCACAGCCTCTGAAAACCTTTTCTCTCTCTCTCTGCCTCATGGCAAGAAGCTGTGCTGCAATACCAAAGCCATGGGGTTCAAGGCCACCGGCTGCTCTATGGAAACTGCTCCACTGACAAGGATTGAGAAAATACTACAGAAATATGTTTAAAGAAATAAAGTTACAAATACATTTGAAAGGATAGAAGACTTGTAAAAATTACCCTGTAGAGTTTTCCTAAAATTATTAAATTCATAGAATGTCATTAAAGTTAAAAACGCTTGGGAGGAGGTGGCTGGCGAAGGAGCTGGAGTTTCATCCACTCAGAGTCACTGCGTAAGAAAGGCCTGGTGACCCACTTCTGGATAATCAGCCCCCAAACATTGTGAGGAGCAGAGCTCTACCTTGAAACCTATGGGGTGGCCACAAGCAGGTTTGGGGTTCTGGTTAAGGGTAAACTTGAACTGGAAAAAACATGGAAGAAAGACAGGCAATCTCCTCCTGTGTGAAAACCGTCTCTTAAAGGGGTCAGCTGTAGGTCGCTTTCAACTCAGTGGTACACAAAAACAGCATGCTCTCACACACACACACACACACACACACACACACTCTCTCTCTCACATGCATTTTACTAGAATGTAAATTCATTATGGTAAAGATTTTTGTCTTTTTGCCCCCTCACACACAGGATTTAATTGTTGAAGGCTAATAGTCATTCATTGAGAGAAGAAATGAATGCATTTTTATGCTTGTGCATAATCTACATACCAGTTTCTTGAGCTTTGTATTGTGACTTGAGAGAAGGTTCAAAGAGCAAATAGGTATTCCATTCAACCATCACAGACATTTTCTTTTACAGTATTAGAGTTCACACACTGTAACAGCACTCCTGCCTCTGATCCTTGTTCCCACTTCCTCCCTATGACCCTTGTTTCCATTCATCCTGCTACCTCATCCTTTTCTGTGTTCTGAACATGTTCCTTGGGCAAATGTTGTCCTTTTGATCCTATATGGTTTTAAGCATTGAGCACTTCCTCAGGGGTTATATTCACTTCACAGGCCTGCCTGTAGCTTGACTGAAAGCCACAGGAGTGAGTTCAGTTCCATTCTCAGAGGAGGACTGAAGATCGTAGGTCTCAGGACAGCCCACCAGTGTCTAGGAGATCAGCAAACCTGGCTATTTTTATGAGCTTGGGTTTTAGTCTACATTTACATCCCACTCTATTCAGTGAAGTCAGATCTGGTGGCCAGTTCTTCGGGTTGCAGGGTGGTGGAGGTGCACTTTGTAAGGCCCACTGATACTGAAGACAAAGTCCTTAAATGTGTCTTTGGTTTTCTTCACTCTCTCATTGCCGTTGAATCACACCTCCAGTGGATTTCCAGAGGCAGTGCATTACCCATCTTTCTACGGCTGAGCAGTTGGTGGATCTGAACGGCCTGCCTTTGGGTTGGCAGTGCAATTCCTTACCTGTTAGGCCACCAAAACTCCCTTTTTGCTTCAAATAGCTGCACGTTAAACGACTACTTACATGTTTTAAAAGACCCCAGTTGCTACCCTACCCATAATGATAATGTTTCAGGCTATGTGACATAACGTTTGGGATCTGTGGTGACACAATATAGAAGTACTTGGCTGATAACTGAAAGGTCAGCAGTTTGAATTGAGCAGCAGTTTCATGGGAGAAAAGGCTTCATGATTTGCTCCAGTAAAGATCACAGCCTGGTCAACCCCACTCCGTCAATCAGGGTGATGGTGAGTGTGAATCTCTGACAGTACACGAAACAACAACATGCTGCAGGATTGACAAACTAGTTAAAGAGATCCTTTTATGGGACAGTATATTATTTAATTTATTCTTTTAAAATTTACAAATATGTAGGTACTAGTGTGATTAGTGGAAAAATTCCCAGAAACTGGTCGGTTATTTTGCTTACTTGTATTCTCATCTTTCCCCTTGTCACCCAGATCCTTTTTCTGCCACATCTTGAGGTCCCTGCATTTCCACTTTCCATCTTTGGCTGAAGGCTGTCTGCTCCTGGCTCTGAGGGCTTTTGAGGTGGCTTCTCTTTCATCTCCTGCGCTATTCTTTGTAGAGATTAGTCACAACAGCAAAGTGATTCTTCTGCTCTGCGGCTGACTGAAAAGGCAAACTATTTATAAGTCAAGGAGTCACAGGTGCATAGAACAGATAAGAATTTAGCTTTGTCCAGGTTGGGAGACCATTCTTACTGAATTTCCATGTTTGGTCTATTGCAGGGTGACTTAAGTTTATTGTCAGAAAAACAGCTATCTAGAAGTGTTTTTATTAGGGCTGAGCATAATTCCATCTAGACAGCTTGATTCTTCATTTAAAGGGTTTCTATAGATGGGTGCTAGGTTTGGGGGTTTTTTTGTTTCTGTTTTTTTAAAATCAGCAATTGCTTGCTAAGTACCATATTAAATAAGTACCATATTAAATGATAAAATGTGCAGGGAAAATGAAGTCAGTATGTGACGACACTTGCTATGATTGCTGCGTGTGCAAAGAACAATGGTCACCCCCATCCGAGAATTACTTCCTCTGGAAAGGACAAGAGTTTTTAGTTGAGTCCCTGGTCTTTACCTTCCTCCATTGCCCCTAATTGACTTTGTCATATCATTCTTCCTCAAAATCTTTGTCTTTCCTCCCAAATTGGACTTCTAATTTATTTTTTAAAAAGAATGTAACAACAGCTGTGAACCCTTCCCTATCCTGAGCCAGTCTCCCTGACTCTCACACACCTACCCCCATTACCTCAGTTACTGTCAGTCCATCTCATCCAGGGTCTTCCTTTCCTGTGTTGTCCCTCTACCCTTCCAAGCATGGTGTCCTTTTCCGGGGACTGGTCCCTTCTGGTTATGTGCCTCAAGTATATGATATGGTGCTTCAAAATCCTTGCTTCCAAGGAACAGCTTGGCTTCACTATTTTTTGCCAATATCATAATCAAAGGCTTCAATTCTTCTTTGCCCTTTCTTGTTCATTATCCAACTTTCACAAACTTATGGAGCAGTGGAAATGCTATGGCTTGTGACAGGCGCACCTTAGTCTTTAAACTTACATCCTTGCCTTTTAGTGTTGTAAAGATATTCTTAGCAGATTCACCCAATACATCTTTTGCTTTCTTGACTACTTTGATGAATATTGATTGTGAATACAAAGAAAATGAAATCACTGACAGCTTCAATCTTTTCTTCCTTTTAAATGTATGCATTTATTTGAACTTTGTTTGCCATGGTTTCTTTTCTTTCTCAACATAGAATTGAATATGACAGTTTTTGGTCGATTATATTGGATCCTACTATATGCAGAATTTTTAAAATCTTGATTAACTTTAGTATTGTAAAGTACAATTATGGAACTTTCTCTAATTTATTCTGTGAAGTTCAAGGACTAGATTCTAGTTGTTCTTTTTGTCATTTTGCACATAATAGGACTTGTAAAGTTTATTTTAGACCCATTATCTATATGAATTTAAAAAATAAAAAAATGCTCGTGTTCATAAAATTGACCAGTAATATGCTTGATCTTGATTTTTTTTTCATTTCACTTTCTTTTATTTCTCTCATAGTAATCATATGTTCATTCATTCTTTATTATTAGAACAAAACTTCCATAGTATCTATTTAGAGCTTTGCAGGGATAGGGGGTGCAGGGATCTGTACAGGTCTGCCACAGAGCATGTTTGGTCATATTGAGAAATAAGAACTAGCTGCTCTATCCTGTTTTTGTCTAATGAATATTTGTTATGGGTTTGATTCTACCTTTGATATCTGTGAACCATCTTTTACTTTAGGAGAATTCTGTTACTGAATCAAATTTCTTGCCTTGAGGTTTGAGCTGCAGTGACAGCGTACTTGAATTTTTTATAAGCTGTGCGTGAGATACGGTATCTGTATGGGAAATTCAGTGCAAATGCATTGGAAGAAAACTGATGTTTGTGGAAGGAAAAAAACTCTTTGTCATCCTGACCCTGGGAATAGCATGTTAGATGCGTTTAGGTAATGTGGTAATCCTTGCTGTCTGTAAAGCTGTGAATGTGACTGAATACAATTGGGTGTGTATTTAGCAAGTGTCCTGTCTTGTACTGAATAGAGATGGGCTAAAACAGATGAGGAGTGTGAGAGAGAGGAGACAGAGCGATAGTTTTGGGGTGGGGGAATGCAGGAGGTTGGGGTCTTTGCAACATTTCAGGGTAAACTTTAGAAGCAACTTGGTGGACAGTTTTTGACAGGGCCTTGAATGCTTGGCTGGAAATGAACAAGTTACATATGACCCGCTCGGTTAGACTTTGGGCTTCATCCAAGAATGAGTCAGGATCAGGTGAGCCTGTGGCGCGCTGGGAGTGCTGTGCCAGCAGAAATATGAAACCCTGAAGAATATTCTCACCGGATCTTGTGTTGTGATGTGATCTGGAGGGAGCGGGTTGGCGTGACAAGTTCTCTAATGTCTTCCAGCAGTGTTTTTAACAAATTTTCTCCCAGTAAGTATGCAGCTGACTTGAGCAGGTTCAGTAGGAAACTGGACCTGTCTAGGTCCCTATTTCATCCCCAAATTACAAAACATCCCATTTTTTAAAATGGTGCTTTGAGATAAACACACACACACACACACACACACACACACAGTATAAAAACCATGTGGATACATTTCCTCTCATTTTGGAAATGCTGCCCAATGACAGTGGCAGCATGGTTTCTAAAGTTTTTGACTACTTTAATTTTGGAATTGCAATTATTCGTAGAATTTCAAGGTTATGTACAAGTCAAGGGTAAGCTATTCCTCAATGGGCAAATCACATGCTGGGGAAAGCTCTTTTATGTACAACAGTGTGACCTTTGAACCTTTTAATGAGGGTATGAACAGTTACAGAGGGCGCTCCGGGGGTCCAGTTCTTAGGAGTTGTGTTGCTAGCACAAAGCTGTGCATTTCTGGAGGTTCAAATCCATCAGTGGTTTTAAGGCAGAAAGACAGACTGTCTCTCTCCATTGCTGTTTATGACCTCAGACACCCAATGGGAGGGTGTCTCTGTAAATTGGAACTAACTCAATGCCATGAGGGAGCTCCGGGGTGCTGCCAACCCGGAAAAAGGTAATTTGAGTCTATTGGCTACTCTTTGAGGTGGGGGGGTGGGGAGGAATGGCCAGTCTCTTCTCATGTGATGTTCAGCCTCTGATAACCCACTAACAGGTCAGAATATGAGTTGGTTCTGACTCGACAGCATATAACAATTAAGATGTGAGTTTTTGATGTGATTTTTCTTTTTACAAAGAAAGGGACATATGACACACAAACATTATTCAAGAAATTTGATCTGAAAAAACAGAAACAAACCCCAAACCCCAGCGCCTTGAGTTGAACATGACTCATCCACATTACGGAACGTGGAACTGTACCACAGGGTTTCTGAGGCCAAAAGTCTTTATGGAAACAGACTCTAGATTTTTCTCCTGTAGAGCTGGTGGTGGGTTTGAACAGCCAACCTTTTGGGTAGGAAGTAAATGCTTTAACCACCGTACCACTGTAGCCCTTTTTCTCAGTTTGATGGCTTTCCCCAAGGACTGTTCCTCCTGGCAATATGTCCAATGTGTGCGAGGTGAAGTTTCACCATCTTTGCCTCCAGGGAGCACCCTGGTTGCATTTCTTCCAAGAAAGATTTGTTTGTGCTTTTGGCATTCTGTGGTAAATTCAGTACTTTCCACCAGCATCACAATTCGAAGACACTGATTCTTGTTTGGTCTTCCTTATGCATTGTTCAACTTTCCCTTATGCATTGTTCAACTTTCAGATGAAAAGGAGGAATTGAAAACACCATGAGGCTGATCAGGCACACCTTAGTCTTTAAATTTATATCCTTGCTCTTAAGTACTTTAAAGAGATATTTGACGGTAGAATTTCCCAATCAAATGAATTTTAAGTTATTTACTTTTGCTTTTTTTTTTTTTAAGTGCTGCTATGACGGTTTTTAAAGCATCTGCCATTACTGGGATTTGTTTTACTTTAAGATAAGTTATAACAAAAGCAAAACTTTCCAGTTTTGATGTATACAAGAGAATAATAACAAGAATAACATTTATTAAGGGGTTATTATGTGTGCTACACACTGTGACATGTGTTATGATAAAGTGTTATTATGATTTTTAGTTTATTTGCTGCTGTACACAGTTAAGTTGGTTCCAATTGATAGTGACCCCTGCAGGACAGAATAGAACTGTCCCATAGGGTTTACTGGACTGAAATCTCTTAACAAGAGCAGATTGCTAGCTTTTCCTCCTGTGAACAGCTGACCTTTTGCCTAGCAGCCAAGTGCTAAACGACTGTACCACCAGGTAAGAAAATGAAGTCACAGGAAAGTTAAGTGAAGTGCTTCAGGTTCTACGGCTAGTAAGTAAACAGAAGTCCTGGGCTTTGAGCGTGCACAGACTGGCTCTGGAGCTTTGTGTTTAACCGCAGCATTATAATGCTCTGTCTTGGCACCAAGGAGCTCCGGTGGTGAAACACGTTATGTGTTGTGCTGCCAACCAAAAGGTCAATGGTTCAAATCCACCAGTTGTGCTGTGGAGATATATGGGAAATGTCAGCCTGTGAAGATTACAGCCGTGGAGACCCAGTGGAGGCTTGTTATGGATAGGGCTTAACTGACAGCAGTGGGTTTGAGGTTAGGGTCTTCACGTTAGCGCTGTGTGTGGCACATGGTGTGTGGCCTTCGGCAGGCCATTAAATATCTTTGGTTCTCAGACTCAGTATTTGAGAAAAGAATTGAATTGTACTGGATAGTTTATTTACTGTCCAGTATCCTATATGCTTTGTATGCATATCTTTTAAAAATACTTAGAACCACCTTAAATAGATGTAGGTCTTGCCAATAACCTTTTCATTTTATAGGAAGGAAAGTTGGAACACAGTTGGCACAAGGGCTGGGAGACAACCCCAAGATTTTAAACAACGGGGTTTTCTGTCTTTCCTTTTTAAGAGTAACCCAGCATAAAAATTCCTTTCATTGCCGCCTGCCTTTTTGGTTTCCTTTTTTTAATTATTATTTTGGTTTTTTATTGAATCCTGCTTTTTCATGCCATTCGTGTCAAAATGAAAGCATGTTTCTTTCATAAAGCCCCTTGCTACAGTTCTTCTGAAAAATAACCTTAGTCTTCAGATGATGGCAAAGGTTTGGGAACCATTGGTGCAGATAATAACAATCTTAACAATGAAACATTGTGCTATTAATATGACATTATTATTATTTGAGGAGTCACATGTGTCGTAAACAGGATGTCCTGGGCCATGTTCGGCAGGCTCCGGCTAACCCAGAAGACTGCAAGGGATTAAACTCTCATTATTACTCACAGTTCGGCCCCAAATATCTGTGTATGTTCAGTTTCTCAGTTTCTTCAGTTTGGCAGGAAGTTTTAAAGAACTAAACAGCATGCCCTTCCGCCCTTGGCATATTCATAAGCTATTTTGGGGTGAGTCATCGGAATTCTGTGGTTTGTATATCCTGAAAGGAGAAGAGAAGACACTGTATAGCTAGAATTTATTTGAAATAGCCAGTGGGGGGAAGTTCCTTTGATAAAAGTTCAACATTAGGTAAGACGTGCCCGTGGGAGGATCTTGCCATTATTATAAGTGATCTTCATGCCTCTGTGCCTTTATTCACACTTGATACAAATTTAATTATTCAACCTGGACACATTTGTAGTTTGAGGACACACAAAAGCCTTGGCTGGCATTTAGATGGGGTAACACACAGGGCACAAACATCCCAGATGAACAACTTTTCTTTGATCCATGGTGTCAAAGCCATGCCAGAGCAGTGTTCTAAATCTTGGAGTTAAGAATCTATGACAACAGGGACGAAGCCAAACTTATGAATAAGGTCTGTTGGATAATGTCACCACTGTTACGCTTGTACATTATGATTAAGTCATTCAAACAGTAAAGCAACTAGGAGGTGAACACTGAAGAGTCAGAGTTGTTCTCCTAACTATAAGAGAGGCTAAAGGGGAATTCTAGTCCATAAATAATGTGGTATGGTTTTATTTTTTCCCTATTTCACCAGATAAATAAGCAGATTTTTAAAAGAGAATTATAAAGAAATAGAAGTTTATAAGTAGTTACTGTAATCTGATGTTACAAGCGGATAGCAGAGATGATTTAGATCTAGAGAAATTACTCATTTCCAAAGTGGAAGTGAATCTGTGGTTTACTGCATTAATGGTCCCCAAGATGGATATCCACAGCAAGGGAGTAGTGGTATTTGACAGCTGTACTCAAGGTGTCTACAAAATTTCAAAAACCTACTTGGTGACTGGATACCAACATAGTCAGAGGCACATTGGGGCACACTGGGAGACACTGGTCCTCACAGTGAGAGAAGTAAATGGCTACTCTTTTTTTTTTTACTGTTGAGAGAGTACTTATTTGTTCATAAAATGTTTTTTTTTGTTGTTTTTTTTTCTTAATTTAGGTTATTTTTCATTTCAATGAACATCTACAGAGATTTTGGGATTCCATTCATTCATTGTTGCACCCTTCTCCCCACACAAACCCCTTCCCCCCCATTTGCTCCTCTCCTTGAAAAACAAAAGAAAAACTCCCTCATTGGTACACAATCCCCCCCGCACCTCCCGAAACCCCACCCCCACCCCCAAATATAATCCACTCTGCATAAAATGGTTTTATATGCCATATAGGTAGGATTTTGATTAGTATTGAAACACATAATGAGAAAATGTGTTTAAATCCCTTTTAAAATTTGTAATAAGACCAGCTTTATCGAACAATATCATTAATATCACATACAAGCAAGATTCTGCTGAAAATTATCCAAAAACGTTTGGAACAATATGTCAGCAGAGAACTGCCAGATGTACAGGCTGGATTTAGAAGAGGTCGTGGTACTAGGGATATTATAGATAATGTTAGATGGATCTTGGTAGAAAGCAAAGAATACCAAAAGAATTTCTATCTGTGCTTCATTGACTATGCAAAGGCTTTTGACTGTGTGGATCACAACAAGCTGTGGCTGACTCTGAGAAGAATGGGAATCCCAGAACACTTGACTGTGCTAATGCAAAACCTATACTTGGACCAAGAGGCAGTCATCAGAACAGAACAAGGAGACACTACATGGTTCAAAATCAAGAAGGGGGTCCATCAGGGATGTATTCTGTCTCCATACCCTTTCAATCTGTATGCAGAACAGATCATCCAAAACGCTGGGCTGTACGAGGAGGAATGTGGCATCAGGATTTGTGGAAGAGTCATCAACAACCTGTGTTATGCAGATGACACAACCCTGCTTACTGAAACTGAGGAGGATCTGAAGCACTTGCTGCAGAAGGTCAAGGACTGCAGCCTCCTATAGGGATTGAAGCGCAATATCAAGAAAACAAAGATTCTAACCACTGGGCCAATTGGCAGCGTCAGCATGGATGGTGATGAGATTGAGATAGTTAACAGTGTTAGTTTACTTGGCTCCACAGTCAACACTCTTGATAACAGCAGCCATGAAATCAAGAGATGAATTGCACTGGGAGATCAGCTGTGAGGGACCTCTCAAGAATACTGAAGAGCAACAACATCAGACTGGTGACTAAGGTGCACCTGATCCGGGCTATAGTCTTCACAATTACGTGCTATGCATCAGAGAGTTGTACAGTGAATAGGGATGATAGAAAGAGAATTGATGCCTTTGAGCTGTGGTGCTGGAGAAGAGTGTTGAATATACCATGGACTGCTAGGAGAACAAACAGGTTTATCCTGGAGAAGGTGAAGCCGGAATGCTCCTTGGAGTCAAGGATTCTGAAGCTTCGTCTGACATATTTTGAGCATGCTGCAAGGAGGGATTGGTCCTTGGAGAGGGACATCATGTTTGGCAGAGTGGAGGGGCGCTGAAGGAGAGGAAGAACTTCGATGAGGTGGATCGATTCTGTGAGTGGAGTGGTGGAAATGAGTGTGTTTGAGATGGCTAAGTTGGCACAGGATAGAACGGTGTTTAGAGCTCTTGTACATAGGGTCTTTATGAGTCGCAAGCGACTCGATGGCACATAACAACAAACAACAACAATAAGACCAGCTACAAAGTTTCTGTTTAGTGTTGTTGAGCAGAGCTGGCAGGCACATCTTCCTACCCTATAATAACTGCTAATTTGTTGTACATTTTTGTACAATTGCCTTTATCTTGCAAGTCAGATTAGCTTTCCATTTAAATGCATCAGACATTGAAAATAAATGTAGGCAGGTAAGAAAAGTGAGATGATTATGAAAAATATGGAGAACTGAGGTTACTCACCACTAAAACCTTCACAGGCTTGGTGATGAGAAGACAGATAGCTTCATAAATGGAAACAGAACCCACCACCCCATTGATGTTATTATTACGTGCCGTTGAGTATTAACCAGCTCAGAGCTGACCCTCCAGTGGGTTTTCAGAGGCTGTAAATCACACTGGACCAGATTATACATCTTTCTCCTGTGAAGCAGCTGGTGGATCAGACCTTTGGGTTGGCAGCATAACTTCCCCCTTCTAGGCCTACAGGGCTCCTTTCTCCCCTCTAACATTCATCTAAATTCTTAATCTACTTGCGTGCAGACATATTCCTCAAAATGTAGTTTATGAACACTTTTTGCTGTTCTGGAAGGACATAAAAAAATGGATAGCAATTGGTTAGAAATGTTGATAGCTAATTGACATTGCTTTGACATTCCATCATGTGAAACATTTTTCTAGAATCTTATTTTTGTCATATTCTCAACAGCACAAAATGCAACACAAACCTCCCCCTAAGCAAACAAACACACAAACAAAAACAGCACACCACACAACAAAAAGCTTCAAGTCTGAGCAGCCCCGACAGAAAGTGTATGTTTACAGCAAGAAAGGCGCCAACTAGGCTGCTGTGACAAAAGTATATGTGCTGGGAGAAACTTCATGATCTTCATTTTACTTGGATCCCTAGGCAACACCCATGGCAGCAGGAAGTCAAAGAACGTGTTGCGTTGGGGAAATTTGCTGTCAAAGACGTCTTTAAAGTGCCAAAGAGCAAGGATGTAATTTTAAAGACTATGATGTGCCTGACTTAAGCTTTGCAAATGCGTCATATGCCTGTGAAGGTTGAACAATGAGTAAGGAAGACCAAAGAAGAAGACATGCTTTTGATAGGGGTTTTGGCAATGTATCGTGGACTGCTAAAAGAACAAACAGATCTGTTTCAGAGGAAGTCCAACCAAGATGCTCGTTTGAGGCAAGAAGGGTAAGGCCTTGTCTCTCATACTCTTGGCGTGCTGTCAGGAGTGGTCAATCCTTGGAAAAAGACATCATGCTTGGAAATGGAGAGAGGAGACTAAGAAAGGACTCAGTGAGATGGGCTGATACAGAGACTGCAGCACAGACTTGAGGAGGATTGAGAGTAAAGATGGTGCTGGGTGTGGCAATGTTCAATCTGTTCACAGGGTCCCCACGAGTTATCATTGACTTGATGGCGTCTAAGATCACCAGGAACTTAACTGACCAGCACACACACACACCTGTGTGATTTTGATAACAAGTGTTATTCCCTCTATGATTCTTTCCTATTGTACCATGAGTATGACTTTTTTCTTTTTTTATTATTATTAATTTTAATGAAAATTTACAGAGATTTTGGATTTCCACTCATTCATCGTTGCACTTTTCTCCCTGCCCACTCCTCCCTTCCAGATCGTTCTTCTCTTTGAAAAGTAAAAGAAAAATTCTTTCATTGTTATACAATCCCTCCCCTTCTTCCCATCTCTGGATTAAACTCAAAACACAGTAACTCCACTCATGTAATGTTCTTTGCACACCTCTGCCTCTTTAGCTTGCCTACTTCCGCTGCTGGGGTTTCTGTTGCTTTGATAACATCAGTATTGACCTCTGCCACCAAATACCAAGTTCTTTAGGCTTGAGTTCTCTTCTATCAACCAAAATTTGCACCTGAGTAAATTTTCCAGTCCGAAGCCACATACTTTATCCTAGATAGGGGTCAGGGATATTTACTTTTTATTAATCTTCTTTTATTTTTTATTGTGGATTAAGTACAGGTTTATAGAGCAGACCAGTTTTGCCTTAACAATTCATACAGATGTCAAGTGGAAGTTAGTAAATAAGCTAATTGGATTTCCGTTCAACATATGCATGTTTTGTGCGATTGATTATGATCTGATCACCACCGTGTTGTAACACCACTCATCCAGCTGCCTCCTGAGTTTCCTGTTTCCGGTTCTTTCCCCCGCACCACCCCCCCAACTCTTCCTGCCTTCTGGTCTGTCCTTGGGCAAAGGCTGCCCTTTTGCTGTTTAGTGGTTGATTGCTGGAAGGAGCGTACCTCCCTTACAACTTCCTTGGCCTCTCTTTTGCTTGGCTGAAAAGTTAAGCCATTTGGAGGGGTGAAGTCGGTTGCAGACCTGAAGGCTGACTAAAGGTCATAGAGTTGGGGGTTCCACTGTTGTTGTTAGGTGCCATTGAGTACGACTCATAATGACCCTTTGAACAACTAACTGATCTGAACCCTGTCCTATCCTGTGCCATCTTCCTACTTCCTGACATGTAAGAGCCTGTTATGTCAGTTATCGTGTTGTTCCACCTGGTGGAGGCTCTTCCTCTCCTTTGCCGACCCTCCACCCTTCCCAGCATATTCTCCAAGGAATAGTCCCTCCTAGCAACATGCCTGAAGTATGTGAGATGAAGCCTAATCATTTTTGTCTCCAAAGAGCACTCTGGTGACACCTTCTCCCAGACATATTTATTTGTTCTTTGGTTGTCCATGGATGTTCAATACTCTTCTTCAATGCCACGGCTCAAAGGCATCAATTAGTCTTCTGTCATCCTTCTTCATTGTCCAGCTACTGGATAATAGCAAGTTATCAGCAAGTGAAAGACCATGGCCTGAAGCAGACACACTTTAGCCCTCAAATTGACATCATTACTTCAATAATTTGGAGAGGTCCCTAACTTCAGACTTTTTCAGTGCAGTGTGTCTCTTGATTTCCTGACTGTTTGTATTAAAGGTGTTAACTGTGGATCCAAGTAAGATGAAGTTGTTAACAGTTTCAATTTCTTCTCCATCTATCATGATATAACCAGTAAGCCTGACCTTTTTAACGGTTTTTGAGTTTTGTGTTTTTTTCCCCCCATTTTGTGCCCTCTACCTCTTTGCCTAATCTTGTAATATAATTTCTTTCAGAGTAATTAGTAGTGGTAGCCATGCACCTCTGGGCCTTCTATTCTCAAAGTTATGGAGGCTGTGATTTAGGGAGCTCTGGTGGCCTAGTGGTAAAAAGCTGAGTAGCAGTCCCGAAGGCATATGGTTCAAATCCAACAGCAGCTCCGAGGAAGAAAGATGGGCCATCTTCTTCCATGAATTAACTGCCTCTGAAAACACACTGCAAGGTCAAGTCAAGTCAGCTCCACCTGGAGGCTACACAACAACAGCATTCATCCTTTGGACTAACTTTTCCCACATGCCTTTGATAATCATGGCTTTTCTTTGCTCCAGACTCT
Source organism: Elephantulus edwardii (assembly GCF_000299155.1). Lineage (NCBI taxonomy): Eukaryota > Metazoa > Chordata > Mammalia > Macroscelidea > Macroscelididae > Elephantulus > Elephantulus edwardii. The sequence goes on along the minus strand of NW_006399764.1, from coordinate 10,163,540 downwards.
ATGTGGAGAAAGATCAATAATTTCATTTTTATAGATGGCTGCTTACAAGTCACTGTTCATCAAACAAGACATTTGTAGAACATATTCTTCGTAGACGCCCTTGTGATGACCTTGATGTCCGAGCCAGAGAGATTTCTAACAATGAAATTTTAACATGACTCTGAATGTAAACTTTTAATAAATATTTTTTTGTGAGCTACAGTATTTTGTTGGCTTCTAGGAAGCCACTTAATCCTTAAAAAAAGAAAGCTTTTAGTCCTACAAACCTGAAGAATGGGTCCTACGATACAGTGATTCACAGATTCCTTATGATGAGAAACCTCATTATTCTCTCTCACTGGTGATCTTTCTGTCTCCCTGCCTGTATTGCTACCTATCAGGACAAACCTTTATATCTAAAGTCACTTAAAAAGAATAGATATGAAGTCAATGAAAACTTTACCCTTTACAAATATTATTCTTTTTTTTCCAAATTGGCTGGAAAAGAAAGAATTTGCTTAAAAAACAATCTTTTTTAATTTATTGTCTAAATAATTTGGACTTCCAAAATTAGCAGAATCTGAATTTAGACTGGCAAAATCTGACAGAACATTTTAAAAGTTTACCACTTTTAGTACCATAATGGAGCAAACCTGGGAGATTATGGCCGCCTCCTCTCTCCTCTTCTCCTTTTGGGCTTGAAGCTGCTGCTGCCTTCAACCCAAGCTTTTGTTGTTTAGATTTAAAATTTTTTTTGTTGTGTAGATTTAAAATTTTAATATCAAACTATGTCTACAGACAGATAACAGAGAGAGGTAAAAGCTTGAAACTTATAAATGTAATTAGTTTAAACAATCAAATAATTTTTCTCCAAAGCCAATTTGAAAAGTTCCCTTCCACAGTTGTGTGTGTTGAACACATTAAGGAAATGATTTCCAGATCTTTTCAAGTTATTACCAGCGAGCGCAGACTAATCACTGGGTTGAACATAAGAGAGGAGGGAGGGAATGATCCTTTATTACTCTTCTGTCAGCTATTGCACATCTAGACACATAGCTAATCATTTATTAGCTTCTAATTTTGAAGACTGGCTTTAGATTATAAGCTTCATAAAAAACTAACAAAAAGATGTCTTTGATAAAGTAGCTAATCATTAAATAGAGAAATTACCATCTGATTTATGGCTTACTGGAGTACTTTAGATTGTGCCAGATAAATCTCCATTTTTGTGGAAGTTAAGTCTCCATTTCTATTTTGCAAGTTATAACCCATCTATCTTAAAACTTTTTTCTGTTTGCTTGGCTCCATAGTCAACAGTCTTGGCACCAGCAGCCAGGAAATTAAAAGGCGCATTGCCATGGGAAAGTCTGCTGTTAGGGACCTCTCCAAAGTGCTGAAGAGCAGTGGTGTCTCTCTGGAGACTAAGGTGCGTCTGATACAGGCCATAGTCTTCGCAATCACCTGTTATGCATCAGAGAGTTGGACAATGACCAAGGAGGATAGAAGGAGAACTGATGCCTTTGAGCTGTGGTGCTGGAGAAGAGTACTGAGAATACCATGGACTGCTAGGAAAACAAATAGATTTGTCCTGGAGAGGGTTAAACCGGGTGGCTCCTTAGAGGCAAGGATTCTGAGGCTCCGTCTAACTTACTTCGGACATGTAGTGAGGAGAGACCGGTCCTTGGAGAGGGACATCATGCTTGGGAGGGTGGAGGGACGGCGCAGGAGAGGAAGGCCCTCTATGAGGTGGATTGATTCAGTGACTGGGATAATTGGGATGGGAGTGTCAGAGACAGTGCGATTGGCACAGGACAGAGCGGAGTTTAGGACTGTTGTACATAGGGTTGCTATGAGTCGCAGGCGACTCGACGGCACATAACAGCAAACAACATCCTTAAAACAGACTGAGATTACATAATGCAAATGCACACACACACACACAAGCACGCACGCACACACATCCACACAGATGCACAAACACGCGGGTACCCTCCTGCCCCTGCACCTTTTAATTCGATAGATTTGCTTTGTAATAGGCTCTGTGTCTCTAGAGAAACAAGCCTGGTGGTGACATAGTGGGTACTCTGTTAAAACCATTGAGTGTGTGCATCAGTGTTATATAAAACTAAACAGGCCCCAAATACACCCCAAATATTAAACCCTTCCTTTGTATTCTGATGAGGCCTAGGTAGCCCTGTTTCACAACTTAGTGTCTTGTTACTGCTTCTGTTTGGAATGCTTCCCCCATGATCTTGCTATGACCTGTTTCATCTCCTCACTCAGGTCTCTGTTTAAATGTCACCTCTTCGTGTGGACTTTCCATAGTCACTCAGTCATTGTCCAGCTCTCTGATACACAGAAAGTAATTGCAAAGACCATGGTCTGGATCAGGCACACCTTAGTCTCTAGACTGACATCATTGAGTCTTAATACTTTGGAGAGGTCCCTGACTACAGATTTTCCCAGTGCCATTGTATATCCCTATAGATACGGAAATGGACCTGATGGCCTTGGATTTGGGTTTTTTGATCTATCTCTATAGCCTAGACTACAGTTTATAAGTATTTAATAGTACGTTTTTGGGCCTTTTTAAAATTGAGATTTTAATGAAAGTTTATAAAGAACTTGGACTTCCAGCCATTCATTGTTGCACAGTATTTGATAGTACTTGAAAGGATGCAGGAATGGGTGAATGAAAGACTGCAATAGCTCTCAGAAGCTGTGATTTAGAGATTGCGAGGATGGTCCAAGTAGGAAAAGGTATCATCCTGCTGTCTGTAAGGTCTCTATGAGGCAGATCTGACTTCATGGCCCCTAAAGATGGTGACACACAGTTGAATTACAATAAAACTGAAGTGAAAAAAGTCTTGCGATATGTCTCGCTTCAATTGTCATGACATGTAGGCTTCTCCTCTTACAAAGACAATTTACTTAGATGTTCTTTTGTTTTCACTATGGAGCTAGGTAAGCTTTAGTGGCCTAGTGGTAAGGAATTGCGCTGTCAATCCAAAGGTAGGTGGTTCAAACCCATGAGCTGTGCAAAGGGACAGAGTTGAACAATCAACTCCCATGCAGTTTACAGCTTCTAAAAGCCTATTGGTGGGTCAGCTATGCACTGGTCCTGACTTGACAGTCAAAATAGAAACATGCTTTACCCATATTTGGCCTAAAATGGATTAAAAAGAGATTTGATCTGGGGACATAGGGAAATTAATAATGATAATGATGATAATAATAAAGTAGATACTGGGGCCAAATGTTTCCTCTTGTTAGTTTGGAGTGAAAGAAGGCTAACCATTTATTATCAAGATAAAGGCTTTTGAGATGATGGTGTCTGAAAGTTCTACAGTTCCCAAACTGCCATCTCTTGTGTATAAATAGACTTTAGAAACCATGACAGGATAGGTACATATAAAAAATAATGTGAAAGAGTGAAGATAAAAATGCTTTTGTAGTCCCGAGGTAAATTTTCTAAGGTGTGGAAAGATGAGATTTCCAAAAGGCAGCACCTGTATAGTTTCTTAGAAAAGGTCTTTTTATTTTACGGACAAGTGGACTGTCTTTCTAAACTCCAACAGCATGTCTGAAGAGGCATTTTGAATTTGGCAGAGATACATGGCACATAATTTTGAAGCTGAACTTGGAGAAGCACTAGATAGGTGATTTATACCACATAGCACAGTGTAACTGCAAGCTGTAGAAAGAAATTGGAATAATACTTGTCAATCCCGTGCTGACCCAAACCTACCAAATGCCATCAAGTTGTTTCCTCAGCCTCTTTATCTCCAAGTAGACTTCCTTCATCCAGGCAAGACAAGAGGGACAGTTGTCAGAGTTGGTGTGCCGGGTACAACTGATGGAATGCCCCTAAGACAGGGGAGGGATCGCTCTGCGTCTCATCTAGAAGGGCAGCAGCCTTTCTGTGGCTGGTGGACACAGTAGAAGAAATCCACCATTCCTTTAAAAAGAATCACAGTTTTATATTTAAAATGTAACACTAGTAATTAAATTCAAGGGTGCTTGCTGGCTGGGCCTGTAGAGAGTTTCAATGTTGTACCTTGAAGCTTATTCCTTTTTGGTGGTTTGAATCCATCAGGAACTCTGTGAGAGAAAGATGGGCAGTCTCCTACGTGATTTCTAGCCTCAGAAGCTCAGTGGAGGATCGGTTATGACCCTGAAGCAATGAAAGCAAAACAAAGATCTAAATTTGAAATGATAGTTTTCCTGTTGGTTACGTCAGCTAATTTTATGCTGTGGACCCGCAGGTTTGAAAAACTTTAGGAAGCTGGATGCTGAACAAAGGAAAATTTGTCCCTTTACAGAGTGGCTCTCATTTAATGACTCTTTAGTTTGATAAGTAACATCTAGAGATAAGTTTCCACAAGACCTCACAGCCAAGTAAACAAAACCCACTACCTTTGATTTGGTTCTTACTTTCCACTTTATACTGACTCTAACCAGATCAGTCCCACTCCTATCACGTCTGTTCTGAGTCATGGCAACCTTCCATTTGGTATCAGCAGAAGCTATAAATCTTTATGGAAGGAAACTACGTACTTTCCTCCCCAAAAGGGCCTAGTGGATTTGAACACCCAGTTTTTGAGTTAACACTGCAATATGTATGGCTCCACTCCACCAGAGCCCGTCATAGGGAGCCCTGTTGTTGCTGTGTGCCTTAGAGTCAGAACTGACCCATAGCTGACCCTACAGTGGGTTTTCATAGGTGGTAAATCGCATGGAGGGAGACTGTCCATCTTTCTTCTGCAGAGCAGCTGGTGGATTTTGATTATTGTCTCTGAAAACCCTCTGGAGGGTCAGCTATGGGTCAGTTCCAGCTCAACGGTCCACCACCACCACCACCACCACCACCACCACAACAACAACAACATCACTTTTCAGGGAGCTCTGCTCCCTGAAACTCTCTACAGGCTCTGCTCCCTGAAGGAATTCCCAGGCAAGGAATTAGGCTGCCAACCCAAAGGCACGTGGTTTGTATCTACCAGCTTGTCTACAGTAGAAAGAAGAGCAATCTCTTCCTATATAATTAACTGCCTCTTAAAACCCACTGCAGATTCAGCAACGAGTAGCATCTGACTGAGATGAACAAGAACAGTAATAGTCACTTTGCAGCTCTGGTGGCCTAGTCCATAGGGAGCCGTGTAGCAACTCAAAGATGGTATTTCTCTGGCTTTTCATATCTACCAGGAGTAGATGTGAAAATCTACTGGAGGTTCCTCAGGGGAAGGATGAATAGTCTCCTTCCATGCAATTTACAGCCTTCAAAGCCCAATAGAGAGGGTCAGCTATGAGGGGTTCAGACTTGACAATTGCAGTGGGAGGTGGGGTTCATTTTTGTACAAGAAAGGTTTGTGATTCCATTTTGCTTATTATTTTGATGTGAAAGAAGTGAAGGGGAAGGCAAGAGAAAAAGTGTGCTGCTGTTTGTTTCTGTGGGTTTCCTTAATAGTTCTAAATTTAGAATTAGACACTGTGGACAGATCTCACTTCCTTTTCCCTCATGGCTTGCATTTAGACAGATCTTAATTAGAAAAGCTCCTTGTAAGGTGCCTTGAGGGGAATAAAGGTGCAATGTTCCTGAACGGGCACCTGGGCCAGTGAGGTGGTGAGGGGAGGGGCGGCTGGGGGAGCCTGGAAAGCAGCTCCTTCGCCCTGGGGCTGGGTGCCCTCCCACACGAGCTTTTAGGCTTTGTAGTGCCCCATGAGGTCATCCTTGACTCACTCCAGTCTCGTCCCAAGCCCCAGTCCATGCCAATTTATCCCTTGATTTGGAAATGGTCTCTGGCTGTCAGACACAACTATGTCTGAAATCAAGATTAAGGCCGATGAGTCTTTGATGAACAAAATGAAAATGAATGCTGAAAATCCCCCTACCTACCTTGAAAGGCTAACCTGGAGTGAGAGGTTTTCATGGTTAAGGTTTATCTTCTCAGGTGTTTGGTAGGAGTCTAAAGCGGCTGGTGGTGGATATGAGTCATCTGACTGTGGTAAGATTAGACATTCTTAGAACATGATCTAGGAGCTCAGGGTTTGAGGCAGGGAATGTGGGGGGAAGCAGCCGCCGAGGCTTCTAAAGCTTTAGACAGTTGCAGATAGATTTGTTTTCTAATCTTTCCCCTTCTCCTTTTCTTCTTTTTCTTCCTCTAACTTTCCAACACTGTGGCAAACAGTAGTTATTTCAGTTGGCATGTGTACGAAATTCCAATGAGGAGACAATGAGGTAGAAATCATGGGCTTATATCCTGTTAGGGAACTCCAGGGGCTTAGTTCACAGGCAATTGCACTCCTAGTCCAAAGGCATTACCTCTCCAGCAGTTCAAATCCACCAGCAGAAAAAAGTCAGAACAGACTTTCCCCCAGTTATTTCTAATGTTGTAATTTAAAGTAGAAAGAGTTTACAAAAACAATTTTGTTGGTAGTATTTATAGAATCTAAAAAGTAGTGCATTTAAGTCATTTACAGCTTTATTTGTCACATATTGGTCTATCAATAAAACTGGTAAGAAACATTACCAAGGATTCTGTGTGGTCTCAAGCAGGGGGTCTGTGATGGAGTTTTCAGGTTATCTGGGCTGTGCCTCCAATCAGCGTGTCTCCACCTCAGATTGGGCCCCTTGTTTTCTACTCCATGGTGTTTCCCAGGCCCCTGATTAGGTTATGGTAAGAATAGTGTTTCCATTGCTCATTCTCAGTCTTTTTGGCCTGCCTTCTCGAAGTAAAGTATGACAAATCTTAATTAAAAAGAAAAAATGAGCGGATGTTGACACTCTCCCAAACGGAACATCACTTCATTTCTAGATATTGGGGGACTCCTACTTAACTCCCAAGTAGCACTTCCCCCAACTCAAGAGTCTAGTAGTTAATGAAGGGACTTGAACATACAAATAAACGTAATTCTTCAAAGTTCTGAAGTATGTTTCCTCCTTGACTAGTTTTATTTGAACGCAGTCTTGTTACTGCTGTTAGGTGATGTTGAGCCTGTTCCTAGCGACTCTGTGTGGAACAGACCTGAACCCAGCCTGGCTCTGTGTCATCCAGTTACCTGAGCCCTGTTGTTGGCGATCCATTTCTCTGAGAGGCTTCCTCGTTTTGCTGACCATCTATTTTATTGAGCATGATGTCCCTGTCTCGGCATTGGTTCCTTCTGACCATATGTCCAAGGTACATGACGGGAAGTCTCCCCAGCCTGGCTTCTTGGGAGCATGTTTTCGCTGGCTGTCCACGGCACAGGCAGTGTTCTTCACCAGCACCATGAGGACACCTAGTGGTAGTTTGCTGGCTGTGTTCTTCAAAGGAAAACAGAAATTGTCGCTGTAACCAGAGCTGGTGGGTGTAGAGACTTGGCCCTGGGAGAACTTTATTCAGGGGCTCTTCAGAATCCTGCAAATACCGCTCTGACCCATCCTCTGAGAAGTCCTGGGGATGGACCACATCTCCACCACATCTGCCTCTTGTTTGGCACTCTACTGGTTTACCCTGGGTCTACAAAAAAATTCCGTTAGATGAAGGTAAAAAGAAAAAGGAAAATTTACTGATAGACACCCAGTTTCAAGTTGTAGTAGTTCGCAAACAGCCTTACTATTCCTAGGCGTCAAACAACAAGGGCAGAAAAGTTTTCTGTGAGTCATGGGTTCAGTAAGAGGTGACATGGTCAGATATTTTCCAGAGAAACTGTTGATTTCTTTTCTTCCACAGCAACAACATTCCCCCCCCCACCCCGCCATTTGATAGTTTTAGACAAGACGGTTTCAAAGAGTCTCTCTACATTTACCTTCAAACCTGCATGTCTAAATATAGTGTCATAGAGCCGTACAATGTGGTTTCTACCCATCTCTTCAGTTTCATTATGAGCGTCTCTTAGCCTTCCATGTTATGTTACTATCCAATCCTTTGACAAATTCTTTGAACTTGGAATCACTATACCAACTGTAACCTAACCAATGGCCTGTGGTCAAAGTGCTAGGATTCTGGTCGCTAAGCAAGGCCTTGCCAGATTCTTCAGTCAGTTTGCCAGCCCGTCTCAGTATTCAGGTTTCAGTGGTTATCAAACACCCTTAACTATTCTGAGGCCTCAGACACCAATGGCAGTGAAGTTTTCTGTGAGCCATGGGTTCAATAAGAGGTAACATGGCCAGCTATTTTCCAGAGAAACTGTTGGTATCTTTTCTATTTCCTTTCAATTTAGTGGATTTTTTTAGACAAGATGGTTTCAAAGAGTCTCTCTGCATTTAATGTCAAGCCTGGATGTCTAAAAACAGCCTCAAAGAGTCACATAATTCAATCTCTATCCATTTCTTCAGTTTCATTTTGAGCTTCTCCTCAGCCTTCCACATTTTTTTTTTTTTTTGCTACCCACTGATTCTTAACAAATTCTTGGAACTGACTGAACTCCTTTCTGCCTGTGACATTAACAAACACCTTTTCTTTTCCTTGGGCTCCTCATTCCTGCTGTCTTCTCCTGGCCTTCCTACTCATCCTTCAGAATAAATTCAGTATAAATGTTGCTTGGTACCCTCACCTCCCATGGCAGCTTGATCTAGTTCTGTATTCTCTTCTCTTATTCTTCTCTTTTCTAGAATTTATCCGTTCATGACTATGACTCTTTGCTGATTGATTGCATCCCCACTAGGAGTGTATAAAAGCAAACTTTATTGTGCTTTACGCATACTGCACTTTTCATAAATTGAAGACTTTCGGCAACTGTGTTTCGAGCAGATCTGTTGACATCATTTTTCCGAACACTGTGGGCCCACTTTGTGTCTCTGCATCACATTTCAGTAAATCCTCAGTGTCTTGGACTTTCCCTGTCACGCTCTTGAACACTTTTAGACTACAGGAGGGAGCAAACATTATGTGCCGTGGAAAACCCAACCTTTGTGTGACTCATTTAATGATGAATGCCTTCACAATAGGACAGGAGGAACACGCCCGCTTTGCTCATTACCCTCCGGGCCTGGCGATGGAGGTTCAGGGAGGACACGCAGCTTCTGTCCTCCGGGTTGGTGTGAGTTGGAGTTGACTTGATGGCGGTGATTCGGGTTATACATCGTTTGTGTAAATGCACACAACAGCTTAAAGATCATTGGGACAAATTCCCATCACAACAGACATCTCAGTATAATGAAAAACAAACAAAACAAAACAAAACAAAAAACAATAACAGACTTCTGCCTTCAACCCCAGAGTGAAAACCTGCCTGCAGGTGAATCTTGCCCAATCCCATAGACCTTGCTCTAGACGTGTGACGAAACCTTACCTTCTGATGAACCGATAAGGGGGAGGTTAAGGATTATTAGAACTTTGTATTTATAATCATTAGTGCATTAATAAAACATTTTTGGGATTTTAATTTCCCATTGTTAAGGCTGACACTTTGCCATGTTAATTGCAAAACTCCCGGGTAACTGGAATTTCCAAAAGAACATATGTTCTGTTGAAAGAGATTTTTATTTGAATTGCTCCTAATATAAATTTTTTTTTTTCATTTTAAAGTACAAATGACTGTTCATTTAGCTTCATTATTTCCCTTTTGATTTGTTGTGAGTTGCCTGGTTAACCTGGCAATATGGAGAAAGGTATGCTTAGATCACCAGGATTTTCCATTTTTAATTGTTTTTGGTGAGACATTCTTTTAGGTCATATAGCCCTGGTCTGTCCACTTGCCGTACAGAGGTAACATGTGGTTGCTGTGAACCTGAACACTGTGACAACTGATGTGTCAAATGGGAAAACGGTCACCCATGGTGGACAGTGTTTGGTGGGGCTCCCCGATTAAAACAAGCTTGGAAGCAGGAGTGGCATCCACTTCTGAAATAGCTTGCCTCCAGAAACCCTATGAACTTGGAGAAAGGATGAAAGTCATGTAAGAGTTGAGGACTTTCCTTCATAGGGTTGCTATGAGTCGTCTATGACTCGACGGCACTTAACAACACAGCAACTTTTTCTAAAGTAAACCTCAAGGTTTGCGTGTACCGTCATGAAAATAGAACTAATTGTGTCTTCATTTAGGCTCCCAGAAGCAGAGCCCGAAGCTGAGACTTCTGTTTTCTTGGGAAGTAATTTCAGGACGGAGGGAGTGAACTATGGAGGCTAAAAGTCCAACAGGAGGTGTGTTACTGAGGCTTTGGCTGCTAGCACAAGGCAGGGGTGGGGCACTGACTCCCCTGAAACGTCTCAGAGGTTCAGCATGGACAACGCTGCAGGACTTCCCAGCTCCCACTTGCCTCCTATTCCCAAATGACCCATGCACGATTCCATCTTATATCAAATTCGGCCTCATGGTATTTAGAACCACTCTGGGCAGTTAAGGTTTTGAGACGAAGGTGCACAGGGACTTCAGGGGGATACTATCACCCGATGGGTCATTGCTTGTGAGTTTGCATGGAACTGTGCACTGTGCTTTGATTGAAATCCCCAACCTAGTTGGATGGCTTACACTGTTGGCCTGAAAGACTAGCCATCCATACGCCCGTGAATGTAGTCCATGCCTACATAACTAATCCTCACGTTTGCATTTCCCAGCACTGCTGTAGCAAATTGCCATGCACTCCCATGATCAAAACACCAGACATTCCTTTCTCACAGCTCTGGAGGCTAGAAGTTCAAAACCAAAGTACCTGCTGGACTAGGCTTCTCCCTCCGAGAACTCTAAGAGAAGACTCCCCTTGTCTCTTGCAGCTTCTTCAGAACCCAGAATTTCTCATTCTGTGGGAACATACTTCAGGTGTCTGCCTCCTCCTTCAGATGGTCATCTTCTGTGTCTGTGTCTTTTCTCTCTTAAAAGAACACTGGTCATATTGAAGCTCCGAATCTACGCCAATACAATCTCCATATAAGCACATTATGGCATCATTACCTTAACATAATATTGTTGTGTTCCATTGAGTCAGAGCCGGTACATAGTTGACTCTCCGGCAGGTTTTCAGAGGCAGTTAATTGCACTGGAGGAGACTGTACATCTTTCTTCCCTGGAGCAGTTAGTGGATTTGAACCATGTACCTTCATCTTGGCAGCCCAATTCTTTACCACTAAGACATCAGAGCACCCTTTAACATATGTTCAGTAGAATGAATGAATTTTGTTTCCTTAGTAAGATATCAAACTCCCCAAAGTTAGCATTTATATCTTATTTGACCCTGTTTTCGCAACTGTAGCATACTACTTGTAGAGACATGCTTTAAAACTATTTGTGGAAAGAATGTGAAGGGAAAACCCCTAAAATCTCTACTTCTCTTTAAGAAAACAGGGCGATGAAAACATCTATGACTCAAATCTGGGGGCATGTGCAAATTATAGTTCTATTTAAGAGCCTAACCATAACAACATCGATGACTCAGGGTGCTAGGTGTCTGCAGATGTCCATTTGAACTCAAAACAGTTACTCAGATTCTATCAACAGAAGTGAAAGTGAAAAAGCATGTATTAATGCATCAGGTGAGTCAAATTCTATTTAGAGTGAGAAGCCAACCTTGAAAGCCCATGTAGTCACAGCTTGGAACTTTCCTCCACTGTTTATAGGGTAGCCCACTGGGGACAAGAGTCCCAGGTACCTTGATGTGACCAGAGTAATGTTGCATATTTAAAAACTGAGGGTTTCCCCCCCCTGTTTAAAAACTTTTTTTTCAACAAAGAAAAAGGTGGTCATATTCTTCAAACATAATTTCAACTGCTGTGATGTTTTAGAGAGTTTTAAAGTTATTTTAAAAATATATCTATGAAAACAAAATTCCTTGTCAATGACAATTTTGAAGACTTTGAAGAAATGATTTAAAATTATCAGAATTCTGATCAGCTGCCTTGATCAGAAACTTCATGTTGCCATTTCAAGCCAAAAATTACAGATAAAAAAAGGTACATTTTTGGAAAAGATAAATTAATGGAAGCAAGCTCATGATTACCTATGAAAGATAAGATTTTATATAGTCTTGTACAAACTCAGTATTTATCTCGCCCCTTACTTTGTACTTTATTTTAATTACATAACATACAGGAAATGGATATATTTTCTTGAACTTCCCTATAATAGCCAGATGCCATGTTGCTACTGTTTTTGTTATTGTTGTTGTTGTTAAGTGCTGTTGAGTTGCAGGCGACTCATAGCGACCCCATGCAGGAGAGTCCTCGACGCTTGGGTGCCTTTCATCCTCTCTCCAAGTTCATAGGGTTTCCAGAGACAAGCTATTACGGAAGTGGATGCCACTCCTCCTTCCAAGCGTTTAAAAACTTTTCTTGTAATCTGAGTGAACCTTTACAGAGCAAACTGATATTTCATTGAACAATTGATATGATTAGTGATATTAATCCTTGGGAAATGCTGCCCTTTTGATCATGTATGATTGACTGCTACAAGCAATGCCTTCCTCCTTTGTGTGATTTAACCTCCACAAGGTCTGTCTGTCATTTAACTGAAAGTCAAATAATGAGTTAATCTCAGCTACAGGCTTGTAGGGTGATTTGAGTTTGAAAGAAACCTGTTGGTTTTTCACCATGAGGAGTGAAGACTGAAGGAAATCAAAAGCGAAGAAAATCCAAAGGACTAACAGACCACATGAACTTCAGTTATAATGACCCTGAGATCAGAAGAACTGCTGGTGCCCAACAATCCCCACTGGCTGTTCTGAGGAAATGTCTGAATATAATGGGAGAAAAATGTGGGACAAAAAGGAAAAAGAACTTTAAAAGTTTCTGTACTTACTGGTCTGATATTGACTGGTAGAACTTCCAAGACTGTGGCTCCTAGTGACCCTTCAAGCCTGGAACTTAATGGAGCTTTTGAAGTGATTACATTGCAATGACTTTTATAAAGTTCATTAAATTTCATATGTTGTTGTTGTTGTTGTTGGGTACCATCGAGTTGAATACATCTCATAGCAACTTTATGAATAGCAGAGCTGAGTCCTGTCCAGTGCCAACCTCACAATCTCTGACACACTTGAGCCCATTGCTGCAGTCACTGTGTCAGTCCACCTCTAGTCAAGGGTCTGCCTTTCTTATGTTCTCTCTTTACTTTCCTAAGCACGATGTCCCTCTCTAGGGGATAACCTCTTCTAGTAACATGCCCAAAATGTGTGAGACAAAAAATTTATTTTTTAATTAATTTTTAATCAAAGTTTACAGAGACTTTGGATTTCCATTCATTCATTCATTGTTGCACTTTTCTCCCTGCCCAACCTCCCCCACCCCCGACCCAGTTCACTCTTCTCTTTGAAATGTAAAAGAAAAATTCTTTCATTGTTTTACAATCCCTGCCCCCAAGTCCACTCCACTATGCACTCCTGGACTCCTGTCATGACAATAATACCTAATCATATATCCCTTTTAAACAGTGTACACTGTATTTTTATAGAATTATTTCCTATTGACCTGTTACTTTTCTCTCTCAATCTCCAAGTCCCCTGGGACTTTACATCTTTCTCTACCTCCCCACTCCCACACTAATCTCTGCTGTCCTAGTGATTTTCTCTTCCTTCTTCCACACTCTTTCTCCCTTTTTCACTTTAACAGTTATATACTTCTTGTTCCAATTTGCTAATTGCAATAGCCATATTGTTGTTATCTGGGTTCTTCCCAAGTGATCCTTCCTTGTCTTGGTCCACACCCTGCCTTAGTTTCCGTTTTCAAGAAGAGGAGGAGGAAATGGTGGAGGGCAGGGCACAGTAGATAATATTTTGTTGAGTTCTTATAGGCTATGCAAAGTCATGTGACTGTGTAGGTCACAGCAAACTGTGGCTAACCTTGAGAAAAATAGGAATCCCAGGACACTTGTTTGTACTCATGCAAAACCTGCACTTGGACCAGGAAGCAGTCCTCAGAGCAGAGCAAGGAAACACAGCAGGTTCAAAATCAGGAAAGGAGTGTGTAAGGGATGTGCCTCCATATACCGCTTCAATCTACATGCGGAACAGACCCTTTGGGAGGCCGGATTCTATGAGGAGGAATGTGTCATCGGGATTGCAGGAATACTTCTTAAAGACTTATGTTATGCAGATGATACAATCTTGCTCTCCAGAACTGAGGAGGACCTGAAGCATTTGCTGCAGAAGGTCAAGGGCTGTAGTCTTCAACATGGATTGAAGTTCAACATCAAGAAGATAAAGATTCTCAACCAATTGGCAGCACTGTAATAAATGGAGAAGAAATTGAGGTTAATAATTTCAGTTTGTTTGGCTCCACAATCAATACTCTTGGTACCAACAGTTAACAAATAAACAGACTAATTTCTGTGAGTAAAGCTGCTGTCATGGACCTTTCCAAAGTGCTAAAGAGCAATGATGTCAGTCAGGAGATTAAGGTGCACCTTATTCAGGCCATAGTTTTCGCAATTAATTGCTATGCATAAGAGTGCTGGACAATGAATAAGGTTGACAGAAAAAGAATTGATGTTTTTGTGTTGTGATATTGGAGAAAAGTATTGAACACATCATGGACTTCCAAGAGAACAAACAGATATGTACTGGAGTAGGTGAAACTGAGTTGCTCCTTGGAGGCAAAGATTTTGAAGCTCTGTCTCACATGCTTAGACATATGTCCAGGAAGAACCAGTCCCTGGAGAAGAAGATTATGCTTGGAAAGGTAGAGGAAGACCTGGATGAGATGGATTGAAATGGAGTTGGGTGTGTGGGAGTCAGTGAGGCTCGCTCAGTATAGAGCAGAGGCAGAGCCTCAGGAAATTCGATGGAACATAACAAAAACATTTACAAGCATCTTACAAGTAATATGTACGTTAATTAAGTCAATAGTCCTATGAGATAGTGCCATTAATATTACAGTTTGCAAAGGGAAAATGAGGATTTCTGAATCATGATTGTGGTGTCACTTTTGAGCAGTTGACACTAGGTGGCGCCAAGGAGCCTTGTAGGACGCTCCAAGCTGCTTTCAAAAAGATTCACGAATAGACGTGTGATTTGAGCGAGTTACTTAATTATGTTCATTTTCCAAGGCTCTTCCCCCCCTCCACTGTTATTTTTGACATGGGAAGCTCTTGTGCTTCCCTCTATTTTCCCAGTGCTTAGAGACAAATCTTCATATAACTGAATGAAGCCTATATTGGAGAGTGGAGACTTAATACTCTGGGTGTTTTCAGGTCTCTCCATTCCCTTTTTGGTGACAGAGAGGAGCGAATTGGTGGGGAGAGGTGGGCAGGGAGAAAAGTGCGGCAGTGAATGAATGGAAATCCAAAATATCTGTAAATGCTTATTAAAATTAATTTTAAAAGAATGACAAAAAGCATGTATTACAAAAAGTGTGTCACATGAATTTTAGTTTCTCTGTCCAAGTAAGAATTATGTTTATGGTATACTGTGATCTATTAAGTGTGAAATCACATTATGAAAAGTTTGAACTTTTCATATTGTAAGAATTACTAAAATGCTACACAGAAATTAGAACTGAGCACGTGCTATTGGCAAAAATGGTGCCAAGAGACTTGCCCAACATAGGGGTGCTCAACCTAAACCTCGAACCGTAAACGATACAGTATCTGCGAAGCACAATAAAGCAGAGCACAATAAAAAAAAGGAATAAATCTAATTAAATGTGTATGAAATCTATGTGAAATAAACTCCAAAATTTAAGCCGAAAGCCAAGAAGGAAGCCCCTGCCCCTCCCAAAACTGAAGCCAAAGCAAAGGCATTAAAGGCCAAGAAAGCAGTCCTGAAGGGCGTCCACAGCCCCCCCCCCAAAAAAAGAAGATCCGCACGTCACCCACGTTCCGGCGGCCTAAGACGCTGAGACTCCACGGCAGCCCAAATATCCCCGGAAGAGTGCTCCCAGGAGAAACAAGCTTGACCACTATGCCATCATCAAATTTCCCCTGACCACTGAGTCAGCTATGAAGAAGATAGAAGATAACAACACACTTGTGTTCATTGTGGATGTCAAGGCCAACAAGCACCAAATTAAACAAGCTGTAAAGAAGCTCTATGACATTGATGTGGCTAAGGTCAACACTTTGATTAGGCCTGATGGAGAGAAGAAGGCCTATGTTCTACTTGCTCCTGATTATGATGCTTTGGATGTTGCCAACAAAATTGGGGTCATCTAAACTGAGTCCAGTGGGTTAATTATTAAATATAAATTTTTCTCACCAAAAAAAAGGAGGAGATATTGTAAGTAAACAAAGAGACCAAAACCAAGACTTGGAGTATCTATGGGAATTTTTTCATTTTAGTTTTTTTTCTTCCTAGCATTCTGTGGCAAACATGATAAAGTCTTTGCAGAGAGACATTTATTTTTTAAACATTTATGGTATAATTATTATATGAGAAAGTTGGACCAAACCTCAACTTTTTATAATCTACTCTGAGTGTGATGTTGGGCCAAATTGATTTGGCTTTGTCCAAGCGTTCATATCCATAGAAATGAATAAATGGGGTTTTATACTATTTCTATGTAGTTGTTGTTATGTGCCATCAGTCAGAACTAACTCATAGCTGACCCTGCCTTGGGTCTTCAGAGGCTGTAAATCGTGAGGAGGAGATTATCCATCTTTCTCCTGTGGAACAACTGGTAGATTAGAACTACAGGCCTCTCAGATGGCAGTGCAAATCCTTATCACCAGAGCTCCCTATTTCTACGTTGTACTACATTTAAATGGTAGAAAGCAAGTGCTGATTATTCAATCATTAAACATTGGAAGTGTTCATAAATAAATATACCATCCCCCTGGCCAATAATTCTCCCAGTAAATTCCTTGAGAAGCAAATCCTGAGAAAAGTCCTTAAGAAACAAATCTGATGGAACTCACACACACTACTGGTGGGATTGTGAAATGGCACAACCACTGAGGAAGGCAGTTTGACATTTCTTCAGAAAAGTGAACATGGAAATCCCATATGACCCGATATTCCACTACTAGGAATAGACCCCAAGGAAATCAGATCTCAGACAGAAACAGAGATACATACATCTATGTTCATAACAGCACTATTCACAACAGCAAGAAAATGGAAACGTCCCAAATGTCCATCAAAAAAGAAATGGATTGAGAAATTGTGGTACATTCACACAATGGAATACAACGCAGCACTAAGAAACAATTGTTGTAGATTGCCTTTGAGTCAAGCACAACTCATAGCGACCCTATGAACAAAAGGCTTGAAGCTCCTCTACAACTATCGACATTTATCAATGTTCATAAGGTTGTCAGAGGCATGCTATTTAGGAAATAGATGCCAGTTGTTTTATAGAATACTATATAACATGAAAGAGTCTAGAGAGCATTATCCTGAGTGAACTCACTCAGTCTCATAAGGACAAATATGCTTAAGACTATTATTATAAAAATAGAAGGATAACTAGTCAGATGTATATAATTGTTCAAATAGGGAAGGTGAAAGGGGAGCAATCACTGCGGTGTCAGAGTTAGTGGGCAGACGGGGGTGAAAGAACGGGAAAGATTCAATGGGAACTTGAAGAGATACCATAGTAATAGTTATATAAAATACAATGAACAAATGATTGTGTAAAACATAATATGTGATTTTATGTGAATGAAACACAATGTATATGAATGATTGTGTGCAAACCAATAAAAAAGAAATTTGATAAATAGCTTAGGGAACTGCATATTTTTAAGATTCACAGTGAATTTGATATAAAAAATCAGTTGTAATAATTCTTGTTTAACTTTCATCAGCTGTTCAAATGTTATGAGTTTTCTTCCCATAATGACGTGTAGGGCTTGGGCTAAGGTATCTTTCTTGTGCTGTGTGCCTCTTACTCCTGCAGTCTTCTCTACTGTCATGTTTACATGAACTTTCTATGATAGCCAGTGCCATGATTTGACCGCAGAATAAAAAAAAAACACACAAAACTCCCCACTTGAAATTTAACTGCTCTTTGACTTTATTTATTTAATAGTAAATGAATGGCATATTGTAGTTGGAAATGAATTTGAAGTAGTAGGTTGCTGCCTTGCAGAGGAATTTGTATCCTAAGTATTTTACTTCTTTTTTTTAAAAAAGGGAGTGTATCTTTTTTAAAAATTGTATTACTTTGTTACTTCTTGGGTGTGTATCACCAAATCAGATCTGACTGGTACAGGAGGAGATTGCCCCTCCTTCTTCAACAGAGTATCTGGTGGATTTGAACTGTGTGCCTCTGGGATTGCAATGCAGCTTCTTGTCACTAGGCCACCAGAGCAACCTAGTTTTTAACTTATTGACATGGGCCAGATCTGTTTTCTACTTGCAGTGTGATGGAGGGAGATGTACAATTCTGGGTTGAAACCAAATAGAGTTGCCCAGGTTTCTCATTTCCTAGATGATAGAACAAAATAAAACAAAAGCCCCAAAGTTTATTTTCCTTACATGTAATTAAAATGGCTCCTGAAAACAAAACCCACACTCGTGGAGTTGATTCCAATTCACGGCATCTACGCGTGTCTGAGGCTGCAAATCTTACAAGGAGACTGCTCTCGTTCTCCTGGGAGCAGCTGGGAGATTCGAACTGGTTAGCAACCCAGCATAATGGGCACTGTGCTCTGTAGCTTCTACTGTCATCTAAGTTTTCTCTCTGTGTTCAAATCGTCAATCATTATTGTATGCCTATTTGAAAATGAACTGTTGTGTGTCTTTTTGAAAATTAACCTTTCTGTACCTCATTGTCGCCGGCAGTAAAATTGTATGGTATCAATACCTAAGTTTTAGATTTGTTGGGATACACACCAAGTCCTTTGAATAGTTCTTGGAAAGTCAGAGTGCTCATGGCCATGGTTACTGATCGTGGTGCTGTGTGTGTTCTTAGGTCGTGGTAGAGAGATAACGCATCAACCTCTTCAAAATCCTCCTCCCCAAAATGCAGCATTTTAAAGAAATAAATTTAGTCGTTATAGCTCTGGTGGCCTAGTGGTAAGAAACTGCACTTTAATGCCAAAGGTACGTGGTTTAAATCCAGCAGCCGTTCCACTGGAGAAGGATGAGCAGTCTCCTCCTGTGAGGTTTTTAACCGCCTCTAAAAACCTGCTGGAGGGTCAGCTCTTGGTCAGTTCCAACTCAAAGGTACACAACAACCACAACAACAATAATCATCATGGTAAAGATTTTCAAATAAAATATTTTTGTGTGTAATCTAAACTCATCACCAACCTGCATTGTGCAGATGATACAATCTTGCTTGTTGAAAGTGAGGAGGCCTTAAAACACTTGCTGCTGTAGATTGAAGACTACAGCCTTCAATGTGGTTTACATCTCAACATCAGGAAAATCATGATCTTTGCCACCGGATCAATAGGCAACTTCATGATAGTCAGAGAAAGGATTGAAACTGTCAGTGATTTCATCTTATTTGGATCCACAGTCCACAGCCTTGGTGCCAGCAGTCCGGAGATCAGGAGACGTATTGCATTGGGCAGTTCCCCTGTCAGGGACCTCTCCAAAATGCTGAAGAGAAATAATGCCAGTTTGAAGACTAAGGGGTACCTGATTCAGAGCATAGTCATTTCAGTTACTTGCTGTGCATCTGAAAGCTGGACAATCAGGATGACAGAAGAATTGATGCCTTTGAGCTGTGGTGTTGGAGAAGAGTCCTGAATACCCCATGGACTGCCAAAAGAACAGGTATGTGTTGGGGAAAGTGCAGCCAGAATACAGCTTGAAGGCAGGGATGGCAAAGCGTCGTCTCACATGCTTTGGACCAGTTGCTTGGATAGACTATTCCTGAGAAAGGGACATCATGCTTGAAAAAAATAGAGGATCAGCAATAGCGAGGGAGACCCTCAACAGGATGATTGACACAGTAACTGCAGCCTTGGGCTCCAGAGTATCAGAGTGGATGACCCAGAATAGGACAGGATTCAGCGCTGTCGATTGTTCATAGGGTC